>NC_088799.1:92345296-92945296 GCF_011386835.1 Chrysemys picta bellii
TTGCAAAGTCTTGCCTGTCAGTCAGTAAAACCCACAATTACAATGAATGGTTGAACCCATTCAGAAAGTTTGGGTGCTCTCAAAATAGAGGTTCCTTTTAACAGGTTGTTCCTTTATAACCCATACATCACCTGCCCACCACTGATAAGGGTTCATGGGACAGTTTGGATAGGTAATCTCCACCCCAAGGAGTGAAGCTAATGTAACAGCATTGGCATTAATTCAAAAAGGAATTTCACTGGTTTGCCAGAGGATATACAGCCAATCTTCCCTGGCTAGCCATGTCCCCTCCCCATTTAAACAGCTATAGTGGCCCAATGCATGCATTTGTCACAGTGGGGTTTCTGTGGGATCAGATGGAAATGGGGATTCCTTTCCCGTCGACAGATTTTGCACGTCGGAGCAGGCCTTTTACTCCTCCACAAACTAAAGTCAAAGGGGATCAGGATTGGGCCTCAGATCTGTTCTATGATTAGGGCTACGTTTTAGTCATGGGTAGTTTTAATAAAAGTCAGACAGGTTATGGGCAGTAAACAAAAATTCATGGCCTGTGACCTGTCCATGACTTACTAAAAATACTCATGAATAATACTTTGGCTGGGGGCCCCATGGATGCTGGAGGAGGGTGGCCCAGGTGCTGGAGGTGTGGGGGGCAGTGCACAGCCCAGAACCCCTGTTAGTGCTGAGGGGGGGTTGGTGGGTCCGGCAGTCTCCCTACCTGGCTCTGTGCCCCTCCTCCCCCACCCAGCAGCAGAGTTTGGGTGTGGGAGGGGGCAGGGGCATGGGACAGGGTGAGACTGGCTCTGGGCAGCGCTTACCTGGGGAGGCTACCTGGAAGCAGCAACATCCCCCTCACTCAGCTTCTAGGTGGAGGCATGGCCAGGTAGCTCTAAGCGCTATCTCTGCCTGCAGGCACCACCCCTGAGCTGCCCCTAAGCCAGGCACACGAACCACTGCAGAAGTCACAGAAAGTCATGGAATCTGTGACAAACTTGCAGCCTTATCTATGATAGATGTATTTCTGTAACTGTTCTAGCTCTACATTTTCCCCATGTGACACTATAGCAGTTAAGTGTGAGCTATTTGCTCTGCCTCCGGCCTTTAACTTCAGGAAACAGTCTCATTTGATACAGTAGTTAAACATTGTACGTTTGAAGTTGACATTAAAAAAAAATTATGGAAATCCCATTTCATTGAGTAGCTTGGAGTACTGCTATACGTTCAGTGCCAAGCACTTATACACCAAAGGAAGGAGGAAAAAAAAAAAAGGCAGATTTCAAACTAATTCCTGGCAGACCAAACACTGAGCTAGTTGCACATGCTCTGAGCATGAAGGAACCATTTAGGTTTTTAAAGCTATGGCCTGAACCAGTTCTGAAAAGCTTGGATACATGTCTGTGACCTTGGGATGTCTGCCTGGTCACAGTCAGCGAGTGATGATATTTTGTTCTCCATATACCAGGCTCCAGTACAGACACTAGAACCCATATTTGCTCTCCCTTTACACCCGTATAAGCCACAGGCTAGACATTTGAAGGCAGAATGTGTCTCAGTGGATATTGCGGCCTACCAGACTGAGACATCTTCATGGAGTCATGTGGGTAGGCGTCTTCTGTAAATGTTTTCTTCTGCCAGAATATCCACTTGATGCTTTGCTCATGGAACCCTCTAGGACTTCCCAGAACAAATGTGGGAAGGGGTAGAGCGGTGAGAAGTGGGGGGTGGGGGGACTTTGGGATGTGCAGAGCTGTGGTGGCCAGAGAAACAGGCGACTTTCCCCAGCTCCAGGGCTGTGGCTGCCGGGGAGAGAGAGCCCTCCTTCCTAACCTCAGTGGCTACTGTGGCAGGGGAGAGAGCCCCCCCCCGCTGCTCCTTCCCAGCCCCAGCTTGGGGGCTGCTGTGGTGGGGAAGAGAGGGCACATCCATCACAGTAGAAAGGTAAGACTACTGATCTTAAACTATGAGTTGTGTGCTTTTATTTGTAGAACAAAATATATATATATATATATATTTTTTATATAGCGCTTTTGTCCAAAGCGCTTTACAATACTTAGCTAAGGGTACAAACAACAGTTGGAAAGATCATTAAGTGGTCTGCTGAGACCCTCAGAAATTTTCAAGTGGTCCATGGGGAAAAAAAGTTTGAGAACCACTGTTCTAAGAGACTGTCAAACATGGGGGGGCTTTTCCTTCTAAGATTGGACTTTAGCAGCAGCAACATCTCCAGCTCATCTCAACTACCTTCTCTTTTCCTCAACAGGACAGTTATTACTATCTGTGATGGGTTGTACAGACCCCGTACTGAAGCAGGGCTAGCCCAAGCCCTGCCAATCATGTATGGTAGGGAGGAGGCCTTAAAAGGGAGGAAATTGCAGGCCGCTCGGGATGGAGCAGGATTGCCCAATGCAGGAGACTGCTAGAGTGAGTTTGGAGGCCATAAGGGAAACCCGCATCCATCAGCCCTTCACCCCAAACCTACAGGGAGTGCAGCAAACTCCCAGGGTAAACTGGACAGAACAACTGAATTAGCCTAAACAAAAAGGCCAAGTTGACATGATTCAAGGATTGCATCGAAATTATGCTTTCTGTAGAAGCATTGCCAGCAGATCGAGGGACGTGATCATTCCCCTTTATTCGGCATTGGTGAGGCCTCATCTAGAGTACTGTGTCCAGTTTTGGGCCCCATACTACAAGAAGGATGTGGAAAAATTGGAAAGAGTCCAGCGGAGGGCAACAAAAATGATTAGGGGGCTGGAGCACATGATTTATGAGGCGAGGCTGAGGGAACTGGGATTATTTAGTCTCCAGAAGAGAAGAATGAGGGGGGATTTGATAGCTACTTTCAACTACCTGAAAGGGGGTTCCAAAAAGGATGGATCTAGACTGTTCTCCGTGGTACCAGATGACACAACAAGGAGTAATGGTCTCAAGTTGCAGTGGAGGAGGTTTAGGTTGGCTATTAGGAAAAACTTTTTCACTAGGAGGGTGGTGAAGCACTGGAATGGGTTACCTAGGGAGGTGGTGGAATCTCCTTCCTGAGAGGTTTTTAAGGTCAGGCTTGACAAAGCCCTGGCTGGGATGATTTAGTTGGGGTTGGTCCTGCTTTGAGCAGGGGGTTGGACTAGATGACCTCCTGACGTCCCTTCCAACCCCGATAGTTTAGGACAGTGTAAGCTGGACTCAGTAGCCCTGTCGGAGAGATTTCTCAAAACCCACTGTGTGGGCACTGCAGCATTGCCAGTGCAGTGAATCTTCCATCCCCTGGGTACCCTCCAGTGCATTGGGGCATTTAACTTTTTTCTCTAAGCGGGGATCAAAAGGCGACTTAAGAAGGCTCGCAAAGGCTTGCAAGTAATAACAGACTGAGACCTTGGCTGGAGGCATCCAAAGTAAATAACTGGGCATGGCCAGGTTCTCCCACCATCCAGGAGAACAACCTGCGGGGACTCTTTTACCCCAGCGAAGGGATTGTCAAACAAGGGGCTTTCCCTTTTCGGAGTCTCCAGCTACCGGGGAAGGGAACAGGGGAGCCTTACTTAATACTTTACACGTCAAATGCTTTAACCGTTTTTCCTTCTCTTTAGTAAAAGCTTAAACGTTTTTTAATGCTGGGTTTCCCATGGTGCTAAGCAGGCCGAGGCCTTTGTATATCCAGCTCCAGGCCTTATTTAAACACTGTTGAATGCTGGACCGTGAGTAACACCTTTAGCCCATATATTCCTATACAACCAAAATCCTGATCCAAACAAAGGATTTGTTTGATTAGTGAAATCTAAGGCGGGATTTCACAAGAAGGAAATACTCCTCTGGTGCTATGTATTCCTTACTCAGCGCTGACAGCGTGCTCTGGGCTGTGTTAAGACACCACTACAAAGCCTGGCCCAGATCCTCGATGGTGTTTAGAGGCCTAATTCCCATTGAGGATCTGGGCTGCAGTCCCTACCCCTAGGATTGTATGGTGTAAAACAAACCCACTGGGATGGAGCCAGAGGATGGAGATGACTGTGAATTTACATTAGAATAGGGCTGCTGCAATAGTGGGCTAGCCTGGGATTTGTGATCCTCACAGCAGAAGCAGAAGGACTTGAACGAAACATGAGAGTCCTGGGAGTGCTGAGCTAGGGATGTATTTCTAGGCATAGAATTAAGCCCACACAGAAGGAGGAACAGAGACGAAAGTGGGAGAAGGACATGAAGGGAGTTGGGAGGTCAGCATCTTTAGTGAAGTGAAAGGGTTGGAGTCTTGGGGGCTGTGTTAGAGATGGGAGCAGGAATGGCTTTCTGCAAGCCCAGAAGGCAATTACGCTTTATTGAAATGACTTATTTATTCCGTCTCACTCTTTTATTGACCAGTCAGCTCTTTCCTGGGAAAGGCAGCCTGAGGGGAGGATTAAGTCTATTGGGGCCTTGATTTAGCCTCCCTGGAGAAGCCAGTAGGGTATGCCATGCATGTCAAGTGAGGTGGTGTGTCAGGATTTGCCATTTTTCATGATGGGAGACCTGAGAGATGAAGGGCACCTGGCACCCACAGTGCATTTCTTCCTCCCTAGGGCTCTGGCCAAGGATTTATGGGTAGCCAGCAGCAATCATCTCTCTGCCATCCTATCTGCTGCCCGCTGGCTCACTGCTGTTTTGGAGCCTTCTTTGAATGGAGGGGTCAGAGCTCTAATTATTCTCTTCTTCCCCACCCCCCAAAAAGAATCTTGCCTTAATTCCCTGGCGATAAATATAGCGATTTAGTGCCCTGCTGATGCTATAATGCAACACTCATTATTGTTAACTGGAGTTAAGTATAGGGCATTGGGAAATATTGGCATTTGTATGGGGTTGAGGGAAAAAAAGGCCCAAATTCTGTGTGCGCCTCCTGTTGAAATTAACAGGGCTTGTTCGTGCTCAGCTGAGGGCAGAATTTGGCCCAGTGTGTATAAAAATGTTTATTAAAGTATCCTATCAGGATGAATATTTCAGTTCAAATTAGTGATGGAGGAACTTCAGAATTTGGGTTTGGATGAGACCTTGAATGAAGACTTTGGTTGACTCTTAAATTAACTTCAGAAGTTTCCCCAGGACTACTAAGGATATTCATGATCTTAACTATAGACCGCAAAGCCACACAAACATTATATGATATGATATAGTATTTCCACATCTGAACAGCGCTATGGGGCTTAACTGGAAACCTGGCATTTAAACCTTCTTCTGGGCTTAGGGAAAGTCCAATTCATGAGCCAATCTTCACGTTAGACTTAATTTCAACAATAAACTGGAGCCAGGACTCCAAATTGGAACACCCCTGACCTTTGGATATAGTTGGGATCTGGGTCCAAATGTCACAGCTACAGCCTGCCTGAAAGTACTGTTTACAGCTCCTTAAAATTAAGACAAATCTGCATGTTAAATTTTTTTAATGCTCAATTAGAACAGCCCAAATTATGTTCTAAACTTAAATTAAAACCTCAGCATGAATTGGATAGTGCGTCTCTGTATGACGGCTTTTATATTAAATGGTTTACATGAATGCAGTTATTTATCTTGGAAACAGGTTGGCATGCATATTAATGAGACCCAGGTGTTAATGCCATGCTGTTTCCTTTCCAACTAAGAATCTTTACATTAACTTAAAGGATTTTTTTTTAACAAGTATTTCTTCTAAGACAATGTTTTGTGCAGCATCATGTTTGTTTATCATGGCTTCTGATTTTCTCTTCTTTCCCCTCCACCAAATTTTCTCCTGTCCCCCCCCCCCTTTCTTTTCTTTCAGATAAGGCAGCAATACTAAATTCTCCTGTTACTTCCAGTGTTCC
The DNA here is from genome assembly GCF_011386835.1 of Chrysemys picta bellii. Lineage (NCBI taxonomy): Eukaryota > Metazoa > Chordata > Testudines > Emydidae > Chrysemys > Chrysemys picta. The sequence continues at coordinate 92,351,101 of NC_088799.1, forward strand.
TGTGTCCTTTAACAATTCTGGCTACTGTGATATCCCATGCAAGGTCACTTTTTTTTATTTACTGTCTCTTGGCTCTTCCTTCCCCAAGAGGGAATCAACCCAAGGAGTTTCTCTGTTACTGGAAACCTAATTAACTAGCTGTTGGAATGAGGGCTGGGAGCACCCAGAGAGGATTTCTGGTTCCCATGAAATGATTAAAATGGGGGCATTTTGAATCTTTAGAGGCAGCATGACCTAATGGCTAGAGCACTGAACTGGGAGTCAGGAAACCTGGGTTTTATTCTTGGCTCTGCTGCTGACCTGATGGGCAAGTCACGTCACCTTTCCCTATATCACTTCCAGGAGCGGCATGGTGCAGAGGGAGGGAGGCAGTGTGGTCAAGGAGTCCCCTTAGCCCTGCTGCACTGCCAGCCGGGACCTGGGGGCAGGTTGTCAGATGAGATTTGTCCTGCATTTTGTCCCACCGCACTGTTTGTTTCATGGTAAATCCACCTCTGGCTTAGAGATCAAAATAGAGGATAGAAGTTGTGTGTGGGGGTTAATACAAATAACTGGTTCATAAAGCTCTGATCCCATTAAACAAAGGGTCAAATAAACCAGTGACGGACTAAGGTGGGAATTAATGTGTTGTCTCGAAACTGGAAGCCTTTCTGGAAAATATGCTTTAGCCAAACACAGTTATTGGCTCAATGCTTTATTTAGGCATCTGGGCCAAGATATTGCAGTCCTGATCAAAAGCCTATTGAACTCAATGGGAAGACTATCAATAATTTCAATGAGCTTTGGATCAGTCCCATAGTCCCTGGTCCTGCTCCATTTGCACAGAGCTCATGACAGAACTGGGGCCTAACCCTGCAATTCTCACACAGGCAATCTTGGATTGATGTCACTGGGAGTTTTACTTCAGCCCTTTTTACTCGCTCAGACTTTGATATATGGGGATCACCATTAAAAAGTTAGCATCTGCAGGGAGTTACCACACGGTGACATCTGAGATAGCAGCTTTCTTTATACTTAGAGTAGGGGATTTCTGCTGTAGAGTGGAGGAGGAGTGTTACAGCTACATCTAGCCCATGGCTTATGTTCCAGTGCAGATGGGCTTAGTGTACATCTGGTGGGAGGGGGGATTTAAAAATAAAAGCATCTATTTTTGTCAACATTTTGAAAAATGTGAGCAGCTCTCATTGACTGTCCTTTCATTTGAGATGCTGTAGGGTGACCAGGTAGCAAGAGTGAAATATCAGGACACATTGGGCGAGCGTGTGTGTGTGTGAGAGACAGACAGACACAGGTCCACCTGGCCCTGTGCTACCAGCGTGCTCCTTCCTGTTGGGGGTGGGCCCATGCTGTGCCACAAAGCTCCCCTGCCCAGCACCCCCTGGATTCACTATGCCCAGAGCCCTCCTACAACCCTTCCACCACAATGCACAGTGCTGTGCACACACACCCCGCCCAGAGCCCCCCTGCCCACAGCCCCACCACAGCTGCCTAGCACCCCCTACAGAACCCCCCACTCGCTACTTTCCCAATACACACAGATTTCTCCTCCCTCCCTTCCTTCCTCCCTCCCAGTGCCCTTCCCCACAGCCCCACCACCACAACTACACAATGCCCCACACAGACCCATATCACTGTAAGATGCTGGCACATTTGAGGTGATACAGAGAGAGCATTTGCTCTGTTCTTCCCATTTAGAAAAAAAAATATGGTTTGAGATTCCCCTTCATTATGGGCCATTGGATAGGGAAGCCAGTGGGGGAGGGGTAGCCAAATAGAAATATTTCATACATTGTCCTTGGTTTAGTAAAATGCCAAAAGCACAATGCCCAACGTTGAGTTTTTTTTTTCAGTAAGAAGCCTGCTATTAATTAGAATTGCAATTGTTCTGCTTGATCAAGTTAAACCCAAAGAAATGATTAGGACTTCCCATGTGAGCGTGGTCTTCAGGACTGGGTCTACTATATATAACCAGGGGGAACTGCAGCAAGATATCTAGTACAAAAGTCCTTTCCTGAAACTCCTCTTCATTTGTCCATTAAGCTAATGAAGCCTTGCAGGATGGCTCAGGCTGTGGATGGGCAAAGCAAGAATGAAGATTGAAGCCAATTAAAATCACAGCTTTGGGGAAGGAATACGACTGGTTGAGTGAAAGTAAGTAGCATCACCATGTTTGCTCAAAGCTTTGAAAGATTAGTGGATCCGTGTTTCCCAGCTGGTGAGGATCAGGGAGCAAATAGGCCCTGTGAATGGGCTTGCGATCTTTGTAAGCCAACTGTATATGGTATAAATGTGAAAATCTGTTGAGTTCTAAATCTCTAACCGCTCTGATCTGTAGCCTGGGTGGGGCTTTCTCTTGCCACTACCCCATGAAACAGCCATTTGGTCCCTGGCTGTTGGCAAAACTGCCAGTTGTGGTGATAGTTTTCCTGATCGAGAGAGACTTGCCATTGGGAACTGGATGGAGACCTTCCAATTCATTTTGCTAAAGTCTTTTGAACAGCCATCAAGGACTGACTGTTTTTAGTCACTATGGAGCTGGGCGGGAGAAAATGGGCTTTCAAGCATAATTCTAGATTGCAAGACGCTATAGCCATCCAGGAGGATTGTAACATTTGACTGTTTTAAATCTTCCCTCCTATCTTACAGAGTGAAGATATTTTTGTTGTTTTTCCAGCTTGTGGTAGGAAAGTTCATGGGCTGCTGGTAAGACTGAAAACTTCTAGAGTGAAAAGTAATCTTTATGGATATGTTCTAAGGTAAGTTTGCAATATTATGTGGCTGACACAGTGACAAACTGTGTCAAGTGCTGCTAATGAGTCCTCTTGTAGTCTAGTCTGTGTAGACCACAAGAGTCCCGAAACACCAGAGTTCACACAGCTGCTTCTGTCATAATGATGAAGCAGCTGTCAATCCTCAAACAATGATGTTACCTGTAGCTCAGACTGGGACTAGTTGACAGCATGTACTGTTTTTTGTTTTAATCTAGTAAGCTAAAACATTACATTTCTCCGTGCCCTGCTCTGTTGCTTCATGTTTTTCTTTTTTGGGTGTATCTTTGACGTTACTCTAACAATATTCAGCTGTCAACTGCACACTTGATTTAGAGGGACAGCAGGGACTGATGAAGGTAGAACCAAACTGCAAAGCCATCTCAAGAGATTCCAGCGGGGGCTGCCAGGGTGGTTTAATGCCCTACAATCAGCAAGAGAAAATTAAATAGCACAAAGTGAGGGGAACACAACCAAGCAAGCTGACTTGCTGCATTCATGTGAATTTCTTTTCAGCTGTTCTTTTCTGTTCTGTCCCAATAGCCCTTTTCAGATGTTCTCGGGCACTGTAGATTCAAAAGGGAAGGTGAAGAATCAGGAGGGAATGGTTGGGGGAAGGTGATGTTCTAGGAGATGATCACTGTGTTAAGAAGAGGTCTACCATATGAAAAAGCCCAAGAAGCTTTAGCCCTGGCAAATACTTTCTGATTGTTTCCTGATTCATGCTCAGTGCATTCTAATCATTTTTGTAAGGGAAACAAGTGCCGTGAACATCAACATGTGCAGTAGAAGGGAATTGCTCTGTATAGTTTACAAAACAGGTCTGACCTGACGTATTCATCTAACGCCATAACCAGATATTCTAGGCGGGGCTGGTAGCGCTGCCTATTAAGGTTGCCCAACACTTCCCATGATAAGACCCTGTTTTCAGTTGTTTATAACGTTGCCAAACTTTAATGGTTTGGGCAGTAATTTTCCATGCCAGGTGTTTGTCTGAGGTTGAAGTATTTATGAAAATTCACAGCCCTGATTCATACCCAGAGTAGGTCCCTCCTGTGCACTGAATGAGGGGGGGCCTGTGGAAAAAACAGTATGCACCAGGCAACTTTTTTAATTCTGGCATTTCCTAAATTTGGAGTGCTTGACTTTGCAACACTGCTAAATGTTCTTTTAGTGTTTGTGTGTGAGCTGAATGCAGCCTTTTTGTGACTCCATTGACGTCCCCCAGGATGAAGTTGGCCCATTGATCCTGGAGATATGTGGAGATGCGCTTTTGCGGTGCTGCTTTGGCAATTTCTGATGCTGAACTGGAGCACTGTTGGGACTGCCACATCCAAAATGCTGGAGGGATGGACTCCGGCTGTTCTTCTAAATAGACCGTATTGTCCCCAGTCTGCAGACTCCCCTTCACAGAATATCATTTCTTGGTGTTAAAACCTGACTTAATCCACCGTTTTTAAAAGCCAACAAATGAACTAAATAAAGTATACGTCTGTTAGTCTATAAGGTGCCACAGGACTCTTTGCTGCTTCTAAATGCATGTGAGTGCCCACTTTGCGGGGTCTGGGAGGTTTCTGTGGGAGTGCCAGGGTAGGGTGAGGTGGTTGTGATAATTGCTGATCTTAAATGACAGCCTGATTGCTCTAGGGAACGCTTATATGGTTTGCCAGTTAATGCCATCCAGACTTGCTCTGTGGTTCTCCAGGGTTGGTTGTGCATATATTCAAATGAGCACTTGCAGAGTGGTTTTATTTAATTTATTTTCAGATTCTGATACACTAGTTTGGCAGATGTGAAAGGATCTGCCAGCTGTCCTGCCCTGTTAGCAGGAGCTGAAATTTTGCAGGGAGCTGCTGGTGAATTCCTGCTGACTCACTGGAGCATGTGGGGCTCATTAGACTCCATGCTGAATACAGGGAAGTTGGGGGTAGCTCTTGCAGGGAGGAATTTAAGATCTGGAACAGGCAGGCCCTACAGTAGTGTTCTAGGGAGAAAGCTTAGGCTGGAGTTTCCCTTGTATCCTGAGTTACTTTGTTGCTAATATCAAACTCCAGGAAGGGTGCAAGGAGTGACCATATAAGGGGTGTGTGTGTAGTCTTTATCTGGAATAGAGTTTATACTGAACAATGGAAATGTGGCCATTTGGAAAGGAGATTGGGATTGATAAAACAATACAAGTATTTTGCAGTGAATAATGATAAACCTTTGCAAACATTGACTTACAAACACGCAGCAGGCACCAGTCAAGGAAATTCTGAATTGAGCTGGGCCGGAATCAAAACCTAAAATCCAGACTTGACTCCAGTTCTGTTGCTACCTTCTATCTCTATAATAAACTGAACGAAAACCTGAGATTGGGAGCCCGATTGGCTCTTTCTGACTTCTTGAATTATAGGGTTGTGTTGTACTTGGATGGAAAGCTTTTTGGAGCAGGGACCATCTTGTTTTTCTGTCTAGCACAATGGGCTCCTGAGTGCTCCCACAATACAAATAATAATAACAATGGTCGCATTTTTAACTAGGCCCTAGTAGGCTTATTCAATGGAGCCTCAAAAGGTTCCTCAAAACATGCCAAACCAGGGTTATTTTATATGCCAGATATGCCCCAATGTATGGGGTCAAGAGATGACTAAATGGGTGTGGTAGACTTGGCCAGGGATTGCTTTGCTTTAGTGCAGGGGTTCTCAAACTTCATTGCACTGCGACCCCCTTCTGACAACACAAATTACTACACGACCCCAGGACGGGGGACTGAAGCCTGAGCTGACCCAAGCCCTGCCACCCCGGGCGGGGCGGGGTGTGTGTATAAAGCCCAAGTTCCACCACCCTGGGCAGGGAGGGGGGCAAAGCCGAAGCCCTGGGTGGTGGGGCTCGAGTTTGGCTTCGGCCCTGAGCCCTAGCCCACTTTGGGGTCCTGACCCACAGCTTGAGACCCACTGCTTCAGTGGGTTTGTCAGGATGTAATGGAACTGTAACCTACCATCATGTTTTCTCGGTGTAAATTTCCCTCTAGGGCTCTTTTCTTTTTTTTTCTTTTCTTTTTTCAGCTGATGCCTCAAAAACCTGACTTTTCAAATGTGAGATCCTTGTGTCACCAATTCTAACTTGGAGGTATAATTTTACCACATACTTGTTCAATCAAGATTTGGATTTGAGAAAATATCTGAAGGCAGCTTCTTTGCTTCCCCTTTAGGCATGTTCAGTCTCTGCTCTGACTCAAATCAAAGATTTTTTTTGGGGGGGGGGGATACTGTTTCCCCCCATTACTTCTATAGTAACCTTTTCATCAGACATGAGCAACTGCGTGTCTTATGCCTAGAATTGTGTTATCCTTAGGCAACAATAAGTAGAAAAATGTGTTTCTGCCTAGGAGATCTTATCACTTATAAAATCGCTTTCAGGTTCTTCACTTCTCTTTTATCTGCCTGCTTGTCTGTGTCCTTTGCGATTGTGGATGAACTGTAGCAACATTACTTATGTAAAATGCAGAAGAGTGAATGCTGTGCATCAGAGGTGTTTAAAGGAGGGTTCTAATTCAATAGAAATCAAGCATTTCTTTTGATTAGAGCTCCCTGAACAATGAAAAATTTTTCTAAGTCTTGACATACTTAGGAAAAGGAAATGAAGATTATTTTGCAAAATGTTTATTAAAATGTTTATTTTCCATTATTAACAGAAAGGTATCACTTATCACTTTTCTATTAAGAAATATTTTGGAAAAAAAAAATTTCAATTGACTTAATCACATGCTATTTCTAGGAAGAAAGTCAAATTGGATTTTAAAAAAAACATGATTTAGGGTTTTTTTTTTTTTGTGGTGGGAGGAGGAAGGTCAGTATCGATGCCCCCCTGACAATGATTGTTTTATGAAGTTGAAGTTAAGTTAATGGAGATATCCCATCTCCTAGAACTGGAAGGGACCTTGAACGGTCATCGAGTCCAGCCCCCTGCCTTCACTAGCAGGACCAAGTACTGATTTTGCCCCAGATCCCCAAGTGGCCCCCTCAAGGATTGAACTCACAACGCTGGGTTTAGCAGGCCAATGCTCAAACCACTGAGTTATCCCTCCCCCCTCCTGATTATCTCCTTCTGGTAATCAATTTTATATGAAGATAAATATTTGACTTAAATAATCCTCCACAAAATAGATTGCCATTGGCTTAGAGCTTTATTGGCTGCAATTTCACTGGTGTAAGGTCAGAATCACATGCAGTATGTGGCAGTGTTGGTTGTGCACTGATTCTGTGTGGCACAGTCTCAACTAGTATAAATTGTGAGCTCAACTGACGTCAATGGCATCATGACAATTTATACCAGTGTAGAATGTGCCCCTGTATGTTCTGGAGAGTATCAGATGTTCCTTTGTGTTTTGGTCAGCTGGCAAGCCGCCACATTTTTCAAATAGGGAGTTGATTTACAGAAAGAAGGGGGTGAATTTATTCTTCTCCTCAGCTTTTTTGCAGAGCGTCATGCGTGAATGTGAACATCATGTCACTGATCTATTCGTGCACTGGGCTGCCTCTTAGTTTTGCAGCCTACCTCTTGAAATGTGGATCTAGTCATGTTCCAGAACTAAACTCCCCTAAAATATTTCACCAGTCCTGGCAGCGTGAGCCAGCAGAAAAGCCTTTGTTACTAAAAAGGGAGCTCCTTGGCGTACTAGTTTATAGGAATAGGATAGTATTGCTGTAAATAGTTTGTGAGCCCCTCTCATGGTGGTCTATATTTCAGAAACCAGCCAGATCAACAGTGTATACATAGGTAGGCTGTGCATGTTGTATATAATTAGTAAATATGGCTATTTGGACCCCACTGTGCCTGTGGATTATTTTGTTGTGTAAATGGCAAAAGACACAACCCTTGGCCTTCATATTCAGACCGTAGTTTTTCAGTCAAGGAAAGGAAGCTTCAGCAGATCCGGTGATGCAAATCAAACAGACAATAGGACCTAATGTATGGACGCTCTGATGTGCCTGTCTAATGCCCTTCAAATAAACACAAGTTGTTCAAGCACATGCTCAGTGGAGTTCCAGTGGGATGGAACTTGCTACTTGAGGTTTGTTTTTTGTTGTTGTTGTTGTTGCGAGAAACACATTTATTGCAGCAGAAACACTGGACAGACCCTTCCCTCCCCCCCCCAGGCTGTAGGTTCTGCCCCCTCCGGGCAACACAGGGGGGCATTTCCTGCTTTGCCAGCCCCTAGTGGGGGCAGAGCCATAGGTGTGATGGAGACGGCTGTGTTGATTTTTAGCACAAATTGTATTTTTTGCCACAGTCGGAGTTTTTTTTTTTTTTTTTTTTTTTTTTTTTAAATACACCCTTGAAATGTTCTTTTGGTTTGAAAAGTAGAGCTGTCCAGGCAGCGTGTGCTGGCAGTTTCAGCAATACTGCCTCTTTATTCCCCCACTGGCTGGTGTGACACACGGTGACGCCACATGTTTAGGCTGCATCAATAAGTCCATAGAGCAGGGATGGCCAAACTTAGTGGTCTTTGAGCCACATATGACAATGTTCAGAAGTTTGAGAACCTACCAGGGCTCAGGGCTTCAGCACCGCTCCCGCTGAAGCCCTGAGCTCTGGCAGGTGCGCCCTGCTGGGCAGAAGCCCCAAGAGTCCCCTCCCCACTGCAAGGCACAGGTTCCAAACTTCCCTAACCCCCTAGCTGGTTCAAGAGCTGCATGTGCCTCATGAGCCACAGTTTGGCCACCCCTGCTATAGAGCATTGCAAAGAAAGGATGTGATGTGACCTGTTGGTTGGAAAGTTAAAAAAAAAAAAAAAGATGTCTAGGATTTACCCAAGCGCCAGTATCTGTTAGAGCTCTCATAGCTCTGCCACTGTTGGATGTTTTTACTGGACCTGTATCAGAGGGGTAGCCGTGTTAGTCTGGATCTGTAAAAAGGGTCCTGTGGCACCTTATAGACTAATACACGTATTGGAGCATAAGTTTTCATGGGTGAATATCCATGAAGTGGGTATTCACCCACGAAAGCTTATGCTCCAATACGTCTGTTAGTCTATAACAGGGGTAGGCAACCTATGGCACGCGTGCCGAAGGCAGCACGCAAGCTGATTTTTCAGTGGCTCTCTCACTGCCCGGGTCCTGGCCACTGGTTCAGGGGCTCTGCATTTTAATTTCGTTTTAAATGAAGCTTCTTAAACATTTTAAAAACCTTATTTACTTTACATACAACAATAGTTTAGTTATATATTGTAGACTTATAGAAAGAGACCTTCTAAAAACATTAAAATGTATTACTGGCACGCAAAACCTTAGATCAGAGTGACTAAATGAAGCCTCGGCACACCACCTCTGAAAGGTTGCCAACCCCTGGTCTATAAGGTGCCACAGGACTCTTTGTCGCTTTTTACTGGACCTGTTAATTAACACTCCATTTTACACGGATCCTATAAAGGGCTTTATACCTTTAGCTGCTAATGAAATGAAAGGGAATTGAAAGCACTTGCACCTCACAGGACTGGGTTCTCTGATGCAAAACCAATGTTCAAGCCAAGGATTTCAACTAGATGCTTGGGGGAAGCAAAGCAGGAATCTTCCCTGTGGCTGTGATGTGATCGCACAGCTGCTCGGTAGTCTCACGGCTTGTCTTCATTACACGGGCACACTTCACTTAGTGCACCCCATCTATGGGCAGAGCCTTCGAATAGCAATAAATCCTCTCTGCCCCGGCCTTCCCCCGTCCCACCTGCAACATCTCCCTGCAATACGGGGAGCCCACGCAGAGCTGGGCAAAGCATGTGCTTCCCCCAAACCCTCCTCCTGGCACAGCAGAACCACAGCATTTCTGGTGCCAAGGAGCATTCTGTTCCCGTGGAGGAGGGGCAAGACTGGTAAGCAGGCACTGGGAGGTAACCCAGTTTCGATGGTGCTGTCAAGCAGATCAGGATGTTTGCAATGTCTCATGTATTGTCTGTTACAATTCCAATGCCTTCTGAGGTACATTTAGGAAAATACAGAGGTGTGCACCTGTTGGGTGCATTCTGCAGTAAGCAGTATTGGGTGGGCATCTTCCCTCACCCCAGAAACCAAGGTCTGTGGCACATGAATTATGGACCAGTCTTGTGATATGGAATCAATGAGCATCAGAAGCCTGCTGCTGCATCTTCCATTTTTCTATCCCTTCACTAAGCGTGGAGCTGTCTCATTGTCTGATAGTGACATAAAATATTGAATTGGGGATGCAGGCCTAATGGTTCCACCAGGTACTCAAAGTAGCAAAGCAGGATGATTAATGAGAACAGGTTCCAGCTCTGTCAAAAGCCATATCTACGGGGCTGAGCGGTTTCTTTCTTTTTGGAATATTGCACTCGGCAACATGCTGCCGTGCAGCCTATTGAGCAAGTGAGTAGCAGATGGAGCAATGACACATTTTACTTCTCAGCAGCAGGGACAATGTATGTGTTAGGAGATTAAAAAAAAAATTAGTTGCATGCAAAAATAAAAGCTACAGGCGAGTTCTCTCTCTGCAGTGTTGCAGATGGACAAATGGGGGAAACAAACAAACAAAAAAGCAATTGACCTAAATTGGCATTGCAAAGATCAAATGTTCATTAAGTTAATATTGAATCCATGCTATAGTAAGTACACAAGTCTCTCTACAATATGGGTCCAGCTGTTATGGTGTATGACTGTCAGAACTTTCTTTTGCTTTTTAAGATAATACCTAGTGCTTAACAAATGCCATGGCTGGATAGATAGGGAGAGCTACTGGATAGCTGTCATTTAAATCCCAGATGCTAACTTTCCTTTGGGTGGTCTCTCTGACGTCACATCCCTGGCCTTTTATAAGTAGATTCCCTTTTTCATATCTGGAGCAGATGAGCTGTTTTTAAATGAAAATTGGAGTCGGAGCTGAGATAAGAATTCCAGAATTACTGGCTCCCAGTCCTGGACTCAGACAGCTGTGCCACATCTGTGTCTCAGCTATAAATTCCCTGCTTAATCATGTGTGCTAGGGTGTTTGGAATTTGACAGTACTAACTATGAGGCTCAAGTGCCTTGATAAAAATGTTGGGCTGGATCCTGAAGTCAATACTATGGTTTGCATGGGTAAAGCCAGCTCTTACTGGCAGGGACTTACTTTGTCTGTACAGTTCTAGCACAATAAAGCCCTTATTTTGTTGGGGGTCCCTAGGCACTACCATAATATTAATAAATAGGATTTGACCCATGAAGTACGATTGTTTGTTTTTTACTAAGGCCCACTAGTAGGGGACCTGTCCATTTAATGTCTTAAATGGACAGCATGGTGTTCTCACTACCACTGTTACATTATGCTACTATTTTATCATCGGATGGCTTTTACTAGTATTTACTGAGAATTTAATGATTTATGTGCAGTGGAGAGAGCATATTGACCAGTGCATGCGGTGAGAATTGCTCTACACCAAGTCTGAGGAACATCTGTAAAAGCCAGTTTGCGCGATAACCCTATGCAACTTGGGGGTATTTTGATCAAAGGCATCAGACATTTTCCAAAGCTACACAATCTTTATTTGTTCAGTGTCTTCCCACAGTGGATGAGATCTTGTTGCTGTAATGTACCACCGGAAGACATATTAATTAGTCTATCTCGCCTCACTCGTCCTATCATGCTACAGTTCTAAGACACAAAGGTTTGTGGACCATAGCAATAGACATGTGTTGGGGGCAGTGGTGAGGCACCCTGCTCCAGTGGGAACTCAGCGAGACATTTAGCTTTAAGCTGTAAGAATGCCTCTGGATGACCCATTGGCTGCAGGGATCAAACTTGGGGCCTCTAGATGTAAAACCATAATTCTCTCCTGCTTGAGTTAAGAGTTAGCTCCATTTGGTAACCCTGTAGCAGGCTCATCAACCTTCACATGTGTCGCAGCTACCACTAAAGGGCAACAGAATGCTACACTGAGTTGGTGTGGATTGCAAAGGCATGACACTTCCCAGAGCTTCCGGGTGAGCAAGGCTGCTGCACATTTGAAGGTGTCTTGTCTAGCTCTACCTTGAACCCACATCTGAATCCAAACACTGCAGCTGGCCCCTCCTTCAGTCTGAAGATCTGATATCTGATGACTTATCAAAGGTAGAAAAGGGAGTTTTATGCCATAGGAAAGAGGAGATTCCTTGTTTTGCAATAAGACTTGCTTGATGCATTGGCTGGGCCAAAGATACCGGATCTTAAAATGTGTACATTATTCTGAACAGCAAAGCTATTGTAGGTCACTTGCAGAAGTTTCTAAATTGTATTGGTTTCAGAGGGGTAGCCGTGTTCGTCTGTATCAGCAAAAGCAACGAGGAGTCTTTGTGGCACCTTAGAGACTAACAAATGTATTCGGGCATAAGCTTTCGTGGGCTGTAAGTGGGTTATAGCCCTCGAAAGCTTATGCCCAAATACATTTGTTAGTCTCTAAGGTGCCACAAGGACTCCTCGTTGTTTTTAAATGGCATTGGTTATCAGTTTCCTCTTACTGTAGCTAGACTTCAGTGGGATACAGATTATGAAAAATAGCTCTTTATAGGCACTTTAAAAAAAATCCTATAAAACATTTCTAAAGCAGTTCTGCTATAACACACGCACATGCACAGAATATGTGATGCTGCTGTGTGGCGTGAAGCTTTCGCTGGACCAGCATGCAGTGATGTTGTAGCCATGTTGGCCACAGGCTGCCAGAGAGACAAGGTGGATGAGGTGATATCTTTTATTGGACCAACTTCTCTCACCAATAAAGGTTGGTTCAAATAAAAGATATTACCTCACCCAGCTTGTCTCTCTCCTTGGCACCAGCTCAGCGGTGCCACTCCTGAATAATGGGACCATTCCGAACTTATGCTGATCAAAACTTTACACTGCCACATCATGTATTCAGTCAGTCTTGTGCGCCTTCCCTTTCTTTGTCTGCATCTAAACCTATACATAAGTGCACATAACCAAGTGATCAATATGATGTTCAGATAGAGGAAAATTGAAAATGATTGGCTGTCACCTTGAAATGTGTGGAGAACATCTTGAGCAGAATCAATGAAGAGCAAGTTTTTATTTATTTTTGTTCATTCCTGCAAAGAGCAAAATGAGCACTTTGTTCACTCCACTGCTTTTTGGTTTAAAAAAAAATTCAACTAAAGGAAAAAGGGAGCCCATTTGACCTCATTTTTTTGGAAACCTTCAACAATGAGGGTCTCATAACAAGGTTAAGTTCAAATAATTTCAGCTCTCCTTTCTCTTTCCCACACATCAAAGAACTTCTAATGACAGCCTTAATGAGTCTCTCACTGAGATCTAGATGCAAATTTTAATATCTCGCCAATGGAACAGACAATCATGCTTCCTACTGCAAGAGGGAGGATGAGGGAAGCATTCTGATGAGTCAGTATAGCAAAAATGCAGAGTCATTTTCCTTTCTGAAAACTTGATGTGTTTTTTCCCCCCAGGAAAAGGTGAGACACCTGTTTTAACAACTTTTACACCTATCGGACAGATGTCATTTGTCTTTGAGAGCTTTTGACTGCTAACCAAAAGGGTTTCCTGGATTTAAGGTGACATCTTGTGTTTTTTGAGCTCTTCGTAGATGGGCGAGTCTGGGTTCATTATCGCGTGGTTGTATTCTAGTGCTGTTGCTGCTTCTCTTCAGATAGATGGTGGTAAGATATACACAAGGATGGAGAGGCAGACTGTCAGTGACATCGGCCTTCCTGTGACAATTCTCACAGCAATGTTCAATTGCACATCAGCTAATTTCATGAATATTGCCCATACTGGTGTCTTCTCAGCAGCTGAATATTGGACAAGTGGCTGTCCGCAAGGTCTGAGCGTCTGCTCCCTAACTGGTCCTGCCTTGTTTGTGGATTATATTGTTCCTAGCCTTTCCCTTGGCAGCGGTTTTCATCGCATGTTGGTGCGATGCGTGGCTACAATGCAGAACCTCTCTGAGATATTTTTGGAAATCCTTGTGCCTGAGTTTCGTGTCTCAGAAGGTGTCATTCACTCTGCAGGGTGGTTGTTCAGGTGGAATGCAGTGACAGTTTTTTTTTTTTTTTTTTTTTTTTTTGAGGGCTCAGTCAGTCACCATAACTAATAGTACTCCATTTTTTTTTCAGCTCTTCTGTGAGGATGAATTCCACTTGGGTGAAGGTGTTTGTTTGAATGGTGAGCACAAAACCATCTGTGTATCCAAATTTCTGTGATTAGGTCAGTGGCATGTTAATATAAATACCAAAGAGCTATGGTGCCAAGATGGATCCCGGTGGGAGCCGACTGTTCAGTAGATGAGGTCTGCCGGTCTGTTCCATTACATGTACGTGGAACTTGCGATGGTTATTCGTTAGTGCACTATTTTAGTCACTTTCAGGCCATCCTGCCAAACTATGTCATGTGCCGAGGACAAGACCACAAAGGTTGCTGCTTTTTGCACCTGCCTTGGTAGCCGGCTTCAATATGGGTTCTCATTGTGATTACCTGATTGCAAGTGCTTCATTCTGGTCTGCAACTGGATTGCTCTTTGGGGATGTAGCCCTCCAAGATGGGTATAGGTCTCTGAAACAGTACCCTTTTCAAGAGCTTATATGTTATGATAAATATACTACCATTATTTGAGAGAGAGGCGAAATGGGGTTGTTCTGTAATCTGATAAATGTTGTCCTCTTCCCAGCCTTCATATGTTGACTAATTCCATATATATCTATAGATAGATTGCAGAAAAAGTGATTTGGAGGAGAGGGTGTTTGGACTCAGGTTCACATAATAGGGTATAGATGCTGGAGCCCCAGGTTGGGACCCAGGATTCAACAATTCCTAACTTGAGGTTCCAAATGAGTGTAGATGCTCAAGCCCTAGGTTAACAAACCTGGGGTCTGTTAACTCATTCTACTAACCCTGGGCTTACAATGAAGTGTAGACATACCCATAGAGAATACTAAGACTCCTTAAGGGAACAATGGGGAGCTACCAACTGGGCAGTGCCTCTGCTTGATTCCATCCAGGCTGGTAAAGGGCATTTCTCCCAGACAAAACCTATGATTAAAGGGAATCCTAAAGCCTTAAAGATGCTAGCCTAGGGAGGAAGGGGAGCTGGGTGGACTGTTGGCAGGGGATGAGTCTCTGGCAGAGAGAAAGATACAGAAGCTGCAACAGGTCAAACTGCTTCACCCAGTCAGAGACGGCGGGATCTGGGCTGTGGGGAGCTTTCAAGGAAAGATTAAGGGGTAGGTAAAAGCCTTCTGACTTTCTTGTTTGCATGCGTTGCTCTGCATGCAGTGTACTTTTGGGTGAATAACGAATGCTTTGTTTGGAAGAAGCTGTTTTGGAGTCACTTTAGTCACAGATCCCAGGAGGGGAGGACTTTACAGGTGCCACACCCAGATGGGCCTGTCCAATGAGGGGTTCGTCCCAGAGATCCAGTCTGAGTGGCTGGAATGTGAAGTTCGGTCCTGTGAGCAAGGCACAGGCAGCCGTGCTATGGCGCGTACTTGAGAGGGAATGAGAAGGGTATAAAGTTCACCAGACATGGATTTACCCATCTACTGATGCTGTTGTGCAACAAATCACCACACTTAATGTACGGAGGCATCTCGCTGTCTCATCACTTGCAAGCCACAGCATGAAACGTAAAGGACCAGGACGTACTCTCTGAGCAGTATGTCATGTCTGAAATTCCTTTATGGGGAGAACTACCACTGAATCCAAAGAGACTTTCCTCATTCCTCCTCTAAGGGCAGCATGTCATGGCATCGTATGGGGAAGGATACCAACCGGGGGGTTAGAGTGCCTTTCATTCACATTCAGAGTAACGTTTTTAGATGCTAGTGTGTCATGAATATCCCCTGCAAAATAGACAGATGCCTTAACACTGTCATTAGCATCTCCACGATAGTTGGGCAGAATGAAGGATGAGTTTCAGCTGAACATTAATTGCAGATTAGTCAGTTTGAAGAAAAAAAAAAAAAGGAAATTGCATAATTTCTGAATCTCAATGGGTGAGGGAAAAACCCTATTTATTTGGGGGTAAATCACTTTAAACGGTTACTCCAGTAGCAGAAGTTTAGTTAATGTTATCTCTGTCTACTTAAAGAGGCCATGGGATAACACTGCTTTCAACACTCTGCTTTTATAATCTTATATATTTAGAAGACCTAGAAATCCTACCTTGTGGTAGCACTGTGATGCTGTCTGAAGCCGGCGGGAGGGGGCATGTTTGCCTGCTAGTGCTTGCTTTGAACTTCTGAGCTTATTAGCCCCCTGAATCAATATTCAACACAATTTCATTACCAGTCAAGCGCATTTGGACTTTTCATACAATGTGATTATTTCCCACCCTCTAGCTGTGAGGGAAGCTCTTAACACTGCTCCAGACTGATCAAAACACTAGCAGAGCCTTGTGATGTTTGGACATGCTAGTCAGCACCAGATTCATTAATCTTTTGGGGTTCTAACAGATGCTAAGTAAAAGCAGCTGTATGTTAAGATTTTCCTTTACTGATCAACACATAACAGTGGTTGGAGCCTGGAGGGATAACACAGAGTACATTGAGTTACGTGCCGCAAATGTATATTCAGACAGATAAAATAACTAGAAACTAAAACATAAAACTGGAGCCTGACATTATTAGTTATAATGTCTGAAGAGTATTTAACAGTTTAATTTTCTTAATGATTCTGAATGTTTGAAGGATAATTACAATTATCCAGTATAAAACCCCATCCACAGTTTAAAATACATACAGTTAACGCTTCTAATACATATTCACTGAGGATATAGAATTAAGTATTTTTATATCCAAGGTTGGAATTAATTTGTAAAAAATTCCTCAAGTAAAAAGATTTGTTAAATACTCCTGTTGCAGACTCTGCCAATTCCTTAGAAATTTCCACAGTTACCAAGAAAAATTGCATGTATTATGAGACAAGCCTAATAGATCACACAGTTAGTCACTTAAATCTGCAGGAAGCACTTTTATTAGGGTTTAATCTATATTATTAAGTACTCCTGGGGAATTACTATTAAGTTATAAATCACTGTCACTGATGGTCGGTATAAAACAATGTGTCTCGACTGTGATTTTACTGCCACCTTTAAACCTTTTAGAATAGGGAGGAAAAAAGCTTAAAATAGAGCATTTCAAACAGTGTGTGTGATAAAGGGGAAATCGTTCATGGCCAGGTTGCGTGGCTCTTCCGCAGACTGTAACTTGGGAGTGCTCAAGTTTTTTTTGCCATGGTTCATTGAGTATTGTTAAGGGTGCCTACCTTAAAGGCTATGACAGTGATCTGCCAAACACTCCCTGCGCCTTGTCAGGGTTTAACCAACAGCAAATCTGAAAGCTGTGGCTATGGTGAAGTGTGTTTTGGTGGTTAAATCCTGTTCCTGTTCACAGACTGGTTATTGCAGTACCTGGCATAGGAAAATCATTGTTACTGTGTGAGAACAGTAACGGCAGGAGAGGATTAATGTTATTCCTCAAAGACTAGGGCCTCAACAAATGGTTTGAAGATAAGATATTTGGCCACATACAATAGATTGTGTTAATTTTTTTTCAGTTTTTTTCCTTTCACCTTTATCATTTTGACCAAGTATTTTTAACTTGTAAGGGCAAGTTACATCATTGACTATATTGCAAATGTGGACCTATGTGTCTATTAATGGAGTGATGTAAGTTACCTTTGAAATTCCCATAAAGCCTAAGGGCTGAGGACTATGCTCAGTGTACCATCTTTCATTTTGATGCAATCCATTTCCTCCCAGGATCATGCACCATTCCCAGGGGGTTCTTGGATGCAGCAAAGAGCTGTTTATATTAGCACATTTATTTGTAAAGGCGCTGGTTGGTAGCCGGTTCCCTCATAGCGAAGGTTCTAAGTGCCAGGGAAGGGGGTGATTTCACTTCTGAATGTGATATGGAGCAGAATATTAGGCATTAGCTGACAGTGCACTGATGAACACAACACTCTTTGACTAATACATACCGCCATTTGGCACGTTCCCGTGAGAAGGATGCCTGCCAACAGTTGATAGCTATCAGAGGCATTTTTAATGGGGAACAGACACCTTTTGAATTCCACACAGTTCCATTGGACTCGCAGAGATCTATGGAGGGACAGAGTGGAAATGGTAAATATTTTACTGCTGTTCCATCTTAGCTAAATGCAGAAGGTTGGCTGCATGCATGCAGCAGAACAGCACTCATGTAGCATCCCAGTTATTGGGAAGGACTTACAAACCACTAGATAGCCCTGTAAAGGAGACCGCTAACTGCTTGGTGCCTCCTCATGGCTATGCGTGGCATGACCATTCTTTCTCCCCTGGGGTCTGCAGCCACTGACTGCTCTCCCTCCTGTGGCTTGGCCCTCTGGCTAGGTCACTTTCAAGTCTTCCCTTATGGGATACTCCATGAACAATAAGTAATGGGAATGAACACAAACAAGCTGAGTTAGTATGAGAGAGAGGGGGAATGACACTCACTCAGGGTATATCAGGCCATCCCTCCCCGCAGGGATGTGTCTTCAGGCAGTGGTTGTCAGGGAAGCTCGTGACTTCCTTTGGCCCTTTTCTCAGGAGTTGAGGGTCTGTTCTCTTCCCTAGCCTGCTCCCAAGTGAGCTATTCTGCCCCCCTTTTAACTTTTCTTCCAGCCTGTGTGTGTCTTGCAGGTGTGGCAGGGCAGGGCTGGCTGAGCCCAGAGCAGCTCCTTAACCTCTTGTTGGCCATGTGGGGTTTGTAGACCCCATCACAATCCTATACCAAGAGGGTGCAAACCTGGCATATTTCACCCTGTTTTGAACATTAAAAGTACTTTGGCCTTGATACTCATTTATCCTAAGGCTTTGTTTACACTGCTTTGGCAGCACAAAGAGGCCATAAAGTACAACTGCTTTAATATTGTCTTTCTATCATCACAGTGGTGTAAAAGGGCCTCAGTGTAGCTGAGAATCAGGTGCTTTCCATATGACTCAAAATCTGAACGCTGACAACATAAACAGCAGCTGCTGGATATAGTTTGTCCATAACAGGTTTCTGTTAAAGTAAATATTTCCATGGTACAGTCATGGCCAAGCAAATATCTAGGAAGAATCTAACACCAGAACCTACAGAATCCTAGAAGGCAGAAACTGAAAAGACTATTAGGTTATCTAAGACTTTTTCATTCACTCTAAAAGGAGTAGGATCAGTCCCTTAGTCCCTGCCCTTGTAGGGTTTTACTAAACCTTGTGCTTTCTTTTCTTTTTCTTTGATCTTGTTTGAAACACCCATAAACTGTCTGACAAGAAGGTAGAAATGATTCTTCCAAGTAAATAAATAAAATGAAGCTGATTCAGATTCGAAAAGTACAAAACTATGTAAAATTAAAAACAGACACAGAATTCTATATCCATTTCAATTTCAGATCCAAAGCAACACTTCTACTATTGCATCTTTCAGAAAAAAACACTTGGCGTCGCTCAATAGGGATGTAATATATTGACATCCATGGCATAGGTATTATGGAGAGCTTTGATTCATACGCCTCCCACAACTATTTTCTTGGATCTGTATTTCACTTCAGTTGTTTGATTTGGTGTCAGTGCCACAGATGGTAAAGGGTCCTGATTTTATTGCTCCTGCCTAGATAATATTACTAATGTTTCTGGGAGTGTTATAAAGCACACAAGTGAGGCATAAATCTCTAAGGTAGCCTGGCTGCTGTATAACTAGAAAATAAAGAAAGGCCTTTTGTATTTCCTACTAGGTTGAGAGGAAAAATGCTTGACCAATCAACTACTAATTATAATGATTAAAAATGACAAACTTGCTTTAACCATCTTAAATCTATTAGGCAAACTATCCCATTGCTCTTCAACAATGTAAACATGATTCAATGAAGGGGAGTAGAATACAACAACGTGGGCCTACTTATTTTGAGCAGACACGCAGATATACTGTGAACCTCACTGAATGCAATTCTAAGAACCACTCTGTCCCTACAAACCTGCTATATTTTGGGAGACCTTGATTCTATCATCCTTCCTCATCACAGGCCCAAACCTTCCAGCCTTTACTGCCATGAGTTATACTATTTGCTTGAATGGTCTCCTTCGGCAATGTATTCCATGTACGTCACAGTCTTTTAACGACACGGGAGTAGTGGCATTTTGGACCCAGTTCTGCTCTTATTTGTTTAGGTAGTAAAATAACTCACTATATGTCAACCTTTCTCCTCTGGACACCTGAGCACAAATCCTGATTCACAGCGCACAAGAGAGCATGAATTTGGCATCCCTGTTTATGGACATCACTACGCCATGCTGCAATTTGGCACACTTTGCAATCTGTGCTTAAGAAAGGCCCTGGACTGTGGGTCAGACTGAAGTGTATTGACAGAGGTGAGCTGTAGTGCACCTAACTGCCTCAAGCAACAATATTAATTCCGCTCTTTCCTCAGCACGCTCACACATTTTATAAAAAAGAACACCCTCCAATATCTTAAAGCTATGCTTGATTGCTTTTAGCTCATGCAATGTTAATTATGTTGGTTGAGTGGTTGGCATCTAAAAAATATGATCTTGTATTTTTAATAAGATTCATCCTTGTCAGTTATACGAAGCAGGGTAGGTATTCAAAGGATAATGGCAAGCTGACTTAAATTCTCATAAATTGTTGAATTCCACTGCCATCTTAGAGCTGCTTCTTAGATCCCAGTCTTGCAAGGTACTCAGCATCCTCCACGCCCATTGGCTTGAATAGATGCTGAGGGAATTGAGCCCCTCCCAAGAAATCATGTGGTCTCACAAGGTTCCATCTTGTCTGTTCAAGATCTATATGGACGAATCACCAAAGACAGATTCTATCTCCTCTGTCTCTCTCCCCAACATTGTTAGTGGTGTATAGGTGAGATTGGGACATGGAGGAGAGCTAGTTGGCTGGAGCTCAATGAGGATAAGATTGAGGTCAGGTTGGGGAAAGTGAATAGATGTTATGGTGAGGATTATATCCATCCCTTTCATTGAGGGGGCAGGTGTGCCCTATGTCATTAGAGTTTGCAGTCTGGGATTGATTCTTCCTTCAGATATACAAATATAGTGGGAGTTGCACACGTGTATTTGAAGGAAGAGCTGGGCCCTTGCATGGTAAACATATCACTGCAGAGATTTCCTCTTTAGTGCAAGTTTCCTTTTGGGCAGTGCTCTGTCCGCTTACAGAGTTACATCAATGCAAAGAGTAGAATAACTTGCTACCTGCTTCTCTGGACTGACTCTGACATGGCTTGCATCTCATTCCCTTGTGGGACTTGTTTTTTCCTTTGAGGTGTTAGGATCGCTGGCCCTGGTTTAAGTATCTGACGGTCCGTGGTGCTCGCGTCACATGAGTTGGTGGGCTCAGTTCGTTTCTTAGTGAACAGATGTTCACTTCAAAAACAAAACCGTTCACGCCATTTAGCAAATGTATTGTCAGCCTTGGAGGGATCTGAGTCTAATGGCTGGTGGCAACAGGGACTGAAGTCCCTGCAAAGCTGAGGTGAGGCTGTGTGGAGAAGTTTGCACTGCCACTGCCCAGGCTGATCAAGTAGGGAGGACTTTGTTTTCCAGCATTGTCACTCTGGGACCTTTCTTGAGCACTAAATCCTTTAAAAAAAAAATCCTTGTAAGACTGAGATGGAGACAAGCCCAGGAAATAAATTACCCAGAGTTAGACAGGCATAAACATTCTAAAAAATGACACAAGTCTGCTAAGGAGAAAATAAAAAGCCCTGTTTTTTGCAGAAGAAGGAACAAGTCCTAAGGGCCACTGATGACAAATTGAGGCTCAGCCAGCCGTAGCCCCTCAGCCTCCCAGACCTGTGCTGAGTCTCCCTCTCCAGCCTCAGTCTTGTCCGTTCTACTGCTGGTTTGGGGCTCCCTCTTTCTGTTCCCACCATTCTTTTCTACTTGTCCTGCTTTGCTATAAAGAGAAGGCTTCCTCCAGGAGATGCTTGCTCATCATAGCTCTCCGTCACGCACAACGGTTTGCTGCAGACTTCCTGCAACGTCCTTCCCAAATTCAGTCTCAACTAAGTTGTTGCCCTTCACAAAATCGCAGTTCTGTAGTTCTGCGCTATGTGCATTTGCTTCCCACACTTGTCCTAAAACTTGTTCCCAGGCTCTGCTGGGAGTTTAGACAAACCCAAAATTTCCAACTTCTTAACCTGATCACAATAGTCTAAAGAAGGGTTCAGTCTGGAGGTTGAGATGCACTCCCCCCCTCCCATGGAATTTAACAGGTGTTTGGGGGGTGGGGTCATGGTTACCATACACTTCCCATTGTTCTAATTGGCTGGATCCCTGCTAAATGAGAGGTTGGTCCCACTACGGAGAAGGTGGTCTCTGTATGGAATAGGCTGAGAACAGCAGGTCTAGAGAGATTTATGGTTCCATCCTCTTCTGCTGACCTATTGTCCCTTTGTCAAGGATTTAACCGATCCAACTCTTTCCTTCTTGCTGAGTTCCACAGAGCAAGGGGTTCCCTAGTTTTTTAGATACAAAGAGGCAATCTGTTTTGTCTCCTTCTGGCACTGGAGAAAGGTCTGTCTAGGCCAGGGTCTCAAACATGCGGCCCGTGGGCGGCATGTGGCCTGCAGAGCTCTTCCCTGCGGCCCATGGAGCTCCCCACGCCTCCCCCGTTACTTCTTGTCGCTGCCAAACTCCCCTCACCTCCATCCCCCCGAGTTATTTTCTGTGCCTGTTAAGCTCCCCGTGTGCTGCTCCCCAATGTTTGGGGCACCTGCCACCCCCACACGCCCTCCCCCCCCCGAATGTCTCCCGGCACCCACTTGCTGCCTCCTCACTGCCCCGGAGCCTAGAGCCTGCAGCACACGGTGGCTCCGCTCTGCAGACTATCGGCTTCCAGCAGGTCCTAGTGTCCCTCGTCAGTAGGGCCAGGGCAGGCTGCCCTTCCCCTGCCCTAGTCCTGAGCCTCTCTCTTCAGTGAGGTGCTGCCACCCTGGAGTCGCTCTAGGTAAGCGGCGCCAGGCCGGAGTCCGCACCCCAACCCCCTGTCCGGAGCCCCCTGCCACATCCCACACCCTCCCGCACCCCAACTCCCTGCCTTGAGCCCCCTGCTGCACCCTGCACCCTGACCCCCTGCCGCATCCCTCTTGCACCCACACCCCAATTCCCTGCCCTGAGCCCCCTGCTGCACACCTCCTGCACCTCAACTCCCTGCCCTGAGCCTCCATCACACCCCGCACCCCTCCTGCACCCTAACCCCGTCTGGAGCCCCTGCCACATCCCACACTCTCCCGCACCCCAACTCTCTGCTGCACCCCTCACCCCTCCTGCACCCCACACCCCAATTCCCTCCCCTGAGCCCCCACTGTACCCTACACACCTCCTGCACCTCAACTCCCTGCCCTGTGCCCCCATCACACCCCGCACCCCTCCTGCACTGCCTGGGGGCAGAGAGGGGGCAGAGTTGGGGTGAGGACTTCGGGGAAGGGGTTGGAATGGGGGCAGGGAAGAGGTGGGGCAGGGGCGGGGCCTCATGGAAGGGGTGGAGTGGGGGCAGGGCCAGGGGCAGCAAGGGGTGGGTGTCAGTGATGCGGCCCTCAGGCCAATGCACTAGTCCTCATGCGGCCCTTGTGGTCATTTGAGTTTGAGACCCCTGGTCTAGGCTCTATTAGCTGCTAGAATCCAGCCATTTCTCCATCCCACATGCTCCTCAAAGGCATGCTTTTATCCTGAGCTTTGCTACATTGGCTCCTTTGTGATTCAGTTTTACCCCTGTTGCTCCTGGCTGCTGGGGAATTGCCTTTGGGCTGTGCTTACCTGCTCTTACATAGATCCTAATTCCCCAGTGGGATCGGGCGAATTCCTTCAGATACAGTACAAATCCCCACCCCTGCCATCTGCAACCCTGTGACAAATCTGAACCTTGGCTCAGATTTGGCATAGAGGAGACTGAATATTAAGAATGAATTATATAAGGATATAGGGCTTACATAATTCTTATGAGCAGAAGGATCTAGCTTCAGGTTGACATCTCCCACCAAGGCAAGCATGGGTGTAGGCCAGACTAAGTAGCAGAGAGCCCTTGAAGGGTTTTGGGAAAACCATGTTATTTGGGGCGATAATAAGCAAAGACAGATGGAGAAACAACTATTGCAGATGCACCTTCAAAGGGAATGTACTTACTAAAAACGGGATGTGCAAAACAGTGACTATAGTCCTAGCACACACACAACAGCCATGGCA
Organism: Chrysemys picta bellii; assembly: GCF_011386835.1. Classification (NCBI taxonomy): domain Eukaryota; kingdom Metazoa; phylum Chordata; order Testudines; family Emydidae; genus Chrysemys; species Chrysemys picta. Next base: position 92,375,056 of record NC_088799.1, read on the forward strand.
TGACCAGCAACTGAAAGCACCACCTGGGAGGATATGTCTGATAGGATGATAAACCAGGTACACCAAAGAAATCTGAAACACCTAACAGGGCAGAGAGGCAGGTGAAGAAAGGAGGATGACATGGGACCAGAAGCCAAAGGCTGTGGTCTTCTAGCTGGCAAAGTGGAAGGATTAGGGGGAAGAAAAGAGTTCCCTGGAAGGGGGAAGGTATGTTTCTTTCATTTATTGTCTTTGATACTAAGGTGCAAGTATCTAGATGAGCTTTTGCAGAGTCTCAGACTAGATATGTCCTTGTACACCATTTCTTTTGGTTTAATCTCATCTTTTCTCTCTGTTCTTAATAGATCTTATTTTTAATTAGACCACTTGGGACTGATTCTCAGTAAAACCAAGGCCCCTTTATGTCACTCTTGCAATGTAAAGGAGCATTAATATGGGCAGGAATGGCCTACTGAGAATACTCCCTTCCTTGGCTGGCCTAGAGCTAGTATAAAGACACTAAACTAACCCCTGCTCTCAGTCCTGGTTGTAGAGACATATCAGGGGCATTGTGTCGTTTAGGCTCAATTCAGCAAGGCATTTAAGCATATGCTTAATGTTAAGCCTGTGAGCAGTGGAGAGGCAGTTTGGGCTAGTGGATAGTGCACTGATCTGAGAGCCAGGAGACCTGGGCTCCATTCCTGACTCTGCTTTCCACCTGCTCTGTGCTCTTGGGCAAGTCTCTTTACTTTCTGTGCCTCCATTTCCCCTCCCACACTTCATCTTTCTGGTCTATTTAGATTGTAAATTGAAGTAGGGGCTGTCGCTGTCGGTTTACAAGGCCCAGCACATTGGACCCCTGATCTCGTTCGAGGCCTTTAGATGCTACCATAACACAAAGAATAAATAACATGACTACAAAGTCATGGGATTACTCACATCTTGAAGTCAGTGGGACTGCACACATGTTTAAAGTTAGGCTTCTGTATCTTGCTCAAACAAGGCCTTACACTGCAAGCTTTCCAAAACCCGTGCTAGCACAGCTCCCAAAACAAGGAGGTGCCTTTGGGTGTGTCACTACCTTGTTACTATTAATTAATTAATGAAGGGCTCGAATGAAATCCTTGGAACCAAATTATGGCCAGTTCAGCTGTGGACCCAAATCCAACATGTACAGCTCAGTGTCGGGCTCCTCTTTTGGATGTTGATCTAGAGCAGAGGTCAGCAACGTTTGGCATGTGGCTCACCAGGGTAAGCACCCTGGCGGGCCGGGCCAGTTTATTTACCTGCTGATGTGGCAGGTTCGGCCGATCGCGGCCCCCACTGGCTGCGGTTCGCCGTCCCGGGCCAATGGGGGCGGTGGGAAGCCGCGGCCAGCTCATCCCTCGCCCGCGCCGCTTCTCACCGCCCCCATTGGCCCGGGACGGCGAACCACGGCGAGTGGGGGCCACGATCGGCCGAACGTGCCGCGTCAGCAGGTAAATAAACTGGCCCGGCCCGCCAGGGTGCTTACCCTGGCGAGCCACGTGCTAAACGTTGCCGACCCCTCGTCTAGAGTGACTGAACCTCTGAGGCACTTAATGGCAGTTCAATAATTAAGCCTCCCTAAAAATGTTCAGTATTGGTAATATGCCATCATTGTCTAACTTCTATCACCCCTTCCAGATAGCCCTGGGAGGCTGTCTCCCTGCTTGGCCATGCCTGACATCAAGGTTGATATGTATACATCTTTTTAATCAAAGGCTGAAATCGCAGTTCTGTGGAAGCTCTGAGGATAAAACCATCTGGCTGATGAATCCCAGCTGAGATGGAGCGGTAGTCCATGTGTGCAGAGGCCAAAGACGTGGAGAAATCAGACTTTTGCCTGAATGGATCCTAAATATTCTATTTCTCAGACTACCTAAATCATCTTGCTCTATGTGCAACTGATGAATCCCTAAGTCACTGTCAGAGAAAAGCAACAATTATTCTACTTAATGCTTTGGGTGGTCACTACTGCTTAAGGGCATATTCAGACTTGGTGCCACGCCATTGGTTTCAGAAGTTACGCTGCTCTGACCCCAGGTCTGAATTTGGCTGTTGATCTTTAGCAGCTGGAGATGTAAACACACAGCAGTGGAGCATTTAACTTAACTTCATATGACTACATGACTTGCAGATTTTGAGGCAAATTTGGCTGCTATTAAAGAGAGACACTTATGTATTAATATCCATGCATTCCAACAAAAGACTGGAGGAAAATTTTAATATTTATGGAGCAATAATTGATCTTTTACCACTGTCAAAAGCTGTTAAAGACTTATCAGCTTGGTATTTCAGCACCATATGCTCTGTACAAGTTGCTCACCATGCGTCTTTCTGTGCTTTAGGGAAAGAACATTTGTAGAGCATCCGACTAGGAAATCATTGGAACTGTATCTTACCCTGCCACCAGAAATTCACTTGGACTGAGAGCTTTTTAAACAATGGGGTCTATGTAGGCATGGAAATACTTGGAACCTGATCTTGTACATATAAAACTCCTGTGGCAATCACTGGGAGTTTGGAGGAATGTATGATCAAACCCTCATATATCTCAGCAATGAAAGTTGTAAGTTATTCTGTTTGCTTTTTTTAAAGATATATTGCCTTGTTCCATTTTTGCTGCATTTCCATTAGGTTTCTTTCCCCCCCAGCCCCCAATCAGCCTATTCTTTCTTGATCAGTGTCTAAGGGTGGTGTGGGACTCCTAGGACTCCAAAGATGCTTTGAATTTTAAGAAATTTAGTGGTGGTCTCCTTTGCTCAGGTTGTCTCTCTTACCTGGCTCTGAGAACTAGTCAGCCTTTACTGGATGATAACCTGCCCTGATCCACAGCTGCCTCTCAAAGAGGCATGAAAGATTTTTGGAACCACTTGGAACTAGAGGTTATTTACAGTGCGTTTTCTGACAACTTTGTGGTGATGTTTTGTCTACTTCTCTCCCCCCTCTCTCCCCCCCCCCCCCCCACAAAGGCTTTCTGTGCTTTCAGGATTCTTTGAACTGAACTGAGTGTGAAGTAATTTGGCATGTTCCATGATTGGTAGCCTGAGGCCAGGAGAGAGATTGGAGATAGACTACCCTTCGAGAGTATGCTGGCTTTGCTGCTGTACTTACGTGTTTAAGTACATTTGTGTTAGTTTTAAACTTTTTCTGGGAAAAGAACCTGCCCGCAAAAAACAACCTCTGGGTAAAGGAATTGGCAGAAGATTCAATGTGCAAAAATAGTGGAGTGTGGTTGTTTGTGGGTTGGTTTTTTTTTTTTTTTTAATCATGGAGCTGGCAGGAAAAAAATGTCTGGAAATCAGGGCTATCCAGGCAGTTGTTGACCTGAGTGATGGAGAAGTTGCCTCACATAACACAAAATAAAGTTGCCAAGGAAACTCCTGAAGTGAAAGCAGATGTCCTGAAAAACCTAGCATCAGGTGAGGCAATGTGGGCTATTACATTATAGTATTATTGTTCTGGTATAAATTAACTTTGTGTTACTGTTGAAGAGAAGGTAGATTTAGATTCTTAAGGTAAAATATTATCTAATCCTTTTTATTTGATCTAAAAAAAATCTATCTATGTATATGCCCACCAACACTGCAGTGCTCAAATATCCAGTAAAAATGTGAAGAAATGAAGGAAATCTTGGGTCCCACCTTTTCTGTGAGATCTGTGTGAGGATTGGACATTCTGTATATCTGTTTCTACTCACATAGGAATAGGAGATCAGCTGACTCTGTTACACTAGCCACCCCTTCCTAAGTAGGAAACCTCTTGCAGGGGTCTAGGATCTTCACCTCTTTTCAAATAACAAGATTAGTGCAATCACTGTAATAACTTTGCCCTCGGGATGAAACTCAACTGCAAACTCTGGATCTGTGTCCAAAATGTTCCAGAGACTGGCAGAAATGGGCCGGAACACCTGGCTGCTTTCAATCGTGTTTGAATTCTTGGAACACAAGTTTCCGCACTAGAGATGGCCTGCGTTAACTCAACTTGGCTCTTCAATGATTTAAAAAAGTTGTCAAGTCTCTTTGGGTGGGAGCTAGAGCCATGGGGATTTTCATAATGAATCATGAAACTGCACGAAACTTATCAGCTTTTGGTTTTTGATCTGACTAGGTTTACCAGCAAGTTGGTTGATTGGCAAGTTCACAACCTTTTGGGGAACTTGGTACAAGCTGCAAGCAATCCTCCACCAATTTCTCCTCTGTGGGTTTCTCTTGTTGTAGTAAAGACCTCTAGCTTTTAGTGGCTCAAATTCCTTCTGGTTCAGCAAAGTGCCATGCAGGAAACAATTTTGATGCTTAAGGCTTCCCCTGGGAAAGATCAACAGCTATGTAGGGAAACTTAACAGTGGTAAAAAATAATCCTGGTGTGTGTGTGTGTGTGTGTGTGTGTGTGTGTGGGGGGGGTAATGCCAATTTTAATACACGTTATAGTTATTAATGGGTCCTGGAGCAGATAACTGATGATGCTTCAGTTCTTTGGATTGTACGTCGAATTAAGAGTGGAAGAGCTGCTAAGGCTGGTAATGGCTCAGCTGAGCCAGATACGACTATTGGAAGTGTAGCAAAACTGAGCGTTTCAGAAAGTAGGAACCTGAACATGCTGCAAACTTTGAAATGGCCCAGAATTGATCAGGGCCTTGGGCAATACATGGTGAAAGCACTTACTCAGCATTGTATGGATGTGTTGAATTTGTGTGCTGTGTCCCAAAAGAATGAGAGAGACAACAGAGTGCTTTAGTGGCAGAGGGATACTTAAATCCTGCAGCTGAGACGGAGCATTCTAAGTGTATCTAAGAAGAGAGACTATAGGAATCCACAGAGTTTGTTCCTGACAGGAAGAAGTCTCTGGCTTGGAGAGCAGTGGAAGGGAGAATGTCTAGTAACAAGACTAGCAGAAGGAAGCTGCGAAGATCTGAGTGCTTAAAGAAAATGATAAAAATTATTTAGTGTAAGGCTTTTATAAAGACCTACGGGTCCACTGAAGTCGGAGGTAGGTGGGTGACTAACTCCATTAGGAAATCTTGAAAATCCTACTCTCAATGATCTGCCCAACATCTGGCATGACGGACCATGCTGGAGTTTAGATCTGGTAACCAGTATGGTGCAAGTGCATGGATTTAAGACTGACAGTGCTTTCAGGCATCTCTGGTACTGTATGGCTTTATTATGGCCACTTCTCATGTTTAGACCATAGTATTACTCTGACTGCATCTGTCTGTCATCCACAAACCAATGTCTCAATAACTGAACTTTGAGAATCTACAGAAGAGAGTATAAAGTAAGTTTTACTCACCCACAGCTCACAATGATCATTAATTTTTACCAGTCTCTTCAGAAGAGTTCCTTCTGTCCCCATCAAAGGCCAGAGATTGTGGGGCATGGAGAACGAAGGGTAGAAAATTTAGAAAAGGCGAAAAATGTATCGGTACAAATAGCTTTATTTCTGGTGGCTTCCACTGGTACAGGGTCTTATCACCCAATGATGGGATAAAGAAATGGGATGTCAGTGCCAGACTCAGTAGTGTTATGTGAATTCAGATCCCCTATGATAAAAAGGCAGTGTCCCAATCCTGCATTCCTGTACAGCCGGAAGTCTCAATGACCTCAACAGGGCATGACCAAAAAGGCAGGATTCAGCCCCGTGTCCCCTAGTCTTCTCTACTAGTAACTTAAAATGTTAGTCAGCTGCATATTTATGGATATAATATACCAAAGTATGTCCCGGTATAGTGTCTGTGTTTTGGCAGTGCGGAATCGGGAGTGATTGAACTCTTTGTGTTCTTTGACTAGATTTCTCTCAGTCAATTTAAATTATTTTAGACTGAATTCAGTTTTCTGCCCCAGAAGCAGCAAAAAGCATTGCTAAATATTTGAACAGTGCTTTTAAATTATATGCTTGCAAATTAGGCAGCTGTTGAACAGTTAGAGACCACAACAGTAAGATTGTTAAAGTTAATGATCTGATTCATTACGAATGAACTTGCCATTCAATATAACTTAACTGAACTCAGTGAAATACTGAAGAGTGGAGCTGGCCAAACTATTCGGATGCAGTCCGTGTCACTTCCAGACAGAATGGAGAGAGGCTTCTTTCCTGAAGGCCCAACCCCCGACATTGCCAAGAGACTCCGGTGCTTTGCTGAGTGCCTGCTGCTGCCATTGACGTCAACTAGATTGACATTCCCTGCTTTATTGGTATTTAACACTCTTAACCAAAAGCAATGACAGCTCATTAAAAGAACATGAGGTTACAAAGCAGGGCAGTGTAATTCATGTTGGAGCATATTTCAAAGTCAAAGTCACTTGTGTACCATTGAAATGGTTGGTAGGGAAAACCCAGATTGAATATGAATATTGCTTTCAAAACTATTCTAACAATATATTAAATAAAGACCTGGTCTTGTAATCATTGAGATCAATGGCAAACCTCCCTTTTATTTCAGTGATGTAGTATCAGACCCTAAATTCTTCATGCTGCTTATAATACGGACAAAGGTTATGGAAGAGTTACTTGGGCTTAGATTCAGCAACAGACTACAGTGGGCAAAATTTATGCCTCGATTAGGAGTTACACCATGCATGAATTTGGCCCTCTACAAAAATACTCTGTTCCCATGTATGATATAGGTCTGGGCTCAAACATGAGCCATGCAAGTGATTATTCCATGAGTTTGGGAGTCCTCTGCAGACAGGCAACTTATGGGACCAGTGGGGGATGCAACTCACTACTTGAGTTCTTTCTCGTAGGGCCTCATCCAATGCCCATTGAGGTCAATGGGAATCTTCTCCTTGGTTTAAATCCAGACCTTAGGTGGTAGCAGAGGGAGGAGATAGTGACTTTACTCAGGTCCTCCCCATGGAGGTAGGCTCAGAAAAGGAGGAAATGCATGGTCCGGTCTATCCCTACCCCATGCCTGAGAACTTAGGGCCATGTTTTATTTATGGCCAGCAAACTATAGGGGTAGGCCTGTTATTACTAAAGAGAGCTGCCTAATTTGCAAGCAGAAAGAGTGAACCAGAGCTCAGATTGGATACCTTTGTTTTTGCATAATTTGCATAACATTTTCTCCTTCTCTTCAGAGGTCTCCCAACTACGGTAGACCTTCCTCCTGGAGTGTTGTGGGAGATTAAATGGTTGTCTGGCATTCTCCCCAGTACAGACCCCCTTTTTAAAAGGGGAGGTGTACACCCCTTTTTGCTTGGGTTAAGGGCCTGATATCTGTGGAAATGTGTATAATTATGAGGCTTTCAGCAGGGTTTCCTTTACTTGGCATGTAGTGATCACTGTTTCAAAGGCCTAATTGTTTTACAGTTCTGTGTATTTTCTGGATGATGAAGACCGTGGCTTTATAGTGCTAAAAGGTTCTCTCCTGTGTTTCTCAGTATCTATAATAGAGATAACACATTAGTCCAAAGTGATGCACTGTATAGCGAGAGGCTGAACGTTCACAGTGTAAAGATGGAGAGAACAGGCTCTAACAGTCCAGAGACTGAAGGATATCAATGTCAAGTTGCTCTCACCCTTTTACTGCCTTAAGGTATCCTTTTAACTAGTGCTTCCAAGAGTGATGGAGTAGAAGTGAGAACTTCTGTACAACTCAAAATAGGGCCCTGACCCAGCACCTACAGAGGTCAATAGAAGGATTCCCCCTGACTCAATGGGCATTGAATCAGGCCCCAAAGATTGGGTTGGCACGTTGCAGTCCACCCTGACTGAGGGGCAGTATGTAGTTGTGCCACACAGGTGCAGAGCAGTGATAGAATTGTGGCTCTGAGAGTTACAATTTGGTCCCTTCTTCCTCTCGCTCCACTGGGGAAGCTGCACCAGCCCTTTTCCTCATACAACTTACTTTCCCCTCTGGCTTGAGCTCAGCTGTGTTAGCTAAGACTCCACCCACTCCCCCGCGCTTGCCTATCCACTCCTTGCCCAGCTGTGCAGGAGTGGGACTAGCAGCACAGAGAGGATGAAAAGTCAAAATCTTGAGCATTCTTGCAAACTAACAATCCAAACACGTTTTGAGATTGGGTCAATTGAAACATTTTGTTTCAATAATTTTGAAACATTTTGACCTTTTTTTATTTTTTTTAACTTCCCCCCTCCCCCTCCCCCTTCCCCTCAGAAATCAACTACAATTTCAAAGTGAAACATCATTTGAAACCGGAAAATGAAATGTCTCAGTTTGAAAATGCTGAAAGGGGATGTTTCAACAACTTCACATTTGAAAGGGAAAAAAAATTAAGAAGTTTTGGACAGTTGTCAACACTGACCCTTTCTTCTGAACAGTTTCAGTTTTGACAAATTGATGTTTTCCAATAAATATTTTATTGGAAAATTCCTGTCTCTACTCATGATGGGGGTCCAAAATAAGTAAATGTGGCTTTTTTTAAAGCATGGGATAATCAACCATGTGCAGAGGGCATACTTGTCTTGTGAACCAGTTTCTTCATCTGAGAAGAGAGAAATTGTGTTTTAGTTTATTTCCTGTGCTCCAATTAATATATATTGCTCATAAAATATATAAAGTATGCTTCCTATACAGTATAATTTTAGATCTACACATAGCAAGCATATACGCCCAAATCTTACAGCAATTGCTTCTTTTTAATATGTTAAGCATATATTTCTAGTATGGTACTACAGTGAAGTAGTGAATTCACACTAGGCAAAGCATTAGATGGAGTGGACATCATAATTTCTATTCCAACCGATATACTATTAAAGCAAAGTGCAAAGTTTTTGTTTCACGCCTTTACTAATTTAGTGTTCTTCTTTCATTAGAACCGACTATGAGATGCTAAGGTTGCTACGAAGCTGACGAACTAGATACAATCGCAAAAGGAACATCAAAAGAGAATCTTAAATTGCAGTTCTGCTTTAAAAAGTAACTGTAAAAATGACATCAAGGGTTTCCATGTTTGTTTACCTCGATGACTCATGTTTCGCATCTGGTCAGTTTACAAGTATTTACAGTATTTTTATTCTAGCTGTCAGTCCTACAAACTCAACCTCAGTTTTGAAAGTCCAAGTCCCATTTCCCCCTACCCTCAGGCTCATGGATTATTACCAGGAAAAACAGTTCTGTAACTGGAATTTAGTGGACCGTTCTCTTCCATCTCTCACTTCCAGTGCTAAAGCATCAAAAACATATTTTTGTCTCTCTGGGCTAAATCATGGTCCCATTGGGTTTTAGAGAGTTCCAGGATTTGGCCCATAAGTATATAGGATTCTGAATATGCCTGTGGAGTAGATCTGTAGGATAAGAAGGTACCACTTTTTTCATACTCTTCAGAGTAGAACAGCATTTTGGGCCCAATCTAAAGCCTGTGGAAGTCCCTGTGAGTTTTTCCATTGACTTAACTGGGGTTTGGGTCAGAACTTCCCAACTGTCTTGAAATTTATCTTGTACACATACGTTTTGTTTCTACACCCCAGCTCTGAACTTCTTCCAGTCAACAAATCCAGCACGTTTATTTTCATTCTCTCTGATCTCAGCTGTCATGGAGGGGAAAAAATGGTAGGAAGCTAAAGGCTTCCTTGGAACTGCTGGATGATTTAAAATTGGTAGCTGACCTTTCTGGTTTTGCATATGAGATCATTTGTAAGAACAATTGGCTTTGTCTGTTCGTCACATTATGATTGGCCTGTCAGGTCTGGTAACTGCAGAAGTCTGGTATACAGGAGAAAAGTAATAACAGCCGTAGGGGACTATTCAAGCTGAAAGATCTGATTTTTTGCGTGCAAATTGTCACACTAAAAGATGGATTATCAGTAATCAGATATATTAATATTTATTTGTATTCACTATTTCCCCCCCCAACTGTTATAATTCTGCCCTTCCTATTTCTCTGACTGTATCCCATAAGCATTTCTGTATCATTTTCATGTTGTGTCCTATGTGTGGAATGTATTCCCCTGCTCTGACCCATTAAGTCACTACCCTCTCTTAGTTTAAATCCACCTCGAAAAGTCATTCCCCTGATGGCAACGGTAAGTGAAGCAATAATACTCTTTGTATCGGTGCCTCAGCTGGTGCTTAAAGTTAATTACAGGCTTAAATCCTTTGCTGACTCTTGGCCTTGGTTCAGTTTTGACTCCGGATCAGTAACACAATTGTGATCAGACTCTTGATTCATGGCATTGGGGTGAGTGGGCAGAAAAGGATTTATACATCTCTTAGGCATCTTAGTGTTTCTTCACACTGATGGGTTGGACACGCCCAAGGACTATTAGTGCAAGCCCTTTTATTTGAAAAGTAAATATTAATTGTTTTGCCATGCACCAAAATATTAGTCCATTCCATGGCTACAAGATTGGGATTTGAAAATTGCAAAAGATGCTAATTTTCTATTTCATATTGAGGTTGATTTTTTTTTCTCATAATGTTTCTTTAAATATTAAATCTGTGTAGCCTTTAATGCATTCTGTAGTTTCTTAGTGGCTCAACTTCTGCTCCTTTAATCACTTAAAATTTGTCAAGAACAAAGTGGTTGAGAATGGGTGATCAGCTACAATTGTGATAGAGCTTTATTGTTCTGCATGAAATGCATGCAGCCTTGTTACCTTCAAAAATCTGTTTCCTTTCCTTTCCAGGGCAGTGGCTCAAGATGATATAGAAAAAGGAACATTTTTCTGTCTAGCCACATTCACATAGCAAGTAGCATGAATTGCAGTAGGATTCCTCTTAGGGATTTCTTCCTGAATGTATTCTACAAGATATGTCAGTCTTGAACCAATCTCTCAGACTGTCTCTGTAGTCATATCTGCCACCAACGTAACAATAATAGATTATAGGACAGAGCCAGGGGATATCAACAGGAGACTGGGAATCTTCATTGCACTCCGTTTTTCTTTCCCTGGACAAATCTTTCGGCAAGACCCTGAACAGCCTTCCATGGCTGCATAAGGTCCAAAAACAGCGGAAATGCTGGGATTGTAGGACCAGAGAGGGAAGAATTGTGAAGGGCAACGCTAGTCCAGACCTGGCCTTGTCAATGGCTCTGCACACTGCAACACAGAGTAAGGGAAATTGTGCCTGTGGAGGGTGTGGTGAGCAGGTTCATACATAGTAAGAAGAGTTGTAGTTAGTACTGTGGGTTGGGCCTGTGAAACCTTTTTATGGTACCCCCATCAAAACCTGATCACCTGCTTTCCATAGCAACAGCAGTAGCATTCTAGGGAACTGCAGTGTGATGGCACTGATTAACTGATCTGACCATGGCAGAGAGGACATTAGAACACAAGTCCCTTGCTCTCCGCCTCATACACATGGCCTGTCGGGCTACTGGACTGCATTTTCTTCTGTTCATAAGCCACATTAGTTGCTCAGCAGAAGCTGGGTTAGCTGCAAGCAGAGCACAGCCTTTCATAATTGCATGCACAGTCATTGTTCAAGGGAGTGACTTGACTATATATTCTATATATTCAGGTATACATGTCTGGGTATGTTAGCTAGGCAACCCTTGTGAGCTGTTTGTCTAAATCCAAGAATACATGTATTAATAGGTTAATAGGAGTGCTGTCAAGCGATTAAAAAAATTAATCGCGATTAATCGTGCTGTTAAACAATAATAGAATACCATTTATATAAATATTTTTCGATGTTTTCCATGTTTTCAATTATATTGATTTCAATTACAACACAGAGTACGAAGTGTACAGTGCTCGCTTTATATTTATTATAAATATTTGCACTGTAAAAAAAAATATTTTTCAATTCACCTAATACAAGTACTGTAGTGCAATCTCTTTATCATGAAAGTGCAACTTACAAATGTAGAGTTGTGTACAAAAGTAACTGCATTGAAAAACAAAACAACGTAAAACTTTAGAGCCTACAAGTCCACTCTGTCCTACTTCTTGTTCAGCCAAACAAGTTTGTTTACATTTGCAGGAGATAATGCTGCCCACTTCTTGTTTACAATGTCACCGGAAAGTGTTCGCAGGGCACTGTTGTAGCCGGCGTTGCAAGATATTTAGGTGCCAGATGCGCTAAAGATTGATATATCCCTTCATGCTTCAACCACTGATGTAGAAAAACATCCAAAATATTTATTAAACTTCAATTGGTATTCTGTTGTTTAACAGTGCAATTAAAACGGCAATTATGATTTTCTAAATTGCGATAATTTGAGTTAATGGTGTGAGTTAACTGTGATTAATCGACAGCCCTAGTTAATAGTTGAATAGTTTGGTATTAAACTAGGCATTGTGTTCCAGATTCTCCTCTCACAATGGTTTTACACTAGTGTAACTCGATTGACTTCAGTGGTGTCACCCCTGACTTTGCCTGATGACACTGAGGAGAAGCAGGCCCCATTGTAGACAGATATATCTATGAATTACACTATATATTAATATTCACTTGTTTAAGTCAGGATGGAAGTTAGACATACAAGACTATAATTCAAGATCACTCTCCTTTCCAGGAGAGACACTATTTTAATGGAAGCTTGGACATGGCCCAAAGGAAAAAGTCCTAGAAAGCTGCTTCTCCTGAGATTTTCCAGCTGGCTTTAAAGCCCAAAGAGATTCAGAATGTAGGACAAGCCTCTGCTCCAAACTTTTTATGGTCCATCATCACTAACTGATAGATTTGTTACCCAAACATGATAAATCCTTATGGGACAGAAAATGTTAAACATAAACTGTATAGCTAATACATAAATTGCTGTCCTGATGCGAGGAAAGGAGAACGCTGTTTCTTTGCCATGAAGGCTCTCATGATAACATATGAAATGATTTAGTGTTTCCTAATGTTATGCTTCATCTAGGCATCCTAAATAGAATTAATTATGAGCTAATTAAAAAGGCCTCCTGCTTCCCTTCAAAATATCCTTTTTGGTATCGACTACAGTGTGTTTAGCTAGTCTCAGAAAACCATAAATCATTCCTCTGCTTAAAGAAAAATTGATTGCTGTTCTAATACTTATTGAACACCTATAACAGATGTTTAAATCTCTACAAGCTTGAGATAATTAAAATAATAAATCTATACTCATTTGACAAGAACATTAGCAGGAATAAAGGGTATAAATAATCGGGTAGAGTGAGGAGACATTACTGTGCCAGACATTATGATCATGTTCTTATGGATGGAAATATAGAACTGATTCCATAGTCCTTACTTGGGTAAAGCTCCCATTGACTATCTAACATGATTGAGTTGAATGGGGTGCTTGTCTGAGTAATGACCAGAGGATTGGAGCTCTATAGTGTGGAGGAAAAAAAGAATTAGAATTTCTGGAAGGCTCACCACTCTACCCAATGTCATGGCTCAGTACTCAGCCACATAACTTGTCTTAGCAGGACTCAAACATCCTTGATAAATTAGTATAGATTTCAGTGGACATAGGATATATGTCAGACCTTTCATTTTCAGTTTTTACCAATTTTTACCAAAAATTTCCCATGTTTTCCAAAAGCTGTTACTTCTGGTTACTGATTTTGCCCTGAATTTTGGGCCACTCAAGTACATGAAAATATTGAGTGTGTTAAGAACATCCAATACATTACATTAGGTAGACATGTTTATGTTAATTAGTGTAACTGTGAGGCTGTCTGTTAAAAGTAAGGTCGTGTATTGGAAGAGACACACATGCATGCACATGAATGTGTATGTACTGTTAATGTACAGTTCATGAAATAAACTAAAGCATCGGACAGCTTGTCCTTTCAATATGCTCACTTTTCTCTATTAGTTGCTTTCCCCCCATCCTCCTATTTCCCAATATTAATCTAGAAAGCTGTGAAGTTAATTTTTTGCACTGATTTTTCACCTGTTTTTAAATGTTTCTAATATACACTGATAAATTCCTGGGAAATGGTAAATTAAATAAAAACTGAAAATGAAGGGCGTTGAATATCAGTCAATTGGCACCCAACAATTAGTATGGATTTCAGTGGACATAAGGTATAGATCATTTGGAACAGGACAAATGAGTATAGATTTCAGTGAAGCCAATCAGATTTATTAATCAACAGCCCTAGTTAATAGTTGAGTTTAATACCAAACTAGGCATTGTATTCCAGATTCTCCTTTCACAATGATTTTACACTAGTGTAACACAATAGGGACTTTATAGGTGGTATGACAGGACCCATGGGGTACAACCTGGAACTGTGGGACCACTGTGCCTCCTTAACTCTCTAGGTTGGGTTGTCTCCATCAAAGCTATGCTAATGCCAAGCAGCAAACCCCTCCAGGCTCTAATCACTCAGCCATATGCATGTGAAACTACACTCCCAGCTAAATTGCTTGAATCATCCCTGAGCCACTCATAAATTATACAGAGAAAGGCACCAGCAAATCACCCCAGCTCCCGGCCTTGCACCCTTGAAATATACCATCTCACACTGCTCAAGATTCCCTTAGACAGCGCAAGCTCATTAATAAGTTCACCACTCCGACAAAAGGGTAGTGGATGTACAACAGCCCTTTTGTTAACCTGAGCTGAGATTTCCCCCAGCACTTCAACCAAAAACAGAATGTTTGTAGTTAATAAATCTGTTTTATATTTTACCTAAGAAAGATTTAAGTGATTATAAATAGAGGCATAGAGACCAAAGTTGGTTACCTAGGAAATAAAAATAAAAACAGTCTAAATTCTAACTTTAACAGACTAAGCCAGATTTGAATCAGCCGCTCACCCTACTAGATGTTACAGGCAGTTTAGTATCAGAGGGGTAGCCGTGTTAGTCTGAATCTGTAAAAAGCAACAGAGGGTCCTGTGGCACCTTTGAGACTAACAGAAGTATTGGGAGCATAAGCTTTCGTGGGTAAGAACCTCACTTCTTCAGATGCAAGTACTTGCAAGTGAGGTTCTTACCCACGAAAGCTTATGCTCCCAATACTTCTGTTAGTCTCAAAGGTGCCACAGGAGCCTCTGTTGCTTTCTACAAGCAGTTTACAGTTCTCTATACTCAGCCTAAACTCTCTTCCAGCTTGGGGCCAATCTCCCTAGTTCAAAGTCTTTGTCTTCCAGACAATCTTCCAGGTGTTGAGATTGGGGAGGGGGGTATGTGGGAGAAAGAGGGCAAGACTGTCCCTCTTTTAAACCTTCCTCCAGCTGCTAGAAAGATCCTTTCTGTGGTGTGGGGTCAGGAAGTCCTCGTTCGGGATGTGCTTTCTCTGAGAAGCCTCGGGGATAGTGGATGCTTCTTGATGAGCCATTAACTCCTGTCTGGCCGCTGATTGTTGCTCCTTTGTCCTTACGGAAAGGCCAGCTGTGGGCATCTCCCAACGTATTTCACTAGCACGTATAGCAATACTTCATAACTTCACATACAATGATAATATATACAATTCAACAGGATATCAAGATGCAATGGATCAAGACTTTTAAAATGATACCTCACAAGGCATGCATTGTATAAACATATAATTATATGACAGTGGTGAATATGGGGATTCCAGAGTGTCACAGGTGGTTAAAATTTCTGTTGGCTATGTTTTCCCATGGGCACCACTAATCTCCGGAGCATAAATCCTCCTACTCGCTCCCTCACCAGGGACAACAGGAAGGGGTTTTCAAAAAGAGCATAAGGAAGTTGGATGTCTCATTCCCATTGATTTTGACGTGCTCCAGGTACCTAATTTCCCTTTTTTGGAAAATTAAAGCCATAATGCAGGAAAAAGCATTTAAATGACAAGAAATGTATAAAACAAAAGGATGTCTGGACTAGAGCTGGTCAAATCCCCGCACAAAATTCCATGAAAAATTTCAGAATTTTGAGGCTGTTTCCATTTTTCAGAGTTTAGAATGGATTCATTTTTCATTCTCTCCTCCCCCCACAAATATTTGAGAACAAAGTCAACATCATTACTGAATGTTTTCACTTTCTGGAAACCAGGGAACGGCACACAACATCCAAAACTCCAGCCACATCTGGCCAATACCAATGTAAAACAAGCTGCCAAAGTATCTTCCTTTGAAAGAGATTCTATATATTTACTTCTCTGCATCCATTACAGAGTCTTTACGTTTTGTGAAGAAGTAATTAACTTAACATGTCTGAATAACTTAAAGGTGGCATTTTTATTGTAAGGAGGAAGAGGGGTTGGTAAACAGCAGACTTTAATCATTTAATTTAAAGCATGTAAAGATGCATTGAAATGAAGCTCCCGTGGGGAAGTTTAAAGTAGCTCACTGGAATGAACAACCAGAACTCCAGAGCCAGACTTTATTCCATCCTATTATCAACTACTTTCCTGTCTGCTCAGAGCCCTGCATTTGCCTGCTTTTAAAACCTACAAGGTTGAGTGTCTCCTAACTATTCTGATGAATGCCGGGGAATGAATCGACAACCATGCTGAAGCTGAAAAATATGTGAGTTATGTTCAGGGTGCGTTTCACCCAATTGTAGCTATCGGTCCTTTCAGATGGATTTTAAGGGCCTGGAAATCTTGATTTCATCAGTAATATTTTGTCACAATAATTGGACTGAAAATAAAATGAGTTCATTATAACACCAACGTGTTTGCTTTCATCTTATCATAATATTAATTTTACTATGTTAAACTGTGATATTGTCCTGATCTTAGAATAATCTAATATTACAATATTTCCTCTGTCACACGGAGTGGCCCTCTCTTTCTGCTATCTACATAGGGTCATTTGAAAGGTATATCCATTAGAAGGAGAAAAAGCCCATAGCACAGCGATGAAAAATAGTTTTTAGCTTCTTTTCCTTATTTGTTTAATTTCTACTGCACTTTTGTTCCTGCTCGAGCAGTGACACTGACTTGCTAATAAGACCTTGCATTGATAAATATTAGCCAATTATGTTCAGGCTTTTAACACATGAAGCACAGATTTTGGAGCACTAGTTGGTTCACGGTACCAGATTATCTGTGGATTTGTGTGGGTAGCAGTTAATCAATGATTCTGGCTCAGGTCTGACGATTTGTTATTTGCTGTCTCTGTGTTATCCTGTTGACATTTGCTTTACTGTGCTGTTTGTACTTTAGGTTCTCTATTTGTATTGTACTTTTTTCCTTTCTATAACACAATACAATTCTGCACCTCTGTTAGCCAAAGAAATCTACCAGCACTCCATTTACTAGATTTTTTTTCTTCCAAGGGAACCCCTGCCCCCACGTTTATCTTGTCAAGGGAATCCAGCTGATGTGTTCCTGCATGGATAATTATTACTTTCCTGTCAGAGAAATGTTATAAAAAAATTTGTTTTGGGAAAATGCAATAGAGATTTTTTTTCCTGACAGGCAAATATTATACAGATGTTCTTCTCCAGACAATACAGCTGAAATGTTCTTTGTAAAATAACCTGACATAAATGCTTCCGTTAGGCTGATTTCTGTGTTAGTAAAAGACTGAGAGTATGGTCCTCAGAGGAGAATGTAGAGGGAAAATATTCTTCAGGTGCCTGGTTCTATCAGGATAATACAACTGAAAAATGCTGAAGTGTTTTGTATTTTAAATGCATTAGAGCTCCAATTCAGCAAAGCACTTAAGCACCTATTTAAGTCTAGTCCTGTTCAGCAAAGCACTTAAGAACATGCCTAAATTCACTACTGAACAGGGATGGACGGCTGACCTAGAACTGTACAGTAGATCTGGATAGTATCTCGCGCTCAGCTAACCAGCCTGTCGAACATAGATGTAGCCATTCACAGGAGAACTGGAAGGTTTACTAGTCGAGTGGTAACTTGCCACATGAGCCATTGTTTATCTGGTATCAGCATTGTTGTCATAAATATAAAGGAAAGGGTAACCACCTTTCTGTATACAGTACTATAAAATCCCTCCTGGCCAGAGGCACAAAATCCTCTTACCTGTAAAGGGTTAAGAAGCTCAAGTAACCTGGCTGACACCTGACCCAAAGGACCAAGAAGGGGACAAAATACTTTCAAATCTGGGGGGGAGGGGAGGCTTTGTTCTGTCTGTTCCGTGTGGCTCTTACAGATCAAGAAAGCAAGCAATCGACTCCTATAGAATTAGTAAGTACTAGCAAGGGAATGTATTAGATTATCTTTTGTTTTGGCTTGTGATTTTTCTCTGTGCTGAGAGGAAGGTGTATTCCTGGTTTTTTTTCTTTTTGTAACTTTAAGGTTTTGCCTAGCGGGAAATCCTCTGTGTTTTGAATCTGATTGCCCTGTGAGATTCTTCCATTCTAACTTTACAGAGGTGCTTTTTACCTTTTTTCTTTCTAATAAAGTTCTGTTTTTTTAAGAATCTGATTGGTTTTTTTAGTGTCCTAAAAAACCCAAGGTTGGTCTGTGCTCATCCTGTTTATTCTCAAGCCTCGCCAGAAAAGGGGGTGTAACGCTTGGGGGGATGTTGGGGGGAGATAGGGCTCCAAGCAGCCCTCCCTAAATGTTTGTTTGAATCACTTGGTGGTGGCAGTGTTTACCTAATTCAAGGTACAAGGGAGAATTTGTGCCTTGGGGAAGTTTTAACCTAAGATGGTAGAAATAAGCTTAGGGGGTCTTTCATGCGGGTCCCCACATCTGTACCCTAAAGTTCAGAGTGGGGAGGGAATCCTGACAACTGTCTTGTTTGACAGTATCAAGCTTACATCAAACCACCCTATTTACAGGAGCTGGACAAGTTACTTAACCAAATAAGCATCTTTTCTGCTGTCCCAGCTTTGGTATGACCAGTAGCTGATACTTGAGAAGAGAGTGACCCCTCTACCCTCCATCCTCTAAAATGCACCTGGATCATTTGGCAACGTACAATCCTAAGACCCTGTGGTTAGGAAGAGCATTTTGAGGATAACTGCAAGCGATGGAATATTGGTCTAGTTGTTTATTCTGTGATACTTGTACATAAATAAAATATTTTGAGATAGGGAGCTATTACCTGTCTTTTTCTCTATAAACATTAACAGGTGCCCAATTAGTTGCTTAGTCTAATGCACTTACACACATTTGCAGGAATGATCGGGACAGCAACCAAGAAAATAGACTGGTCCCAGTGCAATGTGTCTGCGTGCTGGCAGTGGATGTTGAGAGTAGTTTTCAAGCCTGGTTCTGATTAATCCAGCAGATGTCCTTTTGACACTTTTTTTTGTACCCTTCATTATTTAATTGGGCCTGGGGCTGGGAGCCTGGGGAGAGGATATTTCCATTTCTTTGGAATCCAGGATTCCCTGGGTCCGAGTTAGACAGAAACTGATATCATCTCTCTATCAACACTCACCTATCAACAAGATAACTTAAAATGTTTGGTGAGATTAGGAGTTGGGCCTTAATTATTGTCTCAAATGAATGCACTGCTAATGCAGTGTGTATATGATCCAGAACTACAAGAGTACTCAAAATTATAACTTTCACCCCTTCTGATTACTGTTGTGCTAAGATTTGTCTCATACGTTTGGCATATGAGAGACAGTAAAACAGGGGGAGGGATAGCTCAGTGATTTGAGCATTGGCTTGCTAAACCCAGGATTGTGAGTTCAATCCTTGAGGGGGCCACTTAAGGATTTGGGGCAAAATCAGTACTTGGTCCTGCTAGTGAAGGCAGGGGATTGGACTCAACTCCACTCAATGACCTTTCAGGGTCCCTTCCAGTTCTTTAAGATAGGTATATCTATAGAAGAGGAGGCTGTATTTTAGGAATCTGTGACTCTACTGAATCCCCTTTCAGTCCCAACCTCTCCACCATCCAAGAACTGATGCGTCTGTTGACTGCAGATGAACTGATAGTGGTGGCAACTCAGAAGATGTTTAGCTGAAACACTGGCATAGCCAGGAAACCAAACCCCAGCAACAAGGATTTTGGGGACTGTCCTCACTTGCACAGAACGAGTTTTATGTTGTCCCTCTTGAAGGGGCAAAGATTGTGCTGTACCACTTGGCAGCAGTTTTTGAATAAGCCTTGTCCTTCCTGATAAAGTTGGCCTTCTCCCATATACATGTGTAACAGTAATAACGCAGTGAGTTATCTGCTGGTAACCGATGGAGCCAGCTATACAGCACCCAAGCCAGAAAATATCATAAAACTATTATTTACACTGCACAGTGGCCTGCATAACCCAAACTTCTGGAATAAAGAATTTCATAGTATTTCAGCGCATTGCAGCAGACTCAAGTATTTATCTCGGTTTAAGAGCGCTGTTGAAGGACCTTTGCCAGCTCAGAGCTTTAAACTCTCTGGACTATGTGATTTTTATCAATTCGTTAAAGGAGGGGTGAAATTAAATATCATCACTGGAATACTTGCAATGATCAATTAGGTTACATAATCCCAGTTACTATGACTTTATAAGAAATGTTTATCTTCAAAGTGGTGTGAGTAATAACTCATGGAGCTTCCCAATATTTCGGAGTTATGTAAGTATTGCTCACCTTATTTTGAAGATGGAGAAACTGAGACCCAGAGACTGTAGGCGACTTGCCCCAGGTCACAGAAGCTTTCAGTGGCAGAATGAGGATCTCAAGAGGTCCTGGCTCCCAGATGTGTTTAGCATACTACTCCATGCTCCTTTTAAAAATTATTACACCTAGAGGTCCCAGTCAGGATTGGGATCTAATTATGCGTGGTGCTCTGCAAGCATATGAAGATATATTGCTTGCCTTAGAGCTTGCATTATACGACTTCAGACTCCATTCTTTTCTCACTAACCCCCACCTCTGGAGCTGGTCCCTGATGCAGACTCTGTGTAACATGGTGACTTCAAAGATGACATACTTGGGATGGAATTGGAGGTGCATTTTATCCCATCGGCTGGGTACCCAGGAGATTTAAAAAAGATCAGATTTTTGCTGTAAATCACTATGGGCTAGATCCACAAAAGGTTGATTATGACCATTTATATCATTGATATTGCCACTGCTATACAATTGCAACAAACCTTGTACAAAGTCAGCCATGTAAGGTGTCAATGGAAAAGTTATGATTTGCCTAAGTATGATTATCCTGTTTATGACAAGTTTCAGAGTAACAGCCGTGTTAGTCTGTATCCGCAAAAAGAAGAACAGGAGTACTTGTGGCACCTTAGAGACTAACAAATTTATTAGAGCATAAGCTTTCGCATATGCATCCGAAGAAGTGGGCTGTAGTCCACGAAAGCTTATGCTCTAATAAATTTGTTAGTCTCTAAGGTGCCACAAGTACTCCTGTTCTTCTTTTTATCCTGTTTATATGCATGCAGTTCTGAAGTTAGGAATGTTGGCTATGTATTGGCATCATACATATGTGTTGTATTCCTGGGTAACCCCCACCGGGGAAAATTTACATTAAAGTCAGACAGCTAGGTACTGATGGCCCATCAAGGACACTTAGCTTTCACAATGGGCCCTGGAAGAAACTCATTCTTCCCAAATCACTCTTCCTGTGGACACCTCAGCAAGAATATGGGCAATGGCTACCCCCCCATGAGTCATCAAGCCATGTCAGGCCACGTGATTTACTCATGTGACCTTGGACTCCATCTTAGGCCAGTAACTTTCCACAAACAGAGACAGTAACTTTCCAGGCATGTGGCAGAGGATATAAAAGACCCCTGAGATCTCCATTTTGCCTCTTTCCTGCCCTGATTTTCTGGACTGTGGAGCATTTTGAACTATAGGCTGAGAACCTTCCAATCTTTTGGAAGTTACCAGAGAGACTTTACAAGTCAGCAGTCTATTCCATCGCTACTACAAACCTGATATAAAGACGTTGCAATCATTTGTATGTATATGATCTATTAACTATTATTAACTTGCTGCTTCTTTTCTTTTTTTATTAAACCTTTAGTCTTAGTTACCAAAGGCTTGGCATCAGCGCGATTATTGGGTAAGATCTGAGTTATGTATTGACCTGGCTAGGTGTCTGATCTCTTGGGATTAGAAGAACCCTATATCTGATGAAATTGGTTTTCAGTAACCACTCATCTTAGAGTCCAGTGTCTGGTTGGTAAGACAAGGACAGGAATGCCTAAGGAGACTTCCTGTTAACCAGTGTGGTGAGACGGAAGTTTACTTTTGTTACTGGCTTGGTATATCTAATGATAGAATAACCACCAGTTTGGGGTGCTTCTACCCTACTTCTCAGCAGTCTGTCCTGAATTTGGCATCTTCAGCACCCACCGAGGCATGGTGACAGGGACTCAGACTCGCAATGACTAACTTTTAGGCATCCTGCTGCCTACTGGTACCCTCTCCCCCAAGTTAGGCTCCCTACACAATGCATGGAGAGAGTTGCCTAAGAATGGGAGTCACAAAGGTCAGCATACTGAGGAGCCAGAAGGAAATGCCAAGGAATTAGGTGTCTAATTGGGAGCATCTTTCTCCCCTTGGGATTCACAGCCATGAACCCTTTCCTGGACTTGGGTGTCTAAACCAGGTCAATCCTTTCTTACAAAAAAACTGAGGAGGCCTTTCCACCCCCCCTTCTTCTACCCACCAGCCTAGTGGTTAGAGCACTTACCTAGAGTGTGGGAGACCAAGGTTCAAATCCCTTCTCTACCTGATGTAGAACAGGGATTTGGACCCACGTCTCCCACCTCTCCAGAGAGTGTCTGAGTCACTGGGCTACGGGCTATTTTGGGGTTCTGCTCAATGTCTTCTATTGAAGCTTATTAATTTTGTATAAATAGTTAAATATTAATTGGGCCAGCAGGAGAGCATGGCTGATTGGGAACTCAGGTCGGAGAAGGGAGAGCAGGGGTTCCGTCCCAGCGCCAATGAATATTTAATTACTTTAAATGTGAAGTGTGTTTCTGTTCAGTGATTGTAGAACAGACATTGCAGCCTCCACGGTTGTGTCTCAGGGATTTCCATAGGATGTGGTAATGCAAGTAAGAAGATCTTCTTTCTAACTGCTTACCCTTCAGAGGCAACGTCAATACATCAGCAAAGCTCCATGGAAGGTCATTGGAGCTATGCTAACTTACTCCCGCGTGGAGCTGCTCCTCCATCTTGCATGTAAGAGCCAAGCTGGGTTGTTTTTGGAGTTGGCTGAAATTTCCTGATAAAATATTTGACATTTTTTGAGCCAAAACATTGATTTTCAATGGGGAAAAAAACCCTAAAAAATAGTGACAACCAAAAAATTCAGATGACTTTAAAAAAAAAACAACCCCTCAAATGTTGAAAAAAATCCCTATGATTTTTTTAAAAACCAGGTCTAGTTATTTTCTTCTAATACATCACCTGTAATAGAAGTTCTGCAGAACATAGTAAGACCCCAGTTACCTCCATGCCAAGCCCCCTATATTCAAGTGAAACTCAAGTGCATTGAGATCTACTGATGAACAAGTGCTGTATAAGAGTTAGTTTTTATTTATTATTATCTGTGCAATGTCCTTGCTGCCCATGAGTTTCCACATGTGTAATCCATTGGAATTCTGTAACTACTTCTGCCAATGCTGCACAAGAGAGAACAAAGTCCAGCTCGCCCTCTGAGCTATATTGTTTCTGCAATGCTGTCAGGAGTAAAAATGGGTACAATTATTATTATTGATCACTGAAGTCAGTAGATTGGACTCTGAATAAGCACAAGAGCTGATCTGCTGGGTAAAGCATTGATCTACAGTGTATTGCATGTGGGTGGCATTTCTGTGCGTAGCCCCATTGACATCAGGGTGCCCCTCTGCAGGCATAGGGATCTCTCTTGCAGGATCAGGACCTAAGAAGGTGCCATTTTCACAAAGTCATTTTCCAGAGTAGAACTTGCCAGCTGAATAAAAATACTTAAGAAACTCGTATTTTAGAACTACATTTGGAACTGGTCTTCAGGATTCCCCTATTCCTTTTCATCAATAGATGGCAGCAGTTTCCCTTGTCTGACTCTGATAAGATGAGCACATTAATTACTGTAAAACAATCCAATCTACCTACAGAAATCTAGTTATTTTAAAAGCTAAACATTTCAATTGCTCTTTTTGATGAGCATTGTTATTGCCTGTTAACTAAAATGCAAATCCTGTACTACTCCTGTGATTGGCATAGGCAGTACACTAAGCAGGGGGTTAGTCAAATGTGCAGTGACAGCGGAGACAGGAGTGTGACAGATCTGGCAATTTCCTGCAATATCCTTGAAAGACCTTATTTATTAAGTGTATGTATTAGTGTGGGCTGGGATAGTGTGTAACCTCTCTAGCGGGGAGATGTGACAGATAGTACAACCCTATGCAGTCACTTTGGGGGCCATTGTTTTTCAATGAATGGTTTATATGTGATTGTGTTCTATTCCATGGGGGAGAGCTAGCACAGGTCCTCCAGGAACTGACAACATTGGCTGGTGATTAAGACAACTCAGCCAAGTTGTAAACCCTCCCAGGGAAGATTGCATATACTAGTGTCTCCAGAGACCAACAGACAAAAAAAGATTTTGGATAAATAGCCTGACTCAGGGCCTTCTTTCTGATCCAGCAAACAGCCAGGACCTTCGGTCCCAGAAGGGGCCCCAATGCTCGCGGAAGGGTTGGAAGGATTTGACCGGCTAGAGCTCCATGAGACTGATGGGTGACCTCTGGTAAGCTTTTTAGCATGTGTGCAGGTTCTTTTGTTGTTTTTAATGTTCTCTCTGTAATGCTTTTACCTTAAGAATAAATGGGCTTGCTTAGAAAAAGCTGTGTGATAACTTGTAACTCTGGGCAACTACACAGTTTGTAGCTTTTGTAGCACAGACGCTGGCCTGTTTAGGCAGTCTGGCTTGCTGGGGATATCCCACTGTTAGGCAAGGAGCTGTGCAGCCATGAAAACCCCTGGTCAGGAGGGAGCAAGATATGGGTCTCTGCCCAAGAGAGGTGATGGGAGCCTAAAGGTGGGTGCCCTTGGTGGACAATGAACGGGGAATACAGGTGCAGTTACCCTGAACTGTGACATGGAGTATGAAACTGCTTATCTGATTCATGTCTAAACATCTCAGCCACTGTCAAATACTTCCACTAATACAGCATGAGAGCCCAGTCCTCCACATTGATTGCAGAAAAACCTGCCTTGAAGGAGCCGCTGAGGATTGCCTACAACATAGGGGAGTCCTGGGATGGTGCAAAGCCAATTTAGCTGGTTCTGCCCTGCCCCTTTCAGCATAGGAGGAGTGCACACAACACCCTCCCATCTCAACATGTGCAGCGGTTGAACTCAAAGTAGCCTGCAGTCTGCTCTAAATTTGCCTGGATACCATTGTGCCCATGTGGTTGCTGAAGATTTGTGGAGTGCAATGGGGTAGAGGTAACAGTCTAGCCTTCAGCCAGGGTTGTCCCAAGAAGGAAGTGGTAAGGTCCTTTGTGCTTACTCTTGTAAATGAGGCTAGAAGGATTCCCCCCACCCCACCAAACACACAGGATGACAATAGCTTAACGGAGGGGTCAGACAGACTGAAGCTCAGTTTAGTCCAGAGATAAAAGTGCTAAGCATAGAAGAGACTGGAAATGATCCAGCTTAGAAGCAATTCATTTGTACATATTACTTGAGGCTGATTTTTCTCATATGCGCTGGAAATGTATTTCCAGGAGACAGTCATTAAGAGACTCATTTTTAAATGAAATTTCCATGTTCAGTACAAAGGTTTGCAAACAGGAGATTGAAAGTAAGGGAAATAAATCAGGCAAAGCGACTTAATGAATCTAAAATATAATGGCTCCTGTGATATGAGCATAGAAATAATGATGTTGAAATTAGGGAAGCTTCATGAACTTCAAACGAATAACCAATCTCCATTGAACAGAGGGAAAACTGATTTTAATTACTATTTTAAACTAACATTTTGGTGTGATAAATGTTTTATGCATTTGCTATCATATGGAATTAGCTGCTTTTCCTCCCCTTAGTCTTTGGCACCGGCTTTGTCTGCTATCCCACACTCCATCAGCTATCTTTTACTGAATAGCTATCTCACTCTTCAATCTTGCAAAAGTATTTCTAAAAGCTGCAGCCAATTTTTAAAGTTTATGGTCCATTTCATAATGGCTTGTAAATCAGCCCTTGCTTCTTTTTTAATGATGTGTCCCAGAGGCTTGGATATACCACCCTGAGATGTACATGCAAGGCCGAGAATTGGACAACTTTATAAGAGGATAATTGTTTTAAAGCCTATTAAGGTCTCTTTTTTTTTCTTAAATATTGCTCAGATTATGAACAGTAGCCTTCCTTTCCATTTCTGGTAGTGCATTAAGAGCCTGTGCAGCTATTTCAGATTATTAATATCCCTTCAGCATAATACAGACCAATAAAGGACTCTGAGCTGCACTAAATCAGAGTGAGACTTAGAAGGAGAAAAAGAATGGCCCCAGAATGGTCTAGGCAATAGAGTCATAGAACTCTATGATGTGGGGGAGGGATAGCTCAGTGGTTTGAGCATTGGCCTGCTAAACCCAGGGTTGTGAGTTCAATCCTTGAGGGGGCCACTTAGGGATCTGGGGCATAAATCAGTACTTGGTCCTGCTAGTGAAGGCAGGGGGCTGGACTCAATGACCTTTCAAGGTCTCTTCCAGTTCTAGGAGATAGGATATCTCCATTAATTTAATTTAACCATAGGGAGAAGGGACTGCCAGGGTATCTAGTCTGAACCCTTGCCAAGATGCAGGATTTGTTGTGTCTAAACCTTCAAAGACTATCCAGCCTCAGTTTGAAAACCTCTAGTGAAATAGATCATCATTGTGACCATTTTCATGGTCTGACCTGCAGCAACTGGACCCATTGGTGGGGCAGACTGGAGAATTCTCAGAGGAAACCACTTACAAATGTACCACCTGTTCCTGAAAACTGCTTTGTCCATGGATACAGGCCCCCCCATACTGTGTCCCACTGAAGTCAATGGAATGTGGAGTGGGGTAGCTTTACTTGCAGATATAGCAGTTTGCAGGATCAGGTCCCCAAATGGCACAATCTGCACTCTACCGTGCTCTGAGTTCT
This sequence comes from Chrysemys picta bellii, assembly GCF_011386835.1. Classification (NCBI taxonomy): domain Eukaryota; kingdom Metazoa; phylum Chordata; order Testudines; family Emydidae; genus Chrysemys; species Chrysemys picta. The sequence goes on from NC_088799.1 coordinate 92,401,862, forward strand.
GTTGGTGTTGGGGGCTGCCAGATTCTTCTTGTGAATGCACACAGGGATTCTTCCTGTGTTGGGATTTAGAGGAGAATTGGCGGGTGTGTTATTTGTGGCTGAATTAACTACAGCAGCTTCGCTGAGACAGTGGACTCATTTATTACAGCACCTTTCCTGAGCTGTGGTCAACTCTTCTATTCTAGATATTTCCCACTGTTTACCAGCGAGACCGTACCCCTCTGCTCTCATCTCCACCTAGACTACTCCACGCACTCTGAACACAAAGGCTGAGGTTTTCAAAGCACTTTGCATTGGACCAACTCTGCTCCCATTGAAATCAATGGTAAAACTCCCATAGACGTCAATGCAATAGAATGTCAATAGAAAGTGCTCTTGAAAAGGCCACCCAGGAAGTCCTAGTTAATGTATTAATTAATTATCATTTTTTATTATTATTAGTATCCCTTGATTGGAAAATAAAATCCAGGGCTGTGCATATCTTGTGCTGAATGCAGACTTTTACCTAGCCAGTCTCACTGATCCAGCTACCAGTCCTGTAGCAGGTTTACTCACCGCTTTATATTTTGTTAATTTCTCTTTTCATACCCCTTGGAGTCTGAGGGAAGGTCACCGCATTCATGCTCTAGTAGTGACCTTTCATTTCAGCAGCTTTGCCAGCTTCTGTGCCAGCCAAAGAGTAAATTTCCCAGCAGCTTGAAGGTAAGCTTTTAACTCCTTCTTCAAGTGCTCCATTGGGAACCTAGTAATCTTGTATTTGTGCTTCCCTTGGGGCTCCAGCCTCCCAGGGATGCACCATGAGCTCCACTTTCTGGGATTGGATTAGTTCACTCACCGCTAAAGCTTTTTTTTTTCTTCTTTCCTTCCAAGGTGCAAAGAAAAAAAAGAAGCCCCTCTAAAGAAACCCCATAGGCATATTGAACATTATAGAAACAAAAAGCATGATAAAGGTCCTGGGTAACATTTTTAAAAGTGCCTAAGTGACTGAAGAGGCTAAGACCTTCGCTTTTGAAAATGGGACTTAGGCCACTAATTCTCTTAATTACTTTTGAAAAGTTCATCCATTGGCTAGAGCCTCAAGTTGGTTACTCAAGTTTTCCGCATATAGGATGATCAGTACTTGGTGTGTTTCCCTAATGTCTGTGTCAGAGTGATTTCTGTCACTGGAATATTTTAGTCTCTTAAAAAGACTGATAAATGATAGCACAGGGGTCTATGTTCTCTCATTGACTTCCACAGCAAATCAGCTGAAGGCACCAGTCAAAAATTTCTTTCCTAACTGCCAGCATGGCAAACTCCTCCTTGGATCTGACAATCGAGCACTGTTCTTTCTACCATATGCAGATTTAGATGTTGCAGAGTTATTTGCAGTAAAGTTTGCACTGAGATTTGCCATGACAGCAGGGTCTAAATCCCTTTGTTATACATGTAAAATAAACTCTCGTTAGTCAGTATCAAATGTACGTCACATCTTCTCCGAGTACAGGTTGAATTTTCTGGGAAGTTGGAGGAAAGTTTGTCCAGTGGTTTGAGTTATAAATGTAAGCCTACCCAAACTTTTTGTTTTCCAGATTCCTCTGGCTTTGAGAATGCAGCCTCCTTGCATAGGGACTGTCCTGTACGGTATGCACAATGAGTCCCTGCCTTCTACAGGCTTCTAGATACTATTGCAATATAAATGGTTAACACACGGGTCTTCCTATTTGCTGTTTTCCTGTTGCTGGTCCCTCTCATTGCAGTTCCGTAACAGCTGGAGAAATAGACGTCATCTCAAAGAGGTTATGGCAGAAATGAAAAAAGAAAAGAAAAAAAAGCCAGCAAAGGGCAACTGAAATAATTAGAGGCATGGGAGGACTTTCTTATGAGATTAAACAAGCTTAAGACGACTTCATTTGGAGAGAAGACTAATAAAAGGAGATCTGACGGAGGCATAGATAATAATGAATGGCACAGAGAAGGGCAGTCAGGCACTGGTATTTATCCTCTCGCAATATAAGAAGGGAATAGTAAATGAAATTAAAAGGCAACAAGTTTGAAACTGATAAATGAGAGTTTTTTTTAACCCAATGCATAATGAACCTGTGGAATTCACGTCCATATGATTTGATATAGCGGGATACAAAAAGAGATTAGTGGTTTGCAGGAATAAGAAGACTATTATCCACAACGACGCTATCTATTTATTTTAGGTTTTAATGTACTATGTAAACCTATCAGTCTATCCCTGGCTCTAAGCATCTTTGTCATGCATTAAAAATACAAATCCAAGTAAACCCAGCAACTTCCCTGAACCAGGAAGGAAAACAAAACTGAAACCTACCCGAGTACTCAACGGTCTCTTCCCTCTTTCCATATGCTGGAAAACGGAGGCGCTAGCTAGGGTTAACGTTGATAAGGCATTATAAACCCGCCTGCTTTAGAACATAAGACCAGTTGGCTGGGGTTAGCAAGACTTAGGCACACTATTACATAATGGGGATTTTAAACTTTCCTTTGAAGCAACAGGTGTTAGAAAGAGGACACTGGACTAGAAGGAGAATTGGTCTGATCTGATAGAGCAAATCTTATGTTCTTTTCATCAGTGTGTAGATTACCCCCATGCGGCGATGTAACTGAGTACAACATTTGCAATCAGGATTTAGGTGACACTGTAAGTGTTAATATGACAAAATACAAGAGAACCCAAATCATATACAGCAATACAAAATTAATTGAACCACCAAGCCTGGGGCCTTTGCACTTTGTTTTGACTCCTAAAAATCCTGTGGCAAGCTTCTGTCCTCAGTTACACCGGTGGAAATCTGTAGTGACTCCAGTCAATGAAGTAACTCTGGATTTAGTGTCTGAGCCAAAGCCCATCGATATCAATGGGCTTTGGATTGGGCCTTTACCTCAGTTATTGGGATCAGAATCTGGCCATTAACAGGCTGCGATCCTTTCTAAATTATACATGTTTAGGAAGGGTGCGCGGGCACATGCTAGGTGACTTATTTAACACTTATCCAGGTGCTAATGCAATATAAATAATATCTGGTTGCATCATCAATTTTCTGCACAAGGCCAATTAGACACCACCTCGCTGAGTAGCTGCTTAAGGAGTGAAAGGCTCATGCACTATCAATGAGCTTCTTGCTGTCAAAGGCTGGCTTTTTAAGGGGAGTCAGGCTCAGATTTGCCTGCGACAATCAGCTACCATCCTAGCTGCTCCTAATCCACTGGGGATCAGGTGGCTTTGAGTTATGGAGATATACCTATCTCATAGAGCTGGAAGGGACCTCGAAGGGTCATCAAGTCCAGCCCCCTGCCTTCACTAGCAGGACCAAGTACTGATTTTTGCCCCAGATCCCTAAGTGGCCCCCTCAAGGATTGAGCTCACAACCCTGGGTTTTAGCAGGCCCATGCTCAAACCACTGAGCTATTCTCAGCTGTGAGAGTTGGCAAAAAAGGCTAAGAGCACTAAGCTAGAGAGAGGCGCATCAGGAGGGGGTTTACTCCCTGGGACTGGTCCTGATGAAGTGAAGGAGGCTTTGGAAGTGGGGCCTGAGAGAAGGCAAACCCACAAGCAGATGACCTTGGGGGTAGACTGGAGCTGAGGATCCGGAGTAGAGGAAGGGGCTCCAGGGAAGAAGCCCAGTGGATCAATGGCTTAGTAGGAACTGGGCCTCCAGAGAGAGAGAGCCTGGGGAGGCAGTGCTCTATAGGAGAGTGGGAAAGGACTCTGCGGAGCCTGTGAGGGCATGAAGGGTCTGGAGGAGTGAACCTTGGAAGGGGCTGAGGAAGAGGCCTAAAAACTGACCAAGGCAGGAAGTGGTCCAGGGTGGCGGCAAGTAGATGGACCTTGGCTGTGTTCTACGGGTCCCTGGGCTGGAACTCAGAGGAGAGGAAGGGCATGGGTGTCCCGACTGGCCACCGAGGAAGGTGGTGTGAAACTATCTGATAAAAGGGACATGGACTATTGGAAGCCCCGAGACAAGAGGTGGAAGGACCACTGGGGCCAGAGAGCCAACATAAGGGCATTGCACTGTTGTTTTGTGGGACTTCTTGTTACCCCAGAAAGGGTGGGATTGAACATGACGTGGTTGGAGGACTGAGTCACGAGAAGAAGCAGACCACTGCAGGGCTGGTGTGGCTGTTGGCACTCAGTGCCAAAGGAGTAGCGTTGCTATGGGGGAATGCACCAGCAGTGAGTACACTCTTCTACACTTGTCTACTACAACGCTCTATTCTTGGTCCAGTCTATTGTTGTTTTTTCTCTTCCTCTCATCCCTTGCCTGAGGAGGCCATGCAACTTGCAGCCTTAGGACCTGAGTAACTCCCCTGTTCAGACCCTTTAGGGAGAGGGTGTCTGGTTGCTTACCGTCCCCACTCCTCCCTGAAACCATCCTTCCATGCAACTTCCACAATCCCTGATGTTTGCTATTTGGGGCAAGAGAATCATGTGACCAATGGGGGTTATGTGACTTTTGCATCTTGCAGCGTGCTTGGAAATACCAGCTCTTTAAAATAAAATCCATCCAAAAGAAGGAAGTAGCTTATCTGTCAGTTAGTATAAATATTTGAGGTGTTCCAAAATAACAAGAACATTTTTACCTTTATAGGATTATGTGAAATGATTGTCTTGCCCTTTTACAGCAGCTCAAATATTTGCACACCCTTATTAAACTGCCAGGGAAGGGACCATGTTTGTCCAGATAAAACAATATGTTTCCTTCAAGAAACCAAGCCACAAGGGAAAAAATGGATTCTTGAGACTTGGCTGAGTTTTTGGAGACAGTGGATCAGTTGCCTTTGGGATAGCTTTTTAAAAACGCATAGAGTCTGTTATTCCCTCCCCCTTCCATTCTTGAACTTCATTTCAAGGAAGTTATTCACTCTTCACACAGATAGTTATATGACTTCTTTATGTGTATTGCATACATCCTTGTCCAGCGGCTACAGATGGCCAAAAAAGACTTGATTATATTAATTTGCCAAAAATAACCTCCCCCCCCCCTTTTTTTTTGCTCTTGGCAGAAGGTTTTTAATTGTTGTATACAGCATCTACTTTATTTTAATGATTATATGTGACTTTTTCCCATGTTAACTGCCTTTGCGACTTTAAATGGTAACCCCTAAAGGTATCATGCACATACCTGAAGGAGGCCATCTGCTTGTTTATTCCTGTTTGCATGGACCTGATTAACGGAATCTAACACCCCCGCCCCCAGGCAACATCAGAACTAGGAGGTGTGATTCCCAGTTTGTGTAGACATACTTGCACTATTAAAAATAGCAGTGTGTGGTTGGCATAGCATGGGTGAGGGCTTGAGCTAACCACCCAAGTACATACGTGGGGGCCCGGATGGGTACCTACTCAAGTAGCGCGAGCGGCTACCCTGGCTTATGCTGCTCAAGCTAGCATGGGCGCATCTCCATGAGCTAGGAATCACACCTCCCAGCTCGGCTGTAGACGTGCCCTGAGGGGGCAGTCCTGCAGTCCCTAAGGAGCTTATAGCAGGAAAAAAATTCTGCTGGTGAGATGTAGTATAATAGTTTGTGGCGCAGTCTCCTAAAAGCAGTAGTGGAACCCTGTTGCTTTTAGACCTCTGAACCTTAGCTGGCCAATGTACCAAAGTGAAGCATCCCATGCTAGCAGGGAGGTGGACTAGATAATCGAATAGGCCTCTTTGGTCTCTCATTTCTGTGGAAATGAAGTCCATGGGAGTGTTGCCAGCATAAGGACTGTAGGGTTTTGTCTAACTGGATATGTTTGCTGTGATGGGAGATTAGTGCACGTACATATGCCACTGTGTAATCCACAGAAGACTACGGGCCAGCTTGTGGGAACTGGCATAGTTCCATTGACTTTGCTGTATGCTAGTCGAGGAGCTGTGCCTATCTGAATATTCAACAGCTGGTATCTTACTACTCAGCCAACCCTCTACGCTGCTGGGCATTGATTTCAGAAAGGTGCTTTGTAGAGCCAGGTTTTCTTCACTTACTACAGATACAGTTGACTTGATTCTCCTCATTGATTTTTACAGTGGTGTAATTCCACTACTGCACCAGTTACTCTTGGTTTACTCCAGTGCAAGTGGGGAAGTGGGTTCCAGGGGAGTAATTAGTATTTCAGGCCTGATCTAAGCTGGGGGGGGGAGGGAGATCGTTCTAAGATACGCAACTTCAGCTACAAGAATAGCGTAGCTGAAGTCGACATAGCTTAGATCGAAATAAAATTACTTACTTTGCGTCCTCGCGGTGCGGGATCGATGGCCGTGGCTCCCCGGTCGACTTTGCTTCCACCTCTTGCACTGCTGGAGTTCAGCAGTCGACGGGGGAGCGATCAGGGATCGATTTATCGCATCTACACTCCACATGATAAATCATTCCCCGATAGATCGATCGCTACCCGCCGATCCGGCTGGTAGTGTAGACGTACCCTCAGAGATCTCCAAGGCACTTCCATTGAATAAAGGCTGAGTCCTGCAGTTGCTTCATCCTCAGAAAGGCCTAACAACCTGAAAAGTTTCAAACTGTAAAGTTCATTCCCAGTCCTTAGAAACGGAGGGAACAATGAAAATTCACCTTTTAGTTAGTGGAAACCCTCCAGAAGAAAATGGAGGAGAAGTTGGCTTGATCTTTCATACAGCAGAAAAAGTTAATTACTTTTAGCCTTGCACAACTCAAAAGAATAGATTCTACTCAGACTTATATATGCACTGAGACCAAGCAAGGAAAATGCAAGCCACACAGGAATTTTCATAAAGATATGGAGACGTGAAAAGAAGAAGTTGAAGACTCAATGTAATCTTAAGGATAAGTTTTGTACGCTGTTTTGAAGGCATGAATCCCCTTGTAGCAATTAAAGCTGGGCCAATATACTTGTAAAAGCTCTTTGGCACATATCAGGACTGAAGGACAGAAAGGAAGAAAAAATTAGCTCCATTAACAAGAAGGGAGGTGAAATCAACAAGGCTTCTACAATGGCTGTGCTATTACATTGTTTTTCTTTAACGTGAAAAATAAAGAGGTGGCATGTGAGCAACTAGGAAGTAATGAAAACTACGTCAATAGAGGTGTTGATGAAAAGCAGGCAAGGGAGCCCTTGGAGAGAGAGAAATTAATACATACAGATCAGCAGTTCTGGATATTCTGCACTCCAGGGTCCTATGGGAATTAACTAATAAACGTACTATGAACCACTGGCAATTATTATACCTGACAATGACCATCTGGGTATGCACCAAGTTGTCTTCTCAGCATTCAGCCTCACGCTTGTAGCGTGACCATGGAGAAATACAGAAGTTGGGGGCGGGGTAGAAATGTGAACAGAAGTGGGAGGGGGAAGCTTTAAAATATGTGGAACTCTTTCGGCATCTGGTTTTTCCTCTCACTCCACTGTAACTCTCTTGTCTTCAGGGGAACTACTCCTCAGAATGAGGAGTGGGAGCTTTTTAAATTTCAGAGTCTAACACGCTCTCACTCAAATCAGTGGCACGTAGTATGTTCAGCTGATCAGAGGCACGCGTACAATATAGATTACTCTACATCTGTTGGAACTTAAATGTATTAGCAAGCAGCTATATCGTCAGAGGCAGGGACAGGTGACCGCCAACCATTGTTTCGCAGGGAAGGTTTTTGTGGGTGGAAGTACTAGATGTGTTAGTATCATTATTGTTCAATTCATTGTAGCTCCGCGGTGGTATACAGAGCCAATGAGGGGAGGCAGTGTAGAGTTGCACCACTGCAGCAAAAGATCCTAGAGCCATCTGATGGCAGAGGCAAGCTCAGTGGGTTTGATCCTGTGATGAGCCAAGCACTCTGGCTCAGAATCAGAAAAGTGCTTAAGCATGTTGTAGCGGGGTGGTTACCCCGCTCCTGCAGAGGGGTTTAAAACAGCCCTGGCAGAGGGCTGGGGCAAAGGGAAAAGCTACTGGGCTGATTGGGGAAGCAGCCACAGCTGGGCCACGCCCCAATCAGGCCCCAGCTGGCCTGTATAAGAAGGCTGGGAGCCAGAAGCTCAGTAGTCTCTCTCTGCATTCAGGGAGAGAAGGGCTTGGCTGTAGGGAGCTTGACACAGGGTACCTGAGTGGGGAAAGGCTGGGGAGCTCCAGCCTGGAAAGCCTCAGGCTGTGGCCTAGCATTGGGCTAGAAGGTACTGGGGGTTGCAAAGGGCAGCCCAGGGCTAGGCCAAGGCAGCAGGTCCAAACCCTCCTTGCCAGTGATGAGTGGCCTATACTGCAGTCTGCCCCAGGGAGCGGGGGCTAGTTGGTGACTGGCAGTAGCCTAGTGCTACAAGGTGGGGACAGTGGGTGGGGGTTCCCCAGGGATGGGACATCTAGTGTGTGGGTACTGCCAGGGGGCAGCACCCAGAGCAAGGGGCTCTGGGGAGGGACATGGGGGCCAGTACAGAAGAGGACAAGGTGGATCACTGGCCTGCAGAGGTGCTCCAGAGGCTGGTGAGCTAATTCCCTGGATGACCAGCAGGAGGTGCTGCAGGGGTGAGTCTGGCTCCTCTTACACATGTGCTTACAGGCAAGTATATGCTTAAGGGTTTTTCAGGATCAGGGCCCATGGAGCTCAGACACTTTGCAGCCTCTTCAAGGGTGGCAGTGCACTCTCCCCATGAGTGAGCCTTGTAACTGCAAAAAGTTTTTTCTTTTTTAAAGTACATCATAAGCAGGAAGCCTGCTAAAACAACCAGGGGGCCACTGGATAACTGAGATGCTAAAGGAGCACTCGGGGACAACAATGTCACTGCGGGAAACTAAATGAATTCTTTGCATTGGTCTTCACGGCTGAGGATGTGAGGGAGATTCCCAAACCTGAGGCCAGGGCTGTCCCTAGTGGTGTGCAGGGCCGGGGGTGGAAGTGACAGATTCATCTCTTCTGGGACTGACTGCTCCAGCCAATTGCACCAGCCCATGGGGGCCCCCCCCCCCTCCCAAAGCACGGGACCCAGAGCAGTTGCCCTGCTTAGCCCTACCCAAGGGACGGCTCTGCCTAAGCCATTCTTTTTAGGAAACAAAACTGAGGAATTGTCCCAGATTGAGGTGTCGTTAGAGGAGGTTTTGGAACAAACTGATAAATTAAATAGTACTAAGCCACCAGGACCGGCTGGCATTCACCCAAAAGTTCTGAAGGAACTCAAATGTGAAATTGCAGAACTACTAACCATGGTATGTAACTTATCGTTAAATCAGCTTCTCTACCAGATGACTGGAGAATAGCTAATGTGACGCAAAGTTTTTAAAAAAGTCTCCAGAGGCGATCCTGGCAATTACAGGCCGGTAAGCCTGACTTCAGTACCAGCCAAATTGGTTGAAACTATAGTAAAGAACAGAATTATCAGAGACGAACACGATTTGTTGGGGAAGAGTCAACATGGCTTTTGTAAAGGGAAATCATGCCTCACCAATCTACTCAAATTCTTGGTGGGGGTCAACATGCATGTGGACAAGGGGGATCCAGTGGATAGAGTGTACTTAGATTTTCAGAAAGCCTTTGACCATAGCTTCACCTGCTCTAGGAGGTTAGTGCTGGCTGCTAGACTTGAGGTCCTTGTGCTCACTGGCATGCAAGCCCTATGATTGCACCTGGCCTCCAGTTGCATGCAAGGCAGAAAGGCTCCTTGCTGCTGCTGCTCCCCACTTATGCAGCTCTGCAGGCGCTGTGCACGGTTTTGCTCAAACCATAGAGCTGCAGTAATTCCTGTGGGCTTTGCAGGGATGGGACACAGATCCAGGCGAAGGCATTTTAGTGTGCAGGGAAGCAAGCTTTGCTTTATCCTTGCGTAGAGGAGCAGTTTGTCACAGTTACAGGACTAGTTGTACCTTTAGCCCCCTCTCCAGTCTCTCAGTGCAACCCCTCAGGGTTTAGCCCTCTTCTCTTCACCTCTCCAAGGGTGGAATCCCATCATTCTCCCACTCTGAGGATTGGGGCTTTGACTACAGCTCATTGAGTCCCAGCCAACATTCCCCCTAAGCTGCGCGCATGTGCAGTCATGCAGCAATTGGGTACCTACTGTGCATCTTGCTTGGCTAGAAGCGTGGCTAGCACCCAGCCAGAGGTCGCAGCAGCTCTGGTGCTGGAGCCTGGCAGGAAGCCGTGAGGGAGGGGTGAGGGTGCCAGATCTGGAGGGAGTGTGGTCAGCAACTGGGTCCAGCTGGGCCCTCCTGCTGGAACCTGGTGCCCTGGACAGTCTCAAGCCAGCGAGGAAGGCTAAGGAGCGAGGTTGGGGAAGCAGGGGTCAGGGGCACAACTTAGGGAGGCTGTTCCAGGGCTGGCAGTACTGAACATAAGAACGGCCAAACTGGATCAGACCAAAGGTCCATCTAGCCTAGTGTCCTGTCTTCCGACAGTGGCCGATGCCAGGTGCCCCAGAGGGAATGAACAGAACAGGGAATCACAAAGTGATCCATCCCCTGTCGCCTATTCCCAGCATCTGGCAAACAGAGGCTAGGGACACCATCCCTGCCCAGCCTGGCTAATAGCTATGAACTTCTTTCCTTTTTGAAGCCTGTTAGTCTTGGCCTTCACCACGTCCCCTGGCAAGGAAATGAGCCCTTGGCAGGGAACCATGGCACAGGGGAGGAATGGGGGGGAGGGGTTTCTGCTCTGTGTGATTCTCTCTGGGCTGCGCTGGCAACTCCCTCTGGGGGACCCGGGGTGGGGGAGGGACTGGCTGTGGGACAGACCCTAAAACCCTTTCTCCCAAGGATGATTCAAGCCTGCAGGGAGGGGTAAGGAGTGGGGTGAGAAGAGGCAGGGGCTCCTGGGAGGGGACAGTAGGGGGATCCCTCAAAGGCTGAATCTCCTGGGAGGGGGTGTGTAGGGGCTCATGGGGAGAGGGGGGAAAGGTGGGGACTCCTGACTTTCTGGGTTTCTGACTATTGTGTGGTTTTAACACTCCAACTCTTGAAAATTAACAGGCACTCAACCCACTGGTATGTGTGATCCATGTATATATGTGGTACTGACCTGTCACTGTACTACTCTGAAAAGTGTAAGCTTGTCCCAGGACAAATGTTTGGTACTGGGTGGAGTTGGTAGCCCACTCAGAACAAATTTTAGAGGGAATGCTGGTCCCAGCCGTGATGTCTCAGCAGGTCCAACTGGGCTCAGCAACTGCAAGTCTTTCCTTTGGGACCTCTGACCAGAGATTGAGGCTGTGACCAGACAGCTTTCTTAGAACCAAGTATTGTTTCATCTTAATGCTACAAATACAGCAAAGCATGAGAGAGAAGGACTTTAAAACACTCTATATGCATGTCTCTCATCTCAACTTCCAGGGATAAGACCCAACTGCCTATGACCCCCTCCACAAGGCCTGTCTCTGGGTCGCCTGTTCCTTCTGAACAGCCCCTGACCACCACTTCCCCCTCCCTTGAATGTTGCTTATACACCCAAAGCCCTTTGTCTTAAGTTGTAGATGCAAAGGAACCTGTGAAGCTCTCCAACCCCTGCCAGACTGGTCTGTTGAGCTTAGTAGCGGGTCAGAGAGAGGACATCAAAGAAAACAGGTCTAGTATTGTCCCTTGTGTGGGTAAATGGTGGCTAGCTGAAGCTCTTGTCCTCTTTCCTGTATATGTGCCATTAACCCCTTGTAATCCTATAGAAAACTCTTACATCAGCCAAACAGAACATATATTGACATTACATAACTTTGCATCTCTCTCTCGCTCTCTCTCAGCCTTTGCTCCATCTCCTCCTGCTCCCTGTTGCTTTGAGTAATTTTTCTTTCCCTGTGCATGTTGCTTGTCTGCAGTGACAAGAGTGCATCCATTTGTTTGCTGGAATTCTTCAATAAATCAAACACTTACTTTCCCCACCTCTTATTCATGTTTTGAGCTGCCACAATGTTCAGTTTGAAGCAGAATAAAAGGTCTTTTAAATGGGAAAACTCCTGGAAGTAACCACTTTACTAGAGACCCAATGTCAAGGTATGGTACGCCTAGCAATCTTGACAGGGGCTATTTAAAACAGTTATCTACTGTGTATTTTAATGGCAGGAACATAATTCAAACAGCTGAATGCATACCTTGAAAACTGCTTCAGCAGTTTCCTATTCTGCAGTCCCCCCTCCCACCCCTTCCCACCCAACCTTGATCTGATCTTTTGGGAACACAGACTATTGTGTTCACAACCATTTATGGATCACTTTTCAGTTTGCGTCAAGGCTCGGCTTTGCCCTGCCAGCTACAAGATATGAAATTAGAGCCAAGGCTTGTGACAATAAGCATGTTTGAAAGGGCACAAAAACATATTCAAGGATAATAAAATTCTTTCCTTGTCATCGAAGGGGAAAGCATTATTTCTAATACAGGTTTAAGACTCCTGCCAGGCGCTGTCTCAGCAAAAAGGGCTGAGTTTAATTATCCAAGGGCTCCTTCCGAAAACTTAAGAAATAGTACTGGCTTGAGGCCCCAAGCTGGAAAACTAACTTGCCTCCTACAGGCATTTGATAGGCAACACTTCCCCACTTGGCAACAAGTTTAAAACAAGGAAAACTTTATTAGGGGATAAAGAGGGCATAAGATAAACATATGGAAGCCACCAATAAGAAAGGAACTGTGTATATGTGTAACTCCCACCCCACAGGGGGTCTTGGCAATAGTCTTACACTGTGAGAGGAGGACTGAGTATAAATCTCCTTCAATAGCTACTTCCTGTGCTGTGCCTTCACTCCCTGTGTGTTCTACAGAATTGGTAGACTTGTCTGAACTCTGGACTCCATCTCTAGCCACTGGAGAAGTGCTCCTGGCTTGCTCCAGGGGGTTCTAGCACTTAGTCTTTTATTAATAGCTGGATGGGGGGGCCCTTACAGGAGTTCTTCAGCTATGCTGTTACACTCTGTGGCTTCAGCAAAAGCCCCGTCAGCACTGCTACCTGCCTCCACATGGCTGCCCCCTCTATGCCATCACCCACCTTAAAGTTACTTGTCCACCTGGACCTCTGATGCAGCTCTGGGCTGCTCTTCTCCCTGTTCACCAATAGGTGACAATAGCAAGCTTCCTACTCCCTGAGTCTCCTTGCCACTGGACAAACACTGGCCAAGCTCCTGCTTAAGACCTCATGAGATGCTTCAGTAAAGACAGGAGTAGAAGTCACTTGTTAGTTGTCAGTGCTCTGTGGTCTAGTGAGTACTGGAGCGGTCAGATAGCGGACGTAATGTGCATTCCTCAAAACTAGGGGTCAGTTAAATGAAAAGCGAAAGTGAGTGTTTCTGGTCTACTGACACTCTCTTGAATACCATTGACTTTTGAATGGTGGCAGTTGTATTGTGGAACTGGAAGAGATACCTTAATCCAGCCCTGGGCATGTTTGGCAGAGTCTGCTCCAATGAGGCCTCCCAGAAATGGAATAATGTGTGAGGACGGAAGGCTGGGTGTGCATAAGCTTGAACAGTGTATTTATCTGCACTATGTCTGATTTGTGGCAGGGAACCATGTACACCAGCTGGAGAAGTAAAACAAAGTCTGTTTAAATATTAGCTTTAGCAGAAGTTTTCTCTTTCAGCCAGTAATGTAGCTCGAATATATTTGGCATTTCAAAGTACTGGCATTTTTTTATTAGGGAAGAAATGTTCCAATTCAAAATACACTGAACACATTCTTGCAGAAATTCAAACCACTTTTAGGATATTAAAATATTATCATAAGGTAAAAGCTTTGGCGATCAAAATTGTTTCTTGAAGCCATTAACTCCAGTTCCACTGACTTATTTTAAGTTTTTCTCTTTGGGAACATTAATTGTGGTACAGAACACACTGGAAGCTTGTATGACAAGGATGGTTTAAGTATATTGAAAAAATAAAATGTCAGTAACTAAAACCTCTGTTTAATCTTTGAATCACAGATTACAGCAGTAAATGAGTAAGATTTAAACACTTTTCTTCCCAGATGTCCTAGATGACGGGAATTAAATGCATAACGATGATGGGTTTAAAATGTCAGACCTCGAAAAAATAATGCTATGAAATTTTGACTTTTGGGGCATCAAAGCAGCTAAGGCTGGAATAGGGAAATGGATTTCTAACAGACAAGACTTGTTTACTCAACATGAAATACTGTCAATATGTTTGACACTTCTGTAGAATGCTCACAAGGTTTACTTGTGAATGATCAATAGTGCTCAGAAATGCCCCGAAATGTTATGTTTGAATTAAATTACTTTGTGTGTTGAAATTGGAACAGTTTCTAGTAGTTCTATCTGGTGTGTTTGTCTGGATCAGCCTAGGGGCGGGTGTGTGGGTGTGAGTGAGACTCCGTTTCTTGCCAAGAATACTCCATACGTGTACAACATTCCAACAAAACGGAGGGACTTCATCTGCATCAAGGACACTCTTTGGCTGCTGGTACAGGGAAGTTTCATGACCATTGGAGACTGGTTTTTTCTTTTCTTCTGAAGAGGACTGCCCCCATGAGTGACCATATAAAGCAGATTCGGGTATTAGATTGCTGCTTAACACTTCTCCTTTCCCAGGCTATGCAGTATGCAGGGCCGGCTCCAGGCACCAGCCTTCCAAGCAGGTGCTTGGGGCAGCAATCTGCAAGGGGCGGCAGTCCGTGTGTGTTTGCCCCCAAGCAGCGTGCTGAATTGCCACCGTGGATGACGGGGGCAGTCCATGCGCCGTTAGGGCGGCACATGAGTTTCCGCGGCAGCGGCAATTCGGCGGCAGCTTCTGTCTTCAGCCGGAACGTGCATGCTGCCCTAATGGCACACGGACTGCCCCTGCCGTCCGCGACGGCAATTCAGTGTGCTGCTTGGGACAGCAAAAACAGTAGAGCCGGCCCTGGCAGTTTGCTCATTTTATCATCCTCCTGGTGTGTGTAACAGCCAGAAAAAGAATTAATTTAGTAAACTAGCTTTCCAAAACTGCTAAAAAATAGCACCAGGCACTTGCGGGTATGTTCAGGCAAAGTGAGTCTCTTCTAATGAAGTAATGATTCTTTCTTGTTTTTTTTTTTTTTTTTTTTTCCCCACAGTTGTCACTTGATATCCTGTTGGAGAAATTTAGGGGCAGAGTTTTGGGTCACCTTGACATTGCTTGTTTCTTCCCCGCACCCAAACTCATCATGGATGGAGAAACTAATAGTATTTTTTTTTTTAAATAATGGGGCTCCAGCTACCCACCTGCATATATACCCAGGGCCGGCGCAACCCATTAGGCGACCTAGGTGGTGGCCTAAGGCACTACAATTCGGGGGGCAGCGACCGCGGTGGTATTTCAGCGGCGGGACCTTCCGCCGCTTCTGTGGGGGGTGGTATTTCGGGGTGGGATCTTCCGCCGCCTAGGGCGGCAGAAAAGCTGGCAGCGCTCCTGTATATACTGCATTCAGTGCTAACTGTTCACCCAGTGGAACCTTGTCTGCTCTTTCAGCTGACCTTTTATGCAAGATTGTCTGCCTGGGTTCTATCGGACCTGAGCTGTGGACCAAACTCTCCTTTTTGCATGTCAGCCTCACTCTCTTGGCTGACCCGCTGGTCAAAGTTTACTTATCTTTTCAGAAAGTATTAGAACGACTAGAGTCAAACTCCAGGCTATAGTGTTTAACTCTGAAGTTTAAATTGTATTGATAGCACTGGTCAGCTTAAAGAATCATTCCCACACAATTGCTTACAATAGTATACAAGTCTATGCATTTAATATAGGACATACCTATGTACAACAATATGTAAAAACATGCTTCTGTTATTTCCATATGAACGATATCCGTGTTAAATTAATAGTGTGTCCGTAATGTACAGAGTGCCTTAGAGACTCCTCTTGCTGCTCATATGCATGTAGTAGTGATGTGAGCTCTGACACCTAGGCCCAGATCTTCAAAGGTTTCTAGGCACCATTCAATAAGAGTTAAGCACCTAAATCTCTTGGTGGATCTGGGCCTTAGTGACTAAACTAGAGAAGTGCATAAGACAGTCAGAGGGGAAGTCAGGGGGTGAGGGTTGAGAGAAATAAGGAGGACATGAGACGACTCTATGTATGAAAACTGGCAGTGGTTTCAGAATTTTATTTGGTTTTACTTAAACAGTTTAAAATGCCCAAAATTGAAACGTATACATATATATTTTGTTTACTGTTTGGTTGAAAACTCTGAAAAAATTCAATATTGGGTTGACCCAAACTAAATGATTCTTTTTTTTTTTTAAGCTGCCAGGAAACTGAAAAATCAGTTATTTACTCAGCTCAGGTCTTAACCTCATCCGGAAAAGTGCCGTAGGAAATGGATGGACATTTCATTTGTGTTAATAGATTTTATATCTTCTTATCATATGTTGGATCCAATCCCACAAACACTTGCATGAGTAAAGTTACACACGTGAATCATCCCACTTACAAAATAAAGTTGCACTTGTCCATAAGTGTGTTTGCAGGATTTAGACCAAGTTAGGATATGGGTCTGCTCTTAATGAATCCTGAACACTGCTCCCTCTTCTACTCTTGCCAGTAAAGAGAAATGGCTAAGTGATCAATATATGCTAACTAAATGCTACACTGTACTTTGTTACCCTGGTCTATAAATATAGTGCGTGTTGGGTGAAGGTATTGCTTTTCCTATAGTCATGTCATTCTGTATTGTGGGGCGCTCATACTTCTGGAATAAAGCAGCCATTACACTTCAACTCTCTACGAGCAAAACACTTGATCCCGTATCTCTAGCTTTCAAGCACGTACGAAAGGAAGTTATCCTATTTCAAACTTACCAACCCTACACACAGGTAGCTATCAAATCGGATTACTGCTTGCAAGGTGGTGCATTTATCTTTCACTTAAAATAACTCCTAATGTCAAATGCAAAATGATTTCTGAAGTCTAACATTTTAATTTCTTGCTGTTTATAACTTATGTAACTTTGCAGTAACGTACCCTCTTAAAACCCTGTATTCCTATAGCTCAGGGGTTCTCAAACTTGATTGCACCGCGACCCTCTTCTGACAACAAAAATTACTATATGACCCCAGGAGTGGGGACCGAAGCCTGAGTCCCACTGCTCCGGGTAGGGAAGGGGTCAAAGCCGAAGCCCAAGGGCTTCAGCCCCAGCCAGGGGGCCTGTAACCTGAGCCCCGCCACCCAGGGCTGAATCCTTCGGGCTTTGGCTTGGGCCCCGGGCCCCAGCAAGTCTAAGCTAACCCTGGTGACTCCATTAAAATGGGGTTGCAATGCACTTTGGGGTCCCGACCCCCAGTTTGAGAACTGCTGCCATAGTTGAACTGGAAAAATAGTAGAATGCATCTCTGTTTATCTCCCCAGAACAGGTATTCAGAATCTGGGTCACTACAGAAAAAGGTATGCAGCCCCACACTTCCCCCTGCCAATTTATGTCCCAATCCCTTTTATTCCTCCCTCCCTCACATTTTCACACCTGAACCATTTTCCTCTTCATCAGTCTGCAGCAGGTTCTTCTCCTCTGGTCCTTTGCCCTGTCTAGCAGGGGCTAAAATTACCATTGACGTCAATGGATCAATGATGTAGAAGAGTGGAGGGGTACGCAGCGGAGATATTTGGGTTGAACGAAAGTTAAAGCAGCCGTGTAGAGCTTTAAATGGCTCCATTCTTATATGGCGGCGAGAGCGGCGCATGCTCTGTAAGAGTCTTGGCCAGGAGTGCGCTTCTTCTTTGTAAGCCAAATGCTCGTGTTTCCTTTAGATTGCACAGTGTGTGTGTGTGTGTGTGTGTGTGTGTGTGTGAGATCTAGCAATAGCACTGCATTGTGTTTTCCCCCCCGCTGGCCCATCTAGCAAGGTATTTAACTATACGCATATGAATAGCCCACTGACTTCACTGGCACTGTTCATGTGCTTGATTTAAGCATATGCTTAAATATTTTGCTGGCTGAGGGGACACATGAGCAAAGTATTCCCCCTCCCTCCCAATTCTTAAAAGGACCTGCAACTTGCATCCTTTGTCTCAAATGCTTACTGTGCACATTGCAGGAGGGCGAGACCCCTTCTGAGCAGAAACACACTCCTCATCTTTATCCCAAAGATCTGAAGTGAGACCTTACTGCTATACACACGGATGGGCCATAAAGCCAATATCTAGGACCTCTTGTAGCTGTAAATTGCTCAAACCCATGGGAGCCAACTGCCCTCTGGAGTGTAGATTCATGAGAAGGCTAGGGAAGCCCTGGATAACTTGTACTGAGAGGACCCCCTACAATGATTAGTTAAAACTTAACTGGGGATAAGAATATGCATCTGGAGCCTCATCCAAAGCCTGTGGAAGTCATTGGGAACCTTTCCATGGATTTCAATGTGCTTTGGCTCAGAGCCCTAAGGAAGGATAGACATATACCACAGAATTAGACATTTGGCGTGGAGGTGGCAAAGGGGTAGACTTAACAAATCAAGAAGCAGAGGCTGGTCTTCTCTAGCGGTCCAAGTCCCCTACCCAAATCACACGTAGATTCAGTTCCTGGCTCTGCCCTAGACTTCCTGGATAAGTCACTTAAGCCTAGATCTTCAAAGGTATTTAGATGCATAACTCCCATTGTTTTCATTTGGGAGGTAGGAGCCTAAATACTTTTTGAGGAAGGGGGCCTAATCTCTATGCTTCAATTCCCACTCTGTGAAATAAGGAGACTACTTTCTCTTCTAGTCTTGTCTATGCAGATTGTAAACTCTCGGGGGGATGGACTGTCCTGTACTATGTGTTTGTACTGCCCCTAGCACAACTGGGAGCTGGTCTCAGTTGAGGCCTCTGGTGGCTACTGTAATACAAATGATAGGACTCAGAAATAAATGGCAAAGGTAGTCTCCTCACTATTTTAAATGTGTAAGAAGCTATTCCTAAGCACGGTACATGGCAAAGGGGAGTGTTTTCTCTTCCCCTGGAAGCTCTGCTATCTTCTGCTCTATGTTCTAATGCATCAATACATATTTTGTATCTTCATTCACTGTCAAGCCTGTGTCATAGCAGTGTCTGTGAAATGAGCTATTTTCCATGCTGGGCTAAGATGAGGCCAGAGCATGTGGACTAAAGTTAGTTTAAAAACCTGAATTTGCATTAGGGGTTTTATTTCCATTTTTATAAATAATGTATATGCTGTTACCTTAATTATGCTATACTGTATCTTTTGATTTATTGTAAAATGTTAAAGTATGTCTAATGATACCACTTTATCTGTTCATTTAAAATTACAATATAAATCAAAGGTATCATTAAATATAATTTCATCTTACTGTATACTTCAAAGTCCATGGGATGTTTTACTGCTATGCTTCTAATCCCTTAATTCAGCTAAAAATTGACTTTAATAAGTGACATGATAAATAATTTAAAACACAGCTCTTTTATACCATAATCATGCCAGGAGAAATGAAAGAGTAGCTAAAGTGTCAGAGGCTATAAATTGCTGCCATGGTATTAGCATCCCAGGAAGAAGGGATGTTGCGGGGAGAAGTAAGGTCTACGGGCCACATATTGACTCTTTCTGAGTAGTTGAAAGATTTATAGTAGCTCTAAAAATTGGCTATTTTTGTCACATTCAAAATAATTTTGTTCATTTCTGTACAAGTCCCTTCTGCGCTCATGGGCATGTAGCACTGCTGGGATTGCTAACGGTTAGCTTACTGCATTGGCTGCAGCCTGCCTTTTAAATGGAAAGATACTGCTCTGTTCTGTTACACCAGTGTAACCACCTGGAGTCAAATGAGGATTTGAAGTGTGCTTATACTCTGAAAAGTGACTGTAAAAATGGCATCATGGGGTGCTCTCTTTAGTATCTCACAATGACATCTACAGCAGACTTCCTTAGTTCCCAGGTAAAAAGAAGACTGCTCTAAGAGTCAGTCCCAGTGTACTCACCCGAGGAGCCAAGCTGGGCTGGGTTTTTTCCTGCCTTTCATATCCTTTAGCAGCAAAGATTCTGCAACTGCAGCATAGTTAACAAGTCTGTGTCTCATGTGAGAGCCCAAATAGGATTGAGCTCCTGCTCCCATAATTGTGTTGGCTGTGGAGAGATAACAAGAGTTTAAAAGTAGAGAAAACTTATCTTAGTAGTAACAGGAACAGAAAGGCCTCTGAATAGATACGAAGAGCAGATCTACCTCAGAAGGTGCTGTTTTCACTCCGTTCACCAGATGCTCTGTGCCATATTTAATTAGATTGTAAGCTAAGTAGTAGGGAGGGAGTGTCATCCTGTTCTGTGTTCATACCTAGCCCCCTGGAATCCTGTTCTACGAGTGGGCTACAAAGTGCAATAGCACCCATACTTTACCCTGCTGTAAGTGTAAAATGGGTAGCGTTTTATGCTCACTTTGTGCAGATGCACTCAACTCCGCAAGGTAAAAGGCGATGGAGTATCAGGCCCAGCAAATTTTTTTCCTGACAGGAACTGCAGTTACTTAATAAAATGTGTTAACAAAATAATACCCAATCATCTGAGGCACTGCACAGCAGGAGCGTGCTGAATGGAGCTATTCCAAGACATTTAAAAGCAACCTCAGTAACTAAAAATAACAGGGCCCAGCTGCAAAAAGGGTACATGTGTCATCTTAGAAACAGAACTAGGGCCATATATAGCACCGAGGGAGAGAATTTAGGCCTGATCTAGCTTGATCTGAGATGTTTTTTAAACGGATGTAGGTAAGGTGGTGCAAAACCCCATGATGATGCTCATATGTTGGTTTTGAGTGGCTTATATCATTGAATTTATGTCAATTCCTTCTGATATAAGCCACTCTTAAACTGAAAGAAGAGTGGCTAGAGTGCTTTGCACCAATTTACAGTAACATTGTTACAAGTTCTGCATGGGGACAAGGCCTGATTGTGCTTGAGAGTTGTAGGAGGCATCATGACTGCTGGATTGAGGGATGGTAAATACATCTAGACTCTGTGTTTCAATGGACACAGGAAGTTTGTACTTGCCCAGGAAGGGGAATATATGGGCCTAATGCTGTACTATGCCCATAGTCTGGGTTTGTAGTGTGGTGGAGTTTGAACCAGAAAAGTCAACTCCTAAGATATTAAATAAATAATTTAGAAGCACCTGTACTTTTCTGCAGAAATTTGCTGATGCTCCATGTTCTGTTTCCTACAAGCTTTTGTATGGTATTCAGTGTCATCCTACCAGAGCCCCCGGTGAACGTTCGTGCATTCAGTTACCCAATACCCCTGGAAGGGAGACCAGGGAACAGCAAAATTAACACATCTCGTATAATGGGGCAGAGCTAGGAACAGAACCCCCCTCCCACAATCCTCACTCCTAAGCTACTGTCTTAACCAGGAGCCCAGCCCTCCTCCCAACTTTGTTTCCTGTGCTATGAATGTCAGAGCTTCAGGGTAATTGCACCTCCATCCCCTCCCTCCATGGTCCACTCTAGGAGTGCTTAGATCTCCAGCCATCACCTGTCTCCAGAAAGGGCCCCTTGTCCCACTCCCTTCTGAGCAGAGGGTGGGGGTTTATGCCCTGCCTTATACTGTGATATCCCCAATGTGCCAGTGCGTTGCTTTCTCTCTCCAATGGCCATGAACAGTGTATTGCCTGCAGTTATAAGTTACCACACAGCTCTTTCTAAGCATACACCTTTATTCTTTAGGTTAAAGCATCACATAAAAAAAACAACTAACAGATTCAGAGACGCTAAACATAGGTGCCATCCTAGGTCTTATGGGGCCCTAATAGGCCAAAGTCTCTCCAACTCTTCCTCAAAGCGTGTGTGTGTGTGTGTGTGGGGGGGGGGGGGGCTCCTTAGACAGAAGGTCCTGTCTGGTTGGTGGGTCAGAAGGAAGGTTCAAGCTCATCCTTTTATACGATAGTCCCTTTCTTTGTCTCCTACTCTCTGGAAAATCCAGCTTGAACCACCACAAGAGGTGGAATTTCTCTGGAGTTGTTTACTAGCTCAGGGGTTATCACTCCCTCCTGTTTTAGTTCATGTAAGAGCTGTGGTCACCCTCCCCACTGGAGTAGAACACAGTTAGACATAAACCACTCATAAATGTAATGCGGTGAGCCCTGAAGAGATACGTGGGGTTGCAATGTCTGTCACAATGAATAAAAAGTCTTCCTGATCAAACAGGGCTGAGTTAAATGTTTAATTACAAAATAAAATTCTACCATGCCGGCCTCTGTTGCTTCCTAATGGCTAGTAAAGAGCAATGTGGGACCCAAGTCCAGGTTTTAGTATAGCACAAATATAGGCAATATTTTAGTGGAAAGACTCACTAGCGGTGGCTCACCCTCCTTAGAGCTGAATTTACTCTGAGTTAATTGCAGATGGATTCTCTGCGGAGCTAGGGGTGTCCCTCAGTGTTTGCCAGAGTGATGAGTCTCCTGCTGTTTAAGAGCCCCACTCCCCAACCCTGCATTGCACCCTCCGCCGTTTATTCCCCTTGGTCGCTGCTCCCTGCTGTGCTTGCCAGTGTACAGATGGTAACAAGCAAGTGCCCCTGGGACACAGAACTCTCCAGATTCCCTCATTAAGGCTAATGCCAGAGCAAGCAGCATGCTCTGCAGAGAGCATGCATGTGCACCCCTTGCCCCTCAGATCTGATTTATTACTGGGTTCTCCCCTCCCCCTTTATGGCTTTCTTACCTAGCCTAAAGTCACAGGGAAGCTCGGCAGTGTAACGGGGGTGGGAGCGATGCAATGTACCAAGTCCCCCAACAACTGCCTCCACTGCGGGCTTCCTGCCCATGCCATTGAGCCTGGACCAATCCTGCAGTGCTGGGGTGAGTAAATCACAGGGCGCGCTGCCTGGTTAGGGGCTGCAGGATCAGGCCCTGGGAGTCACAGGACCCTGAGACTGATTGTTCCAATGCAGGGGGACCCTCTGAAGTTAGTGCCTTAAAAGCCACTGGACGGATGCTGCTCCCATTGGATGCAATGGGACTTTGGCCATTGACTTCAACGATGTCCTGCACTGCACTGCAAACTAGGAGACAGCAGGTCCAGCCAGGAAAGGCTCCAGCATTACGTAGCTGCTCACAGAAACAGCACATTTTCTCTTCAGCTGGCTGACTGATTTCCTGACAGGGTTTAATAATGGTTTCTTGCCTTATCATCTATCCATTTAGGGGAGCTTCTTATTAATCCTTCCCTAGGTATAAACTCTGTTCTTCCATCAGTTACTTTCTGAACCAGGTCTCCGAATCCAGGTTACACCTGCTCAGGTAGGATGACAGCGAGGGGAAGGTGCCCAGCATGACCTGCATTCACTAAATGACACCGTCATCCTCAGCTCCCGCTGTTTGTTTCAGGAGTTGTTAGAATTTAAACCAAAAAACCTTGTTGCAAGCCCCTTATGCAGTTATAGCGATAGGAAGCCCAGGCGCTGAGGCTGGGTGGGAAAGATCGAGCTTGCTTCATATAGAAATCAGAATATTTCCTTCCCACCTGCTTGGAAACATCTAACAGATTTTATGTCCAAGCGCCTTTCTCGCTGAACTCAGCCTGAATTATTGCTGAGATGTGACACTGAAAGTTTAGCGCAGGGTTGTTGTAGCCGTGTTGGTCCCAGGATAGTAGAGAGACAAGCTGGGTGAGGTAATATCTTCTATTGGACCAACATCTGTTGGTGAGAGAGACAAGCTATGGAGTTTACACAGAGCTCTTCTTCAGGTCTGGGAAACATACTTCGTGTCACAGCTAAATACAAGCTAGAACAGATTGTTTAGCAGAGGTAGTTAATGCATATTTCAAGGGACCATTCAAACACCTCTCCACCTTGAATTTAGCTGTGACTCTCTAGTACATTTCCCAGACCTGAAGAAGAGCTCTATGTAAGCTCCCAAGCTTGTCTCTCTCACCATCAGAAGTTGGTCCAAGAAGAGATATTACCTCACCTGCCTTGTCTCTGAAAGTTTAGCTTCATTATGGCAATTTTCCTTTTCCCACTTCAGTCCTTAAATCCTTCTTAAAGTCATTAGGGGGGAGGAGGTAAGGACATTAATGTGATGGAAAAAGTCTTCATCTGTTTATTTCATGACTCTATGCGCCATCAAAAACATGGGCCTGCAGAACCACTTGTTTTCAGTAAACACCTAATTTGCAGGTTCACATTTCCTCTCGTTTTACTTAAAACAATAATTAAAACAAAATTATCAAAAATCACAGGTGTACTAACTCAGAGTTTAGTGGCCACCCCACTTCGTACACATCAGTGAAGAAGGCTGTCGCTCCCCATTCACATGTGTCACACACTCACGATGGGGGGAGGAAAAAAGACTGATCCAGGCAGGAAAGAAACAAGGGGATATGATGAAACCACCTTGGGATGCTGGAACGAACCCAGGAGCTGACCCGGGAAAGGAGCGCTCCTGTTCAATGCATTAATCAGCTCTGCACCTGTCAGCTTCTCATATGCTAGTCACCCACTCTTCCCCTGGTCATCATCTACCTTTGCCTGGTCATCTGTGACCACCCCCTGCTTCTGATTCCTCCAAGCCCTGCTCTGCACAGACACGTGTCAGGCTCCAGTGAGTTACCCTCAGCTGCTCCCTGGGCAAAAGTGCCTGATCAGATACCTCTGGCTACTCTCAGTGCTGGGTTTGATGTCTAAGGAGGCTCATCCTGAAATTAACAAGGAGGGATAGCTCAGTGGTTTGAGCATTGGCCTGCTAAACCCAGGGTTGTGAGTTCAATCCTTGAGGGGGCCCCTTAGGGCTCTAGGGCAAAATCTGTACTTGGTCCTGCTAGTGAAGGCAGGGGGCTGGACTCGATGACCTTTCAAGGTCCTTTCCACTTCTAGGAGATAGGATATCTCCATTCATTTATTTATTTAAAACCAGTGGTCCTGCCAGACCTGACTGGAAGGGAAGCCCCGGCTTTCTAACCATTGTACGGGAGAGAGGGGCTGCTCCCCTCCTGCAAAAAGGGAAACACTGCAGCCATTCCGGTGTTTATTTAACACGCAAGGGCTTTAATGCGGAGTGAAGAGCAGGCTTGCAAGATTACATGGCTCCCAATGGGGAAGGAAGCGACCTCAGCTGAGCCTGACTCCAGGTCGAGAACCAGGCGATCTCTCCCTTGGCCGCTAGGCGGCGCTGCAGCCTCGCACTTTCCTAACCCTGAAAGGTAAGTAAGTGAAATGACATTTTTAGCTGGGGAAATGGGGGAGAGCTGTTTAAAGCCAGGATTTCTGGGCTGGACGCCTCTCTCTCCTCACCTGAACTCCCAGATCAAAGGGGGCAGCCTAGCCAAGGCGGGGTGACTTGGTTTCTTCATCTTCCCGTTGGAAGGAGGCGGGCTGGGGAGATGACACAGCCAGTGTGGGAGTGAGTGGGACTGGAGGAGCTCGTAGGGAGGGTACAGGAATGTGACGAGACCAGAGCCACTCCGGAGAGCTCTTCCCTGGCTCATTGGTTTCTCGAAGCAAGTCCGGGCACTCGAGCAGGACAGTTAAGAGGCTTTCCAATGTAACCCCCCAGCCCCGCCTGTTGCTGCTCTAGTTTAACTAAGGAACCAACAGCCTGAGAAGCGAAGCGAAGCAGCCGCCCCCCCCTTGAATCTCTCTCCAAAGGGAAGCTGCCCTGCTGGTTCTGCGGCTGTCGGGGCGAGAAGGTGCCTGTGGGATGCGCTCCTAACTCCGCTGCCCTAGCCACGCTCACAGCCTTGTAACCAGCAGCCGCGGAGGCAGCCCAGGTGATCGGAGTGAAACCAAGGACGCGGCAACTCCAGGCATTTGCTCCGCCCGGGGGAGTTTTTCCAGCAGCTCCTGCCCTTGCCCTGGCTGGTGAAGGAAGCACCAAGCCGAGGACTGTCTCGAGCGAGCTGGGGCAGGGTTTCCTGAGGGGTGGGCGCCTGAAGTGATTTTGGATGGTTAGCAGGGGAGCAAACCCCCCTCGAGCATGGACCTGTGCTTGTGAGCTCCCTGGCTAACTCCCCGGTGCGCTGTGCGGGAGGAGGTAAGCTGCATGCACTCGTGCTGGGCTCTACACCAGGGCATGGGGGTTTTGTTTCGGTAGGAGCCCCTGTTGAATGGTTCCCCTTCAAACTTTATGAGCAGGTGGGCGGAGTCGTTTTGTTTCTAAGGGGGTAATACAAATTCTCTTCCCCCCCCCCCGCCGCTGCAAAATTGCTTTAGAAGCTTTTTAATTTTAAAAATACCTCTCCCTCCACAGAATAATGGCTTTGGTTTGCCCCTGTCACTTAAGGGAGGGACTATCCCCCCCCCCCCACTGCTTAAGGGGCTATTAATGCTGATCTAAACCTTTCCAAAAAGAGAGAGGAAAAGTTCTCTTTTCTCCCCCCCCCCCCAATATGTGGAACGCCAAGTCAAACCCAAAGCAGGACAAACAACCCCCTTGTGGGCAGGTGTGATCTGCTCTCCTGTGATCCACGCTGATCTTTTCTCTCCCCCTCACTCTCTTTATTCCCCACCACCACCCCAAAAGGGGGGAGAGTTGAATAGTGAAGTTAGTAACTAGGTCACTGATGCTGCCAATAAATCTGCTGCTCTGAGGATTGAAGAGCAGTGATTTCTGCCATTGATTAGGGGCATGACTGGAGATGGGCCCTCAGCAAAGTTTGTTCTAAAGTCTGGCTGTGAGGCTGAGAGAGGGGGGAAAGTGTCTGGAAAAAGGCACCTCTGTTAGGCTGGCCTGCCCCCGTGTTCCTTATTCTCCCCCCCACCCCCATTTTTCCTTTGTAAGAATAGCCCCAAGAAAATATTTCATTTGAGATGTTATGAATGTGTGTATACGTGCCTGTGTATATATTGGAGTCATTTTTAACCATCTCCTCTAGATCCAACGCCCGCTGTAATCAATTAATTTTTGTATTGACTTCAATGGGCTTTGGCTCAG
The DNA here is from genome assembly GCF_011386835.1 of Chrysemys picta bellii. Taxonomy (NCBI): domain Eukaryota; kingdom Metazoa; phylum Chordata; order Testudines; family Emydidae; genus Chrysemys; species Chrysemys picta. The sequence continues at coordinate 92,428,591 of NC_088799.1, forward strand.
GGCCCTGATCCATTACTGTATCCCTAATGACTTAGGTAGCGGCAGGCACCACAAGCCTGGAAGCTGCTGCCCAAGGTAAATAGCGCATGGCAATATGTTCATGAAATGCTGATGCAAACCCCAGAGAGGAAAATGTTCACCAGCTGGGAAGTTATTGAACTCTTGAGGAAACAGGCGGTTCAGGCGGGTGGGGAATCTCCCCTATAAATAGATCCCTGCCCCACGTAGCACATGGCCATCCCTCTAGAGCGCCGTTCTTTCAATAAAAAACCCCCAGAGTCTCTGCTCAATGCCTGTGTTTTCTATTCTGGGTTAACGACAGTCCTCCCACTTCCTTCTAAATCCTCCAAGAAGGGTTGTGGGGCTTGAGCTGTGCTTTAAAAGCAGCTGGTAACTACATAGATCAGTTCCTTCTTTTGTCTCGTGGAGTCAAGATGGACCGGTGGGTGGGTGGCTTAAAATATCCCCCCCCCCCTTAGTATAACAGCAAAGAGTCTAATCCTGCTAGGTATGGGAGCTGCAGGTACATGGTACCTTTCAGGCTCAGGCCCCTTAGCGACAGAAACACTTAAAAACATTCATATCTCCAAGGGAAGCCTAAATCACTAGTGAGAGGCTAGTGATTTAGCACCATGACTGTGCTTAACAGGCAAAGAAGACTCAGCCAGGGTTTTCAAAAGTGAGCAGTAATTTTTTTTGGGGGGGAGGGGGAGAGGAGATGCCTGAAAGGGGCCTGGCTTTCAGAATTATGACCCCCAACCTTCTGGAAATCAGGCCCCTTCAAGTGTCTTCAGTGTGTATGTGGAAATTTGGGGCACCCAAAATCACTAATCAGGTGGGCTAACACCTGTCAGTGCTTCTGTGTCTTCATTGGGCCTAATCCAAAGCCTTTTGAAGTCATTGAAAAGACTCCCATTGAATTCAATAGGCTTTGCATTGGGCCCTGAGTGCATGTGGCTGGTGGGGCCTGTCACTATTGATGCTTCCAAGCGGGACCCCATTTGGTGATGTAAAGTAGGATACCTGGCCAATAGAAAGCCTGGAAATCAGTGTGTTTCAAAGGGTAAATCCTAGAACATAACATCTCTGTGTATTGCGCGGGCTAACCTAACAAGTGTTCACTGGGCCAAAACTGATACCTCATGTTACAACGTCTAGGAAAACCTTGACTTCCAATGCTTTCTAAGGGGAACTCATTCTTTCAGTCCTGCTTTGCAGCATCAAATTGTCCCGTTTGCTCTTAGCTTCTTAAAAAATTAAGGTGCACGAAATTCCTTTGTATGAGTGATTGAAATGCACTGTGTGTGTTATGCTGTGGCTTTCCTTCTCGACTCTGAGCCTGCATTCCCTGGAAATCGACCGCTCAGTCTGAACTCACTGGAATGCAAGACAATGCTCTAAGGGTGAAGGAGAGAGGAAAGGACAATAAAGACACCCTGGAAACCCCATGAAAAGGCTCCCATTGAAGTCAATTGGCTTTGGCTCAGGCCCTGTACGTGTGTTCACAGGAGCACTGTCACTATAAGCACTTTGAAAGGACTTTAATTTATAAGCAATGATAAAATGTGGGTGTAATAGGCTAGCAGTATCTTCTTGAAACACCTTAACCTTGAAAGCAGGTGGCTTGTTTCCCTACCTGGACATAAAGAAAGTAGGGAGGGGCATCTCTCTTGAGAGGATCTAGTGGGTGGGCTGAGCAGACCTGAGGTAGGAACTATAGGAACAGCTAAGCCTGGGAGAAGGCACCTGCTGACTGGTGTGACTAATTTGGCTAATGCCAGACCTGAGGCAGGGGGTGAAGTTGGGAAGATGCTGGCTTGCAATGAGTCAAGTTCTCCTCCAAAGTTAGCTCGGAAGAAGCTCGGGGGTGCTGAGGTTTCAGGTATGATCTAGATTTTGGGCTATCTAATCTGACTGAGCTAAACCTGCATAAAACAAGTGTCTGGCTGAGGAGAGGTTGAGGACAGTGAGAAGTTACTTGTAAGTGAACAAAAATAGTGTCTCTCCTGCATTTTTCTACCTCTTCAGAATTGGAAGGTCCCGGGTGGGATGTTGGTGGATAGAAAATCAGCAGAGTCCCGGGTAGGAGTAACTCCTTGGGAGTTTTATTTATCTCCTATCCCCTCCCCTTCCAGACTGGCTTCTCTATGCACAGGAGGAGCCGTAGTCTTTATACTGATTTCTCTGCTCCTCTGAGTCCCTCCGTGTCACCAGGCTGCAGCTTGCATCTCGCTCTCATTAAGGAGAAAGTGAGACTGTCATGTACAAATGAACAAGCAGAGACCAGCCCTACACTCCAAGTCAGATCCTTTCTAGCTCTTACTGGTGACCTAAGCCAGCAGCTAAAGAAAGCCTTTAAATAAGGATATTGAGTGGAAGGTAATGTGTGTGTGTATATTGAAAGCCCTTTAGCCTTTCTGGTCTATTTTCAGAAAGGAAAAGCAATCAGAGCCGGTAGCATGTTGAGACCTATAACGGTTCTTGTATGGTAACGTGATTCTGAGGTGTCTGGGCTTGCTCCTGCAACTGCAGCACCTTGACCTCCTCAGGGCCTGGGAGCTAGTCTTGGTGACTAGGTAGCCACTGAGGGGCAAAACCTCCTGCAGAGCCTCTGCTATACAATCCCCATCTCAGTATGCAGGTGGTAGAATCTCCCTCGGTGCACCAGAGGCTGGTGCCACCAGGATTGGAGACCTCCTGGATTATAATTGGGGGATGGGGGAACCCTGTGGCACTCCACTTGTGCATGGGGCTCTCGATCCCTCATGTCTCCCATCACGGGCTCCAGGAGGTGAGGGCGGTCCTACTGCCCACCTCTTGCATTTTTCTTGAATGGATCCTGCAGAAGGGTGCTCCCCGCCTGCTCCTCAGCCCAGCCCTTGGGACCTTACCATTCAGCCTCTCTCCTGTGAGCTTCCCTGGTCCCCTGCCCCATGCACCATCTGAGTTGGCTGTGAGGCAGGGTTTGGTGGCTCCTCCCCTTCAGCTGGGGGGAGAGGCCTTTAGATGTGGGTGGGCAGAAGCCCAGAACTTTAATAGGTGCAGTGCCTTGAAGGTGTGTGCTGTAAGTGAACACAGATGAGGGTGAGCAGCCTCGTTCTCCTTTGCCTTGAATCACGTGGAGTTATTTGCATTTGTGCAAAATGCTGCCCTTGTGATGGGCCCAGGGATGCATGATGCCAAACAGTAATGCAGGGTTGGGACCAAAGGTCTCTTGGGGTACAGTAAATCAAAGGAATCCAGGATTTCACCTGCAGTCTCTCGTCCCGCTGTCATTTGAAAATGGCTGTTATATTTCTCGTTTCCCATGACTCATCTCTGCTCCCACCCAAACCCCACATTTTAAAATGGGATTGATTAGGTCCCACTCCTTCTGACTCTGCCCTAATGCTGGGTGGATGGGCTGTAATCTGAGATGGGCATTGGTCGGTGCACAAAGACTGATCTCTGGAAATTCATAGAATCCTAGAATATCAGGATTGGAAGGGACCTCAGGAGGTCATCTAGTCCAACCCCCTGCTTAAAGCAGACCCAATCCCCAACTAAATCATCCCAGCCAGGGATTTCTATTGCACAGGGATTTCTATTTCTACTGCTGATTCTTTAGTGTGAATATTTGATGGAACCATTTGGATTTTCACAGATTATTTGGTAACTTCGGAGGACCTTGACTTCACCAAACTGTTAGCAATTGGCATTTAGTGGGGGGGAAGAAATCTGGCCGGTACGTGTAATCTTCCTGAGGAACTCCTCCAACTAATAGTGCCTTCTCATTAGCTCTGGAGTGAAAGTGCTCCTTCATTTTGTAAGTATTCCATCAATGCAAAAATATTGGCTCCTCTGTAGTTGGCTTTTCAGCACAAACGCTTTGCTCTTGGGGGTTGGGTGTGGTGTCTGTGCATGCACACACTAGAAATCTCCAGATATATCCCAGGGAAAGCTTCTGGTAGCAGGTTTTCTATCTTATTGGGTGCAGCGGAACAAGAGGGGCTTGACTCTGTGCTGCTGCACTGTAGCTATGAACGAGGGTCTTGGCAAGCGATGAACAAGGTTCCATCTCATCTGGGCTTAGAAATCCTGGTTTGAATGTGCCAGTACTTGAGAGGACAGGTGGGGGAAGCGGCACAAGGAACAGCCCTCGTGTATAAGGGGCAGTCGTAATCCTCATGTAGAACGCAGGCATTGTGCACCCGTAAAGGAGCAGGACGGAGTGGGTGAGGGTGGGGCTTTGGCTCCCAGCCAGCTACGTTGGCACAGGAGCCAGAGAGGGTAAGGATAGGGGGCTCTGCTGCAGCCCAGGCTGCTGGGGAAAGAATTCTGGCCGAGTCACGTACACTGCTTTAGCATGGCCAGTGGTTTAATGCCAGGACTTGACTCCTTAGGAATGTCCATGCTGCAAGCAAAGGTGTGATTGGAGGTGTTAGAGGGCTTTCCTGTCACCCTCCCACTTCCCTGGTTCTCGTCACGCAGACAGCAAGCAGCAAAAGACTAGAAGTCCGAAGTGCAGACAATTATTGGGGTTAATTTCCAGCAGGCATGATTCCAATTTTCCTACTTCCTGTTTGACCCCAGTTTATATAGTAATATTCTCAGCTATACCTTAACCAATTATTTGACTGACATTTAACTAACCAATCCTAACATACTGTAACATAATTCTCTAACCAATTATATCCCACTATCCTAATTACCTTACACCTAGCAAAATTAATTATACAGCAGACGGAACAATTGAAGTACCAGACAGAGACCATACAGATTAACAATGGAAGAGTGGGGACCAGACAGACAAAACAATAAAGAAATGAAGGTTTCACAACCACAACTATTGATAAATGAGTTCTTGCCAGACAGAAAGCTATCAAACTAAGTTTTCTTTAAACGTCTTAAGATCTGTTTCTTTATCTGGAGGTGTTAGATGGGATTGCCTTCTTAACAGCCTAATATGACCTTATTTCAGTGTGACTGGTTTGGGATGTGAGGATGTGACCGTACGCTTCTCGGCTTACGGCTGCCCCTGCTGCTTCTGTTTTTGCTTAGCCAAAGCACAGCCTGTCATAATGAGAGAAGGTCCATACACAGGCGGACTGTGATTTTGATTCTTTGTTTTTATACCCCTGTAACTAGCTAAGTGATGAGAATACACCTAAATTCTTAATTATAGGCCTTTACAGACAGGCCTGGATAGCTATATGCTAACAATAGGTACACCAGCCTTTGCTTTAATCTAGCAAGCATGGGTGGTAATAGTAGCGTGGATTTGGCAGCACAGACTTCAGCATAGGCTTGCAATCGGAGTACAAGCATGCTGGGACCCTGGGGGTATATACTATGGTTGCTAGCCTGGGCTGAAACTTGAACTGCCATGTCTATGCTGCTGCTGTTACTTGTGTTGGCTAGATGAAAGTTAGCCCAGGTCCGCCTACCTGTGCTACCATCACTCCTTCACTTACAGCGTAGAGACACCCTTAGCCCTGGTCTACAGGGTTTATAGGGGTGGGGGGATTGATCTAAGTTACGCAACTTCAGCTACGTGAATAACGTAGCTGAAGTCAACGTACTTAGATCGACTTAATGTGGTGTCTTCACCACGGTGAGTCGATTGTTGCCGCTCCCCCGTCGACTCCACCTGCGCCTCTCGCTGAGCTGGAGTACAGGAGTCGACGGGAGAGCGCTCGGGGATCGATTTATCGCGTCTACACTAGACGCAATAAATCGATCCCTGCTGGATCGATCGCTGCGGGTAATGTAGACATACCCTTAGTCTGATTCTAGCAAGCTACTGGGTGAATCCTCTTCTTTCCTGACGCTCGTGCGAGTGCTTGTGACCGCTCCAGTGTAAATTCCAGCCTAAAATGCCCAATTCCCTAAAGAAAGCAGGATCCGATCCAGGGAAAGCCCTGTAGGAACATCCTTTTGCCTGTGCCCTTGAGAAGAGCTTAGGTACATCTTGCCCAAATGGAGCCTATTGTTGCTAAATCCCCTCTTCTCTTCCATGTCTATTTGCCTGTGCACTTCACATGTGGACATAGAAAAGGTGGTTCATGAACAATACATTCTGTTCAGAGAAGACTTAGCTAAACCCATCCTGAGTACAAAACTCCATGCGAACAGCACATAATTACTTCTGAGTTGGGCATTACTGAGTGTAGTACAAATAAAGCATCTATAATGTATGGGATTTACTCACACTCTAGTACATTTGAGCGCTGAATAATTTCACTTCAAACTGAAGCTGAAATTTGAAAATATCAAGGAATGCTAAATCATGAACCGCTATAAAACAGTCTTTAAGAGCAACCAGAACCGGTATTGTTTCTAAGCTCTCCTCAGACAATGCGACTTTACGTTAAGCTGTTTATCTGGAAGTCTTTTTTAGAGCTGTGAGGGAAAGTCAGCATCTGAATTGTCTGTACCGTGATACAAGGAAGCAGTTGGATGGCACTTGCTTTTCAGGCTGGTTGATTTAAAAAATAGACTGTCCCTTTCTTTAAAAACTGACTGAGAAATCCTGGCCCCATTGAAATTGATGGAAATCTTTTCATTGACCCCAGTAGTGTCAGGGCTTCACCTCCAGTGTTTTCCTAAGCATTAATTGCCACAGGTGAAATGACCACTTAAGTCTCTGGAGGCCTTGTTTGCATCAAGACCAAGGGCCGGGTTATTTTTTTCTGTGGCAGTGTTAATGAGAGGGAGATGGGGGGAGCTCTGGAGGGGGTCTCCTGATGGTATTTCCTGCTATTCCTCCCTTCAAGGGAGAGGGCAGTTTGGGGGCTGTGAAGGAGACTGGAGGGGCATGTTCCTTCAAGGGATGCGTAGGGGACTCTGCATCCAGTACCTCCATGCGGAGGGCCTGGAGGCTGGTCGGAATCTTTTTGACAAATTTTGTAATTGAAATATGTTGTGTCATTAAAAATGAAATGTTTCATGGAGACATATCGATTTCAACAGAGTTTTCATCTGGAAGGATTCTGGAGACACCCTGTCCCTCTCTTGACTGGGAGGTAAGAGATTGGCCTTGGATGTAGAAGATTCTGCTCCAGACCAGGGATTTGACCCTGGATTTGTCCCTTTAATGTGAAAATTCTGCTCCCTTTGTTTCTGAAATTCTAGCAGAGAGAACGTTGGGCATGGGTAGGATTTTCAAAGGTGCTTACCTCTGCTCCTGTTGCAGTCGATGGCTTCAATGGGTCACTGGCTTCAAGGGGACCAAATTAGGCCAAAGCTGTGGGCTTTCAAAAAGGCCAGGCCATGATAACACTAAAGTCTAAGAACGCTTATCTGGATACCTCTTCTTCCTCCTCCCCCGCCCCCCATGAAGTCACACAGCCAGTCATCTTGAGCAGAACTCCTCTGCTCCTGTAGAGGGCGATGGCCTAGTATGAGTGTAGCATATGGCCCATAGGTGGCTCTTGGGGCTTAGGAAGTCTACTTTCCTAGGATGATTCTCCAAGAGCTTGTCTACACTAAACAGTCTTGCTGTTTCACCTATTCCCCCCCCCCTCTCTCTCTCCCTCCCCCACCACCCACGGTGTGAATGCAGTTATACTGGTATATTCTATTCTGGTTTGGGAACTGAAATGAGATATACCAGTATAAGGTGACTTTATACAGTGTAACTACCTCCACGCTAGGGCTTATACCATATAACTAGACTGGTAAGAAGTCACATCCCCTAACTGACATAGTTATACTAGTAACTCTTCTAATGTAGACTAGCTCTATGGGTATGTCTACACTACGAAATTAGGTCGAATTTATAGAAGTCGGTTTTATAGAAATCGGTGTTACACAGTCGATTGTGTGTGTCCCCCATAAAATGCTCTAAGTGCATTAAGTCGGTGGACCACGTCCATAGTACTGAGGCTAGCGTCGACTTCCGGAGCGTTGCACTGTGGGTAGCTATCCCACAGTTCCTGCAGTCTCTGCCACCCATTGAAATTCTGGGTTGAGATCCCAATGCCTGAATGATGCAAAAACAGTGTCGCGGGGGGTTCTGGGTACATGTCGTCAGGCCCCTCCCCCTCCATCAGAGCAACGGCAGACAATTGATTCGTGCCTTTTTACCTGGGTTACCTGTGCAGACAACATACCACGGCAAGCACGGAGCCCACTCAGCTCAGCTCACCGTCACCATATGTTATCTGGGTGCCGGCAGACGTGGTACTGCATTGCTACACAGCAGCAGCTAATTGCCTTTTGGCAGTAGACAGTGCAGTATGACCGGTAGCCATCATCGGCTGTCTGGGTGCTGGCAGACATGGGGCTGCATTGCTATACAGCAGCAGCTCCTTGGCTTTTGGCAGTAGATTGTGTATTAGGATTGATATCCGTCATCGTTGTATTCCTCAGTGAGTTCGATCAGAGGCACCTGGGCAGACATGTTTTGTCTCCTGGAGACTCAGTCCTGCTGGCAGTCCTATTGAACCGTCTTGACGATGATGGCTAGCAGTAAGCACCCAGAAGATTCCGATGGCTATCAGTCATGCTGCACCGTCTGCTGCCAGCTTAAGATGTAAAAAATCGATGGACCAGATTTGTTCTGTATTCATTTGCTTCCCCCTCCCTCCGTGAAATCAACGGCCTGCTAAACCCAGGGTTTTGAGTTCAATCTTTGGGGGGGCCATTCTGTGTGACAGTTGTTTGTGTTTCTCCCTGATGCGTAGCCACCTTTGTTGATTTTAATTCCCTGTACCTGTAAGCCATGTCATCACCCCTCCCTCCCTCCCTCCCTCCGTCAGACAATAGTTTCGCGCCTTTTTTCAGCCCAGACACCATAGCACTGGGATCATGGAGCCCGCGCAGATCACCATGGCAATTATGAGCACTATGAACACCACGTGCATTGTCCTGGAGTATATGCAGAGCCAGAACACGCCAAAGCAAAACCAGGCAAGGAGGCGATTGCAGCATGGCGATGAGAGTGATGAGGAAATTGACATGGACGTAGACCTCTCACAAAGTACAGGCCCCAGCAATGTGCAAATCATGGTGTTACTGGGGCAGGTTCGTGCGGTGAAACGCTGATTCTGGGCCCGGGAAACAAGCACAGACTGGTGGGACCGCATCGTGTTGCAGGTGTGGGACGATTCCCAGTGGCTGCGAAACTTTTGGATGCGTAAGGGCACTTTCATGGAACTTTGTGACTTGCTTTCCCCTGCCCTGAAGCGCCAGAATACCAGGATGAGAGCAGCCCTCACAGTTGAGAAGCGAGTGGTGATAGCCCTGTGGAAGCTTGCAACGCCAGACAGCTACCGGTCAGTCGGGAATCAATTTGAAGTGGGCAAATCTACTGTGAGGGCTGCTGTGATCCAACTAGCCAACGCAATCAAAGACCTGCTGATATCAAGGGTAGTGACTCTGGGAAACATGCAGGTCATAGTGGATGTCTTTGCTGCAATGGGATTCCCAAACTGTAGTGGAGCGATAGACGGAACCCATATCCCTATCTTGTCACCAGAGCACCAAGCCACCGAGTACATAAACCGCAAGGGGTACTTTTCAATGCTGCTGCAAGCCCTGGTGGATCACAAGGGACGTTTCACCAACATCAACGTGGGATGGCTGGGAAAGGTACATGATGCTCACGTCTTCAGGAACTCTGGTCTGTTTCAAAAGCTGGAGGAAGGGAATTTCTTCCCGGACCAGAAAATAACCGTTGGGGATGTTGAAATTCCTATCGTTATCCTTGGGGACCCAGCCTACTCCTTAATGCCATGGCTCATGAAGCTGTACACAGGCAGCCTGGACAGGAGTCAGGACCTGTTCAACTATAGGCTGAGCAAGTGCCGAATGGTGGTGGAATGTGCATTTGGACGTTTAAAAGCACGCTGGCGCAGTTTACTGACTCGGATAGACCTCAGCGAAGCCAATATTCCAATTGTTATTGCTGCTTGCTGTGCGCTTCACAATATCTGTGAGAGTAAGGGGGAGACATTTATGGCAGGGTGGGAGGTTGAGGTAAATCGCCTGGCCGCTGTTTACGTGCAGCCAGACACCAGGGCGGTTAGAGAGTACAGCAGGGCGCGGTGCGCATCAGAGAAGCTTTGAAAACGAGTTTTGTGACTGGCCAGGCTACGGTGTGAAACTACTGTTTGTTTCTCCTTGATGAACCCTCCGTCCCCCTCCGCCCCGGTTCACTCTACTTCCCTGTAAACTAACCACCCTCCCCTCCCCCCTTCGAGCACCGCTTGCAGAGGCAATAAAGTCATTGTTACTTCACATTCCTGCATTCTTTATTAATTCATCACACAACTAGGGGGATAACTGCCAAGGTAGCCTGGGAGGGGTGGGGGAGGAGGGAAGGAAAAGGACACACTGCAGTTTAAAACTTTAACACTTATTGAAGGCCAGCCTTCTGATGCTCGGGCAATCTTCTGGGGTGGAGTGACTGGGTGGCCGGAGGCCCCCCACCGTGTTATTGGGCGTCTGGGTGAGGAGGCCATGGAACTTGGGGAGGAGGGCTGTTGGTTACACAGGGGCTGCAGCGGCGGTCTCTGCTCCTGCTGCCTTTCCTGCAGCTCAGCCATATGCTGGAGCATATCAGTTTGATGCTCCAGCAGCTGGAACATTGACTCTTGCCTTCTGTCAGCAAGCTGACGCCACCTATCCTCTTCAGCCCGCCACCTCTCCTCTTGTTCATATTGTGCTTTTTTGCACTCTGACATTGACTGCCTCCACGCATTCTGCTGTGCTCTGTCAGCATGGGAGGACATCTGGAGCTCTGAGAACATATCATCCCGAGTCCGCCGTTTTCTCCTTCTAATCTTCACTAGCCTCTGTGAAGGAGAAACATTTGCAGCTGGTGGAGGAGAAGGGAGAGGTGGTTAAAAAAGACACATTTTAGAGAACAATGGGTACACTCTTTCACATTAAATTTTGCTGTTCACATTACACAGCATGTGTGCTTTCGTTACAAGGTTGCATTTTTCTTCTTGTATTGAGGGCCTGCCGGTTTGATGTGAGAGATCACTCACGCAGTGCCAGGCAACAGATTTCGGCTTGCAGGCAGCCATGGTAAGCCACAGTCCTTTGGCTTTTTTAACCTTCTTAACATGTGGGAATGGTTTCAAACAGTAGCACCCTCATTTCCCATACCAAGCACCCATTGGGTTGGCCATTTAAAATGGGTTTGCAATGTAAAAGGAGGGGCTGCGGTTTCCGGGTTAACATGCAGCATAAACCCAACTACCCCCCCCACACACCCAATTCTCTGGGATGATCAGTTCACCCCTCCCCCCACCACGTGGCTAACAGCGGGGAACATTTCTGTTCAGCCGAGCAGGAACGGGCACCTCTGAATGTCCTCTTAATAAAATCACCCCATTTCAACCAGATGACCATGAATGATATCACTCTCCTGAGGATAACAGAGAGATAAGGAATGGATGTTGTCTGTATGCCAGCAAACACCGAGACCATATGCTGCCATGCTTTGTTATGCAATGATTCCAGACTACGTGCTACTGGCCTGGCGTGGTAAAGTGTCCTACCATGGCGGACGGGATAAGGCAGCCCTCCCCAGAAACCTTTTGCAAAGGCTTTGGGAGTACATGGAGAGCTTTCTGTAGATGTCCCCTGGAGGATTTCCGATCCATCCCCATACACGTTAACAGACTTTTCCAGTAGCTGTACTGGCCACGATTGCCAGGGCAAATTAATCATTAAACATGCTTGCTTTTAAACCATGTGTAATATTTACAAAGGTACACTCACCAGAGGTCCCTTGTGCGCCCTCAGGGTCTGGGAGGACTCCTTGGGTGAGTTCGGGGGTTACTGGTTCCAGGTCCAGGATGATAAACATAACCTGGTTGTTGGGGAAACCGGTTTTTCCGCTTCCTTGCTGTGAGCTATCTTCATTGTCTTCATCATCATCTTCCTCTTACCCCAAACCCGCTTCCCTGTTGCGTGATTCTCCATTGATGGAGTCAAAGCACACGGTTGGGGTAGTGGTGGCTGCACCCCCTAGCATGGCATGAAGCTCCGCGTAGAAGCGGCATGTTTGCGGCTCTGCCCCAGACCTTCCGTTTGCCTCTCTGGCTTTGTGGTAGGCTTGCCTTAGCTCCTTAATTTTCACGCGGCACTGCTGTGCGTCCCTGTTATGGCCTCTGTCCTTCATGGCCTTTGAGACTTTTTTTAATATTTTGCCATTTCGTTTACTGCTACGGAGTTCAGCTAGCACTGATTCATCTCCCCATATGGTGAGCAGATCCCGTACCTCCCGTTCTGTCCATGCTGGAGCTCTTTTGCGATCCTGGGACTCCATCATGGTTATCTGTGCTGATGAGCTCTGCATGGTCACCTGTGCTCGCCACGCTGGGCAAACAGGAAATGAAATTCAAAAGTTCGCAGAGCTTTTCCTGTCTACCTGATCAGTGCATCTGAGTTGTGACCGCTCTGGACAGCACTCTCAACGAAGCACTATGGGATAGCTCCCAGAGGCCAATAACGTCGAATTCCATCCACGCTACCCCAAATCCGACCCGCAAAGGCTGATTTTAGCACTAATCCCCTCATCGGAGGTGGAGTAAAGAAACTGGTTTAAAGGGCCCTTTAAGTCGGGGAAAAAAAGGGCTTTGTTGTGTGGACGTGTCCAGGCTTAATTCGATTTAACGCTGCTAAAATTCGACCTAAACTCGTAGTGTAGACCAGGCCTAAGTCTACCCTCAGCATGTTGTGGCTAGTTTCTAAATACCTTTGACCTGCCAAGCAGGGAGGTGATGGAATCTCCTTCCTTAGAGGTTTTTTAAGGTCAGGCTTGACAAAGCCCTGGCTGGGATGATTTAGTTGGGAATTGGTCCTACTTTGAGCAGGGGGTTGGACTAGATGACTTCCTGAGGTCCCTTCCAACCCTGATATTTTATGATTCTATGACACTCCATCAGTGGTCTTAAAATCTCTGGGTCTGAAAATCCTCCTTTTACATTGCTTACAGTATTTCATGTTGCCTGAGGTTCTGTATTGATTAAGCCACGTTTTGCAGCAGTAAATGTATGTAGAATATTAATAGCTTCCACTCTGAACACAAGGCTGTAAATTAATAGGTGCATTTTGTTGACCTCGTAAACCAGGAGTGCTTGACGTACAACCATAATGTTCCTCCCACAATCCTATATTTCAGTTTGAATGTCTATAAAATGGTTGGATTCAAATTTAAAAGCAGCGACACAGGACGAGCACGTCTCTATAACTTGTGACAGCTGGGGAAAAGGGTTATAGTTGGGACATGCAAAGGCCACAGATTGCTGGAAAATCAAATGAATACATGACAGAAGAGTAGCTCTCTGTGGAGCTCAGTGGAGTCTAATCGATGTCACAGCCATTGGAAGTGATTAATGTGTCCTCCACTACCACCCCAATTAGCTGCTTTTCTGCAGCTTCAAGTGCTACAGGGTCTGGAAACAAGTGGAGAAGAGCAGAACTGGGGAGCAAGAAGTTGAATTTGGAGACCTAAATGCCATAATGGCAAACTTTGATCACATTTCACTTTCTTACTGAAGTGAATGGAGCCCTATCTGTACGATGAGCTCTCAGCACTGTGTCTAGTTGCAATACAAGGTGGGTTGGTTTCTTTTATTAGTTTTGCTGACACGTTCAGAAGAACTGCTCAGGGCTATTGCCTGAGACTTTCCTAAAATATTCTAGCAAGAGCCTATAATGGGCAGACATGTTAACATTAGTATTTTCATGCCAGGATCACCGGAGTCCTTAAGTATTTGGAATGTTAATCTTTTTTTTAATGATTTTCGATCATTGCTGTAAATGCAGGCTGTAATAGACAGCCATCAGGTCACAACACTGTCCCATCAACACCCTCAGGGCTTTCCCTGTGGAGTATAATCCAACAGTTTTGCTCATCCTGTAGGTTTTTATTGATGCTTTAGTATGACTAAAGCCACGTCTACTCTTTGCAGTTGGGAGGCAGTTCTTATTACCTGGGTTCTTAAAATCATCAAGGTACAATCCAGCAAGCCTTGGCTCACATGAATAGCCCTTGTTCCTATGAGGAGTCCTCCTAAAGCCAAAGGAGTAATTTTGGTTGCGTTAGGGCCTGCAGGACTGGACAGCATTCCCTCAAACCTCTCTCAACTAGGAAGGCACTTGTTTCATAACAAACCCCGGGGGGCAGTTGGGTAAAGGAATCTCTCTGCCTAACTACTTCCTGCTCCCTTATTTTGCTTCTTCCCTTCCCCATCCCTCTTCTTTCATAAAATGTCATGCACGATGTCCCTTTGGTCTGAAGATCAGCATCGTTCTGCAAAGGAGGCATTAGCCATGTGACCACTGTGTCCACCCGCTTTTCTCCGAATCAAGGGCATAATCCAAAGCCCATCCGAGTCAATGGAAAGACCAATGGCAGGAATGGACTCTGAATCTGGCACTAGGCGGATAACCTTCAGGATACAAATAAATAAATGGAGATATCCCATCTCCTAGAACTGGAAGGGACCTTGAAAGGTCATTGAGTCCAGCCCCCTGCCTTCACTAGCAAGACCAAGTACTGATCTTGCCCCAGATCCCTAAGTGGCCCCCTCAAGGATTGAACTCACAACCCTGGGTTTAGTAAGCCAATGCTCAAACCGCTGAGCTATCCCTCCCCCCAAGGTACAAGAGCCACCTTAGCTTTGATCATTTCTGAAGAGCTACTTAAGCAATTATGCTGCCTTTGATGCATGTCTTCCTACCTCGTTGTTTTTTTTTTTTTAAAGGGGTTTTTGCAACACTGGTACTTGGCAAGCTGCTGTCAAACATGGCAACTGTTTTTCCCCCCTGAGTTAAAATCCAAATTAGCTTTTGTGCAGGACTCTGAAAATTCACAGGCCTCAACCCAAGTTGATAGAGTAAAATGTGTCTTACTGTTCCTCTTTGCTTCCGAAAGGCTCCCCCTCTCCAAATGTGAGGAAGAAACACTAAAAGATATCAAGAGAGCGCTTGGGGTGGCAGCCACACACATTAGCTTAGCAAACTACAGTGCTATTCGTTTGCAAGGATTCATACTAGCCACGGAGAAGTGACATGTTCCTTAGCTGATTGCTAATCCCCTGAGTCCTCCTGTGTGAATAATTATTAATCTTACCACAGATTTCAAATGCAAATTGAGTGGCAGAGGCAGGAAGTACCTAGACTCATGCACTGCAAATCTTTCGGTACTTCATCCTTTGCTAAAGGGGCACAATGTGGAAGTGGAGTCACTCATGGCTTGTAGCGTTCCTCAAGGTAGAGAAGAGACGGGACTTAGCTATAACGAATATAGAGGTGACTTCTAATGAGGCTGCTGAATACAGATGGACACTAATTCTCATTGGTGTGCTACTCCAATAGGGCTTGATTCTGCCAGATGCTGAGTCTGATCCCGCAAAGTACTTAAGCATGTGCTTAATATTAAGCATGTGAGCAATTGCATGCTTGGGGCTGGCGTGCTCAGCACGTGGCAGGATTGAGCTCATACTGACTATCACAGCCTCTGCTACCATCCTAGTGTCACCTAACAGAGAGGCCCCAGGAATAGACTTAGGTGCCCCGATCCTACAGTCCTGGCACATTCAAAACACCCACAGAAATCTCATCTATTCTACATAGGTTTTTCTACTGCCCTAAGGAACATCAATTTAATGTAAAAAATCAAAAAACAAAAATAAATGTGAATCGTGACTTGTACATGGGGTTTCATGCTTCCTGGTGCGTTCATACAAGTAAGTAGCCGTGTTCATGAAAGAGGCATGAGCTGGATTTCACACCGATGTCACATGTGGTAGATTAAGGGATGGGAGATCCTAAAGAGCTGTCAAGGGCTGTTTTTAGTGTTCTGGATAAATGGTTTAAATTTGACCTTTGCTGTTAAATTTTATGCCTGAGGTAAATTAGAAATGTTAACAGCACTTGTTCCTTTATAGGAACACAGTCATGACTACATTGTCTCATTCAATCCATTTTTTTAAAGTCATTTACAGTGTAACTAAGGTAAAGAACCTCTTCAGGCTGTCACAAACTGCAGCTCTAGTCATGGACAAGCAGCAGCCTTTTAATGGCAGCATGATTAATTGAGAGACAAATATTGAGTGTGGGGTCAGGGCCAGCATTGCTTGAGTTAAAAATCCAAGTGAATGTGGTGAGGCTGATTGTGTGGGGGGTGTAATTCTTCCCCTGTGGTGGAAGAACTGGGCCTGAAGCGTCCGTGAATTATATTTGTGAATCCTGAGGGCAGGGGAATTGGAAAGAATCCATCTGGGCTGAGAGATGGAGTCTTGAGCTGAGGTTTTCTAACCTGATTTTGGGCACCCAGGGGCTCTAATTTTTCAGAAAATGCTGAGCAAACAGGTCTCAAAATGGGCATTCAACATAAACACATCTTGGCCTTGAGCTAGTGGGGTCTCCTAACTTATAACTAGTGAAGGACATTCACACAGCAGGCAGTGGAGAGTGTTAGGAAGGTAGGGGTGTGTGTGTGTGTGTGTGTGTGTGTGTGGTGAGAGTGGAGGCAGGGGTGGAGGAGATTGAGAGGTGGATATTAAAAAGGTTTTTCTCCCTCCCCTTCCCCTCCCGTAAGGTTGCAGCCTACAGTTCCTATTAATCTCTTACTAGTATGAAACTCCCCCCGAGGTCAATGCCAGTTGGCACTGAATGACTCTTTCACCCATCCTCGCTTAAAATGAACTTTGGATCTCAGATGACCTTATCTGTCCGGATTTCTGAGGCTGGAAGTGGGTGGAGAGCAATAGACTATTCTGTGAATAAGCAGACATGTGGTAAGGGGTGGAGGAAGAGGGCGTGTCACAGAAACAGGCAAATGGATAGGGAAGTGCTAGGAGAGGCAAGTCTAAGGATTCTGCATGAGCTGTTAGGCACATGGTATTTCACAGAAGTTACTTGAGCCTCTGTTTCCAGCTGAGCTGAGCAGCTGTCAAGTATAAAAAGGGGCTTGGGGAAGGCACTGCAGCGAGAGCGTTAGAAACCAGCCTGAAACTTGGGATGAACCTCTTCCTGACTGGAAGATTGAAGAGGTAGCCTATGGAAAGTCTGATACTAAAACCCACATAGGCAGAGCTTCCAGGTAGGCAGCAGTACCATTTCTGTAGTACTGTGATGTGGTGTTCCCTTCTCACATGGTATGAAAGGGTTGTTATGGCTTTAAGAGATCAATTAACCTGTCTGCTTCCACCTGGAGGTGGGGCTGGACTGATTAGAAATGAAGGCCAGCTGGGGGAGAGCAGGGCTAGCTGCCTTTCCATAAGAGCTGGGTGAGCCAAGTCAGGGGAAGCAAGACCTGGGAGAGGGTCTGGTAAGTAGCCTGAAAGAAGGCTGAGAAGGAGGAAACGGAGCAGATAGGCTACTCTGGGGTGAGCTGGCAACCTGACTGGAGACAGGGTCCTTGAGGAGCTGTAACCTGTCTGAGTCCTGAGCGAGGGGAGGAGCGTGCCAGTCTCTGGACAGTGGGGATGTTGAAGGACAGGCGCCTGAGACAAGCATGGGAACAAACTGTAGCAAATGAGGTGCACTTGTGAGGAAGAGGCAGCCCGCTTTGCCTAGCCAGGCTACAGGTTTGGGTTTTTGTGTGTGTATATTTTCATTGGACTTCAACAAAGGATGTGAAGCTCCAGAAGGGGTTAGATGCTGTAAAGTGGTGTGCCTGGAGGGCTAGCTCCCTCCTATGGCTGGAGTGAGCCCAAAGAAGATGGGAGAAACTGAGGTAAGAGGTGCTGCAATAGGAGGGGCATACTGGGGTGTGTTTGCCACAGGTACTGATTGCAGTATTCTAGTAATAGAGGGTGTTTTTTCCTTTTTTTTTTTAAAGGAATAAGAGCTACTAGCTAGAGTCTTCAAAGGTAGTTAAGTGAGTGGTGGGAAGGCTTGGCGAGGAATAGAGATGGCCCTGTATGAAGTCTGAAAATTTGGAATTTGTGGAAGCTTGGGTCTAGGTCTTTGTCTGAACTCTGTGGCTTGCACCCACCTGTAATGAGGTGTCATGCCTGAGAGCTGAAATTCTAGGTGCAAAATTCTGCGCTCTGTGATGCGGGAGCAGCCGCAACCAGGTTGGTTGGGTTGCCCTGGTATAACCGAGAGCAGAACTAGACTCAAGTTGTTTGCTTTCAAGTAAAGGTCAACTCAAAATCCACAAGGAAGGGGAAAAAATAAACTCGCATTAGAGGAACACGTTTGCTTGATACATGTGCTGAAGAGTTCTCTGCCAAAAAAGGGACTAATCTGTCCCAGAATCCAGCCCAATACCAATGTGGGAGCCCTGTTGCAATACACTTACTTTGAAATAACACTTGCATGGACCAATAGCTCAGTGCTGAGATCTTCTCAAACCCTCAGTGATTTCATGGAGGACATGCTCAGCCAGCACTATGCAAGATCACTGAATTAAGGGGTTGTAAAGCTTTTGCTCCCCATCTTCAAATCCCTACTCCTGGCCTTTAAAAAGAGTCCTTTAAAGATTTGCATCCTGCTCTTGAAATGGAGCCAGATCTGGATGTGGAGCCAGTGCGACACCCAGAGCATCGACGTGATGTGTTCTTGCCTGCTTGTGTTACTGAGTAATCATTGCCACTATTACGCCATTTAGTTTGTAGTGATTCTTTATCCTGTAACTCTGCATTATCGTTGTAGTCACTGCATGCTTGCAAGTAGCACACTCCTGGAGCCACAAGCCATCTTGGTTCTAATTTTAGCCTTAAACATTCATGGCTGGAAAAAGAATCTGAGTTTGTCGGATGATAACTTAGTCGAGAGACTGAGCCCAGTGCAGCAACGGTGACATGAATCTTCAAATACAGATATACGAAATCTGAATCCAAACTGTGCTATGGAATTAGTCATGTGATATTTAGAGGACTTGAGAGGCTGGTGAAGATGTTGAAGATGCACACTGAATTAGGCAAAAATGAAATCTTATTCAGTGTTCATGGAGCAACAGAACAAAGAACCCTGCATGACTCCTACCAAGGACAGCTGGAGATCTGGGATTTGAAATTAGCACACATACTGTGTCAGTGTGTGGTGGCTTTTTTTGTGTGCCCTCTTCTTCCATTCCCCCATCCTTGCTGGCAAGGCTCAGGTGTGTATATAAAGAGAGGCCTGTGGTCTGTAGTCCATTATAGAAGACAGTGTGACACAGGAAATCAGCAATAAGTGAGAGGCAGCTCAAAGTTTGAGGTAGCAAAGGGAGAGGAGCAGGCTGATAGAAAAATCCTCATTAAAATTAAAAGCCTTAGAAAGTAGGAAAATAACATCAAAAGAAATGGAACATAAAATGCTATCTAGAGTACTAGCAAAAAGACAAAAGAATTAGTGTTGCCAGTTCACACTTTGTGTGAAGAAACAGTAATTTATTTCCCTGAGACTTCTGAGCAACAAAACCTGACAATTGGAGACTGCCAAAGAGGTGGGGTTTTGTTTTAATGAGCACCTTCTACATCTCAACTACTGTGGAGAAACCGGAGTCCATAGAGCCCTCTGGAGCATCGGCAAATCACACTTTGCAGCTGAAAAGCAAACTACAAAGAGAGGAGTTACGAATATTGTTTTAAAAATTGCATTTTTATACAAACCTAATTTTATGGAAAAACAAGGACATGGAGCCCAATATAGACAGACAACAGTGTAGGCATCTGCACAGAATATTAATTGTCTATCCCCATTTAAAATACTTTTCCCGATCATTTCTCTGGGGATCTTTTTCAGTCCTGGAAATTGTTGTCGCTGGGGAGAAGGAATTCTCAAAGAAAAGAAGAGAATATTTCACCAACCTGTGTTTTCAAGGAGGGAGGGGAGTTAGGAAGAGAGGACAGAGCATTTCACTGCAGAGGAGGGGGTGTAGGCTGACTTTGAGCAGAATATCAGATTTCAGATTTTTGTCAGGGGAATGGGTGGTATTTATGCTGCATTGCAGCTTGGTTCTCCTGGACTTGCCCATTGCTTACAACTCTGAATTGGACAGTTGCCTGAAATCTGTGGTCTGTTCGAGCACATGGTATTGGGGATGGGGGAGAGGCAAAATTGTTCTATACTGACTTAATTGAGAAGAGGGAGGCAGGTTTGCCCATCCCCTCTAACCACACTGAATAATGTGAACATTTCTGATAGCAACAATCCCCCACCTTGCCAGGTGGTGGAGTCTCAGCCAAAAGGGCCAGGTTCAAACTATCTAGGGGTTCCTTACGATAACTTTGTCTCTAGTCCCCACCCAGAAATCTGGGGAAAAACTAAATATTCTCTTGGGAATCCGTCGTAGCTGATACCTCCGCACTCACAAGCTCTGAGTCAGTGCATGAAACAGACAATTATCTGGAGAGGAGGGGGAAGGAGGGGACACAGAATAAACTTGGGAAAGCCAATAATCAACTGTATATTAAGACTCCCAACCCCCGCGTGTCTTGGCAATAGTCTTAAACTCATCCTCCACTCACGGGAAGAGCATCCAATCCAGTAGTGTGCTCCTTCTCCACTGTACCCCCACTTTGTTGTCTGGACTGGCAGCGTTCAGGCAGATCCCTCTCCAGCCTCTAAGGGAAAAGCTGCCTGGCCTGCTCTGGGGGATCCACCACTTAACCCTGTGGTAGTGATGGGAGGACCTCACTGGAGTTCTTCAGCAAAAGCTGCCTCAGACTTCACGGCTGCCCCTGCACCATCAGCCACCTTTTGACAAAAGCTTCCTTTTCATAATGCCTTCAGAGAGGGACAGTGACGTATTGGACCTTGGACAGAGTCACCAGGTCCCCTGCTGTCTACCTTTGTCCAGGCTCCACTGCCCAGCTATGCCAGATGGCGGTTTTGACTCCTCACCCCAGGTATGCTTGGTGCAGTTCTCATGTGCTTTTGTTACCTGACTGGGATAATGGCATTTAATTACCCCCCCAAACTTAGCTGCATTTTGATTAACGTGCCCCCAAACTGTATCAGAACCAAAATGCAAATACAGCCTGGCCCATTCAATCATTTCCCCCCTTATGGAGCCTCTATCCACCTGCTCTTCCCCCTCTTCACCAACAGGTGTCATTAGTGAGCTCCCTTCGCTCTAGGCCACTTGGCTTATACAAAACATGAATGATATTTGGAGTAATTAAAATTAACAAGCTGGATCCCTTTGTCCCTTCCCCTGTGTACAATACTGCACGCCGGGTGCTACAAACAGAACTTACGGCTACTGCAGTGTTGAAATGACAAGGGACCTAATCCTGAAGTTTTTGGTGATTGCAATAACAGGTCAGGCAATGTATACCCAGAGCATTACCCTCTCTTCCGGTACAATGCCAAAACTTCATTGCAGCATTGGCCATGTTCGCACAGATAGAGTTGCAGTATGTGTGTGGATGGGTGGGAGCAGCACTGAGGTGCATTACATTGTGATCATCTGTTGTGTGTTGCATTTGTGGAGGGCAGAAGCCCATTCCTTGTTGTGATGTGGGATGTGCTCATTAGGTTATGGCTAAGAGGTGCCCTGTAACTTGGTATTTCCTTACCTTGTATTTCTGTGCTCATGGAATAAATAAGGTGAAAGCCACAAGAAGCATTGAATCCCAAGGCTGAATTTCCTCTTTTCTTTCTGTAAATGTCAAGGGAAATCCTGCCATATATCCTTATCCTTGCCCTTTCTGCATGGATCAGTGGCTCCCCTTGATTAAAGGGAAGTCAAACAAGATACAACTGGAATCTTGATTCTTTTTTCCACCAGGATTGACCTGGATAGAAATAAACTTTATCTTTTTATTATGGGGAAATTACATTGAACTTTAATTGGCTTGTCATAGCTAATATTTCTGCAAATTAACACAACCCAGTCAAGGCTTATCTCTTTCTTTACTCCTCTCCCCCATGAATCCCACAAGGAAGACATTTTTAAAACTGGTCCCTATGTTGCACTAAAGGGGATCTTGGCAGATATAATAATCTAAATCTCCCCACAAACAGTTTAGTCACACTTGGAGGACTTAACACTCTGGAAACATGGGAACCCCACCAGTGCAAATGAGATGCAAATGCAAACAGTGGGTTTTCCTTCCACATTGTCATAACCCACAGACCTTTGAACCTGGGTCCACAGGGATTCCAGGAGCAGCCATGCTCCAACCGTCCACCTGGCAGCCTGCTGACAATAGCTGACCCAGGACCAGCCCCAGTTTGAGGCTCCGCCCCGACATCCCATTGGGAGTTCCAGAGCAGCTGATTGGCCCTTTGGCCCTACTTAAGCCAGCAACAGGAAGCTGTCTGAACAACTGGGATCTGCTCGGTTCTGGACTATGTGCCTTCTGACTCTAGCTCCACCGGCCTCTCTTGGCTTCTGATCCTTGGTTTGTCTCTTGCCTCTGACTTGTGGTTCTGATCTCCAGTTTTTCTCCTGCTTCTGACCTCCCAGTATCCCAACCCAGCTGACTCCTGACTGAGGACTACAGCTCTGACCATTAGGTCTGGCTACCCATGATCTGACCCTGACACATGTCCTCTATCTGGGGAGACGGGGTGTCCAGGCACATACCTCTCTCTTATGCAATTCACATGTGCATCTTAGAGAGCACTGGGGAGTTAAATGTCCACTGTTTCTCTTTAATGTTTCAAATGTCTTGATTTCTTTCTGCTCTAGATCCTCAGCTGATGTAAATTGTCATAGCTCCATTGAAGTCATTGACAACTTGCACAACTGAGGATGTGCCCTGTTCTGTGAATGGTCAGGCCCCACATCCTGCATTCAATGAGGTATATGTGCGGCCACTGGAATAATGTCTGATGCTTACCCCTTGCCTGGGGTTTGCCTTCATAGTTAACTACTAAAAGGTACATCCCAACCCAAATCATTTCCTGTTCTTGATGTTTTCCTGTGGGGGGAGGAGGGAGTCTCCCTTTCTGTCTCTGCCCTTAGTTCCTTCATTCCCCTTAGAAAGAGATACGAAGTCTTCTGTGCCTTGGAACGTGGCTCAAAAAATCCTAGCAGAGTAACCTTGTCTCCCCCTGCAAAGTCCTAAAACATGACATCTGCTGAGATTTATTCATGTTGTCCTCTCCACCTTCCATAGCCTACATAGGGGACAGCCCCGAAATGTGAAAAATCACATTTGCCTGACACTGACATGCCATCCAATTTTGCACAAGTCATTTTACCTTTTTAGTGTCCACTCTTGCCCTTTGTTTTCTCTTTACGGTTGGGATTTTGAAGGGGTCTAGGGAAGTTAAGTGCCAAACTCCCTCAGTTGCCTCGGAAAATACCAGCCGAGGATTGTAAACTGTTTGAGGGCAGAGATTCTCTTATGTATCTGTACAATATTTAGCTGAAAGGATCTCAGTTGGGGCCGTTAAGCATCACCGTAATACAAATAACTAGTCATAAAAAAGAATTCAAGAAGCTTATTATGTGGGATCCTCTTAAGCATGAACAATATTTTCTATAACCTCAGTTTCATTATTCAAGTTCTCAGTTGTAAATTTTAAATCGTAAAAAATTGTTACCTGCAGGTTTGCATGGCCTGGAGGTAATTTTTTACTCCTCTCATCAATGGTTCTTCCACAGTAAGGTGAGAATTCTGAGAGGTAGAAATCCATTGACTGGCTAAAGTACTTTGCCCTCCCACCCTGCTTCTCAGTCATATAGGTCTCCTGAAGCACCTTCATTACAACTGGTACTTCTAAAGGTGACTGCACAGGGATGTTCAGTGCTGTCTAGTATTGCTGATTCTGCCACAACAGCCTCAAAAGTGCTACTTTCCAGTGGTGGCACTTAAAGAAATGACCTAAATTTACCCCATAGGCTTTCAGTCTCTTTGGGCAGACAGACCGATTAGGAAACCACTACAGTGGTTGAAATCCTGGTCCCACTGAAGCCTATGGCAATATCCTGTTCCTATTGAAATCAGTTGGCAAAAATCCCATTATCTCTAGCATGAATAATATATTAGTAAGTAGAATTTGCTTTGGTTTTTATAGTCTATTTGCTGCAGAGTAGTTAGTTTAAAAAAAAAATCCAGTGTGAAACAAGGACCTGAGTTACCTACCTCTGCTGTAATAACTGAAGAGAGCAAAGTGGAGAAAGCAATTTGCAAAGCTACACTTGAAAGTCATTCTAGCATAACATCATCATTGCAATTAGCCATCAAAAGATTTGTTCCATTACATTTTTTTTAACTGTCTCGTCAAGATGGCTCTACTTGTATCAGGATTTGGTACTCCAAGGAGAGGTTAAGAAAAAATGAATACTAATTCTTTCATTAACCATCGTGAGACAGCCTTCACTTCTCATAATTCTTCACATAGCCTTTTGGTCCTCTAACACGGTAACCCTGGGGAATCAATGGGCATAAAGTGCTCAAGGAAAGGTAGAATTCGGGAGAAAGAAGCACTGCATATTTATAGCTATAGTACTGTAGCGAGGGGTGGGGAGAGGATAGAGTCTTAAAATGAAGTGGTACTTTTGAAATAATAGAATAGCAGCATAATTGCCATCATACAAGAGATTATCCATGGTCCCTTACACTTTCTTCACATGACGGTTAGGCTGGTAGTAAAATTAGAAGAGGGAAAAGACATAATGTAATAAACTCAAATTAAAACATGATTTCCAGAAAATCACAGGCCGTATACATGCTTTTGATATCTTATTATTTAAAAGAACTTTCAGATCTGTGTGCAATAATTCACTGGTCCTCTAGTTGTGGATGCTTCTGAAGAGACGGGGGGCTATCCAGCTGAATATTTTATTTCTCTGTGTGAACTTAAATATTTATTTCCTTTGCCTTTAGCTTGATGGTTTCACATATTACTGTGCTTAAAAAAATAATTGCCGCTGTGAAATGTCATTCTGCTGTAAGTTCAGGGCCGGCTCCAGGCACCAGCCCACCAAGCTTGTGCTTGGGGCGGCACCTGGAGGGGTGCGGCGCTCCAGCTCTGGCCGCCGGGGAGAGCGGAGCCCCGGCCGCCCTCCCTCCCCCCCCCCCCCCCACGCCCTCCCTCCAGCCGCCGGGGAGAGCGGAGCCCCGGCTGGGGCTCGCCGCCCTCCCCCCCGGAGCCCTGGCCGGGCACTCCACCCTCCTCCCAGGGCTCCGGCCGCCCCCCCCCCCCGCGCCCTCCCCTGCCGCGCTGGGGGCCGGGGGCGGCCGGAGGCTTTTTTGCCTGGGGCAGCAAAAAACCCAGAGCCGGCCCTGGCTGTAAGGTGTTGAGTATTCTTTTAATGTCTATACATTCCTAATATGGATGATCTAACTAGTGTGTGTTTTTGCTGAGAATAAAGGGCCTGATCCAAAACCTATTGAAGTCAATGGGGGTCTTTGATAAAGTTATGGCTTTCTAGGGTCCTGATTCATGTTTCTCTTTAAGCATGTGGATCAGTGGAACTACATGTGCTTAAAGCTAATCCCATGTTTGAGCTGTTGCTGGTTTAGAATTTAATATAGTTATTTTTTATATACACATAAGGGGCTGAATTCTACTCTACTGTGTTGTATATTTGCAACTGCACTTTCTTGAGTGACTTTGATAAATGAAAGTGGAACTTGTTCCAATAACTATATAAATTAAAACTGCAAATTTTAAACTTGATTTCTCTCCTTTCTAAACTAGGTAATATAAAGCTGACAGTAAAATTCTCAGGAAAGACTAATTTTATCTCTCTAATAAGAACCTTGAGACTTGCGTTCATTGACTTCTAAATTTCATTCACCCGTCTTTAGTTCATTTTATTGGTGACATCTCGGAAATAGTAATAATGCATTGCAACAGCTCTTGCAATGTTACCAGTGGGGAAATAAGGTTTCTAAGAGAAATTATGCAAAGAACTGTTCTTAGATCTTGTCATGTAATGTGGGAGATCAAAGTATTTTAGAAGATACCTCTTCTTTGTAGGAGACAACTCTGACTGTGGCCATCAGAATCTCCTGGCTAGAACAGACAAAAATCTATTGATATAATAGACATGTACTATATGAAATAAATAGTTTTAACTGTTTCTAAAGGGGGAAAAAAAAGTTTCTACGTGTCATTTTTAAAACTTTTGTCTGATACTCAGATAAATTATTCATTTTGAAACGTTTTCCTAGCTCTGCATAACGCCCCCTGCTGCCCCCGAGAAGTCACTATTTTAAGCCATTGCCCTATAATGGCTCTTTGAGAAATGTTCAACTCTAGCTGTTGCTTTGTTGTAGCAAAGAGCTGTGATTCAGACTTCCTGCTCTGTTTGCATTTCAGCTGTCAACGGAAGTGAAAGATGAAGCCTCCCGTTCTCTTGGTTCTTGTGATCTGTACAGTCGTCAGCACAAATTTGAAGTTGGTATCAAAGAGAAATTCCGGTAAGTCTCAGAAAAATCTGATCGCTATTTGATAGATATTTAACAAAGTCTGGCTTTGGTGATCATGTCATAGGCCCAGTTTTTGTTCTGCATGCATAATCCTTGTTGATTAATTATTTAGGAAGGGTGGTATCCAACACAAACTGCCTGCTACCTGTGCAACAGTCTAAACGTTGCATCCATGGAATTTCTGTCGGTGTATTCATTGTATTGAAATATAATGACATTAAGCTTGAAGTGATTTACCACGAAAAATGCTGATCTGTCTAGCTTATGAGTATTTTAGGATTGGTCTTTTAAAAAAAATATTTATTTATTTTGTACAAGGGCCCAATTCTCACCTTGTGGAAGTATAAAAGGATCTTAAAAGTCAATATGAATTTACGTCCACTTTCAGGCCCCTTTACGCTCTGAGTGGTGTAAAGGGGCCTATCTGTAAATAAGAATTGGGTCCAAAGTCTATAAAATGTCTTTATTAAAAAAAAAAAAATCTTATGTTGGCTCTATGCTAGCTATCCTCTAGCTTGAAAGAAGAGACCGTCTAACTCGTAGAATTGGCACTGGCACCAAAAGTAACTTCTTGTCTAGAGGGTTATTTTTACCCAGTGTTAAAGATGTGATCTGAACCTGCTCTCTTTCTCAAGCTAAACTCTGACCTCAGAGGGATTCATGTCTGAGGAGGAAGAGTAGGATTAGGCCTCAAGACCTTGCATACAGTTGTGAATCTTCTGAGATCATAGTAAGTAGGTATGGGATAAAATCGAGCACGTTGTTGAATGTACAGTATATGCCTTATGTGGTTGACTGTGTCTTAGCTACTTTTTTGTGGTGATTGCGTGCCACAGGTATGAACTTAAGGGCTCTTAATGAACTGTCTGCCCTCAGTCTTTCAGCTATGATATGTAGCCAAAAAGTCATGTGTAAAAACAAATGACTTGGCTGGTGTCAGTTGATTTTTTTTCTGTTCAGTTTCTACATTTCCCAGTGAAAAAGGTATGTTTAATTTCTCATTATGGACTTTCACACATTTCTAGAGAGAGTGGTTAAGTCCATTTTTGGAATGGACAAATGCTAGGCAGATTTTTTTTTTTATTTATTTAAAAAAAATTGTTTAAAAATAGACATTTTTAAACAGTACCTTCTCTCTGGGATTTAGGCCAAATAAAATGTAACTCTTCTATTTAGTAAAACTATCTCGAATTGTTAGTACATCAAGGGCCAGATCCCAATTCCCTTAGGCCAGCACTCTTGCTGAAGTCCAGTGATTGGGCTTTGGCCATAACAAGGAGCTTGATGCGAAGTCTATTGAAAACAATGGAAGCCTTTCCATTGACTACTTCGGCCTGACCCGAAGCTTGTGACACTTCCTGTGGGTGCTCAGGTTTGTGATGCACTTCACTACTGTTTGTATTCTTTTAGATGGAATATATGGGTTAAAGGTGTTACCACAACTCAGTCACTGTCCAACGTTAAACAGTGTTAAACAAGGTTCGAGTTTTGGTATACAGAGACCTCTGCCTGCTTAGCACTAGGGCAAACATACCATTAAATGTCCTGTTAAACTTGTGTTAAAGGTGAAGGGAAAAAAACAGTTAAAGCCTTTGAAATGTAAAATATTATGTAACAACATCTCTTGTTTCCTTTCCCTCTAGCTGGGAAAATTCTTGTGTGACCGTCTCTTAGATGGTATCAAAGACGGTAACTGTCCTGTTTGGGAAAAGAGAAGAAGTTAGTTGAGATGGGCTGAAGCGGCTGTTGCTGTTAAAGTCCAAACCTGTTTCATCCCAGGTGGTGGTTGGGAGTCAGTTGGCTGGAGAGAAGTGGCAGTTTTATCTGGTGTCTCTCTCTGGCCTGATCAGAATGATGAAGTCCTGGGATCTCAGGAGACGGGTGGCAGCCATGTTGGTAAAGTTTGCTCCAGTAGCCAATTTTTCTTCTGAAATCTCTTTCCTTTAGGACTCCAAAAGGAACTGATGGGCAGGATAGCTCATTTCCTCATTATTTTGTCCACTAATTAGGCCTAGTTTCTGACACACCAGTTTTGGTTCATTAATTTCTGGTCCCCCATTTTCTTGTTTACTGAGCACGATCTTAATGCAGTCCTGGAGTTTATATTAGTAGGCCTCTTTGTTTGGACTAATTAAGACTGCCTCCCTTTTGTACCGTTTTCCATCAGCATTTGTTATAGGTTATGGTGTGACATCTTAATTTATTCTGACTTTTGATAGTCAAGCTTACAATTAGGGTAAATTTGTAGGCCCAAATATCAAAACACCATCACCTGCCCTCAGCATGAGGGAGTCTCTGCCTGCTATGGTTCAGCTCCCTGAAACTACCAGTCCCTGACAACACAGGCACAGGTTAGCCATACGCCAACTCCAGAGTCCTCCACTGACCACTCACAGAATTACCAGGCCTGCTGTTCCCAAAGGAACAGTACCCCCCAGTTTACTAGTTATACTTTAGAACATAGCTCTGCTGAACGCACAGAACTAAAACTTGTTCTTGTTTTTACTATAAATATATTTCCAAAGAATGGAGATTCAAGTGATAGTGAGTAAGAATATTGGTCAGAAATGAAATGGCTACATATAAAACAAATGGTAACATGTTTTCTAGAGACTAAACTTAACTAATAAGGCATTCCTCTATCTCCTACAGCAAAGCTTACTCAAAATTCTTTCCTCAGTGTTCTCAAGCAGTTTGGTTGAGACCCCTTCTCATCCGATCAAGTCCACTGACTGCAGATTGAAGGAATACCTAGGGATTCATCTGTACCTCAGCTATTAGGGTTGCCAACTGTGACTGAAGCTATTCCGGGAGATTTTTTCCCCAACATGACATAATGTCGTTTTCTTAAAATATCCTATTTAAATCTCCCAGATTGCTTTCAATAGTCACCATGAAATCGATGCCGATTCTGGGAGGCTCCAGGCCAATCCTGGAGGGTTGGCAACCCTATCAGATATAGTTTCAAAAATTTGTTGGGTTACTCCTAAACAGGATAATCCCTGCTATTTACCTCTTGCTGTTAATTTCCTCTCTTTGAAGACTTTACAATCCTTCATTAGCATTTGGTTCAGATCTATGAGTGGAGGCCTGTTGTGAACAACACAATTCTTAATATACATGTAAATGGACAAATGTTACTTGTCTGAAAGAAAACTTGCTTGTCTCCTTTGCTGGTGACCAGTCCCTAGACACAGACCGTAAGAACATAATTTTCTATATGTGTGTAACTCCTTACCCAACAGCCATACATGTGTTTTGCAATGATAGTGATGAGCAGTGACACATAGGCTTTCATTAGAGACCTCCCAGGACAGTCTTTGGTGAACTAGCATGGAAATACTAGACATAGGGGATTCCTGTAACCCTTACGCCCTCTGCCAGTTGGCATCCGGAGGTCCCTGGGGCAGGAGATGAGATGAGAAATAGGGTGAAATCCTGCCCCTATTGAAGTCAATGGAAACTTTGCCATTAAATTCAAAAGGGCCAGGATTTCACCTATGGTCTGTGGGAGCTGGCAGTATTATGACTTGCTGTGTGATATCAATAGAACCTGGATGAGTAAATACAGAGAATGATATTGGCAGTTCCTTTCTTTTAAAAGGATACAGGGCTTACAGCTGATCACAAATTGAATATGGCAACAGTGCGAAGGTGTTGTGAAAAAGGCAAACGTCATTCTGGGATGTATTAACAGGAATGTCATATATAAGGCATGGGAGGTAACTGTTAAGCTCTATTCAGGACTGATGAGGCCTCTGTTGAGGTACTGTATCCAGTTTTGGGCACTGCACTTTCAGAAGTGAACAAACTGAGGAAAGTCCAGAGGAAAGCAACAAAAAATGCTAAAAGGTTTAGAAAACATGGCCAGCGAGGAAAGGTTGACAGAACTGGGCATGTTTAGTCTAGAGAAGAGAAGGCCGAGGAGGGACCTGGTAAGTCTTTTAATATGTAAAAGGTGGTGGTTATTAAAGAGGACAGTGTTTAATTGTTCTCCATGTCCACTAGGGTAGGACAAGAAGTAATTGGCATAGTTTGCAGCAAAGGAGATTAAAGTTGGATATTGGGGGGCAGGGGCTTTCTAACTAAGGATAGTTACACAGTGGAACAGGTTACCTAGGAAGGTTGTGGAATCCCCATCATTAGAGGTTTAAGAACAGGTTAGACAAACATCTGTCAGGTATACATGGACCTGCTTCAGCACAGAAGGCTGGACTGGATGACCTCTTGAGGTCCCTTCCAGCCCTACGTTTCTACAGTGTCTATGAAACCTAAAATACCTGTAGGCATAGCGTCTTCCAGTTGATAGTGTACCACTAGCTATATTTTAGTACATTGATCTTGGCTGCTTTCTTTGACTTACCTTGCAAAATGCCTTGAGTTATTGGCAGTTTTGTCGATCTCAATTCAGGTTGAATACTAGTAGGGGAAAAAACCCTTTAATATATTAGACTGCCTACTGCTAAATTTAACCTACTGGATTAAATTCCTCATCTGGGTGGGCCAGTGTATCCCAAGCATAAGATGAAAGA
Source organism: Chrysemys picta bellii (assembly GCF_011386835.1). Classification (NCBI taxonomy): domain Eukaryota; kingdom Metazoa; phylum Chordata; order Testudines; family Emydidae; genus Chrysemys; species Chrysemys picta. The sequence goes on from NC_088799.1 coordinate 92,459,399, forward strand.
AAATATGGATTTAAGACCGACATATATAGTGTCCCTTTGTAACTACGTGCATATATGTGGCTAGCTTTCTACTTTCTATATGCATTCTTTCTTATACGCACCCTATGATTTTTAGGCTGCTATGTGGAGCAGAACATGGAGGCTTTTTTTTCCTCTCAATTTATGTGAGAAATGCACTTTCTGTGATTGAAGTATTTGAAGCATAATTGATAACTTTACCCTTTCCTGAAAAGGTCCTTTACATTGGAAGAACTACCTTTTCATTGCTTGACTGCATGCGGGGGACTTCACTGAATGTCATGTGTCATGTCCGAATACATTGCATGGAGGAAAGAACATCAGAGAAGCTGCTATTCTTATTATTTATATTATAGTAGTGCCTAGGAGTGCTACTCATGGACCAGGACCCCACTGTGCTAGGTGCTGTATTAAACACAAAACAAAAAAACAGTCAAGAAGCTTACAACCCAAGTATAAGACAAGGGACAACAGATAGATACAGACAGTGAGGGGGGTGCAGGGAAACAGACGATACTGGTCAACTTGATAGGCAGTAGTCTTGGCAGACAAATAGCTTAACTGTTGTCAAGTTAAATGGTTCAAGGCTGTAGATTCTGTTGTCTGAATAGGTTTGGCTGAATCATTACTGGAATTGTGTCTAGGAGGTGACATAGTTTTAGATTTTTGGCTCAGAACTAATCCTGAGAACTACAAAATCCTAAATTTCAAAACCCTTGAACTTCTAAAGGCTTGTCTACATTACCGGCTGGATTGACGGGCAGCGATCAATCCAACGGGGGTCCATTTATTGCATCTAGTCTAGACACGATAAATTGACCGCCAAGCACTCTCCCGTCTAATCTGGTACTCCACCAGGGCGAGAGGCACAGGCGGAGTCGAGGGGGGCAGTGTCAAGCATTGACTTACCACAGTGAAGACACCGCGGTAAGTTAATCTAAGTACGTCAACTTCAGCTACATTTTTCACGTAGCTGAAGTTGCGTAACTTAAATCGATGTTTCTCCCACCCCCAGTGTAGACTGGGTCCTAAGTGTCTTAAATCCCCATATCAGTGTTGCTGCGTGAGTCCATCTCTGGCTAGTGCGGTATCAGTATTGGGCTCATAGAATTTGAATACATTTTTGTTTGTTACAGGGTTCTCAAAAGATATGAAATTCTTACAATTTTACATAGTGCAGCATGCAAAGAGATTGTTGTATGGGCCACCTCCCCTGCCACTTGTCATTTATACAGTGGATGGGATTTTTGAAAGTGACTTAAAATAATTGCAAGACCCGTTTGGTGTCCCTTTGACAATTAAAACTATTGTGTACATGAAAGTGAAGGCCAAACTTTCAGAAGGTTCTAGTGGATATGCAGACCTCTGAAGGGGCTTGATTTCCAGAGGGCAGGTGCTTAACACTTTGTGAACAACCAGCCCTCTTAAGGTGGTCTCAGACTGGGCACCCAACATCACGATAGCTTTTGAAATGTAGATCCAAGAATTTGTGTCATCTTAGCCAAAGCTGGCCTTTGGGATCCTGCGAAGCCCCTGACTGCCGGCTCCACTGAGCTTGGAGGAACAAGAAATGTCAAGGAGAACCTCAGCTTTCGCTCAGATAGTCTATAAAAGGGAGCTTTTTTTTGAAGAAAGTAACATAAGCAATGCCAACTGATCCCTATGGATGAAAATGCGTCCCTTGCTCTTTCCCTAAAGATCACAGGTTATCCACAGCCCTGACAAAAAATGCTTTAAGCTGTCATCAGTGCTTAAAAGCTGTGTCCTTTCTGCAGAGTGTTAATCACTGTGTCTATTTCACTTCTTGTTTCCCTGCTGCCTCCCATCTGTTCAGCTTGAAATGAGGAGGAGGAGCTAGCACCATGTGATCAGTTAATCCTCCATGGGCCACCAGTGGTTAATCTGTGAAGCACCAGTAGTCCATGCACCTTATTAAGGGAAACTCTGTCATGGCTCTCTCTCCTCTAGAGAGGAAGCAGCATTACCGATCTAGCAGTAGCCAGGTGACAGCTGGTAACATTGAGAGATTCTGTTCAACAGTGGAGAGGAATGGAGATGCATATAGAAAAAAACCAGAGCAAATAGCGCAATTTGTTGAAGGGTTAGCTACCTTGATCTCCTATGGTTGCCATGCTGAACTTTGCTAAAAATTGGAGCCTGTTTAAATATTGCACTTGGTTAAAATTAACTAATTTATGATGAAAGCATTTAAAATATTGAATGGATTTAGGAAGGAAAGCCTAGCTCCTTCCCAAAAGAAGTGCTATAGTAGGAAACTGATAAAGACAAGTGAATACCCATCTTTCAGGGTGCAGTGAAATGCCAAGGTAGGATCTTGGAGGGAATCAAAATAAGAAAAATGTGGAATAGAAATGGATATTAACTTCTGAGTTACAAGTCAGATGCTGTTGGGCATGCACAGCACTTGAATGGTTGAATGTATCAGACAAAGAAAGGGGCCTTTGCCCTGGGAAGCTTACAAATTCAAGGCCTGATACAGAATCCACTAAAGTTAATGGGAAGCCTCCCACTGACTTCATAAAGTCCAAAAGTGACCATGATGATCCTCTAATCTGATCTCCTGCATCCCGTCTAGTTTCAGTTTCTAGCCATTGGATCTTCTTGAGAGCTTTGGATCAGCCTTATGGCCTCAATTCTGCACAGAACTTAGACATAGGAGGTGTTTCATTGACACAAGTGGGTCTTCTCACGTGCCTGAAGTTAGGCTCACATGCCTAAGTACCTTGCTGATTAGAACCTAAACACACGAGGACACAATACTATGAAAATGAGGGATTTGGTGTCGTAGTATAGGAGGAGGGGATGGGTGCCAGGAAGGAGAATGTGGAGAGGTGCCTTGCGGAGCTTTTGAAGGAGTGGAAGAAGGGGGCTTTAGGCATCAATTTGAAACCTCTTTCTGGAATAAAAAATGGAGTTGAAGGAGTGGAAATGTCCAGAGGCCCCAGTGGGCCTGTGGGAACAGTCAGGGAACTTGGACTGGGATATACAGAAGGTGGGGTGCAGACACCAGAGTGCCTGGGAAGCAACCATTTGAAAACCGAACTTAATAGGGAAGCAAAAGGGATGTCCCAAGCAAGGCAAGATTCCAGGAGGGTGTCTGCAGGGCAGCCGTGAAGATGATTTAGTTCGTTTTCCAGCACACAGTGAATACTTATGTCTCAGTTTATGACTATTATGACAACCACCGGGCCTTAGCAACACTCTAGCAGATGGCCTAGAACACAATTTTATACTTGCAAAATAAGTGTATTTTGCTGCAAAGGACCATGAATGTGTAAAAGCTAATTTCTTATCTCTTATAACATTTAAATCCACTTGTAATGATCTGGTTCTCTGTTGCTACTTTATATGGACGTATACATCACATTCTCTGTTCTCAGTGTCAATATAAACTCCTTCGGGACCTTCCTAACACTGCATCAGCTATTAAGCAAACAAACAAACAAACATCTTGCCCCTTCATTGGAGTTCTTCATGTTGCATTGTGAATGCTATTAACTTTGTTCAAACCATCACTTCCTTTTGAGCTGCCCTTGTGTAACTAGTTTATTTAATATTTTACTCGCAGCTATTGAATAATTGAGTTCCCACAGTAGCATTTTGTGTATGAGTGAATAGACAGACTCGAAGAAAGGCAAAAGCACTTATTTAACAGTATAGGCTTCTTGCTGAATTCCCCTTAGCCTGCTCCCACAGAGAAGGGGGTATTGCTAGTGGGCTGCATCTTTCTCAGGAGACCACTTATCTCAGTAGGATTTGGCCTGTTCATTCATAAGTAACTCTGGCCTAAAACGGACTTGCTAGTTGAAAACAAATTTCAACCATCAAGGCATGAACCAAGCTGAACTTAACCTGCCACATAATCTTACCGAGGGGTAATTCTCATCCTCTTGCCTGTAAAAATCGCCTCTCCCAAGTGTGCACCTGTCATGGCTGTACTTCTGGCCCCACTGAAGTGAATGGGAGTTGTGCCAACTGACTTTAGTGGGGCCAGGACTTCACCCAGGGTTTGTAGCAATCATTCATCATAGTTGGTCTAAACTGAGGGCTGGATCCTGCCACCTTTACTCAGGTGAGAAAATCGTGTTTGGTCAAGTAGTTTTATTATCTGAATTTTTCTTCGTAAGTAGGGACAATGCGTATGACTAAGGGCCTGAATCGTCATTCTTTAATGTAAAGTCTTCAGGACGGGTATTATGTACCTTTTGTGTATGGAAACTACTAGGCTGCTCATACTGCTGTACTAATGATAATGGATGTTTACGTTAAAGCTTTACTTCAAAAAAGGAAGCTAGTCGGTGTCACAGAAGACTGAGAGTTTCTAGGTCTGCCTCTGACTTCTTGTATGATCTGAATTGTGTAAGCCCAAATTTTCAAAAGTGGCCATTTAATTTTGGTTCCCCAATTTGAGAGGAATAGTACCTGGCTGAGCACATCTCTTAAGCCAGATCTCAGGGCATTATAGTACCTGGAAAGATATTGGAACAAATTATTATAGAATCCATTTGTAAGCACCTGGATGATAGTAAGCTTATATGGAATGCCCACCATGGATTTGTCAAGAGCAAATCTTGCCAAATCAACCCAATTTCCTCCTTTGACAAGGTTACTGACCTACTGGATGGTGGGTAAGGGAGAAGCAGTAAACAGGATATATCTTGATTTTTTTTTTCTTTTTTTAGAAAGGCTTTTGACACAGACCCATGTAACATTCTCAAAGACAATTAGGGAAATATGGTTTTGGTGAAATTACTATGAGGTGGGTGCACAACTGTCTGAAAGACTGTGCTCAGAGTAGTTTTCACTGGTTTGCTGTCAAAATGTGGGGACCTATGTAGTGGGGTCCTGTAAGGATCAGTACTGGGTCCAGTTCTAGTCCATATTTTCATTAATGACTTGGATAATGGTGTGGAGAGTGCTTGTAAATTTTCAGATGACCCCAAGCTTGGAGGAGAGGCGGGGGCCTTGCAAGCACTTTAGAGGATAGGATTAGAAGTCATAATGACCTTGACAAATTGGCATGCATCTGATGAAGTGGGTATTCACCCACGAAAGCTTATGCTCCAATACGTCTGTTAGTCTATAAGGTGCCACAGGACTCTTTGTCGCTTTTTACAGATCCAGATTAACACAGCTACCCCTCTGATACTTGACAAATTGGGTAACTGGTCTGAAATCAACCAGATGAAATTCAACAAAGACAAGTGTAACCTATTTGACTTAGGAAGGAAAAATCAAATGCACAACTACCAAATGGGGAATACCTGGCTAGGGGGTAGCACTGCTGAAAAGGATATGGTGGTTTATAGTGGATCACAGCTGAATTTGAGGCAACAATGTGATGCAGTTGCAAAAAAGGCTAATGTCATTCTGGGCCATATTAAGAGGAATGTCTCATGTAAGACACAGGAGGTAATTGTCCCATTCTACTTGGCACTGGGTCAGGCCTCATCTGGAGTACTGTGTTCAGTTCTGGGCCCCTCATTTTAGGAGAGATGTGGACAAATTGAGAGTCCAGAGGAGAGCAACAAAAATGATAAGTTTCGAAAACATGACATGCGGCGGGAAAAGGCATGTTTCGTCTTGAGTTAGTCTGGACGGGGAGGGCTGATACGTCTTCAAATATGTTAAGAGGTATTGTAAAGATGATGGTGTAGGTAGAACAAGAATTGTAATGGGCTTAATCTGCAACAAGGGAGATTCAGGTTAGATATTAGGAAACTTTCTAACTATAAAGGTACTTAAGTTCAAGAATAGGCTTCCAAGGGAGGTTGTGGAATCTCCGTCTTGGAGGTTTTTTAAGGACAGGTTGGACAAACACCAGTTAGGGATGGTCTAGGTTTGCTTGCTCCTGTCTCAGCCAGGGGGCTGGACTTGATGACCTCCCAAGGTCCCTTCCAGCCCTACATATCTGTGATTCAGCAAGACCGGAGAACCAATAACTCTTTAAAGAGCTCTAGGTACTGCCATTATGAATTAAATACAAGCCCAAGCATAAAATTTCTGTCCACTGAATTTAAAGATTTACGTTCTGTTTGTTGCTGTGAAAAATCACACTTACCATGCAAAGTGCACTGCAGTGAGGAAATTTGATTTAAAAAGTTGTAAGCAATGAATGCCCACAATTGCTGCCTCAGATGCTCCCTTGTCTTTACATGGAGTCTGTAATGAAATCTATTATTGACTGCAGTTTAAAAACAATAAGCGATAACATTAAGGGGGGAGGGGGAGGAGTGTGTGAAATGGCTATGGGAGATTGTGATAAAATGGAGAAATCTGATGATTTGTTTTTTTCCCCTCCGGTAGTTGAAGTAAGTTCTTTGAACTAATTATAATAAAGTAAAGCTTAAAATTTCACTCCAACTCTGATGAAGGGCTGGGTTAAATATTTTCAAGTTGTTGACTTGTGACAAAGGGAAGTGATTCTTTTAGTACTTTGTGCAAGGGCTGGTGGATAGACCTGCATGGTATTCTCCTATTATGGTACCAGCTATTACTTGCTAAAGGAGACATGATTGCCTGTCTATGAGCTGAAAGCTAAATTGATCCAAGTAGCAATGTCCCCCTTAGGGGAGTATGTTTATCATTTTATCATCTCACCTTTTCAAAACCAATCAATCCTTCCCTATGCGGAGCATGATTAGTACTTGTAATCAGCTCAGAGGAAGATACATAGTACACTGGAGATAGGTCAGAGAAGAATTTGTGGTCAAAGATTTGTGTTTATTTTCAGGCAGTGGTTGATCCACTGTGTGTGTGTGTGTGGAGGTATCTGTGAGTAGTGGGTGAAAGTCACATGCATATTTTGCTGTTACTGAAACAAAATTAGAGAGCCTCCCATCATGGCGATAAATGTGACACATACTAGAAAACTTAAGGCCTGTGCTGTGTCCTCATCTCTTGATGTGAGACGTGAACAAAATCGCTTCAGGGTTTAGTTTGGGAACTGAATACAGCCGCTCACTACTTCAAGGTTTGGGAACCCTCTCATGCCTTCCACTTAACTCAACATCCCACTCCAGCAAGTACTCCTTACTTATCCTCCAGTGATGCTCTCTGCTGAGGGGAGGAAGGACCACTGTTGGGCAAGGATGTTCCAGTTGGACTGGCCTCTTCCTACATGGTTTAAATGTTCTTCCTATATCTTCACATATGACAATTTGCTGTGCTACAAACTTCTTATGTGACCTTTAGTGAGTCATCGAGGGTACGTCTACGCAGCAAGAGCTGCGCATAGCTACTTCAAGAGGCTAAGCTTGAATCCAGCTAGCAGTTAACAATAGCAGCGACGGCCCTGTGGACGTGCTCGGCTCGCTAGCCTGCTCTGAAGCTCACGCTGTGCTGTCTTCGCTGCTATTGTTACCTGTGCTAGCTGCATTCAAGCTAGCTTGGGCAAGCTAGCCCATGCACAGCCTTTGCTGTGTAGACTTAACTTGAGGGCCAGATATCTTTGAATGTATTTAGGTGCCCGAAGATGTGGATAGGCACTTAGGTGCTTTAGAAAATGTCTTAATCTCTAGGCATCAGCTGTCTCATGTCTAAAATGGAATAATAGAGTGAAACCTTTATTAAGTGACCTAGGCAGCTAGCCCAAAGCAGGGATCTGATGAGACAAAAATAAGGAGCAATTTTTGCCCACTTTATGCTGCTGATCCAAGATCCGCCAGCTTATTACTTCAAAATGACTTGCCATTCCAAGTAGATGATGCAGATCTTCATAATAGGATCGATCCTCTTCTTTCCTAAGTAGCAGCAGTGAAATAGTGAAAATGTGGATTTCAAGTTGTTTTGGCAGAGTTCTATGATTTTTTTTTTTAATACTAAAGCACCGGACCATAATTGTACCCAGATCTTGCCTGTGTCTGGGGCAGATCAATGTTTCAGCATCAAATGATTTCACACACTTATTATTATTATTTTAAAGAAAGTAATTGACAAGTATATATGGAAAGGCAAATATTTTGAGTATTCAATTTTCTCCTAATAAAATGCTTGGCATCAAGAGTGATTTTTATCTCCTCTCTGCAAGCTTTATTGCTATTATTATCAATGCTGAGTGCTTATATAGCTTTTACATATGAGAAGTGATTTTTTATTTTTATTTTTTTTAAACAAAGGCCAGCATCGTTATTCCAATTTTACAGATGGGGAAACAAAGGTGGAGGGAGATGAAGTGACTTGCCCAAGATCATCTAGCAATCCAGTTGCAGGTTGTGGAGAAGAACCCAGATCCCCAGAGTCCCCATCAAGTGGGCTAACCACTAGGCATACTGCCCGCCATTTAAAGAACTCCATGTTGTAAGATATCTCACAGGGAAGTTCTGCGGCTAAATTGGTGAGTGTGTGGAAAGTGCCTTGAATTCCTCAGATGAAGGTGGTAGAGAAGTAAAAGTAATAGCAATTATTTTGGCTTTATTATGAAAAAATAGAACATAGCTCTGCTTGGCACACGGAGACTGGTTGTAATATGTCCGCCATTCCATAGCAGTTGGCCTTCTAGATACTTTGCTGTGAATGTCTCAAGTCTTGTTTGAGACATAAAACAATAATAGTGTCACTTCAAGCTAGTTTTGAATTTAAAAGGTGGCCTCGGGAGGAAAGTTGTGTGTGGTGTTTGAGTGCATTGAAAAAAATGCATTTGATTTACCTGAGGGACTGACTGAATTGCTCCTTAAGAGCCACCCCAGTCTCTTGGGAAGGACTTACCCTAGAGATCGAGAGTGTCTTCCGAGGCTTTCTGGTAAATAACCATTTCATAAACTGCAACAACTCCACTTTCCAGGCTGCTGAATAAATGTGGATCTCTCTAGACTTAATTTTTTGCTTTTTGCAAAGCCAACAACCTTTTCATTTCCTCCTCTTCCTCTCAAGTGTTGGTATGCCAATAGTCTTGAATGGCCCTCTCTAAGGACACTTCGGTGTTTGTGTAAGTTCGCATTCTTTTTAACGGCATATTAATCCCTTCCTCTTGTTGTTCAAATATATGTAGTCCGAATTCAAGAGCTCTCTGTGAAATGTGCATTGGAAATGTGCCACTGTATTGTAGGGGTGGAATACTACCCTATCTACTTCTAGTGTGGTACTATGAATAGGGTACTACACTGGGATTGGCAGACCTGGGTTCTAGTCCTAGCTCTGCCACTGACCTGCTGTGTGACCTTGGGCAAGTCACTTTCCCTCTTTGTGCCGCTTTTCCTTTCCACCCTCTGCTATTGTCTATTTGGTCTGTGTGTTACAAACACAGTGCCTAGCAATTCTTGGTTGGGACTCGAGGCTACTGTAATACATTACTGCTTGTATAAATAGCTGCTCCCTTCATGGGACTTCAGCTTAGAAACTCAGTCCAAACCTCTTTAGTTACTTTCACTGTTTGCTATGTTCAGGCACCTCTGCGCCTCCAGGTTTTGGACAGATCTGGATGGGACAATAAGCATGATAATGACTTGCGGCTATTTTTACAGTGTCTCCAGTCCAGCAGAAAACACTAAAATCTACTCATCTTCTGACTCCTTGCATGACCTTGTGACACTTCATTCCCAATTATGCCAAGCTAAGGAGGCTCATACAATTTGGATGAAATTCAGAGAAGCATCTGAAAATATAGCTAGCAAACAGGATGAGTACTGCAAACGGATGTTCTGTCCGCATTCAATGCGACATCTCTATTTGTAGGCAAACCAAAGGACTAAACTGGAAACCATGCTTGGCGTGGGGCTTTTTAGTGTCATTGGTGCAGTCTGGAAGCTAAAGCGCTTTGGCTGATTTTTCTAATTTTGGTCAGCATAATTTTTATTAACCATGACTTTGCAACCTATTACTTACAGCATTATGCTTTTTTCGTCTGGGTTGGGGTGAGTCAATCTACTCTCCACTGCTTAGTGTTATCTGCAAATGTTAAGCATGTTTCTGACTGGGCGAAGCAGGGAGAAACCTGAATGTAGCCACCTGGGTTGCTAGGCTCCTGGGGATCTTCATAAACATGAAATAAATAAATACATAAAAATGCAAACTATTGAGAGAGGGTCCCTATCAAAGTCCCCATTGAAATATGCCAATGAATGAGATGTTGCATCCATCGTTGTGCAGGAAGAGCTGAATTGTTGGAGGCTTTCTTAGGCCTCCGGGGGTTGGAGATCTGACATGAACTGCTGGCATGTATTTAGAGTTATCTGTAGAACGTGAACATTAGAATGCGACCTGAGATCAAAGCTGCTCCGATGTAGAGCTGGGCCATTTTTTTTTTAACAAATAGGAAATTTGCTGAAAAATGCAGTTCTCCCCCCCCCTCCCCCCAGCCCCAGGATATTAAAACTATTCATGAATTTGGGTAGAATATGGCAAAAGGTTTTAGCTGTGAAAAATCTGGAAAATATTTTTCAACCATTTTGAAGTTTTGTGTTTCAAAGCTCCATTTTTACAATGAAATGTCAGGTCGAAATGATATTTGCAATGTTTCATTTGACCCAAACAAAGTTTCTAAAGTGTGCGGTTTCAATTTTTTAGTTTAAGCACTCCCAGTTTAGGCTCAAAATGAGCACACCCTCTTTGTTCGGCTTGCCTACAGATCCAAAAAATGAAGTATTTGCTCAGTGCTACTCAGATGCCCATGGCAATGAGGGTCAAGATAGTACCTGGGTGGGTGGATAGACATCCCATTGGGATTAACTGGGAAAATGGAAATACTACATTCCCAAGTACCATGAAGGAGCAAAGACTTTGTTGCTGGATTTTTATCTCCAGAGAGAATAAAGCGGTGGGGATTTACCCAAACTTGTCCAGAGTGCAGGATGGCCACCAGAACAAAATGTTAATATAAAATCCTGTGCCAGCAAGAGTGAATTTAGGATCATCCTCAAGGCCTCTTTAAATGGGTTTCTCTAAAGTGTCTTCTCATAGGAAAGATCATCTGTCCATGACTTTGTTACAGGAAGTGGGTGATAACCTCTGGAACAACCCTACCCTTAATCCACATGTTGTTGAACATGCTGGTGGGGGTACAACGGAAGAGGTCTATATAGTAGAATGTTTCATTGCTCTGATCAATGCTAGTTTTGTTTTTTTTTAGGTTTGCACAAAACTGCTCACTTTTCCACAGGGGCGGCTCTATGTAATTTACCACCCCAAGCACGGCAGTCAGGCGGCTTTTGGCGGTGCGCCTGCGGGAGGTCCGCTGGTAACGCGGATTCGGTGGCATGCCTGCAGGCGGTCCGCCGGTCCTGCGGCTTCGGCGTACTTGCCGCCGAAGCCGCGGGACCGGTGGACCTCCTGCAGGCATGCCGCCGAAGGCTCCCTGACTGCTGCCCCCACAGTGACCGGCAGGCCGCGGCTTGCTGCCCCAGGCACGCGCTTGGTGCGCTGGTGCCTGGAGCCACCCCTGCTTTTCCACAGTTGTTGGATTCCCCTTGCATTCAGTATTATGACACATAATATACCCATAAAGAAAATCCAGATCTCCTTTAATGGTTTTGTTGTGCACCTGAAGGTTGTGCATTCTCATCAATGTAATTACTAGGATAATTTAGTACTTGTGCTGTGCTTTACTACTGTGCTTTCCAACAGGGAACTTTAAAAGGTAATTTTGAGCTTACATTTTTTTAAGATTGTTAGGAAAATATTTTTAGAGGCAGTAGAATTCTATTTTTTGCATCAACTAATAGCCCCTTAAAGATCTACTCTTAAATCAGCATTAATCTGGCAGGGAGGACGATGGCAGAGTCACTGTGTTATTTTAGTGAGAATTCAGTGCTTCACTGGGACTCTGAGTCCCAAGGCAAAGTTCTCCAGCTAAGAAGCTTTCTAGTGCTAGTGGTGATCAGTTTCAAATTTTCCAAGTGAGGGACCTCTCTCTGTGGGGAAGCTGTATACAAGCAGTTTCTTGCACACTTATGGTGACCAGACAGCAAATCTGAAAAATCGGGACAGGGGGTGGGGGGTAATAGGAGCCTATATAAGAAAAAGACCCAAAAATTGGGACTGTCCCTATAAAATTGGGACATCTGGTCACTCTATGCACACTGTACTGTGTATGCTAATGTTATAATTTACATATGGCGACCTAATTTGTGCAGGCAATTAGGAACAAGATGGCTTTGTGTGTGCAGATTGATTGGAGATCATCAGAAAGGTATTGCTGGGTCTTCCCCAGCATTTGGGGAAGGGTGCTACTGGGCCAGGAGCCCCAAATCCTTTCACTGGTACAGTCGTGATCTGGAGGAGTGTGGGACAAAAGTGGGGATCTGGTTGTTCCACTGTCTCCTTCCACTCCAGCCTGTTGTCCTTGCGGCTGCTATTCAGTAGCCTTTGCCTCCTAGAGAAGAAAAATCTTTTCTGCTGCCCTAGAAACAAGTGGTGAAGCTCCTGTCCCATGTGGCCTCCTAGAGCCCTGACGCCCCACAGTGATTTCTTGGTTCTGATCCACTCTGCGAAACGGAATCCCAGCCTGGATCATGCTACAATCCCTTTTTTCTTAGGATGAGACTCACTAGCACTGACTACAGCAAGTTTCAACACCATGGAAGAGGGGGGCTCATTAATTGCTTAGAAATTAAGCAGTCTCCATCTGACTAATCAGCGTTAGACGACTGGCCTTCTTCAGCAGACACAGTAGCTCATTAGCAGAATACACACAGATGGTAATGTGCTCAAAGGTATTTAAAATATATGGGCACAGAGCTCTATTAATACGGCAGACCTATCTTTACTCTTCATGACTGAGTTCACTGTTCCTGCTGCTGTCTGTAGTATAATTTGGTAAATAAATGTATGAAAATGCCTTTACCCAATGATATTTACAATTTTCACATTTCCATGCTGATAAGATTATGATAAATATGAAATTTACTGTTACTGGAAAGGAGAGTAGAGAGAAAATAGACTTATAACCATTTTATTTATTCAGTAACTAGTTTACCCATATATGATTGCCTTGAGGGAGAGACTGATTCAAAGCTTAACACAATAGTGTTTCCTTGGAATAATGTTTTTTGGTCTATTTCTTCTTTCATCAGATGCTTTTACATATAAAATGTATTCGGAGCAGGATGCTTTCACTGCTGAAAGGCTGGCTTCCTTCAGCAAGTGTTACTCTTACTATTGCTTGCCAGTTACTCTTCTGTACAGGCATATAAGGTAATGGGGCAAAAGCATTTTCTAATTCCCTGGTCCTGCCTACTGATAGTGGGAGGAGTTATCCTCTGCAGAGCTGCTGTCCCCCCCCCCCTCCCCATGAGCAGATCCGTAGGAAGTGGGTATAGTTTTGACTCCACCCTCACCAAGCTGGCCGGTGTAGCTGAGTCAGCCTGGCAGGGGAAGTCATCTTCTCCTGGCAAGGACCAATAGCATATATTTTTTTCTCCCATCTCCCCCAGAGCAAGACTGAGAACCAGAGGCCATATTGTGTCTGCCCTTTCCCTGAAGCAAATTTGTTGTTAATCTTGCCCCATGTGGAACACTGACGGGACCAATTTGCCAATAGAATGTGTCCTCTGCCAGCAAAATTCTCCTTGGTAATTTAGAGATCATAACTACAGCAGTGTGGTGGACCCAACCAAGGCTAGATAGCGAGCCACAAGGGAAGCTTGGGGTCATATCAGCTAACCAAAATGTTAGCATGATCACATGCCAGCTACAGAAAGACCGGAGGGAGGGAAAGGTGGAATAGCTGATGAGTAACAACTAGAAACAAGAAAATTATTTGAAAGAATATTTTGTTCAATTTAGATCCTTGTAGGAACTATTTTTCTTGTCTTGGCAATATTTTTGAAACTCCATAGACTCTTGGATAAATAACTAAATTTTATAATGATACTGAATAAGACCACATTAGAGTTCTGAGGGCCTCGTTCTCAATTCTCCCTGGCATTAATGGGACTTGCAGTTGTATGGCACCTTTCAGGAGGTGTGGATTCAGATTCTATGATGCTTCAGGCTGTTGGTCTTGCTGGGCTATTGCCACATTTCATGTGGCTAAAGCCTTCAGTATGATGCATAACAACTATAGCTCAGCACAATGTGCCCACTGCTAAATTTATTGCTTCATGGCCTAATCCAAAGTCCACTGGGGCTTTGGATGAGACCATAAATGAATACTGTCTTCTGGCCTGTTGATGAATGTATACAAACTCTCTCTCTCTCTATTTTTTTTTTAAAAAAAGCACGGCTTACTGTTCCATAGCTAAGGTTGTTTTTTTGGCCCTAAAGCAGGGATTCAACACTTGGTTGTGTATGAAGAATAAAACTTATCCTCAGAATTACAGTACCTGATCTTTGTATGTACTTTTTGTGAGCACTTACAAGAAAACTAATTAGTTTGAGTAAATTTCACTTTTTAAAAATGGGTCCTTGAAGAAATTGAGCACTTGATGTCAGATCACTTTCTCCCAATTGATTGTACATTTTCAAACTTTCAGTAATGTGCTGTACTATTCCCACAGTATCTGGAGTTTCCCTGGAGCTACTGTGTTCAACAGGATTTATGTATCTCTGGCAGGAAAGTTAATTTCTTATGGAAGAACCCTAAGGATTTCCCTGGTTAATCCTTGACTGAGAGTTAAATGCACTTTACTTATTCCTTGGTTTTAAGTAGAGCTATTAGTCTGTGGGGCATGTTGTCTTCTTCGTGAGTCCTGACCACTGTGAAGTTTAAATTATTTCCATATTTTTATTTGATTTTAATTCTAACCATTAATTTTTTATCATCAAAGTCTGAGAGAATATGGATGCAAGTGGCAATAAACAAAATTGTTTTTCATCTCCATCCTCCTTTGCCACTTTGGGCATGCACATTTAACCAGGCCAGTTTGGTAAACCCCTTAACATGTGTGAACACTCACAGGTAATCCAAACCAGGTAACCCTCAAGAACAGATATAATCTTGTCTGAAAAGTCTTTTAATAGCACCCACAAAGATTATCCTTGTGGCAGATATTAAAGGATCATACTCTTTTTTTTTTTTTTTTTTTTTTTTTTAATGCCATACCAGTATCTCGAACAATGCATACCTATTGTGGAGGTCCAGGGCTTCTTAAATTATTGAGTAATGCTGTATCCATTTTGCGGCCAAATCCAATTCTTGGATATGTTTGCATGGCTTCCATGGCCTTCATTGTGAGCTCCCAGAATACGCCCTTGTTTTAACCGAGGATGTGTCTTATTGCAGAACCCAAATAGGGTTTGGAAGAAACACTTACTTGAGTGCATATCGTGTTTTCGGCGATGGAATGAAAATGGCTTGCAAAGCCATTTTAACAGTTTGTGGCTATGGGTAGGAACACAAACCAGACACTGCAGTGTATCAAGCAGAAGAGATTGTTGCTGTACAAAGAGCTGGGCTAAGATTTAGATGTTGCTCCTGACGCTCAGATCCTGAAGTATTGGCAAAGGAAAAGGACCATGGGCGGCTGCGCCTAATGGTGAGGTTAAGAAAATTAAGTATTTGCTAGAAGAAAAGAAATTACAGCAATATACAGCCAGTGGATGGCATAGATTGTTCAAAGCTGGCAATTTACCACCAAAAGAGCAGATTAAAACTAATGATTTGAGTTTAAAGTAGGTTAGAAGAAATGTCAGTAGCACTTTGATTTACAGTGCACAATTATTATGAATGCGAACTACTCATTAATTGCAGGGTTACTTAATAGGGCTTACTGGTACACCCTGGGCTCAGTTCATCTCTGGTGTAATTTTATTGACCTCAATGGAACTAAATTAGGGATTGGATTGGCCCAACGCAAGTATTTGGTAATTGCATGCTCCTTCACGCTACTGTGTACTGTAGTTCCACTTAGTCAGCCTGATTTTTGTAAAACTTCCATTGATTTCAATTAGCCTAAAGTTAATTACCTTGTAACTCACACTACCTAGCAGCAAAGTGTTATATATGTTGCAACAATACCGAACTTATTATGATGCCCACGTGCTATTGCCAATGATGGCTTGGAGTTCCCCTTGACCTCAATGGGAGTTCTGCTTGTGAACTGGCTACGGAATTTATGTGAAAATCCCACCACTGCATTGTGATTACTGTGAAATTAAATGGACAACAATTACCATTTAAGTAATGAGTACTTAACGGGTATTTGTACTCCATAAATTAAAGTATTGCTGAAATTCCTTTTGTGCACAGGGTAATTTAATGTGTGGTGCAGATTACTAAGGACAGAAATACAGGCTACAAGAATATAAATCTAGGGGAAAGGAAATTACTGGTTAGGTAGATTGTTATTGCCCCCTTCTGCTGTGTGCGCCCGCCCCTCCCCCCATGTTACTTCAAGAAAGGGAGAATTTTGAAGAGAGAGCGATGCACGTCATGTATTGCATGTATTTACCGGGGATTTTCTGCCTTCTATGTATTATGATTGCATCTGTGTAGAGTTGTAAAGGAAGCAGATCTACTTAACTGAATAATGGAGAGGCAAGCCTGCAAATATGGTCAGAATAATAGCTGAAATTCCCCATAAATAATACAGAATTGCAGCATGCCAGACCAATAGCAAATAGTTCAGTAGACTCTGAACTGAAGCATGCTGTGCACAATTCTTCAAGGCAGAGCCCTCTGATCTGAATCTGTTCAGATCCCACAACGTTTCCAGACCAGAATTTGAATTTTCAATGAAGCTTGTAGCCTGCAAAAGAAAAGTATCAAATCAGTGTTCCCCCTGCAATGATTATTAATGGAAAATATCCCAATTAGATATGGTACAAAGAGGAAAAGCCTTGGCAGTTTCTGATGACTCAGAGCTTTTGCAATTTTTGCATCTAGAGCCCAGTGCTCAAACAGAGCACATGCCTGGGATGTGGGAGACCCAGTTTGTAGCCCTAAGAGACTTCTAAAGATCATCTTAATGCAGAACAGGAAAATTTCTGAAATCTCTCAAAGTTCCACAGGCCGGGAAAAGAGTTTCCTGCCCAGCTCTCAGAATTGGTGGAAGTTGTAGGTGCTTGGCCCCTCTGAGAAGTCATCCTCCCTCTCCTTTACATTTCTGTTCACAGCTCAGACGTGAGGAGAGAGAAACTGCAGGAAGAAAAATAAAAAGACAAACAAAAAGGGATGACAAAACGTGTCCCAAAAGAGGAAGGAGGAGGCGGCAGGGAGTGAGGAAAATACTAGAGAACTTACAAAAACTCTTTTCTTCACACCATTTTTATTCAGTTCCATCTTTCATATTGTTGAAGGGGGAATTACTTTATTTCAGAAAGTGTCAAGATACAGAGAGAGAACCTAGCCTCGGTATCCCCATAATAATAAAGCCACAAGTCCTAACATGATTATTGCTAGCGAGATCTTATTTTAAGGACACATCCAACATTGCTGCTGCCTGGGGAGATTAAGATAAAATTTAATTGCATTCCATTCTTCCGGGCTTTTTTATCAAAATCTTCCATAAAAGACATGTGTAAGACTGCACTTCCTAGCCTTCCGATTTGCAAGTTTTATCGTTAATAGGTAACTCTTTGCAAGTTAAGGGTTTTTTTTTTTTAAAGTAGTTATCCTGCTTTTGTACAAGTAATCTGCAATTTACACATAACATTGGTTTTAACCACTCAAAAGCAGCAGGGTGGGATTTTCAAACAATTGCATAACTTCTCTTAGTGATGCAAGTGGGAGTTTTACCATGGACCTCAGTAAGTTTAGCTAAATGCTGAGCGATCTTGAAAATACTGCCCAGCCGGCACTGACTGGATTTATTTTGACTTTATATTGTCCTTATCCATCCATTGTCACAGAGGTGCGGAAGACAAGAAAAATAACTCTTGTTAGTGTTCAGCACATTTCTCATTTCAACACAGTTCTGAGTTAATATTACTCTGGGTGAATTTCACCCTGGTATATTGGCATTCTGTTGACCTGCTACACATGTCCTCTAAATAGCTTTTAAGTACCATATTGGCTTGTGGTGGCCCTCTCCACAGGAATTTCACCCAATATTATCCCATACTATTTTTCAGTACCGTATGCTGTTAGAACGTTAACTTTGGCAATACTAATACCGCTGCATTGTGCATGCATTTTTCTATCCCTGTGTGTGCTTAATTTATGCAATAATGCAGCCTCTTGCGTTTAGTAATCTTAAAATGTAGCTTTTGCTGGTAGCTAATCAAAATCTTGAACAAGTCTTTGGAAATGGTAAACAGATGCAGATCAGATGGTTACATGAATAATCCTGAAAAATCACAAATAATAGTGTGTGCAAAACTAAGTACAGATTTATTAAAATCAATCTACTTAGTACTCATACATCCCCCTTCAAGTGAGGATCTCACAATGCTTTATAGAAATTAACAAATTAAGCTTTATTTATCCCCATTTTATAGATAACACAACTAGGCCTAAGGGTTAAATTGTTTGCCCTGGGACACATAGCAAGTCTAGCAAGAGTTGATATCTTCTGATTTCTAGTCCTGTAGGTTAGCCACAAAACTGAACTTCCCCTCTCCTACGGCCTTGTCATTTGTAAAAAGTGACATTAAGTGGCAAGGAAAAGATTGGTAAGCAACCACTGGGCTTGTAATTGATCAAAAGAGTTGCATAAGGTTTATTCTGTAGTCATTCCTGCATGTGGAACTCCCACAGATGCGAAGCTGTGTATGTGACAGGAGTGCAGAGGGGACCTTATCATGCCAGGGGATTTAAAGCCAAGTAAATTATCATTTTCATCATCAAGAATCTGGTGAAACTTCTGTCTGTGTGCACAAAGACACTCGAATAATATGAGACTAAATCTTTTTTTATTTAATTTCCAAACTCTTTAAAAAATAGCATATTGAATTTTCTCTATCTAGTCTGCATTTACGAAGGACTCGCATGCAATAGAGCTGGCAGAAGTCTCCCAAATTTCAGTTCTACTCCTAAAAATAGAAACCATTTCACGTTGCATTAAAAACGAGAGAGTGTGTCTCCTCCCTCTTTCTCCTCCACCCATCCGCCGACACAATCGACATTTTACAGAAAATTAAGCTAAGGGGCATTAAGTTACTGCACGGTTGTTGGAGCAGTTCTCCCTTGTATCCTTACGATCTGTCCCAAGTAATGGCCTGTGTGTAGCTGTACTACACCAAGGAGAGATCAGAGAGCAAATTGTTAATCAGCCACAATTCTTCACTTGCTCCTTTTTGCTTTGGAGGCGGCATTAAAGCTACTCCCACCTGTTCACCCAGGGAGCTGCTCTTGCTGGCAATTGGAGGAAGATCAGCAAAGCCAGGGTCCACCTACGCCCTGCCCACTTGCAGACAGTAGGGAGTATCAGGTGATAAACTCCTGTCTTACCTCCCTTATTCAGGTTGTGATTGGCTGGGGGAGGGAGGGAAGAGCTGTGATAACATAGCCCAAAGAGAAAAGGCTTAAGTACATTAGGAAGTATACTACTAGCACAGTAGTGCAATGTAAGTGAGCTGTGCAACCTCGTTCATTTGCAAGTAAGATTACATGCAGTATGGTACATCCTCAGGAGACCCTTCAACCTTTCCTTTCTGCAATGGGATTTAATTACTTTAACTGCTCATGAATGAATATGTAACTCTGCAGATGTGCATTATTATTGTTACTACTGCAGTGCATATCGCACAGTATAAAAGGGAGGTGGGAAATAGTCATTGACGTAGAGGAACAGTTTTACCACCGCCTAATATAAAATTGTGGAAAATCTTTTCCTAATAATTTGATTACCGTCAAGATGCTCCCCACAAATTATAGGAATTTCCATTAAAGTGTGATTGGTTATAATCTCTATTTTCAATCTCCTATTAGCTATTACAGGAGTGGAGGGGGGCAAGGGAGAACATAAGAATGGCCATACTGGGTCAGACCAAAGGTCCATCCAGCCCAGTATCCTGTCTGCCGACAGTGGCCAATGCCAGGTGCCCCAGAAGGAGTGAACCTAACAGGTAATGATCAAGTGATCTCTCTCCTGCCATCCATCTCCACCCTCTGACAAACAGAGGCTAGGGACACCATTCCTTACCCATCCTGGCTAATAGCCATTAATGGACATAACCTCCATGAATTTATTTCGTTCTCTTTTAAATCCTGTTATAGTCCTAGCTTTCACAACCTCCTCAGGCAAGGAGTTCCACAGGTTGACTGTGCGCTGTGTAGAGAAAAACTTCCTTTTCTTTGTTTTAAACCTGCTGCCCCTTAATTTCATTTGGTGGCCCCTAGTTCTTGTATTATGGGAACAAGTAAATAACAAGTAAATAATTTCCTTATTCACTTTCTCCACACCACTCATGATTTTATATAACTCTATCATATTCCTCCTTAGTCTCCTCGTTTCCAGGCTGAAAAGTCCTAGCCTCTTTAATCTCTCCTCATATGGGACCCATTCCAAAACCCTAATCATTTTAGTTGCCCTTCCCTGAACCTTTTCTAATGCCAGTATATCTTTTTTGAGATGAGGATACAACATCTGTATGCAGTATTCAAGATGTGGGCATACCAGGGATTTATATAAGTGCAATAAGATATTTTCCGTCTTATTCTCTATCCCTTTTTTAATGATTCCTAACACCCTGTTTGCTTTTTTGACTGCCACTGCACACTGCGTGGACGTCTTCAGAGAACTATCCATGATGACTCCAAGATCTCTTTTCTGATTAGTTGTAGCTAAATTAGCTCCCATCATATTGTATGTACAGTTGGGGTTATTTTTTCCAATGTGCATTACTTTACATTTATCCGCATTAAATTTCATTTGCCATTCTTTTGCCCAATCACTTAGTTTTGTGAGATCTTTTTGAAGTTCTTCACAGTCTGCTTTGGTCCTAACTATCTTGAGTAGTTTAGTATCGTCTGCAAACTTTGCTACCTCACTGTTTACCCCTTTCTACAGATCATTTATGAATAAGTTGAATAGGATTGGTCCTAGGACGGACCCTTGGGGAACACCACTAGTTACCCCTCTCCATTCTGAAAATTTACCATTTATTCCTACCCTTTGTTCCCTGTCTTTTAACCAGTTCTCAATCCATGAAAGAATCTTCCCTCTTATACCATGACAACTTAATTTACATAACAGCCTTTGGTGAGGGACCTTGTCAAAGGCTTTCTGGAAATCTAAGTATACCATGTCCACTGGATCCCCCTTGTCCACATGTTTGTTGACCCCTTCAAAGAACTATAATAGATTAGTATCAGAGGGGTAGCCGTGTCAGTCTGAATCGGTAAAAAGTAACAGAGGGTCCTGTGGCACCTTTAAGACTAACAGAAGTATTGGGAGCATAAGCTTTCGTGGGTAAGAACCTCACTTCTTCAGCACAGGACCCTCTGTTACTTAGATTAGTAAGACATGATTTCCCTTTACAGAAACCATGTTGACTTTTGCCCAACAATTTGTTGTTAAATGTGTCTGACAATTTTATTCTTTACTATTGTTTCAACTAATTTGCCTGGTACAGACATTAGTCTGTAATTGCCAGGATGACCTCTAGAGCCCTTTTAAAATATTTACATTAGCTATCTTCCAGTCATTGGGTACAGAAGCAGATTTTAAAGGATA
The DNA here is from genome assembly GCF_011386835.1 of Chrysemys picta bellii. Classification (NCBI taxonomy): domain Eukaryota; kingdom Metazoa; phylum Chordata; order Testudines; family Emydidae; genus Chrysemys; species Chrysemys picta. The sequence goes on from NC_088799.1 coordinate 92,480,929, forward strand.
GGTTACAAACCATAGTTAATAGTTCCGCAATTTCACATTTGCATTCTTTCAGAACTCTTGGGTGAATGCCATCTGGTCCCGGTGACTTGTTACTGTTAAGTTTATCAGAGTCTCTGTCCTGAAGAGCTGCCTGTGCCCACAGCACTCAATGTTTCCAATAAAGATGGACAACCATTTTGCTTAGACTAAGCATCACCTCTCACCACCAGGAGCGCCGCTAGCTTTTCCGTGGTGGAAGGTCCCGCCCCGAAATGCCGCCCCCCCCACAGAGGCGGTGAAAGGTCCCGCCACCAAAATACCGCCGCAGTCGCCGCCCCCCCAAATCGCAGCACCCTGGGCGACCGCCTAGGTCGCCTAATGGGTTGCGCCAGCCCTGCTCACTACTGAACTTGGGCCTAACCAACCATTTTTAGAAGTTTAGGAAAGGTTAGTTAAGAAATCCCCCAATATCTCATATCTGAAGACATGGGGGAAGTCTGTAGTAATGATTACATGCATGTAATAAGTGCCTGTACTGGACAAAACATGGTCCCACCCTTTCTACTCCCCCTATATGCATCCTGTTCCCCTCTTTGGATCCCAGTGACTTTAAAGTGCTGATTCCGATATCTGCTATCCCACAGCCTACTTAGGTACCCTCTTACTACATCAACCAGACATCTTGTTCTAGAGTAGCAGGGTTCAAGAATTTCTCTGGTGTTCTACAGCTATGTCTCTTTGAATTTTATAAAGCACTACAAAATGTATACCCCCTTCATTTCTTCCTCCAAATCACAGGAGCAGTTTGGTCAGCTTCATGGGGGATATTTGATGATGGGTGGTTTTTGAGATATTTCATGTGGCCCTAACACCATGAGGGAAAAATATGCATAAGATCACCCCATCTCATACTTTAGGGTATAAACTAGGTCAATGGGGATTTGATCCACCTTTCTTCCCACATAAGTCATGGCATTACACAATTATAATTGAATGCTATCTTACCTAAATGTGACACCATTAGGTATCTTTGTACATTAATATGTGTGTGTGTGTGTGTGTGGGGTCATCTAGCTGGGAAGCTAATAGATCTCCAGTCCACATAACAAAATATATGGATGGCCCTAGGAGGTCAACTAGGGCTGAGAGCAAGTTATGAAATGGCTAGCTACCCCAAGTGGAAGATGAAAGGGATATTAAAAACTTCAGTTCTTAGTTTTTAAAGGGATTTCTTGGTAGTGTTGAGATGATGCATATGTTTTAATCAACTTGTGTATTTTGAGTGGGAAGAAGACATCACAATAACTGCTTGTGGGAGAGAAGTTAGTCAAAATAACTGCTCTTTTTCTCAAGGATGGTTGGATTCTGGAATCTTTCAACAGTCGTCGTAGGATGAGCGAACAGCCTAAACAAATTTTACGGAGAGTTTTAGTGAGCAGAACTAGAAGTTATGGAACACAAAGATGCATCGTAATGAGGGCATTTGCCTGATCTTACATAATTTGGGCTTAATTCACAAAGGGGATTTAGGCTAACTTTTAGGTGTCCAGCTGCTTAGTGGAATTCCTGCTCCTGAGTTAGGCTCCCAGGTTCTATATACAACACTTGTGGAAAGTTTTAGGCACTTAAGGATAGGCTTTGCAAAAGCCAGCATGCAGAGAAGAGGGGAGGGACCTAAGCCTTGCTCCTCAAAGATTCAGACATGCCTAAGTCCATGCTAGAGGGAGGCACGAATCTCTGCTTGGGATTCATGGCTCTGAACTGTCTACTGGAGTTTAGCACCTAACGTGTTTTTTTGCAAGAAATGCTGCAGCTGCAGGAGGAGGAGGAGGAGACCTTCTTTATAACTTTTGGACCAGTGGTTAGGGCACTCACCTGGGATGTCAAAGACCTGGATCCAATTCCCCCGCCTCTGCTGGAGGTGGAGACAGGTTTTGAACTTGGGTCTCCTGCATCCCAACTGAGTTCCCTAATCATTTGGGCTAACTGTTCTAAGGGTAGCCACCTTCTCCGTTGGCTACTTTGTGTGGGTTTGGAGCATGCTTATGGGCAAAGACACGATAAGCAGTGGATTACCTAGTTTTGTGAATCCAGCTGGGGTTTGGGCATGAATTAAGGGCCAAGCTACTGGGCAGTGTCAGTGCTGAGTTGGCTGTGTGCATGCGCATCTGGTGAAACTTAAGGTACTTTAACAGTGGAAACAGAGACTGGGGTTTTGCGAATGCCAATGGCACCTGAATGTTGGCGTTAGGTGCCTAAAGTGGCATTTAGGCACCCAAGTCCCTTTGTGAATCAAGCCCTTTGTGTTTTCATTCTATTCTCAGCTCTAACTCTGTGATTAAGTGATTTCCCTGTTCGTCTCCCTCTTTTATAAACGAGGACAATAATGTTTACTGATCTGTTCCTACCTATAGCTTTTTGGCAGTGCTGTTTCATAGGAACCATGCTGCTGAGGGCTGCCCTGTTCGTGCTTCCCTTGAAGCCCACTGTGAAGTGCTTTTCCACAGACCAGGAAGCATGGAAAATATACTACAGCCAGAGACTCTATTGGCTTCTTAGGAAGATACGCTCCGTGAACGTGTTCTTATGCCCCTATTCTCCTTCGTACTAATGGCAGTAAGCCATTGTCTGCCCACATGCAGATCCAGAAGCCCACAGAGGGGCCCTCCATTGGATCAGGGAGACAAGGGGATGTCACTGGTGAGTGAGTTGACTTCCCTTCTCCCCCCCCAACTTCTCCTAGACGGGCAGCGGAAGAGCTTTGTGCAGAGAGCCGCCTTATGTGGACAGTTCACAAGGGCATGAACTGGCCCATCTGCTACTCGTTGGGCAGCACGCCTGTCAGAATTCACATCTTCACAAGGAATAACATGCTGGCTGAGATTTCATCATTTAACTGATTATGAAGGGCCGTTGGCAGATATTGTAGACCCCTGTCAGACTTAGCCGCATGTAAATTTAATTAGTATGCAAAAAACAGCTTTGGAGATTAGACCAAACTTAATTAGTCAGCACCTTGAGTCTGTTAGCATACTCAACTGGGTAATCTATCAAAAAAGGGTACATGACGGCTGTGGTCAAGTAATTAAACGTATAGGGTCCTGATGGTCTGTTTTCTTTAACATTAACCTCTACTCTGTATGAATCTACTTGGAGAAATGGAACGCAGTTTAAGGAGGTTGTGGGTTTTGGTACAGTTAGAATTTTCTCCTCAGTTTTTAGATAAGTGTTCATTTGTAAAAAATGTGCTGCCTTGAATGTCTCCAGTTCCACTTCGAGCGGGGGTGGGCAAACTGTGGCCCAGGGGCCACATCTGGCCTTCCAGACATTTTAATCAGGCCTTCGAGCTCCCACTGGGAAGCGGTGTCTGGGGCTTTCCCTGTTCCGGTGCTCCAGCCAGGGAGCATTCAGGGCCGGCTCTAACTTCTTTGCTGCCCCAAGCAGCAAAAATAAGCGCCACCTTGCCGAGCCCCCCCCCGAGAGCCGTGCCGCCGGAACCCCCCCCCACCCGAGCGCCGCGCCCTGCCGAGCACCACGGCGCCGGAGCCCGCCTCCCTCTGAGCGCCGCGCCCCACGCTGCCCCGCCGGTGAGCGCCGTGCCGCCGGAGCCCCTCCCCCCCCGGTGAGCTGCCAGAACCCCCCCCCGAGTGCTCCCCGCCAAGTGCCGCACCGCCGGAGCGTGCCCCCCCCTCGCGGAATGCCGCCCCCCGCCACCCCAAGATGGCCGCCCCTTATCAGGTGCCGCCCCAAGCATGTGCTTGGTTGTCTGGTGCCTGGAGCTGGCCCTGGGGGCATTGCTCCACTCCACACGGCTCCCGGAAGCAACAGTGCGTCCCTCCCCCCCCCCCCCCCGGCTCCAATGCCAAGAGGCAGCCAGGGGGCTTTGCATGCTGCCTTCGCCCTAAGCACCGCCCCCGCAGCTCCCATTGGCTGGGAACTGCAGGCAATGGGAGCTGTAGGGGTGGCACCTGCGGACAGGGCAGCGCGCAGAGCCACCTGGCCGCAACTCCGTGTAGGAGCCAGAGGGGGACATGCCACTGTTTCTAGGAGCTGCTTGAGGTAAGTGCCACCCAGAGTCTGCCCCCCTGACCTCTTCTCGTGTCCCTGCCCCAGCCCCGATCCCCCTTCGGTCCCAGCCCGGAGACCCTCCTGCACCCCCAACCTCTCATCCCCAGCCCACCCCAGAGCCCACATCCCCAGCCAGAGCTCTCCTGCACCCCAACCCCCAACTTCATGAGCATTCATCGCCTGCCATACAATTTCCATACCCAGATGTGGCCCTTGGGCCAAAAAGTTTGCTCACCCCTGACTTAGAGGGTTTAGGGTGGCACCATTGTAGCATTATAAGTGTATATATGGGCTACATCTCTACAGTGCCTAGCACAATGTGGCTCCAGTTTCAGTGGGGTCACTATTGCAATACTAATAGACTAATACTAAGTAGTACATGTTAAGGGGAAAATAAAAAAAGTACACGAAGGTTTTCCTGCATCCTTCCGCTTATGTTCTAGGCCTGGCTCTGGCAATCCATCACCTACTAGCAAAATTGAGGATCACTGAAAACAATGGAATTCTGTAATAATAGAAAACGGAGCATTCACCAGGGCAGTTGGATACATATCAAACAGCACTAATGGTTAAGGCTCAGATGTTGTCATGGATATTTTTAGTAAAAATCACGGACAGGTCATGGGCAATAAACAAAAATTCACAGAAGTGCATGACCTGTCCGTGATTTTTTTTTTTTTATACTAAGAATATCCCTGACAAAATGAGGAGGGTCCAGCTTCTGCGGCAGCTGCAAGTGACCCCTCACCCACCCGCCAAGGCTGGGCAGCTGCGAGGTGGGGGTTGTGGGGGGGTGCCTGCTGACCGCTCCAGCCCCGAGGCAGAAAACGTCGCAGACGTCTCTGGAAGTCACGGATTCCGCCACATAACCATATCCTTAGAAATGGTACTTTACCCTTCTCTACTGCGTTTACTTTTGAGAATCCCACAATATTTCCTTAACCCTCACGACCCCCCTGTGAATGGTTGTGCACGTTTTACAGATAGATCCTGCTGAGGCATGGAGAACTGAGATGACTTTCCTTGGCTGTCACAACAAGCCAAAAGAAGAGTCCCACCTCTTAGTCCCCTGCTTTGCCAAGCAGGCCACATGATAGTCATCCTGGATGGATGTTCCATGAAACCTCTGTCATCTCTTTTAGCTTTTGTGAGGGAAAAATGGCTTTGATTTGTTTTAACTCTGCACGCTGTCTGAGCAACACATGTCTTCAATATATAGTGTGTGACCATTGGCCAGGAAAGCTGCAGAGTGATGCCCTTGCTTTGGATAAAATATTGGGATGGGGCATGTGCTCATTTACCATTGCACAGGCTTTATCAGGGCAATGATTGAGAGACGGCTGAGGAATCTGCTTCTTGAGCATCCTAATCAAAGGCATCTTGTTCCAAATTTGCCACTATGTGAACTCAACACTAAAAGTGTCAGAGTTGCTTAGAGATTACGTACATGATAGCAATCCAAGTGAAGGGGATACCGAACGGCTGCCTACCATTTATGTTAATGCAACCAGGAAGAAACTGCAGATGAGGTAGCTGTCTAAAGGGAAGACTATGTTATTGTCACCCACTACTTTAAATGGGGGGGCTGGAGCAGATGGAGAGTGGGAGGGAGTGTGTGCGTGAGAGAGGGATTAGTATAAAATACTACTACTCAGAGGGGGTTCTGTGGTGGTGGGATGATCCAGTGCTGATTGCTTGAAAGACAGGGAATAAGCATTAATACCTTTCTGTTTCTGCAGAATTGATGTAGTCTGACTCCTGTTGCATCCTAGAGAAGCTCGTAGTTCTCTCCCGAACTGTGAAGCTGCTTTTCGTTTGTTTGGGGTGTGTTGTGCTTCCCCCCCCCCCCCCCCCGTTTTCAGTTCTACATTGCTGAAAACTATGTATCCCAATGACCTGTGTTTTGGAAGAGTCCTCTCTGACAGTAGGAAATAACAAATCCTGGCATAACGGGGACCATCTCTGGCTGTGACGATCAGCAATGGACTTAAAAGAAATTCAAACCTGCCAATAGTGATCATTATAGCCTCTCTATGTAGCAAAATACAAAGATATTTGAGTATGAAACCATTGCCATGCTCTGGACTGCAAGACTTCATCAAACTTCTAAGGGCCCAATTTCCTCCACCCCCATTGATGATACACTCAATGGGGGAAGTATATAGAAGGTATTTTGTTGAATTAAGACTTGATTCTTTGAGGTGCTGTCATCAATTCCTGTGTGAGGTGAGGGGCCCAGAACCGTTGAGCAAAGCCAGTGTGGACTCAGCATGAACCGAGGCTGATTTGTGGGTGGGAAATGGGACAGAGCAGTTCCAGATGAGTTCCCCTTTAAGCTTTCAGGTTCACTGGAACCCAAAATGAAACACAAAGTTCTACCATTGACTCCAATCGAATTAAGATGCCGCCCATTTCCCTCATAAGCCTATGTGCTGATAGAGTACAACTGATTTTATTGGTTCGCGGGCAGTGCTGAAAAATACTTGCCCCCCCCACCCATTGGTTGGTAATTATTTTAGAGTTTTTTGAGGGGATTACCAATGAATTGGAAAAGTCAAGGAAAAAATTGTTTGACGTTGAATGAAATGCTTTGTTAGCCCTGAAACGTGTTGTTTTCAGGCCCCAGTTATAGAACCGTAGTGGCATCTCCCTTTTTATCTGATAGCCCAGGGGTTAGACCACTCACTCAGGATGTGGGAAACTCACGTTCAGTCCCACCTCTATCTGCTGCAGAGCAGGGTCTTGAACCTAGGATTCCCATATCCCAGCTGAATGCCTTAACCATCAGGTTATAGAGTCCTTCTCAGACCCACTGAGTGAGTGAGTTTGTTTGTTTGTACAAAGTGGTACAGTTTCAACAGGAGAGACTGTGAGAGAATAGCCAATAACCTGGTGATTGGGGCACTTATCGGGAGAGCTGGCTTCAAGTCCTGGCTCCAGAGCACAGATTCAAACCTGGGCCTCCCGCATCCCAGTGAGTGCCCTGATCAGTAGTTATTGGGCATAAGGCACTAGCTCCTCCTTTGTTTTGTGAATGGCGCCTAAGTCTCCTTGTGAATCTAGCTCAAAAACCCAACGTTTTGTTTGGGAAATGTTGAAATGAACCATTTTGATGTTTCTAACAAAAAAATGTCTCTGACTGAAAAAATGTGCCAAAATCAACATGAATTCCTAAAATGTTTTGGTTGATCTGAATCTTCGCTTTCTGACAAAACTTCACCCAGCCCTAACACAGTAGAGTGACTAGACTTCTGGGAAAGAGTCTACATATGGTTATGTCCGGGTCACTTAATTAACAGATACCCACCATGTACTTGAACTGCTTATTATGCTGGGAATCAGTAGATGCGCTTTGGGGGAGCCATAGGTGGGTATTTGCTGTTGCTACCTATGACTAAACATGTGCTGTCCAGTTACTAAAAGAGCAGTGTTTCTTTAAATACTGGAGGTGATGCCGAGCAGCCCATGTCACTTCACTTGTCAGAGAAAGTTAATTTCATCATGTGACCTAAGGTGATGTCATGTGACTCATGCTGCATGTACTCATCAGTTTAACTGGAATACTTCATGGAGCAGGCAGAATGAAGTACCTTGCTGCTAACCTTCCCAGGGAGAAGCAGATGGTGAACGTTCTGCTACTGGCACCCACTGTATATAATCTGCTTTTTCAAACCGCTATGGCCACAGTGTCTCACTTCTCTGTGGCTTTGAAACCACCGTCTTGTTGGCTCTAGCTATTGTACGGGTCAGCCAGGTGTACTCGGTGCAGGTGCTGTGCACATCAAGCATTTCAGTGATTTTTGTGAATGCTATTGTAACAGTGGCTCTCTTGCTTTTAAGCCTGTGCAGTTGAGCCTGTAGTTCACTGGCAGAATGTTTTCTTTGAAAGCCAGCTGTGCTTGTTCTCATTCTGTGAAGAACATAGTCTCTCTAATGCCTAGCGTTTGCGTGCGTATGTGTGCTGTGATCGACCGGAGAAGCGTATGGTGCTGTGCTGTTGGTTTGTGGCTGTTTTTTGTGTGGAAAGCTTATGTATAAACATATGCCCATTTATGGCCTGTGAAACATTATAGCATATAATCCATTAATTAGTGTCAATGTGGCATGATTGTTGCATTTACAGTATCTTTTTATTTGGATTTAATGCCTTGAAATGTCACCATTTCCTCTCAATGTTGGTGCATCTTCGAAGCAGCAAATTGCTTGGAATGGGATTTGTCTCTCGATCTTAAGAACACTCATTCATTTGGTCTGTGTCTCTGTTCCCCTTCCAAAGAGCATTAAGCATTAGTTCTATGAACCTTCTCTGTTACTTATCATGAAGTTCAGCTGTACCATTAATTGGTTTTGGTTCTGTTCAATGTAAATGTAATAATTTGATTTTCGTCTAAAATATTCAGTCATGCTTACCATATGGTGAACATCATTGATACACAAAAGCTACTTGCTGTTTTACTTTTGGAAATAGTTACAGCTTTCTCAGTAAGAGCTTCCTAACCATCTGCTACCCGCTCAAAGTTAGTGTTCATGTAGACATCTGCAGTTGTGACTCCAGGGTTATTAAGCAGCCATGTCCAGTTGAGTGCCCTTGTGCGTGGCTCTCCAAAAATCAGCACCGCATAAAGTGATCACTTTTGCTGCAACAAAAGCTGTTAAGTTGCGCACGTGGCAGGCAGCAAGTAAAATTAATGTATTTTGACATGGGAATATAGCCCTCCCAATTAGCCGCAAGTTTAGATTGATGCCCTTTAATGCTAGATTGAGTCTTTCATTAGACCACTTTTGTAATCTTTTTTTAAAACCTGCATCGTATCCAAAAAAAGATTACGCTGTTTAAAGTGAACCAATTGTTTGTAACTAATCACAATAATCCACAAATTGCAGAAAGAAAAGACCCAGGGTGAAATTTTAGCCTCATTGAAGTCAATGGCAAAAGTCCCATTGACTTTGGTAGGGCATCTAGTCTATCCCAGCCAATTTGGTATTGCTCCCTAAGGTAGATTTTTCTAGTACGTTGTCCCATGTAATTTTAGATAACTAGGCCCAGCCAGTTGTGCAATTTACATCTAGCCCTGAGTTAATGATGGAGAAGGGAGGAGAAGGCTCATGGTGCCAACAAACCCAGCAACAGCCAAAACCAATCTAGCTAATGTATTTGAATTTCTAATGTCTCCAATGTTTAATTATGTTATCCATATGTAAGACTGTGAAATTCTTGTTTTGAGTGTTATACAATACCTTCTGTTGTGTATGGCAATCACGTTTAAAAATCATGCATTTAAAAAAAAACTAATTTATGTATATTAATAATACCTTTAAACTATTAAACCTTGACATATTTTTATAAATCTCAATTAATAGATACAAATAACATTGCCTGGTTACTTTTGTCATTATGTTCAACCTGGACAATGAGAATAAACTTAACAGATTCACTTTGTTCTCGGTCAGTTTTCACTCATTTGTTCACTCTTTCTCACACAGACACACACATGGCATTTTCTTTTCAAGTACAATTCTGTTATTGAATAAGCAGCAGTTTTGATCAGTGAAATATTTTATCTCCACAAATGTTTCAGCTATGATGTCAATTTAAAGCTGATTCTTAACAGCATTCGTTGTTAAAGAATGTCACAACAAAACTTTTTTATAATGAATTAATATAGAAACTAAATGCCCTGATTTCTGACAAGAGTCAGATAGTCTTATGACAACATGTCAAAAGTCCAATAAATTGAGATTACATGATAGGAGTTTGGGAAACAAATTGTAGCCTTAGTAACATTAACTTGATTGTAATTGTTATACGTTCTTCAACCTGTCAATGCTCAAATGTGGGATGCAGTGTGTGTGACAGACTCAAAATGAGAGATGCAAAGTATTCATGCAGGTAACTTGAAATACAATGGGATTTTGGATTAAATAGTTCTTTCTTAGACTTTTTCTTTCTGATGTAAATAACTTCCAATAGTAAAGTGAGGGCATTACAAACTTGTGTGCAATGTAAGTAACTTTGGGACTAAAATGCATCATCCCTCTGAAAAAGGGGGACGCTCTCTACTGACTGCTAATGGGAGAACGTTGGCTCAAGTGTGGAAGCCTGGGGTCTTTTGGAAGCTGAGATGCAAGGACCCAGTCCAGCTGATGCTTAGGCAGTGTAGCCATGTCCATGTTCTCCTGCATGTCTGCAGGATCATGGCCCTAGTTTCTAAGTTCACTGTTGCATGTGCGTGAATGTACTAGTAATTGTGGCATTTGTGCTTGTTGACTTTGGATATCTGACGAGCAGTTTTGGCCTCCCCTGAATTGGATGAATTTCATTGTGTCTGGGGGGGCCGTAGATTTTCTCCCCCTTAGGCCCTGCCTATGGATTTTAGTACAGGATGGAGCAATTTGGCCTCTGTTTACCATGCACATTTTTTCTTTGCTTTCAGACAATCCGTTCTGTTGATAGTTGGCAATCCAGAGATAACACCATAAAAACATGGGGGTGGAACGGGGAGGAAGCAGAGTGTTTGTTAGGGGAAAAAACCTAAAGATTTTATTTTTATTGAGCACTTAGCTAGCACTGAGTCAGCACATGAGGACAGAATACATTCAGGGAATATAAGATGGATTCTTTTCCTGTTGCGGAAAGGGTTCAGCTGCAGCACTCCTTGTTTCTACTGAGAGGTAGGGACATTCCATGCTGGAATGAAGTCTGGTTTTGGTTTAAAAGCCTGGCAGAAGTATAGATCTGAGCCATTTCTGTTTCCGTTCAGATTGGTGTAGTCTTGGGACCTTGTAGTGACTCAGTGATTTGTTCAAGAGTTCAATTGACCTTGAAATGTGGTGGAAGTGAGAGTTTGTCTTCCTCAGTTTTGGGAACTTGTTTATAGCCAGTTGCAGCATGTTCTTGTTCCTCCTTAATTTAATTTCTTGCAAATTCTTCTTTCAATACCCCTTAAACAACTCCATGGGGAATGAGGAAAAATTGCAGTTAAGGGTTCTGCTTAAGAGGGTCCTTTCTCCTGGACGGGGATGTTTCAAGTTGGGAGTACTATAAACGCTGAAGAATCAATGGCTCTGCTTCTATGAACACTTCCAGCCATGAGTAGTCCTGTTGACTCGCCAGTCCCTAAAGGGCACAACTGAGTAGTCCCATTGCTTGGGGATGAGAGGAAAGCATCTAAAGAACTTTTTTTTTCTCATCTGAGAGAAATGTCACTCCTGGAGCTGGACACAGCTTGTCATTGCTATCCTAATGTGACTTCAGAATGTTCCTTGCTGGTGGTTATAACCTTCTGAAGTAGATTGAAGCTGAAGGGTGCTGCTGCTCTGTTCTGATTATGCTACACAACAGATCGGTTTTGTCCCTCTTCTGATTTGGGGATAGGAGTGTATCCTCAACTGTAGCATTTTTGCAAGTTTTGTTCTTAGAAGTCTGGAGAGGGGATAGATACACAATAGCGCTTACAAAAGTAAAAATGCTAAAATGATCTATAAATGTAACATCTGTGTGTATCGAGGATTTCTGTTGCTACCCTGCACCCCATGGCCAGTGACAAAACGGGTAGAACTTTTTTGATCCTCTTCCTCAGTGCAGTCTACACCCTGATTTTATAATTGGAAATAACACTTCCCTACCTCAGTGGAGTATTTTGAGGATAAATACATTAAAGATTGAGGTGCTCAGATACAACAGTAATGGGGGGGGGCACGTAAGTACCTCAGATGGGATGCATGGAATGTCTTCATCATCCCAACTGGTCTTCAGTGAAAGAGTTGCTGCACAAGAACATGCACTGTTAATTTCCTTCACCAGCTGCTGGCACTTGGTATTCCAGAGTGACAGAAAGTGGAGGTCTGATCAAATCTTTTCTGACCAACTCTGGGTCCCATGTCACTTCACTAAAGTTTGTAACGACAGAACTTATCTCTAGGTAACTCACTACCAGCTTTTGAAATCACAGCGATGAATCTCTGACGACTTGTTCTTTTAATCCATAAAGAAGCCACCCTTGGTAGCCTGCTGCTGAGTCAGTTCCTTCCACGAAATCCTACGATTTAGGGTGTGTGTGTGTGTGTGTGTGTGTGTGTGTGTGTGTCCAGAGCAGGGTAGGGGATTTTTTTTAAAATGGCTTTAAAACAATTTCAGCTAATTAATATTAATGTAAACTGTAAAATAAAAGGTATTTGACTTGTCTTGTAACTTCCTATGGCAAACAGCTTCCTGTGACTCTCAGAATTTTAGTAAATTAACTGTTTTTTGACGTGACAAGATTATAATTTAACCCATTTTTTTTGCCGTGGCAAGCAATATCCTTATCCTTCTGTCTGTTCACCTAATATACTTATTAGGCCCCAGTCCTGCAGTATCTGAATGCTTTACAAGCTTTGATCTATTTACTTTCACATCATCTCTGTGGGTAGGGAGTTCCCCCAGTTCACAGAGGGTATAGAGAAGCTAAGTGACTTCTCTAAACTCTCTCAGAGGAGGGATTTGAACCCAGGTTTCCCAAGTTTTAGTTTGGTGCCTTAATTACTGGAATATCCTGAAGTGCAATAGTACTTCCTTTTTTGGCCCAGCCCATTTCATTTGTGAATAAGATCCAGTATCTTTTCTATCCCTGGGCAGACAGAAGAACTGATCTGCTGAAAGTGCTGACCCTTACCCATAGTTAAAAAAACTGGCATGTCTACACAGTGTTAAGACCTATGGCATGGCTGTGGTTGACCTAGATCAGCTGACTTGGGCTCGCTGGGTTCCGGCTGTAGGGCCACAAAATTGCAGTGTAGATCTTTTGAGCTCAGGCTGGAGCTCAGGTTCTGAGACCGGTGGTTGGGGAGGGTCTCAGGGCCTGGGCTCCAGCCCAAGCCCAAATGTCTATACTGCATGTTTTAGCTCCGCAGCCTGAGTCAGCTGACCTGGGCTCTGAATCTTGGTACCACGGGTTTCTTCCTGCAGCCTAAACCTACCCTGTGAGGCTAGAGAGACTTCTACACAGGCTGCTGAATAGTAAATGCTTCCATTGAGGTTGATCCCTGGAGTCCACCTCAGTGCACCTTTGAGTGCAGTCACTCGTTTTTCATTAAGCAGTGATTTGATTAGATAAAAATAAAAGTTGCTTGAGCATTCATTTTTTGCAGTGATGCATAGCAAATGTATGCAGATTCAAGCAGGACTAATCTGCATGCAAAATATAAAAGTGTGATTCCTAACCCATGCGCACCTGTATTGAAGTTTAATCGGCGACATATATTTAATGGGAAGAATAAAACTTAATAATGTGCACCGCTCTCTGAGGTTGGATGTGAATTTAGTGGAAAGAGATCCTTACAGTGTTGACAATGATTCAGCTGTTTCAGGATTAACTTAAAAGCTTTCTGTAATTTTAAGAAAACTCTTAGTCAAAGTTAAGGAATATCTTAAAAAAAATCCCTCTTTCTTGAAGCCATTCACTATTGGTCCCTCCCCCAGCTACTGTGCTCTAGAGACATCCTTTTCAAGTGCCTAAATCCCTCAGAAAGCACAAGTGACTGATTCTGATCTCACATGTACCAGCATAAATCCGGAGTAACGTCGCTGATCTAAATGGATTTTCACCAACATAAAACCAGCGCGTTGTGGGATCAAACTTTAAATCCTGAAGAGACCTTTGTGATAATCTAGTATAACTTTCTGTATTACACAGACCATAGATTTTACACGATGCTTCATTCATCTATTCTACCCCAACCACTTGTGATTGAACTAGAGCATATCTTTTCACCTTGAGGGTTTTGCTGTGCAAAACACGTTGGGTAGCAGTAGAGTGCATTTTGCCGGATGTATCTGGCATGCTGGTTCAGAAATGATATTCAGTCCAATTGGGAGTAATGAGGAAAAAGGTGAAGACAAATGCTGTCATTTTTTTTCATGCTTGCAGCTCATATATGAGGAGAGAGCGTGCTTCTGCAGTCATGTTGTTCATCAAAGACAACTGAAATCAGTTACAGTGCAAAGGTGAATGAATGTCGTGTCTGAAATTCTGAAATGCTTTCCCATCATGCCACTGCCAACACTCCGCTGAAACACTGAACTCTTGCAGTTTGGGTGTGGTTTTTTGTCTTGTTTTTTTTTACACATTTTTAAATTGACTGTAGTGCTGATGAACGCTGTGGGATGGACCGCACTGGCAAAGGAAGTCTTCTATTTATCTGCAGCAGAGGGAGGTCAGTAGCAGCACAAGCCAGCGTGCCTCCACCTTATCTTGAAGGAATCCTGCAGAGAGGAGGGGGTGTTTCAGTCTAAATTCTATTCACGTTCTTGGATTCTTTGTAGAGCCTGCCAGCCTGGGTGCTAAATGCCAACTGTAATGACATTACTGGTGATGTGGATGGGAACTATCAAATGCATATGACCGGGTCGCATGGTAACAGCCGTTGGTCAATACCAATGTGGCCCTATTAATCCTTAGGAGTAAGACTTTTTTTTTTTAAATTTTTAACCAAAAAGATTGGCTATACATTTTAAAGAAAAGCAAATGCAAATACTGGAAATGCTTTAAATAAATAAAGTTGACACCAAATAATCAAAACCACTTAACACTGTGACACAAACTGACAAGAGCCAGGAATTTCAAAATTAAAGTTGACACTCTGTCCTTCGCATTAGCAGCTATGAAAACAAAGGGCACCACGACATGAGTTAAGAGCAGAAAGTTGGCCTTTCCTCTGAGTTGCTGGGGTTCTGTCACACTGAGCCATAACCTTTATGCTGTTGAAAGAGGGGAGTGGTTATGTATATGAATTACCTCGTTCTTGTTTTTTAATGCTGGTTTTATTTATTTATTTTTAATAAATCTTTCACAGAAGGATTAAACACTTGACTTTTGGAGTCGAAGGAGTTGTTCTGGGTCTTTGTTACTGGGAAATAACCTCCTAGAGCCCCCTCCCCAGTGAAAACCAAATCAAAACAAAACAAACCTCTCACAGTAGAGCTCCCAACACTCAAAATCTGCCAAATGTTGGAAAATTTACTGCTTCAGCCGAGCCTTGTATCTAGCCCAGATGTACCTAATGGGTTAATCCAGACCCACCCAAATTGTTATCAAGTTAGAATCAGGATCAAATTCCTGATGTGGCTTCAGCCCATCTGCACTTATATCTATCTATATTCTCCAACAGGGAATAGGGACCTGTTATTTACATTGAAGTAACACTAGGGACTCCATGCCCCTCACAAAGCATGCTGCTTATTAGATGATGCTGCATGTTTTCCACTTATTCAATGAACATGGTGGCAAAAATTTCAAACCTGCTCTTTAAAAAACACCGATAGATTTGTGTGTTGTTTCAGCAGGAGGCACATCCTGTCTTCTGGAGATGGTAGACAAGATGGAAGGAGTCAAAACCGAATACAGCCTTTGTTGTATGCTAGGGGGAGGGGGCAGGCATGGGGCATCTGTAGATGGAATGGAAAGCAAGGCCTGATTCAGCAAAGCTTAGGGGCTTTGTTGATTTTGGGAGCCTCACACAGTTCTGGAGGAAGCTTTCTGTGTTTTGAGGCTCCTTTTAAGCAACGTAGACAGGAAGAGAATGAATTGCCCCAGCTGTTTATGCACCAAAATATGGGGGAGAATCCGCTTTAACAATGTCTTGATAAATGTTGGGTACCAAATGCTTTAAACTGCTTTATCAACCAGACAGTGACTCAATAGGAAAGGGTTTCATCCAACAAGACCACCTGTGAGGTCTCTTGGCTATGAGCAGCAGGTCTAGAGAAGGGCAAATTGTTCCCAGAGCACTCAAGGAGCCTATAATACCTGAACAAATGACTTAAGAAAAGTAGATCAATTAGGACCTCCATGAGTCACAGGTGACAGGCTGGGCTGATGTTCTGGGAAACTTGGTGGGATGTTGGAGTACTAGAAAGCTAGCCCTTTCAGAATGCAGTTCCTAGCAATGAAAGCGGACAAGGATTTTCTAGAGAGATTGATGAGCATTTTATTTTTATTGCCACTGAATGGGAAGGAGATGACACAGAGCTCTGGATGACAGAAAGCAAAGAAGGCCACAAACTACCGTAGCTTTCAGCTATTTTGTGTTACGCATAAGGTACTGAGGAAAATACTGTGCATTAGCATCTGGAAATGGCTGGCAACATATATACTGCATATGAGGATGAAGGCGCCTGGTGGAGATAATACTTAATAGGCAAATAATCTTTCAGTTTATCCTCCAGGCTCAAGTCAGCCCATAGGTATTTGTAATAAGGGATTGTACTGACAATGTACCAACTTCTAGTTTGGAAGGTGTGTGATTATCCTATAGCATATTAATGTATGATCAATGGTTGGGGGTGACAATATAGTTATGGTCAGGGAGATTCCAGGGAGGATATAGAAATAGGAAAGCACAACTACTGATTTGAAATTGGCAGTTTGGAATACCAGAAAAAGTTCATCATGAGGTCTGGCTGGAAAACAAGAATTCTGTTAGGTGAAAAATTCGGAGGTTTTGACATTGGTTCCATCTTGATGTGGCACTAAACTAAGATCTTTTAAAAAGATTTTGGAAAATACAG
Organism: Chrysemys picta bellii; assembly: GCF_011386835.1. Classification (NCBI taxonomy): domain Eukaryota; kingdom Metazoa; phylum Chordata; order Testudines; family Emydidae; genus Chrysemys; species Chrysemys picta. Next base: position 92,497,523 of record NC_088799.1, read on the forward strand.
GAGTGAGACACTCCCCCCACCCAGAGTCTCTGCTATACCGAATTTGGACTGGAGCTTGAAAACACCATTGGCTAGTCTGGGATGGGTATCTCTCTTTGGCTTTGAGCAGAAATTCCATCCTGGACTCGAGAAACTTTATTGACAAAAGTTTCATCCAAAGAAATAAAAAGGTGTTCTGCCTGATTTGGAGCAGGGAAATGAAGCAGGGTCTCTCACATTCCAGGAAAATGCCCAAATTACTGGTCTACAGTGCCAGTCTCTCTTGCCTCGAGACTATTTATACAGAGCAGAACAGCTCCAACAGAAGAGCGAGCCTAATTCTACAGCTGATGCTTCGGGTACTCAGCTGGGATGTGGGAGATCCAGGCTCAAGTCCCTGCTCTGAATCAAGAACAGGCTGTAGGTACAGGTGACCTATTGATAGCTAAATTCAGTGAATAAACTGTTTCTTCCACTTGTGATTTGTCCACGATCAAATAGTGAATTATTTGATTACCATATTGTACAAACATACTGCAAAAGGAATGGAAAATATCTTAGGAGGATGCAACATGTCCCTTCTGGACCTCTTTGGGGTGATTTGCAACTCCAGGTGGCAGCTGATGCTGTTGTTTATTTGTATTGTATTAGCACCTAGAAGACTGAATCAACATTGTGCTAGGTTCTGTACAAATCTTTGGTAAGAGGCTGTCCCTGCCTCAGCATTAAGCAGACAGGATAGCTAGAAAACAGTGAAGTGAGTTGCCCAAGTTCATACAGCAGTTCAATGGCAGAGCCTGGAATAGAACCCAGGTCTCTTGTGTCCTATCGACTGCCCTGTGCTAGAGAGAATGAGTGGTGGTAGGAATTCCGCAGTAGCCTCTTTGCTGGCACTTCCTGTACAAGGGCCAGGAACAATCTCTCTCTTTAATAAAATCCCCACTGTGGCTGGTGTCTGGAGTTGGGCCTGAACTAGATTCTAGAACTAGATCCTCTGGATCTAAACTTTGTGCTGAGGCCCATCACTACTTGTTGTGATAGAAAACCCAAGTAAGTGCAAGATGAATAGTGCTGTATTTGAATTATTTTTCTGTTTGTTGGTCTGCTGAATACGCCTACACGCCAGAATTTATTGGGTGCGTTTAGGGAGGTTGCCAGAGATTTTAGAATGTCATTGGGAGAAGAATAAAACAGATGGTTTCTTGCAAAAGGATCCCACTGCTGGGCACTGAATTAGCTTCTGCCAGGGAATGAGGACTTACCCCTGCCTAAGAATAAGCTCAAAAATCTTAAAAGGTTAGTGGCTCACATATCACAAGCTAGTGAAGTGTACCTTTAAACAGATGTAGTCACTAATTAATCAGTTGACTGCACATAGATTCATCCTGGCACAGCAGATGGCCTCCTGCCAACTGGCTCTTTCTAAAGCTAAAGGTTTTTGTTTTATTTTTTTAGAATGCACCATTTCATTTTGTAAGATCAGGGAAGCAAACTGAAAGAAAGACCCGAGCCTTTGGATGGCATTTGCACAATGTAAGGTCTTGTCAGTGTTCTGCTGTCACAACAGTGCATCATAGGGCACTACGTTTTTTTTTTTTTTTGGTTTGGCGCATGTGTGCAAAGTTCATAATGTGCTGAAGGCTTGTGGTAAACCTGTAGTCTAACAAAGCATTAGACGTTTCTGGTTCTTCCTGTTTTCATAACAGCATTACAGGTAGTAATTTAGTGGAGTAGTTTAAAAAAATAATCATCAAGCGGCCTCATGGTTAGATAACTTAGATAACAAAAGAAACTTCTGTGTGATTCAGGACCTGTGTTTAGATTGTGGATTTTTGTATTTTAAGTTTATATATGCTATTTGTGACACCAAATGATAATAAGTCTTTAGTCTTTTATGGTACTTTTTGTCCAAAGGTCACAAGCATCTTGTAAAGATTAAATTAGTTATTCTTCTGATTTTCTGCCATTGTATTCCTCCAGGTGCAATCTAATTTTACTACCTCTTCTGTGGCTGCTTGTTGTTGTTCATTTTGTATTTCAATAGAACCTAGAGGTCCCAATTGAGACTGGGACCTCGTAGTGCGAGATGTATACATAGTAAGACATTCCTTGCCTCACTGAGCTCACAGTCAAAATAGGTAATATTATTGTCCCCATTTTACAGATGGGGGTGGGGCCTTGTGAGGCACAGACAGAGACTTGCCCAAGGTCATATACGAAGTCTGTGGCAGAGCTGGGAATCAAACCCATCCTGAGAGAGATCCTATATAGAGTCTTCACGATAAGACCATTTTGATAGGATCTCTTCCTTTTATGTGGAAAAATGTAGCCAAGAGGATCAACCAACTAGGGTGACCAGATGGGATGAAGAAAATATCGGGACACATGGGGTGGGGGGGGGGGAAGGAGGGGGAAGGAGTCCCGCCGGCGAAACAAAACAAAACAAAAAACCAAACAACCAAACAAAAAACCCCCCCAGGAGTGCAAAATATCGGGACAAATTGCGTCCCAACCAAACATCGATCGGGATGCAGGACAAATGCCTAAAAATTGGGACAGTCCCGATTTTATCGGGACGTCTGGTCACCCTACAACCAACCCAGTCATTGTGCATGGCTTGCTCAGGTGTTCTTTGGGGGAGGCAATGTTTTCAAATCAGAACTTTTGGTTTTAGAGCCCTTCTTGACCCACTCTTGTTCTGCAGTCTCCAAAATGGGGCAATCTTTGGGATAGGCTACGTACTGAGCAGGAATCCCCACAGAACTGATTTGAGTTTGTTACCCACAACATTTGTTTCCCCCGGAATATAACACACAGCAGTGTGCATTTCCATTCCAAATCTTCACTCCTTCACCTAAAGTACTTGTAAAGGCAAAAACAGTGGTTGTTGCACCCTTGTGATTGCGGGAATTGGGAAACTCTGCAATATGCTAATTGATTGGGTGAAATAGTGGCTGCAGTGAAGTCCATGGGAGCTTCTCCATTAATGTCAATGGAGACAGGGTTTCACCCTGTGTGCTTTATTTTTATTGTGCTCGATTAGGGTGGGACCTTGTGAGGTACATCCTTGAGGTGTTAATGGCCCTTGCATTTGATTTCAGTGATGCTGACTTTGGGGGAGTCCATCACCCTTCAGGATGTTGCTCTTTCATAAGCCACTGATACTTCATAATGAAATATAAACACTGCGAGATGCTTAGAGGAGATGGTGGTGTTTAGTGCGCAACTTGCTGCCTTGGAGGATCACTTTGAATTATCTCCCAGGCTTCCAGTACTATTTAGAACTAAAAGCCCATCCACTAGCAGACAACCAATTTTTCTTGGTACCTTGGGTAGTCACTCAAGTCCAGTTTCATTGTACATTAAAATGTCATCACATACAGTCCACATATCTAGCAGTTTGATGCTTAAAAGCAGTTGCTAATTGCTCGGTGTCTGGCTTTCAGTTTCCAGTACTGACAATGAGTTCACAATAAAAAAAAAACCAACTTTCCTTAGTTACTATAATCCAGTATGCTTCTGGGTTCTGTACTAAAGAGAAACTCATATGTGTCATATTTGTGTATTTCAATAATGCCACATGCTTTTATTGTCCGCTAACTATGGACTTTTCCCCCCTCAGCAATGATATTCCAAAATATGTGTGAGATGGGGTAAATAGACCCCATGCTGATGAGGAAGAGGCTAATGAGCACCTGTGGGTCCAATCAACCCACCTGGTTATACCTGTGCCAGGTGTCCAGCTCGGAGGGAAGAGATAAGAGGAAAAAGCCCAGCTCAGTGGTGGCTGACTGGGAGAGGGAGTAGATTTGAGAGAGCCTGTGAAGGGAGGATCAGCTGGAGCAAGAGCTTAGCTAGAGACTCCAAGCGCCAGAGCTGACTTGGGGCAGGTAGGCTTGGTACAGACCGCTTTTGTTTCATTTGTTCCTCAACTAATTTTGATCGCCTTTGTGTCCTGGAGAAGAGACTGTGAGAAAAGCTTTGCTCCAGGCCATGGTAGGAAGCAGCCCAAGGATACAGTAGAAGGCCTAAATCTGCTTCATACGTGGTCCTTGGGCTGGAACCCAGGGTGGGCCTGGAGTTTTCCTACCAGCCCACCTAGGACAGGGGCCTGAAGACCCTGGAGCCAAGAACAGTCAGGCCCAAAAGCTTGAACTTTTGGTGTGATGCTGCCAGGCGTCTGGTGTGTTGGACTGGGATTTCCTGGAAGGGGCAGTATTAAAAGTGACCTGATTGGAGAGCCAAGTCAGAAGAAGAGGTAGACCACTGTAGGGATAGAATGACTGTCAGCAGGGAGTCGCACAGAAGGAGAGCTGCTACACCCTGCCCAGCCATGAGGGAATGTGCCTGTGGTGAGTAGACTCTTCCACAGAGCTGTTAGGGGGTGGTTTGTCTGTATTTTTTAAATACGCTATTTAATTGAATCAATTCATGTGAATGGCAGTAGATTCCTGCTATATATGCCTTTTATTGTTATGGATTTTGAAATAGCGCGCACAGTTCGAATACAAATCTCGTTCTATTACAAATGCTGTTCTATTACAAAAATATGGCATGGGAAATAACATTTACAACAAACATTGGCAATCAGAAAACTTGTTGGCATTTGTGCTCATTTCATGAGAAGTTCACAGTGCTATGAAATTAGCATTGATTAAATGATGAGTTGAAGGGAGAGAGAGGCTACTTATGAAATGGGAGAACAGGACATTTTCACTGTTCAACCAGGAACACGTAACAGTTTGTTAATGAATCAAGACAGCTGGAGAATTCATAAAGGGCAACATCCGAGATGATTGCTTCCATTACAAGGTGATAGGTAAGTCAGTGGGCATTATAAGATACTTACGATGGTATCCTATTGTAATGCTGAGAAAGTAAGATAGTTATGTAATGGAAATAATGTTTCACAGCCATAATGAGCACATTAATAAAAATCTACTGTGTAGTGGCATTTAGTAAGAATTGCATATTTTCTTATGCAGAATGGCAACAAGATTCAAGTGTAAAAGAGAGGAATATTCGGACATGAGAATGTTGTGTACTGCTCTTTGTGTGAATCACACTGGGGGCCGGGAGGAGCCCCTTGTTAAAATCCCACCACCTAGTGGAAGGGAGGGTTCATTGTCCCTGAGAAAGCTCATGCTCCTTCAGTATATACTGCTAATATCTGGCCGAGAAAAGTTGCACCTGCAGCCCAGAAGAAAAATTATTACAGAGTAACAATTTTTATTTGTCACTAGAACAGATGGCATTGCACCAAATGCCAGGTATTTTTAAAAAATGGTGTACAGGGGAGGATACTCCCTGGTGCTCTTCCAGGATTTCAAATGCTCCCAGGGTTTCTTCCCATTCTACAAGAGGCACGCTATCGACATGCGACAGTCTAGTGCAGTGGTGCGCAAACCTTTCCAATTGTTGTGCTCAGGGCCGGCTCCAGGGTTTTGGCCGCCCCAAGCAGCCAAACAAAAAAAAAAAACTCCGAGCAGGAGTGAGGGACCGTCCACCGAATTGCCGCCGAAGAGCTGGACGTGCCACCCCTCTCCGAAGTGGCTGCCCCAAGCACCTGCTTGGTAAGCTGGTGCCTGGAGCCAGCCCTGGTTGTGTGCCTCCCCCCTTACCATTAATGGAGGAGACCTGGCTTCTATATTCCGCTATTGCACAGCCCTGACTTTCTCAGCAGCAGAGCTTGGGCTGAAGGTGGAGTTGGGGGCGGAGCTGGGCCTGGGGGCGGAGCTGGGCTTGGGGGCGGAGCTGGGCTGGAAGTGTGGCGCTGTTTCCCACCCCCTGGCATGAGCTGCTTGACATTGCTGCTTGCTCCCCCGATGTTCCTCTGCGGCCCCATTGAGGGGACACACCCCACAGTTTGCGCACACCTGGTCTAGTGCACAGGGTCCTGGAATGGGAGTCAGGAGACCTAGCTTCTAGTCCTGGCTCTGCCACTGAACTGTTGTGTGACTGTGGGCAAGTCCTTTGTGGGGAAGAAGAGACAGAAATCTCACAAGAGGGCCAGGGTCAAGAGCTTCAGATACATTTCCAGTGAGCATCTGGAGTTTTGGATATTTATCCAAATTTTGAAGCTCTTGAGGTATGCTCATCGTTCATTATGCTGACACCTAATTTTCCTCCATCCTGACAAAGAGACAAAGATTTTGTATTAAAAACAGCCCATCGCCAAGTTGCTCCATACATAACATGCATAGCACGTCGGTGTCACATTTTCAAAGGTTATAGTTTGGGTTCTGTCAGTGTCTCCATTATGAACCACCATCTAAAGGGTTGTTTTCAAGTCTTAGAATCGAAAATCCATACCTCCATGCCAAAGGTGCTTACATCCTGAAGTTCACTTATCTCCAAGGAAACACCTGACCCTATGGTTCATTATTATGTACAAGACTCCGTGCCTTATTCGCATGCACAGTAACTGTGCCTGAGTGCATGTGTGCAGGTGAAGTATCCATCTAAGAGCAGAGCATTCATCCTCTGTAGATTCAGAACCTGTCACCCTTCTGGTAGTTTGATTTTTGGCAAACAAATGGAATTATAAAATGATGCCGAGTATGTCTACATGGGGCCAGAGCTCGGGCTCCAGCCTGAGACCAAACATCTACACAGCAATTTTTCAGCTCTGCAGCCTGATCCCCTCAAGCCTGAGTTAGCTGATCTGGGCCAGCCACAGCCTTGCTACAGGGGTTTTATCCCCTTGTAGGTGTATCCACAGAGTGTATCTCTTTGGGCTTGACTGCTGCTAGTTTTTCTTGAACCAGGGTTACTCAGCCCACCCTCTGTTCCTCTTTCTCAGACCCCAGATCCCTCTTTCTCCACCCTGAAGCCGGCTTCCTCTCTTTTTATAGCCTCCATCTCTAGGCCTGATAGCTGGTGTTGTCAGGGAGGGACAGCTTTACTTTTTGTTTCCAGGGCCTGGTCTACACTAGGCGTTTATGTCTAAGTTAGCGCCGTTACATCGAATTAACCCTGCACCCGTCCACACTGCGATGCTATTTAGTTCGACATAGAGGTCTCTTTAATTCGACTTCTGTACTCCTCCCCGACGAGGGGAGTAGCGCTAAATTCGACATGGCCATGTCGAATTAGGCTAGGTGTGGATGGAAATCGACGCTAATAGCTCCGGGAGCTATCCCACAGTGCACCACTCTGTTGACGCTCTGGACAGCAGTGCGAGCTCGGATGCTCTGACCAGCCACACAGGAAAAGCCCCGGGAAAATTTGAATTCCTTTTCCTGTCTGGCCAGTTTGAATCTCATTTCCTGTCTGGACATCGTGGCGAGCACAGCAGCACTGGCAACGATGCAGAGCTCTCCAGCAGTGATGGCCGTGCAGTCTGTGAATAGAAAGAGAGCCCCAGCATGGACTGATCGTGAAGTCTTGGATCTCATCGCTGTGTGGGGCGATGAGTCCGTGCTTTCCGAGCTGCGATCCAAAAGAAGGAATGCAAAGATCTACGAGAAGATCTCTAAAGACATGGCAGAGAGAGGATACAGCCGGGATGCAACGCAGTGCCGCGTGAAAATCAAGGAGCTGAGACAAGGCTACCAGAAGACCAAAGAGGCAAACGGACGCTCCGGATCCCATCCCCAGACATCCCGTTTCTACGAGGCACTGCATTCCATCCTCGGTGCGGCCGCCACCACTACCCCACCAGTGACCGTGGACTCTGAGGATGGGATACTGTCCATGGCCGGTTCCTCGGACATGTTAGGGGACGGGGAAGATGAGGAAGGAGATGAGGAGGGCGAGGCAGTCGGCAGCTCTCACAACGCTGATTTCCCCGACAGCCAGGATCTCTTCATCACCCTTACAGAGATCCCCTACGAAGCGTCCCCAGCCGTTACCCCGGACACAGAATCTGGTGAAGGATCAGCCAGTAAGTGTTGTAAACATCTAAACATTTATTTTTAACAAAACAGGAATATTAACAATTAAAAGAATGGGTTGTTCATGATTAGTGTGCCCTAGGCGCTTAACGGTTTAGTAAGGGGCAGTGCAAGTTTTGAAAAGAAATCTAGCAATGTCCGGTTTTCAGTGATTGTCCTGCACAAGCCGCTCTACTGTTTATTCCCTGCTACTGCAGCTACAGTAAAATGCGGTCTATGTGTCCGGGGATAGAGCAGTAATCCTCCTGGGACATCTCGATGAAGCTCTCCTGGAGGTAACTTGAAAGCCGTTGCATGAGGTTCTTGGGGAGAGCGGCCTTATTGGGTCCTCCGAAGTACGACACGTTGCCGCGCCACGAGATTATCAAGTACTCGGGGATCATTGCTCTGCACAGCAGGGCGGCATACGGCCCTGGTCTTTGGAGGCTTTCCCGGAGCATTCTCTCTTTGTCGCTCTCGGAGATCCTCATCAGGGTGATGTCGGCCATGGTGACCTGCTTTTAATTAGGTAGGGGAATGTTAGTGTTGGGACTGCTTTCCCGTTCCTTTACAGAACTGTAACCGCTGGTTTGCAGCCACGCGGTGGAGGCGGGAGAGAGGCAGCCGAAAGGGATCGTTCCCGGGGACAGCCGCGAGGGGGTGGGACAGGGGCAGAGTTCCCGCTTGCCGGATTGCTGGCAGCAGGGACTGACATTGATTTAAATGTGAAATGAGGCCAGTGGTAATATAAAAGTTTTAAACTGCCACAAGTGTACGGCTTACCATGTCTGCCTGCAACAGAAATTCCGTTGTGCTGCCTCGCTTCTCAAATGTGCTGTTCAAGACCCCAGGCACTGAATGCGAAGGCCGAGAATTCGACCTTGTGCTGAGTGCGCATGTGAAAGGTGCTGTGCATGGTCTTGTTCACAGAGAAAGACTATGTTCTTTGTTCACAACTACATTTATCTTTCTTAGGAATTCACTCCCTTTTTCCCATTTCCACAGCCCCGTCTGCGACTGTCTCACAACCTAGCCTGGAATCACACTCCCAGAGGCTAGCGCGGATTAGGCGTAGGAAGAGGAGGACACGGGAGGTCATGTTCTCTGAGCTTATGGCCTGTTCCCAAGCCCAGGCAGCACAGCAGACCCAGTGGCGGGAGAACTTGACCCAAATGCACCAAGCCAACATGGATCGGGAGGAGAGGTGGCGGCAGGAAGACCAGCAGGCGACTCAAACGCTGCTTGGACTACTGAGGGAGCAAACGGACACGCTCCGGCGCCTTGTGGATGTTCTGCAGGAACGGAGGCAGGAGGACAGAGCCCCGCTGCAGTCCATCTGTAACCGCTGTCCCCCGCCACCAAGTCCCATACCCACCTCACCCAAAGTGCAAAGAAGGAGAGGCGGCAGAGTCCCTGCTAAGTCTCACTCCACCCCTGCAGAGAGCTCTAGTAGCAGAAGGCTCTCATTTCCCAAAATTTGAAAAGTTCTTTCCTTCCCGCCTGACAGAAGCCCACGTCCAAGTTTCACCTCCCAATGCCATGTGTAGTTGATAATAAAAAATTCGTTTCTGTTAACTACTGTTTCAATCATGTTCTTTTGGAGGAGGAGGGGAAAGGGGGTTGGTAATTGGACAGGACAGTCTCCTTTGGCAGGGTACATAGTCGGGGGCAGGCACAGCAGCAGGGCACATACACAGTGCAGTGATGCAGTGACTAGTTACCCCGGTTAGTCTGGGAGGTTGTTTTGATGTAATGTTGGGGGGGGGTGGGTTGCTCTGTGACTTTGTGGCGGGGGAGGGCAGTTACAGATCTTAAGCGCCGGTCCTTAGGCAGGATCACAGAGCCACACAGCATGGGATCTGTAACCGTCCTCCCCCTGCCACAAAGTCAAATAGACCCCCCCATACACACAGTCCTGATCAGGAGGGTTGACAGGCTCCGTTGAAACAAGCATCCCACCGCAGCGGAGCCTGTCAATCCTTGAGTTTAGAAGCTGCATTCGCGTCACAACACTACACCCGCCCCGCACCACAGTCTGCGTCCCAGTTTTAAAAAATTCCCGCGAAAACAGTATTAAAGAAAACGGTGTGCTTTAACAAAGTAGAACTATTTTTATTTCGACACGTGTGTTGGAGGGGGGGTGAAGGGGGTATGTAACTGGATAGGATAGTCAACATTACCTGGGTAAAGAAACGGGGGCAGGTTTAGCTTCTCAGTACACAAACTATAAAGTCACAGGTTACCCTGCTCACTCAGGAACTTTGCTTTCAAAGCCTCCCGGATGCACAGCGCTTCCCGCTGGTCTCTTCTAATCGCCCGGCTGTCTGGCTGTGAGTAATCACCAGCCAGGCTATTTTCCTCAACCTCCCACCCCGCCATAAAGGTCTCCCCCTTGCTCTCACAGAGATTGTGGAGCACACAGCAAGCTGCTATAACAATGGGGATATTGGTTTCGCTGAGATCACAGCGAGTCAGTAAGCTTCTCCATCTCCCCTTGAGACGGCCAAAAGCACACTCCACCACCATTCTGCACTTGCTCAGCCGGTAGTTGAAGAGTTCTTTTTCAGTGTCCAGGGCGCCAGTATAGGGCTTCATGAGCCAGGGCATTAGCGGGTAGGCTGGGTCCCCGAGGATGACTATAGGCATCTCCACATCCCCAACAGTTATTTTGTGGTCCGGGAAGTAAATACCTTGTTGCAGCCGTCTAAACAGACCAGAGTTCCTGAAAACACGAGCGTCATGAACCTTGCCCGGCCATCCCACGTAGATGTTGGTAAAACGTCCCCTGTGGTCCACCAGTGCTTGCAGCACCATGGAAAAGTAGCCCTTTCGGTTAATGTACTGGGTGGCCTGGTGGTCCGGTGCCAGGATAGGGATGTGAGTTCCATCTATGGCCCCACCGCAGTTTGGGAATCCCATCGCTGCGAAGCCATCTATGATCGCCTCCACGTTTCCCAGGGTCACTACCTTTGGCAGCAGTACATCAACGATTGCCTTCGCTACTTGCATCACAACAACCCCCACGGTAGATTTGCCCACCCCAAACTGGTTCGCGACTGACCGGTAGCTGTCTGGCGTTGCAAGCTTCCAGAGGACTATGGCCACTCGCTTCTGTACACTCAGTGCAGCTCGCAACCGGGTGTCACTGTGCTTCAGGGCAGGGGACAGCAACTCACAAAGTTCCAGGAAAGTTCCCTTCCGCATGCGAAAGTTTCGCAGCCACTGGGATTCATCCCAGACCTGCAGCACTATGCGGTCCCACCACTCAGTGCTTGTTTCCCGTGCCCAGAATCGCCGTTCCACGGCATCAACATGACCCATTGCCACTGTGATGTCCTCGGCGCTGGGTCGCCTGCTTTCTGACAGGTCTGTGCTACTCTCAGACTTCAGGACATCACCGCGGTGCCGTAGCCTCCTCGCCTGACTTTTCTGCATCTGCCTCAGGGAAACCTTTATGATAAGCTGCGAGACGTTGAGAGCGGCCACAACTGCAGCGATGGTCGCAGCGGGCTCCATGCTCGGAGTACAGTGGCGTCCGCGCTGTCAATGACTGGAAAAGCGCGCGAACTGTTTTCCCGCCAGCGCTTTCAGGGAGGGAGGGCGGGAGTGATGGACGGATGACGACAGTTTCCCAAAAGCACCCTCGACTCATTTTGTTACCCAGAAGGCATTGCCGGCTACACCCAGAATTCCAATGGGCAGAGGGGACTGCGGGAACTGTGGGATAGCTGACCACAGTGCACCGCTTCGAATGTCGACGCTTTCACCGTTAGTGTGGACGCACAAAGTCGAATTACTCTCCTTAGTGTGGACACACACGTTCGACTTTGCAATATCGATTACAAAAATTCGATGCAAGTAAAATCGAACTACTCTCGTAGTGTAGACAAGGCCCAGGAGAGATCATTAACTGCTTCTTGCCCTGCTTGAATGTGGGTCTGACTACCCCCATCAGAGTGCAGGTGTCATAACTATAAAGGGAAGGATAACAGCCCTCCTGTGTACAGTACTATAAAATCCCTCCTGGCCAGAGACTCCAAAATCCTTTTATCTGTAAAGGGTTAAGAAGCTCAGGTGACCTGGCTGACACCTGACCCAAAGGACCAATAAGGGGACAAGATACTTTCAAATCTTGGGGGGGGGGAAGGCTTTTGTTTGTGCTCTTTTTTGGGGGGGGGGTTGTTCGCTCTTGGGACTGAGAGGGACCAGACATCAGTCCAGGCTCTCCAAATCTTTCTAAACAAGTCTCTCATATTTCAGACTTGTAAGTAAACAGCCAGGCAAGGCATGTTAGTTTTTATCTTTGTTTTCTTAACTTGTAAATGTGCCTTTTTGCTAGAGTGTTTATCTCTGTTTGCTGTAACTTTGAACCTAAGGCTAGAGGGGATTGATTACCCTGTAAAGTTATTTTCCATCCTAATTTTACAGAGATGATTTTTACCTTTTTCTTTAATTAAAAGCCTTCTTTTAAAAACCTGATTGATTTTTCCTTGTTTTTAGATCCAAGGGGTTTGGATCTGTATTCACCAGGAGTTGGTGGGAGAAAGGAGGGGGATGGTTAATTTCTCCTTGTTTTAAGATCCAAGGGGTTTGGATCTGTATCCACCAGGGAATTGGTGAAGAGTCTCTCAAGGCTACCCAGGAAAGGGAATTAGCACTTTGGAAGTGGTGGCAGCGAACCAAATCTAAGCTGGTAGTTAAGCTTAAAAGTTTCCATGCAGGCCCCCACATTTGTACCCTAAAGTTCAGAGTGGGGAAGCAGCCTTGACAGCAGGTATGATCATGTGCTGATAGCCAGATGGAGACATAACTGCCTGTATACTTGCACAAGTACTGATTTTGCTTGGGCAATTTCTGCAATTGCCTGTGCTCCTTTTAGTCTATAAAGTCTGATACCAGCTCATATCCAGACCTACAAATTCAAGCACTGATGCAATAGTTCTGTGGTGGTTATAATTTTTAAAAGGCCATATTTCATGGATGTGATCAGACAGCTGTGAAATATTCTTCCCTTTAATGACAAGAGATGAGCCTGAAGCAAGTGTCCACATCTACACAGTCCCACATTTTGAGGAGAGGGCATGAAATGTGCACTCTGATTCTGATCTGTATTTTTGTAGCTGATCCTCCTCTCATGATTGAACACCCACTGATTTGGGATTTGAACCCACCTCTGGACTAAATCAGGGATTAATGTCCTTTAGTACATTTTTATGATATCACCAGTATAAAGCAGGGTAGTTCTCCTCTCACTTGTTGACCTGAATTTGATGGGTTACTTTTTATGGCTTGCCACTGATTGCATCTGACCAGAAGATTTATAGGTTCTTGTCCAATTCAGACTACAGAGTTCAAGAACTCAGAGCTCTATATCGGGAGAGGACTCTCGGGGTGCTTGGCAAGAACATGTACACTGAGGACAATACCAAATTGATAAAATCTTTATTGACATTAACATAATAAGAAATGCAATGAAACTTATAACTGCAAAACAGTAAAAGAATTCCAAAACTCCTGGTGGTAACATTTTTATTATAAGTACCTTAACCTAACATACTCACACCCTTCCTTGAGGACCCGGTAATAGGAGGTGAAGGACCAGCCTCATTCCTGGCATGTCCGATTACGTGATGGTGCGGGCTTCCCCAATGATTAGGAATGTTGAGTAGTTATACTATACTGCACAAGCTGAGCTAATAGCGTGATAGAAGATAGAATGAATAGATAGATGAAAAGATAGTCTATAGAGTATGGGAGAACTGGAAAAAGCACTTCAAGAAATCAAAGCTTCAGGAGTTAAGAGCCTAGAACTTAGAAGAGTTTAAGAGCATAGAACCTAGCAGATCTTAAGAACTTAGAATATAGAACATAGCAGACTCTAAGAGCTAAAAAAGCTTACAAGCACTCTCTTACATAGGTCAGGATCTTATAAAATATCTTGTAATTCAAGCCCAACCTACTATACCCAAATCTTATTTCCGTACCCTAAGAAATTTGAGTACCCTTCTCCTATAGGTTAGTGGATTATGACACTTACTTTCTAAATATATTAATAAGGATGATCTCAATCTGAAACTGCCAACCTAGGCTCTCTTGATGACCTCCGAGTTGTGATGTACCCTGCAGTAACAAACCGGTTGTAGATGCCGGATAAACCTGTGATGTGATGTGGATAGTTCCACCTTTTGGTTCCCCAAAGTTTAGGGACCATTCTTATCTGTGCCAAAGGTTGCAAGCTTTTATGGTGACACATTCATAACTGATGATACTTTTTGCTATACTGCAGATCTTACCGGATCGTACAGGCCAGTAGGCTTCTTGCATTTCCGCATTTCAGCAAAACTGCTTATTAGGAAACACAGGCCTCAACACATCGTAAATTCCAAGGAATTAATACTGATAAAATATAAGAATAAAATGGATTAATTTCAGAAAAAGAAACCTATCAATGGATACTGCTGGCTAGATTAGTAGGATATAATAGCTAGCAAAATTAATCTTATAGGCTACACACTGATAGCGGGACTTCATCTTTGTTGGTACAAGGTGTGTGTATGTGTGTGTGTGTATATATATATATATACAAGTTATATATATAACTTGATGCAGGTAAATAAATGTAAACGGATGCTGAATTACTCACGTGTTAGGTGTCTATTTTCCTCCTATTATATTCAACTAAAGGAGGAATTTTCAGTGCTGTGCAATTAGTGCATTGTTGAGCCATTGCCAATTCTCGTCTTTTTTTCACTAGGTAAAGCCATGTTGGCATCAAAAATTGACTGAGTTTGATTTTTCTTTCCTCTTCTCCAGCTATGCTTATGATCAGCGTCAGAATCGTCCAGACTATTGCCTCAATTACAGTGGAACCCTGGAAGGAAATATACATTAACGTACAAACTGGAATCTGTTGGATAAACACTTATTTCAATCCCCAAATCCCAAAGGTTACTTTCTTTAGCAGACCTCATTACAATTCTATCTCTGGTTCTACGATAAAATCAAAAGCATTAAGTAACTAGAGATGTGTCATGCTAACAGTGATCAATTCAGGTAACTGCTAATTGCAATTACCTACCAAATTCTAGTTTAGTGCAAGTCTTCTGTTACTTGTGATGGTCAAATAATTCCAGAGTGGAGAAAAGTTAATAGCAACCAGTGTCATTTAATACACTTACTCACGATACAGAGGAAGAAGTTGACAATGAGTTGGTAATGTTTGCTGCTTAGTTTGTTTGGTTAGAAATAACTATACTGGAGAGAATTTAAAAGAAACCTCTTCCTGCACCCATCCGCATGATTACTAAAGTTAATTTGGATTTGCTCCTGTCTATGATTTTATGTTCATTTTCCATTAAACTCAAGTGAGAGTGAATTTCTGCTCAGATATGAGTCAAATGTGAATTTGAATCATATTTTGAATTGTAAAATTCACAGTTCATGCTATATTGGTTAATTACATAAGTAGCCTGCTATTATTTACCGATTCCTGATTGGATGACTTATGTAACTAAGAATTTCAAATTCACTTGCTGTTTAGTTAAATTGGTTAAATACATTACATAAATTAAATTACATGTTACAGAACAAATGGCAAACTTTATATTTGACTGTAATAGTCACAATTTGCAATTCAAATGACCTGCAAACCAGAATTATTTGCTTACAAAATGTTTGAATAACTTTGAATAATGAATAAATTAGAGAATTTCATCATCTGCTCACAGGCAATTACTGAAGAGGGAAAAAAAGCAATATTCATCAAATATATTATGAACTATTCACTCAGCCCTACTAAGAAAAACTCTGTGGACTATTGTGAAAAAATCCAGATGGATTTAGAGGTGTTGCAGGACTGGGGGAGGTGAAATTCAACAAGTATAAATAAGGCATAATTTCAAAACCAGTGTAATCTAGTAAACATATGCCCTGGTGTTCTTTGAACTTGCAGGATCCTTCAAGGAAATGAACGCTGAACACTTCTTAAGTCTAGTAGTACTTGCATTAAGCAATATGCTTGGGTGTATTTTTAAAAAAAGGAAGAGAGAATTATACATAAAATATTATGTCATGTCCATGGAATGGCAAAATGGTTGGGATTTAAGAACTGAATCAAACTTTATACTGATAAAAGATGGTAGTATTCTGGATTTTCCAGCCTGCTAGGAATTGGGAAGTGCCAACGATCTCATGAGATTTCTGTCAGATCCTAGAGGTGCTTGTAGGGTGATTAAGGTTCTGGGCAAAAATTCTGAAAAATAGCTATTGATTTGGGGGGCTTTTTGGGTGACAACCTGACACTCCTTAAAAGATCCAATTTCTGAAAACAAGGCCCCTTGTAAACTGCCTCAGATTAGGCATCCACAATCACTGTCTGCTTTTCCCAGATGGTCCAGTGGTTAGAGTGCTAGTCATGGATTTGGGAAACCCAGGTTCAATTCCCAGCCCTGCCACAAATGCCGTGTGTGACCCTGGGAGAGTCATGTAGCTGCTATATCTCAGCCTTTTATGGTATGGTGGGGTGGGGTGCTAGCTCAGTGGTTTGAGCATTGGCCTGCTAAACCCAGGGTTGTGAGTTCAATCCTTGAGGGGGCCATTTAGGGATATGGGGCAAAAATCTGTCTGGGGACTAGTCCTTCTTTGAGCAGGGGGTTGGAGTAGATGACCTCTTGAGTTCCCTTCCAACCCTGATATTCTATGAAAACGTAGGTACTGCTAAGTATCTGAATGTTGAGGCACTTAATGAAACCTCAACTTTGCAAGGCTTGCCACTCACTAATCCCAATGAGGAATGAAATGTTATTCCAAACCTGCTGTAAATTGAACCTTAAATTGATTTTGATGATAAACTCTGTAGCAGAGAGATTAAAACAAACACCCCCCACACACATTTTTCAGAATCTCAAATGCAAACAAACAAAAAACCTCTCCAAAAATAAAATTCTCATCTGTTTCTAATGGAGGAAATGGTCTTATTTTTTAAACCTAGCCCACAATATATGCTTGAGAGAGAAAATAATATAGAATTTCTGTTTTGACCTTAGAGAGAGTAACCCTATAGCAAACAGTTGGCTGTCCCACAACAAAAAATCTACTTTAGGAGATGAAAATGCTTAGAGGAATTTACTTCAGTTTGGAAAGGAAACTTTAAAGGTTATGCCATTCGTGACTGAGTAAGAAAAATAGGACACGTTAAATCCTGGTCAACAGTTTGTCCACTGCTTGCTAAACTTTGGATGCCAAATCATTCCATCATCTGGGAGTAGAAGAGAAACTACTTATGACATTGTTATTCATGATATGCTGTTCTTCACTTATCACTTTTATAAATTCTCATTAATTTCTGGCGAGAAGTGAAAAGCAAGAATAACTACAGTTCATCAGCATGTTCGGGGATGACTGAGTTCAACTTTTTTACCTTTCTTAATACACATTCATCTTGAGATTTATATGTGCTCAGTGTGGAGAAAAAACAGAAAGTCCCTCTTGCTGCTTTGCTGCCTTGGTTTATGGTTGTTTCAGAACCTGGTTTTTGTAACCTTTTAAAAATCTCTAGTTTTGTTTGAGTTAATTACAGTCTATCTTGCAAACCAGCAGAGCTGCAAAAACTCAGAAAGGGCCACCTCCTGGCCTAAGCATCTGCATCATCATGATGTTCTCATTATGCCTCTGGTGTTTAGGACAGCGACGAAGCTCCTCCACTCCTGTCTGTTTCTGGCAAATTTTTCAATGGTTCCCCAGATGTGCCCCAGGTTTTTCAGCTCGGCTTCCACAGCTCTTCGCCATGTTGTTTTCGGGTGGCCTTGTTTTCGCTTGCCTTCAGGTGTCCATCTTATTGCTACTTTGGTGATAGAATCAGTTTCCATCCATAGCACATGACCGATCTCTCTCCAATGCCTCCTGGCAATGCTGGTGTTCATATCTTCTTGGCTGCACTGCGTGAATAGATCTTGGTTTGAGATTGTTCTGGGCCAAAAGATACGGAGGATTTTTCTGAGGCAGGCTGTATGGAATGAAGATAGTATGACATGTTCAAACTTTCTCATTCCCATTCATTCTGCACTATAAAGTAGCTCTGATAAATCATGACTTTGGTTTTGGTTTTGTATGTTTAAGCTCCCTGAACATGTTCCTGGCTTTATTGATTCTGTTCCTGATGTCCTGGCTTGTTCCACTGTCCTGGCTGATGGTGTTGCCCAAGTATGTGAATATTTCTACATTGATGAGAACATAATCCTCTCTCCGTACTGGTGACGATGAGGCAATATTAAAGGTCATGATATTGGTCTTATTATGATTGATTTTTTTCAATCCAATTTGCTGGCTGAATGCGTTGTCGAGTTTTTTCTTGTATATGGCATTGTGTATATGATAGGAGAGCAAGATAATCTGCAAAGGGTCTTCAAGGGATGAGAAGTGTCCATTTAATGCCTCTTGGCATGTCTTGTGCTGTACGCCGCACTACCCCGTCGATGGCAATGTTGAAGAGGATTGCAGGCACGACACACCTCCGACATACTCCTGTTTTGACTTCAAAACTGAGCTCACTATGATCAACACTGCATGTAAAGTTGAAATAAAAGCTTTTGATGATGATGATTATACGGAGAGGGATTCCATATGCCCTCAGAATACGCCATAGGCTGGTCCTCTGAATGCTATCAAAAGCCTTCTCAAAGTCTATGAAATTTATGTAGTGTTGCCGTTGCCATTCTAAGTATACTTCACTCTACGAAACATAATAGAACATCTGGTCTGTGCATCCATGCCCTTTCTGAAAACCAGTTTGCTCTTTTCTGAGAATGCTATCAACTGCATCTGATATACGCTGGACTATGATCTTACGCTGGACTTTGCTTGGCACAGATAAAAGTGTGATACCATACCAGTTATTACAATCACTGAGAGTTCCTTTCTTTGGTATCTTCACTGTAACCCCATTGATCCACTCATCTGGCACTTTTTCCCTTTCCCAAACTAATGTAAATAGAGGGGACAGGATAGATGCTGCTAACTCAGGATTTACCTTGAACGCTTCAGCATTCAAGTTATCCTTGGCAGGAACTTTTTTTAAGGATTTGATGGATTGAATGATCTCTTCCTTAGGTGGGGTGTCTGTGTTGATATCAAGATCTTCTGCCTCTTGGATGTTTGCTCCCTGTTCAGCAATTCTTTGAAATGCTCTGTCCAGCGCATTTCTTGTTCTTTTTCTGTTAGTAGGTGGCCTTGTTTGTCCCTGGTGCCTGCCTGTTTACCACTGATGAGCTGTGTCATTTTGTAGATGGGTCCTTGTTCACCGCAAGCAACTGCATCCTCTGCTTGTGTTGCCAGATTATCAATATAATGTTGTTTATCCACTCTCGCAAGGCGTTTGACCTCCTGGTGTGCCTTGCTACACTGCTTGCAGTATTTGTCCTTTAGCTTCTGGGTTTTATGTCTAAAACTTTTTTCTTCGGGGTTCGTCTGGTTTCTATGGCATTCCATGCGCTGGGTGTAATCCACTCCTTCCTTCTCTTGTCTGTAGTCTAGACAGGCTTCACTGCTCTGTTAATAAATTGTTGTTACTTTGTTCCACTTCTTGTTGATCTCCTCATCTGCATTCCCCTCCTCTTCATCAAGGTCTGTAAGTGCTTGAAACCTGTTATTTAACTGCAGAACGAAGGCTTTCTGTATTTCAGGGGACTTTAGCTAGTCAATGTCATAACGTCTATGTCCCTTGTTTGGTGGACCCACACTTCTCAGTTTTAGATTGATGGAGGCTGTCACAAGGTGGTGGTTGCTGCCAACATCTGCACCCCTTCTCACTTTCACATCTGTCAATGAGTGTCACCATTTGCCATTGATCATGAGATGGTCAATCTGGTTGTTATCTCTGTAATTTAGAGAACACCATGTCAGCTTGTGAATTTCACAATGTTGAAATAGGGTTCCGCTGATGACTAGGTCATTCATATTACAGAAATCAACAAGCCTCTGTCCGTTTTCATTCATTGTGCTACACCCATGTCTTCCCATTGCTCTGTTGTTGTCTGTGTTGTCCTTACTGACCTTGGCATTCAGGTCTCCCATGACGATAGTTAGGTCGTGGCATGGTACTCTCTCTAGCTCCGCCTGTAGTGTAAGGTAGAATTTGTCCTTTACTTCTTTATCACTGTCATTTGTCGGAACATAGCACAGAATCAGGGTGATATTATTATGTTTCCCTTTCGGTCTGGCTCTCATAAGTCTGCTGCTGATAGACTTCCATTCAAGCAGGGAATGCTCCACTCCCTTCTTCATGAAGGTGCTGCCATCCTTTTGGTGTTGTCCATCATCCCATCCAGAATACAGCAAAGTTTCTCCCGAGGCTTCTGTTAATCTTCCTGATCCCATACATCTGCTCTCGCTGACAACCCAGGATGTGTAAGCTGTAGCATCTCATCTCTGCTGGGACCTGAGTTAGCTTCTCTGTTTTGTACATTGTCCACACGTTCCAAAAACCAAGTTTAGTTTTTGTCTTGATGTTGAGCACTTCAGTCTTCGTGCCAGTGGCTTCCTTTTGGCTTTCACCACTGGCAGTCATACGGGTCATTGACTCCTGAAGGCCATCACACACAGTAATGGTCGATTTCTCAGTTGCTGTTTCCGTAACATAAATATATTTTTTTACGGGACAGGGTTGTTAGCCCTGTGCCTAACCCCCAACCTGTAGGACCAGGGTGTCTGTTTTGTCTGGCCCTTCCCACACTGACCAATCCAGCATGGTTGAACCTACCAGGAGCCGACACAGACTCTTGGGATTATTAGAGCATGCAAGCTGTCCTGCCATGACAAGGCATGGATACCAGAGGACAGTAAGCAGCTGCGCAGGGAGAAAAAGGGGTGTAGACTCCCTTTCCCCCTCCCATATACACTATACCATCCAACCCCCCCTCTGTGCAGTCCCTAGGTCTTGGGTACGGGTACATAAAGGCAAGCTGTTATCTGTCATGTGAGAACAAACCTTACATATTCAAATTACTCAATGCAGTAATGGAAGGCACTCTAATACTATGGTGAGAAAAAACCATATGGACTAGAATAAGCAGGCAGTGTGCTTTATTTCCAGTCCCCAGTGTGCCAGCTAACCTCGCTGAACAGGTGCGGTGGAGCAAGAGGCTGAAGATTAATCTAGCCCTCGTATTGAAATAAGAGAGGCAGGATTGTTTTAGCATTAGAGAAGTTCATAACTGAAACACACCGGAATTCTGGTCAAAGTTCAAATCTTGATCTAAATCTGAGCTTTGCATCTCATCTATCTTGTTCTAATGGGCCAAATTAAAATCCCAGACCTGTCTTGTCCAGAAAGATGTGAGGCGGTCGGTCTATAGATATTCTGGGATTGGTATTGCTAAGGGGCATAATTGGATGTGGCTATGGGCCAAGTGGACATGGTCTGTGTGTATATGTGCATACACATCCATAGAGCAATGAATGATTCCTTAAATGCACAGCATTCCTATGCTGACTGCTGCAGTAAACTGTGTGTGAGGTCAGACTGGTGTCTGGTGTGTACCGATGCCTGTTAGCATTGCTTTGGCAGCATATATGCAATACTGCTGTTGGGTGTGAGATTTTTGTTTTGTTTTTTTTAAAGCTGTGTTTGAAACTGCGAATTTGTCTGCCTCTGAAGATGGGGTTTATAATCAAGATGCTATCAACAAATCAAAATGCCACTAGGGTTGTCTTAACTATAGTGATGTGAACATGTCAGGATTCTGATTAGTATTTTATAGGGCAGGACAATACTTATCTGCTCCATGTTGAATGGCTCTAATGCCTTTTCATCTTAATAAAAATGCTTCTGAAAAATGCAGAAATGGCAAATAATATTTAGCAGATACAGTACAAAGTGCAACCTGTGAATAGGAGCTAACTCTCAAAAGCCTCCACGAGATAGGTCAGCAAATACTATTCCTGTATTACAGAAATCAGTATGGAAAGGCTAAAAGCCTGATACTGCCTGGTGCTGAACATCCTTTGCAGCCACAGAAGTCAACTTTGCAGCATTTCAAGGCATAAGTGACTTGCCAGTCAATATCTGCTCTGTGACGGGAACTCCGAAGTTCCTGGCTCCCAGTTCTGCATTCAGACTTCGCTGCTTCGCTCCACATAACGCAGATTTGCAGAGAGGAAGCAAACTCAGATATCTGCATTTTAATTACCTCTATTTACAATAGTTAGTTAAATGTAGTAATGTATAAAATGTACGATGTAAATACATAAATACATGCAATGAAAACAAATGGCCGCTTGGGACAATTAAGCATCCTTTCCCTGACCAAGCAAATTTGTGCTGAAGAACAAATTATCATGAAGATAAAATGCAGTCATACAAATTCTGCTGCCGGTTAAACGAGTGTAAATCCAGAGGCACTCTAGCCTCAAGTGTGCGTATTGTCTAGGTCTGTCTCTATAGCAATGGATGGGCCTTCACCTTTATTCACGTGAGAAATCCTGTTGACTTCAATGAGAATACTTGCATTAAGTGAACAAAAATGCGTGTATGAGGGTTGCAGAATTGGACACTAAAGCCTGATTCAAAAGCTTGTTGAAGTCTATGGGAAAAACTCCCAGCGACTTCTTTTTCCTTTAGATCAGACCATATGTCGTGTGTTCATAATGTGAATGCATATATGAGTCGGTGCATGTCTCTTATCACATGCTATGGGATCCTTTCGTTCCAGCAAGTTAGAATACTGATTGGTGTAGAGTAGGTACTCAGTGGTAGGGCGTGTAATGTAAGATGTGGCTATTAGTATATTATCTTTGATTACAAAGGACAATGGCTGCCCTCCCGGCGAACAGAGGAAGGCTGCGTTTGTTCTATTACATTTTTCATTAAATGTTTAACAAAAGTAGAGCTTCTAGCATTCAAAACTCCTGATACTTAGGCCCAGATTTTTAAAAGTATTTAGGTATTGCAGTGCTCAGCACTGTAACGTGTAACTGATTTAGGAGCCGGTCTCATTTTCAAAAGGGATTTAGGCAATTAGGAAACGAAATCTTATTGATAGTCAATGGGATCTAGGCTCTTAGTTCCTAAATCCCATTTGAAAAATGAGACTTAGGCTCCTAAATCAGTTACACATTGCTATGCGGTGTGCTGCAATATCTAAATACCTGGCCCTTAGGCTAGATCTTTTTCTGGGTCCCATCCCTTGGAGTCCAGGCTCTGTGCAGTGGTAGGTGACACAGTGGTCAAATGCTGTGGCTTAGTTTACACACTGGTAGTGTGGGTACTGGTGCTGAAAATGCTTACAAATATTCCTAGAGTAACCATGTCCTAGATTGACTAAGAATAGCATGAGGAAGCTAATTACCTGAGTACCCTCCATTCTTTCAGGATCGGAATTCCCTATCTATAGACCCGATCCAAAGCCTATTGACATCAGTGATGACTCTTTTTCTTTCATTGATCTCAAGAGATTTTTGGACCAGACTTTTTCTTTGTATATTTCCTGAAGACTTTGTATTCTCTTGCAAGCCCTGTCTCAGGAAGCCTCAAGGACAAAGGTGAAGGTGTATTTGGCTATACAACTGCTTATACAAGATACAGTTTGACTTCAGGTTGGTTTGTACAGCAAGTCAGTAATTTTTAAGTGACTTGAGACTGCTATACTCCAGCTCAGTAGAAAAGAACAGGTAGATTAAATGTCTGTGAAAGAACTAAACCCAGTCTGACACACAAATTGCAGATTTGATTGCACTGTTCAAGATCAACACCATGATAGTTAAATATTGGACCACACACAGTTTTACAATCTACTTTGGAAGTGACACATGGTGATGAGAGATGCTTAAAACAATGTTTTGTTTGTAAGGAGGATCCTGTAAATGGATGGAGTATGTCAAAGTCTGTCACCATTTAAGCAGAGTTTATTGATGCAGACAAAATGACTAGAATATCACATCAGTATGCAGTGTAGTTAGGTAATACATGAGCAGAGCAAAGCAAATTCTGTCTAGCAGTGCTAGTTTGAGAAAAGTGTTAGAACTTGTCCTACTGACGTTAGTTTACTCTCTCACCTGTTCATTCCTATTACATTCAGTGGGTATATTGGATTCAATGGAGTTGCTCAGGAACGAATGCTGAGGGCTGAATTTTACTTGAGGTCGATCTGTGTTCAGTTATTCTGATAGGAAATGATACATTGAGCCTGGTTCTCCATTGCCTTTCACCTTGTGTAGTCACCGACACTTGTGCATTGTGTATGTGCTCTAGCATATTTGCCCTGGTCTGGTACAGCTCTGCACCCACTTTTCACAGGGGTCAATGACGCAACATGGTGCAAAGCTGCAGAGAATCAAGACTGCCTTTTCCCATGGACGGGGGATGTATTTCCTCCCAGTGATAGAATGGTGCTTTGTATTTCACAACTGGATTTGGTTTTGCTTATAAATATCTGTTCATATGATCACTTCTCTCTTTTCCTCTCCCCCTCACCACACCTTTTCTTGTCTTAGTTTTTATATCCTGTTCATCACTATGGGAAGATTCTGCATTTTATTGTCATTGTGCAACAGAAATATTTACATATAGCATTGACTAAATTAATCATAATGGATTAAAACACAGACTACTAAAGGCCTTATTTGGCAAACCCACACAAAGTGGTCCCATTTATTTGTGTGCATAGCTGGCCTTAGCATTTTAAGATAGGCCTGCGAAACAGAACTAACTCCTGACCACTTTGCTTACAACACTAAGTACAGAGCTAGCCTCTGCTCTTTGGGAGGGCTAGTGAGGTAAGACTTTCCGACAGCCCTCAACTTAGCTAATTATTTGTGATACAAAAGTTGTGTGGGAATCCTTCAGTTTTCTCTGCTGCTGAAGAAGTGAAGTTCACCTGCTTTGGCTGGAGTTTTAGAGATGCAGTTATTTTCTCAAGTTTGCAAGGGATATTTGTCCCAATAAATTGGAGATCTGGGAGCCCCTACACCCCCAGCCACTTGATGGGCCGTGTGCATTTCAGTTAATTATGGTGTCCTACCATAATTGCCATGACATCCCTGCAGGATGGGTAAGTATTACCTGCCCCATTTAAGCGATTGGTGATCATCTAAGGCAGAAAATTTGTGACTTGACCTAGTGTACGTGTGAAGTCTGTGTTGGAGCAGGAGTCCCTTGCTCCCAGCATGCTGTATTAACTGCCTCTCATGAAAATTAGCTGCCCTTCCTTCTTGCTCTGAAGACTTTCAGCAGAGGAGCTGGAGGCAGCCAGATGGGAGTGAATGTCCCATGGGTGGTAGCAGCTTGCGGATCACTGTTCCCCACAGCAGCAAACCGATTTGTGGGCCTCCCGAAAGCTGGGAATTAAAACGGTAGGGTCCTTGCTGTTACCCGTCTCCCAAAGACCAGCCAGTCATCGCTGCTTTCTCCTCTTGAATCTTGTTGCTGTTGACACCTTCACTCCGGGTAAATGTGCCCTTATGCCATGACTCAGCCTGTGTTTAAGTGCTTTGCTGAGTCTGTTCTTAAGTCATGATAACACAACTTATCTTTTCCCCCTCCAACTTTGAAAAAATGCCTCTGGGACAGAAAGAAAAACATTTGAGAACTCTGTTTAAAACCTCAGCTGTATTCAGCTTTATTTTAACTCCCTCACTTCCTTCTTGGGCAAACTTGCTTCCACCACTGACTGTGCAAAAACAACAGATGTTTGGCTGATGCGCTGCTGGAGATACCCTCTTACGCTATTGGTTATCTCATCTCGCAGCCTATAAAGTGTATGTGATAATTGGTTTTCTCTCCAGCCTTTGAGGCTAGAAAACTCAATTAGCATCTCTACGTATTTTCTTTTATAAATTCTCAAAAATGCAATTGTTTTGGAGGGAGGAGGGAAGAAGACAGCTTAGCACTGAATACGATTTTTTTTTTAAGTTAGGAGTCAGTTCTTCCATCTAAAGCACTTGTACATCTTCAGCAGCAGAAGAAATTGCTTGCTCCTACAGTCTCTTTATGGGTATGTTTGGATTCAGTTTTGCTCTCATGTACATTTCTCCGTACACTTCCGTAGGAGTTTTTAAAGATGGGATTTGGAGCGGTCTATTGAAGGTCGGAACTGGGCCCTTAATGTCTGTCTGCTGTTTAGATAGATTTAGGGTGCGTGAAAGGGGCTATTTACATGATACCCTTCTATGCTCATACTTAGTAGTAAGCTGACAAATATCCACTTACATTGCAGTTTATTGTGAATGGGCAATTATTGGTACCTAGCTATTTACCAGTAACTGACACAGCCAGACTACACTGCAATCTAGCTGTCTGAAGGCAGACTTTATCTGATAACCAGGAAGAGACAAAAACAAAGTGATTGGGGGCGGGGAGAGGGAAGTAAGAGGGGAGGAAAGAACATTGGAGCTTCTGAAAGCTGAGCCGCGAAATGTATTCGGTTCTGTCCTATTGATCTGGTTCATGGTTTTTAGGAAGAAGAGTTTTCCAAGTATCTTGTCTAAAAGTTGTTGCTGAACTAAAGCACAGAAAAATAATGATCACTGATTGCTTCAGAGGTTTTGCTTTCCAAATTACTTTCAGACCTTGAGATGGGATAGGGCATCAGAAGGCACTGCTGATGGCTCAGTGTGTCACACTGGGCAAGTCCGTGAATAGCTGTGCCTCAGTTAACCCAATTTTGTATAAGAAGGGGAAAGTGGTGTTATCCTAGTTTTAAAGTGCTTTGATAGCTATCTAATTGCTAGGTGGTATTATAATAAATTATTAAATCAATTAGTATTAGTAATTAGCTGATTCTTGTCATTAAAATTATTGCAGGCAATTTTAAATACTGTGACCTGTCAACAGTAACTTCCTGGGACCTTTACTCACACGGGTAGCTCTTATAGGAGTACTTCCATTGGGATACATCTGAATAAGGGTGCAGGATTGGCTTCCTAGTTTTGTATTAATAGGCCATAAGAGATCGGGCCCGATAATGCCAACCTATTACCCTGACGGTAGCTCTAATGAGACTGTGAGTTTGCGTGAGTAACGGTTTGAAGGACTGTGAGTACACGTGACCCTCGTTTCTCAATTTGTGCCAAAAGTGCAAAGTTAGCACGACGTGTGTTAAACTTGAATGGCATATTTTTAATCTGTTTAATTGTGAGAGAAAAGATGTTTGTTTGATCTGATATCATTAAATTAGAATAATGGGCTTCATTTAAAGAATTCCACCCACCCACCCACGTGCATAAGCCACATACACACACTTTCTATCTCAAAGAATAGGTTTTGTCTGTTACAGTACGGTACATTTGTTCTTGTTTGTAATAGCAGTGTGAATAAAATGTAAGGCTGCATCTATTCCCCAGTAAGGAATTGTATGTATTGATTTTTTTTTTGTGGGGAATTAAGATGGATTTTAATAGTATTGCTGGAATCTCATGGTACATGTTAGAAAGTTGAGGTAAGAACAGCATTTTGCATGATCATGAAATGACAGAGAGACACAGTAACCTGGCTGGGAAGTCAAATATAGGGCTGGCTTTTTGGAGCCCGGAAAATGTGTTGCTATGCCTGTGGATGGATAAACTGTGTGTGGTTGTCACCGAAGATTGTCTAATCAGGAGTGCACATACTTCTAAAGAAATTAGACGAGGATACAGTCACCTCTGAGTGTGTGCATGCAGCTCTAGTAAAACCCAAAGAACCCCAGTAACCTTCTTTTAAAAAGTCAGCATTTGCCAACAACTACTACACGCTTGCAGGCAGGAACTGTAGTAATTACGACAGTAAGTAGCTCTGTTATCTCAGATCTTACTCTATGGAAAGTGTCGTCAAATGCTGACCATTAATGGCAACCATGGTCGAGTCGGGGATCTGTTGTTTTGCAGCGGGTTCTAAAAATACCCCATCAAAGGTGGGTTCAAACCCGATATTGCTATGAGCAGAGTGTCTTTAAAAACCTTGCCCTGTCATTGAATTTCATATTTTAAAAGAAAACTAATTTCCAATAATAAACAGAAGCCTAATCTCTCACTAGGAATAAAACATTATATGGCATTTTTGTTAACAGTTGGCTTTTTAAGGTTATTATTAGCAAAGGAAATTTGGAACAAACTCCTTTAGGATTTTTCCTTTTATCTATGCAGCCATAAGTCTGGTATAGAGCCATTAATTTCCAATTTTGAAAGGATTTTATCTAATAAAAGGAGCAGCGAGTAAGAGCCGATACTTCATTCCAGACACATAGATGTAGTTATGACAACATAATCTCAAACTCCTGTGATACAGCTTAGAAGCTCAGTGAAGAGGAACTGATCTGAAGCCATGCTGCAGAGCTCTTCGTTCATAGATCACCACAATGTATAGCCTACCCTGTTTTGTCAAATATAAGAGTATCTGAAAAGGTTGGGGGTTTTGAGCCCTACTCTTTTATCAGTATCTGCCCAAGGGACTTGCACGCACAACTTCTAGCTGTGCTGGGGGGAGGAACAGAGTACTTGGTCTATATGCTTAGAATATCAGACTTGTTACAGGATGGACTGTGATGTAACGGAGGGACTGGTATTAGGATATAGAGCCTTGGACCTCTGGCTCACCAGAAGGAATGCTTGACAGGTCTATACAGACCGAAAGTCTTTCTTTACTCACAGCCAGGCTCAGGTGGTCTCTAGTGTTGGTCCCACTCTAGACATCAACATGGCTGGAACTTCCTCAGACCTTTGAGGCAATAGTAGCTTCAGTGCACACTCGGTTGCTGCCAACAGGATCCTTGATGGGGTGGTGTAGCTGTAGACCTACCAGGAGTGCCTGCAGCACATGGATCTCGGTTAGCAGGAATTTTGAGTCTCGTGGTCATAGGGTTGCCAACTCTGACTGAAGCTATTCTGGGAGATTTTTTCCCCACCAACGTGACATAATAAGATATTTTAAGAAAATGACATTAAAATCTCCCGAATTGCTTTCAGTAGTCACCGTGAGATTGATGCCAATTTAGAGAGACTCCAGGCCAATCCTGGAGGGTTGGCAACGCTCGGTCATCTACCCCTTCAGGGCTGCAGGCACATGCTGCCTAGTACTTCAGGCTGAGGAATAGGTTTCTGAGGTGGGTGAGGGAGCCTTGGACTGGGAAGTGGGAGTGTCATAGTTTAGCTGCTCCATGGCGCCCCCTGAGGGGCCAAGCATAGTACTTCAAGTGCTCCCTGCCTTAGTCCACAAGTTGTGGCCGTGGGCTTGCAGCAGGGTGGCGGGCCTGTGTCATAAGCTCCAGGTCCAACTCTACACAGTTAAATACAGATAACAAACCCAGAATTTGGCTGGCTTTAAATAAATTAACAAACAAAACCTCAAAGGGAAGTGCTTAGCTGCAGCTCTAGAAGGCCTGCCTTGACCGGACCCAAGGGGTCTTGGCTAGCACTGAGGAGCTCCTCCTCTGTCCAGGTCTCACCCAGAACTTCCTCTTCAGAGGAGGCAGGCGCAAGCTTACTTAACTGGCCTGCTGGCTCCCGGCTGGTCAGTGTCACTCCCGGTCTTTCAGGCCTCTGCCAAAGTCTTGTTGGTCTCCCAACCTGAGCAGGAGGTGTCAGGGTGCCGATGTCTCCAGCAGGGGGCAGAGAAGACCTGATGGACCCTGTCTCAGGGATGCCTTCTGAGCTGTGAGAAGCTACTGAACCTCAGGGAGGCCAGGTGAGAGGAACTCTGAGTCTGGTGAATAGAGGGTAAATTTTGGTGTCAGAGGATTCATGGGGTATTTGACATGCAGGTCCTGAGTCTGAGGGGGGTCATGTGGGAGCAAGAGGTGTGTGTGTGTGTGTGTGGGGGGGTGTGTGTCAAGTTGTGGGGAGGGGTTTGGGAAGCAGGGTAAGGTCCTGCACTATGGCAAGGTCAGGTAGGAACAAAACTGGAGGGGTAGGAGCTTTAACCCCAAAGGAGGGGACGGGAGCAGGTTTCATGTGGGGAGGGTGTTGGGAGAAGGTGGGTTGAGTTGGGAGGGAAAGGCGGTGGGCTGAAATGAGTGAATTGACGGACGAGAGGGCAAATGAATTGGGTGTGTTTGAGGGCAGGGGGAAGACGGTAGTTGGGAGAGAGGAGAGTGAGGGTGTAGAAGACAGTGAAGAGAATATCCAGCAGAGCAGTCAGACTCAAATACTGTTCTCTTCCACCCTGCCCTTTCTTGGTGTGTTCCAGTTTTCACTACGGGCGGGAGTAGAAACAGAAGGTTCCTTTTTCTTGACACTTCCCCATCAACTTCTCTCACGCACCCCTCCTCAAAATCCTTACTTACGATATCCTCCACCAGTGTCCCCATTTAACTCTGATCAGTCTGCAGGGCAGGTGGTGGGGGGACTGTGCTAGCGCCATATAGTACCTGCAACCCCACTGCCTTTAGCTAGCTAGTGACTTTGGTGAAATGAGCTTGGTGTAGTGTCTGACAAATAGAACTCACTTGATCCCAGTTGGCATTAACTGACTCCCCCCTGGACAGTGTCCACACAGAAGTGAGGGACTGGGCCATTACCTGATGGTCTCTTGTGCATGAGAGTCATACTGCACACGCTACACTGCAAGCTGACACGTTATTGCAACTTGGGTAGAGATACCTATGCTACTATTACCTTTGCTAAAAATATCAGTGTAGACACGGCAGCACAGGCTCCAGCATGCACTAGCAGGGTGACCAGATGTCCTGATTTTATAGGGACAGTCCCGATTTTGGGGTCTTTTTCTTATATAGGCTCCTATTACCCCCCCACCCCCGTCCCAATTTTTCACATTTGCTGTCTGGTCACCCTATCTAGCCACTCAAGTACCTACCCAAGGTCCCTTGGCTAGCAGAGTGGACATACACCACTTCCTTTTACTCTGAATCTTCACCGGTTAGAATTTCTAACACTTGCCCCTGTCCCCCCTACGCATATGTGCACAAGTGTTAGCCTATGTGCTGTAACACCCATTGGCATCAGTGGGTTTGGTGGGCACAAGTTCTAGAACACTGTGAGTGCATGTGCTAGACGTTTTAAAGGCCACATTTGAATCTTAAGAGTTTTTAGCAGGTGTTTGCACTGCAGAGTGCAGATACTGGCCTACTGATACAGAAGGATGGAAGTTGTTTTGTTTCTACCAAGGATTATGTGTGTGCTCTTTGAATTTTTCTAAATATTTTTTTTCTAACTGTGTGGGCTGGAATAGCTCTGAAATGCAGCCAACAAGCGGGCAATAAACCAACGAAAGCAGTAATTGTACAAAGATAAAATAATAGAAATTCTTGAGAAAGCAGCACTCTGCATGCATATCTTGTGATATCTGAGAGGGGGAGGGATGTATTTGCAAGAGTCCACCTGCTTGTCTTTTTTAAATTAGCTAACCAAGTGTTCCATTTCCAGCTAAATCTGTCTGTCCATCCGGCAGGTCTGGCAGTTGCCAATTACTACCTCCACTAATTTTGACAAGTCAACACCACTGTTGGCAGTGATGTGATATTGCCGGAGCCTCAGCCATCATGCTTTTGCAGTAGTTTGTCACTCTGATATCTGCGCGTGCCACAGACAGTGCCCTGCAGTCAGAGATGAGGCAAGCCATTTGCAAACATTACAAGAATGCGAGTCAATCGCTGTTTCTAGCCATCATATTATTCAGATCAGAAGTATGCCTTTAAGCCTGACATGCTCCATCACTGTCTCATTGGTCATTTTCTCTTGTCAACATAGTCAGGATTCTCTCTTACTACTTTACTTCTAACACTTGATCTTCTTTTCCCTAACCATTTCTGTTTAGGATCCCTAGACTTTGGCAATGAGTTAAAAATCATGCATGCATCCTAAATCTAATCTGAATAACGTTCTATCGTCCACATTCTGTCCATAAATTTCATATTCTGAAAAGGGCTTGACTCTGGTAGATACCTTGCTAGGAATGCAAGAGACATCTGGATCGCTTTTATCTCTGTTCTTGAAATCCTTCACCTGTGCTAATTACATCTAAACAGGTCACTACCTCACTGATTTATACTGATCTGCATATTTAGTGCAATCTTCTTTGCTATGAAGGGGAGGAATCATGCTCCTCCTCCATACCGTTGTCTTGCCAGGTAGAATAGGATTTGTGAATCATTTGGGATACATTTGAAAAGAACGGACACCCCCAGAAAAACTCCCAGTATTAGGAAATTAACTAAAGCCAGCTTCTACTCAGTGTGGATATTTCTTTGCTAATGTTGCAGTGAAATTGTTAATTTGGTTGATCAAGTCTGGAATCCCTGTTTACACTGCAGTTGTTAGGTTAAATGTTGTATTAATTGACTTCAATCTCTCTATTTCCCCCTGCAATGTACTGCAAAAGACAGTCCTAGAACATTCTTCTATCTTAATGAAGCTTCAGCTAATGCTGGACAGTGCAAGACTGCTAGAGGCGCTTTAAGAAATTTAAATCGTAATTGCACCTGGCCAAATCCTATTTAATATTAGCGATGAGCTCGACTCGTAGATTTGTGTGTGTATGTGGGGGGGGGGGGTGTCTTAGGGACTTTTGTCTCATTGTGGCATATTGGAACTTGAAGCATGGTATAGTTAAGTCTTTACCACATTCCCCCTGAAATTTTAGCATCCATCTCTCTCTCGATATGGGGACTTTGCATGATCAATGTAGAGACTCTTCGCTTTTGTTCGTTTTCACAGTAACATGCAATATCCACATTTTCTCTGCTGTTGTCCAGAAGGTAGGGGTCTGGCCTTGGGAAATTTACAGTGCTTGGTACTGGACTTCTTCACATATTTAATCCTTTCTTGTTGTTTCTGGTTTGTGTTCAGAAATCACCAGTATCTTGAAGATAATGTATGCGGCGTTTCTGAGAGTGGAGAGGCGAAATCAGGGGACCCTGTTCAACTGCAGTAATTGAAATTAAATTGAAATTGAAATTAATGGAGATATCCCATCTCCTAGAACTGGAAGGGACCTTGAAAGGTCATCGAGTCCAGCCCCCTGCCTTCACTAGCAGGACCAAGTACTGATTTTGCCCCAGATCCCCAAGTGGCCCCCTCAAGGATTGAACTCACAACCCTGGGTTTAGCAGGCCAATACTCAAACCACTGAGCTATCCCTCCCCCCGTACTAAACTTTAAGTACTAAACTTAAAATCTCTGTCGGGCCCAATCCTTATCTAGGCAAAACGCTCATAAACATCAGTGGGAGTCTTGCCTGCCTAAGGGTGGCAGGCTGAGGTCCAATGACGCTTTGATTATTAACCTGGAATGATCGGACTATGCTGTAAATGTAAACTCTTGGAAATAATGGGCGTAAACTGTTCTATAGAACAGCTCTTAATCTGTTTGCCAGAAGCTGGGAATGAGCGACAGGGATGGATCACTTGATGATTTCCTGTTCTGTTCATTCCCTCTGGGGCACCTGGCACCGGCCACTGTTGGAAGACCGGATACTGGGCTAGATGGACCTTTTGGCCTGACCCAGTAGGGCCATTCTTATGTTAAGCAACACACTAGAGTCTCTAGCTTAATGGCAGCATCTTCTGTTGCCACTTGGGGGATCAAACATTAGGATAGTGCTTGCTCCTCCTATAGCAGAAGTTGAGTGAGGCCATTGTTAAAGGAAGAGGGGGAATCTCAGCAAGCGGCTGGTGCTTGCAGTGGTATTTGGCTCAGAAGCGAGCTGTGTTGGTTTCCAGGGAGTGTCACTACAAGGAAAGGACCTATCGATGGCACGGCCATCGATGAAGGTGGAGGAAGCTACCCTGGATGAACCTCCAGAATGAAAAGACATTGGGCCAAATGCTGCTTGCCTGACTTGTGCAAGGAACCCCACTGAAATGCGTGGTCTTCCCTTCACAACTCAGGGTTTGACCAGCCGCATCATGTCCAGCAATAGCAACAATCTGAGAGGTGTTTGCAGGTGCTGGAGGAGGGGTCCCTCTGTACAATGTAACATGGCACACAACAGTCTCACAGGGTCTGATCCCTTTACACTGGTTTTACACCAGCATGGAACTCCACTGACTTCAGAAGCATTGCTCCCCGTTTACATCAATGTGACTCTTCTGAAGTCAGTGGAGTTACACGCCAGTGGTATCAAATGGGTGTGGGGTTAGGAGCAGGCTGGCCGTGTTTATTAGAGAGACAGCATTTAAAAATAAATGGCCCTAATGCTCTTTTTTTAAAAAAAAAAATAAGCAGCTAAAAGGCGTTGAGTCGTATTGAATACGAACCTTGTGATGGCTCTGGATGGTTTAGTCTGTTTCATTTTGGTTTAAATCTGTTTTTATTACTTTAATGCTGTCAGAAGATATATTATCTGTACTGAGATGCCCACTGTTCAATGTATAGGTTATCTCCAGCATGACAGCTCTGTATCTTCAGTGTCAGATACGCTGCTCTCAAGCCATAGTAGATTTACAGATTCTATTATACTTCTATTGAACAGCTCTTAATCTGGTCAGAGGGAAACATGCTACAACCAGCACATTTTATCCCTTGCCTTTTGTACTAGAGCCTTTTTGGCAAGGTTGGACAATTGCATTAGAAATGTTCCAAGATCAAACCAGCTTCTAATACTTGAAAATGTAAATGCTGGAAATTTCTCTTCACCTACCAATGTATGAATCTGAATAAAAACTAGTGATTGAATTAATTGCAGGTTTTTATATGTTTAACCTCTAAGTATTAATGCATTGGTCTTTATGCTGTGTTCTATTAATTTAGTATTTAGAACCTCCATTTGAAAATGAGTCGTAAATCTAACGAAGACGCTGTCTACGGACCTTTTTTGTTTTGGCAGCTTTGCTTCTTGACAACCATGTTTCTTCTTTTACGTTTATGTGCATGAACGAATGTAATTGTTCTGTGCATGGAAAAATTACATTTGCTTTGCTTTTTCCCAACTAAGTAAGCCGAGTTGCTGCTTTATTCCGTCTCTGTGGAATGCCTCTTTTGTGTGCAGGACAATGCACAATGAATCTCCTTTGCCCGTAAAGAATAGTAGTGCGATGGCAGTTGTCATGTATGACACCTAATTATAATTAGTATTGTTCGTTATATAGCTTTCTTTGTTGTAAGCAGTATAACGTAAGTTCACAGTAAGGAGATAGGAGCATACCAACTACTGCAAGAATGTTGTGCTATGAATGTGAATTTTTTTTTTTTTTGCTGTGACTCAGATATTCTCCCACCAGCTGCTTTGACCTTGTATCTCCCTTCAGATTCGCACTTCTTACTACCTCTTTTCAATTGATCCCTGCTGTTAGTGCTTTGAATGCCATTGACTTTACACTGTGCCTATTCCTACAGCTCAGCAGTTCCACCTTGTTGCAGCTGCTGTAGTCTTCTCTCTTATCGCCTTTAAAAAAGAAAAGAAAAGAAGCCTGGACTCCATCATGGGGAAGTATACAAATTGATTTCATTCTGTTTGAAACAGGGGAAGTGGGAAATGCAGTGGTGCTTCTCTATGTAGAGATGTAGGTCATGAAAATGTATAATCAGCTTACATTTGTATCCACACTTTGCCGGAAAGTAATCCTGCTTAGCGTCACTTTATGGGTTTGGAGTTTTTCTGAACCTTACAATCCCTTATGATATTTAAATAAAGCATTGTGATCACTGATTTGCTTAATGCATGCAGAAAGGACATGATCTATCTTTAGTAGGAATGTATTTATGTATGTGTTTGACAGGCAAAATAGTTTTCCTTTCCACACTAAGGGCTACATTCTCATTTCAAAGCCCCAAGGGAGTTCTCTATTCTCTCTGGGAGAAGGGGTGTGTGTTCGTTCTCGTTCTCTCTCTCTCTCTCTCTCTCTCTCTGGGATCCATATACATATCAAGAAAAAGCTGTTGGGATAGTGATCTGCCATGTGGTACTCAGATGGGGAATTTTGCACTGAAGTTTGGGAACTACCATGATTGTCCATTTTCCCCAGCCAACGAGAAGCTAGCACTCGCTTTTTAGCTTAGGTGGGATGAGGCAGCTCTCTATCCCAGCTTGTCAATTTGTTAACAGAGATGGGCCCAAACTGCAGTTTCACAGTATTACCAACTTCAAGTATTCAAAAATCATGAGGCAGGCTCGCCAAAAATCATGAGATTGGCTTTAAAGTAATGAGATTACGCAAAAATAATAGGTTTGGTGTTCTTTTTATTTGCCTTCTGCTTTCTGAGCCTTTAGGGTGCACTGAGGTCACATTTTCCAGCTTTATCCACAGCCATGAGGGCTAGAAACTTACTTCTTCTTTAAGACTGAAGGCTGAAATCAACACACAGCCACTTGACTCCAGGCTTTCTGGAGAACAATTATCATGAGACTCATGACAAAATCATGAGAGTAGGCAACACTGGTTTCAGGATTTGAAAGTATCTTTTAAGAGCTGTGCAGAGAACTCCTTGTGCACTGCAAATGGCTAGTTTGTCAGGCCTGCAAACCCAGGAACTACGGCACACATTCCTGAGCGCAATCTACTCGCACCGTACCTATTTCCGTATATATGCAGATATAGACCACTCTCATAATGATAACCAACGTTACTGGAAGGATTGGGGCTTAGGATTTTGGCTTAGGGCTTTGGAGAGCTAGAAGCTGACTAGGAAGGCTGGGTTTAGATCTGAACTTCATTAAAGTTAAAGGGAATGTTTGGGTTCCTCTCTAGCCCTTAATACACGCGTAGCCTACCTGAGCCTCAGAAGGAGACAGAATTTACCAATGTACATTGCCAAAGAGCCACAGTAATACCTCAGCAGCACCCATCAGCCCCCACCCCCAGCATCTCCTGCCCACGAGCAGCCCTACTGATCAGCACTTCCCCCTCCCAGGAGGCTCTGGGATGGATGGGGGAGGAGCGGGGTGCAGCAGGCTCAGGGGAGGGAGCGCGAAGGGGTGGGTGTCTTGGGGTAAGGGGTGGAGGTCTTGGGGTAAGGGGGCAGGGTCTGGGGGTAAGGGGGCAGGGTCTGGGGTTGAGCAGTGGAAAGTTGGCACCTGTAGTTCCGGCCACGGAATCAGCACCTCTGCAAGGAACCACATATTAACTTCTGAAGAGCTGCGTGCGGCTCCGGAGCCACAGGTTGGCCACCCCTGCCTTAATACATTGCTTCCTGTCTCTGTGATGGAATTGTGAATAAAAAATCCTCCTCCAAATCACTTTCCCCATTTTTTTTTTAAAAAGCTCCTATTCCCCACATTTCTCCACCAGCCACAGTGTGAAGTATTGGACATGCCTATCAATAACTTCCGTTTTGGCTTCATTCTTACTTCCTAGGGGATTTACCCAGTGTGTACTTGACATATTTGTTCATGGCATAGCAGCTACTATGCTTCCGAACTGAGAAATGATCCCACCATCCATATGCCCCTATAATCAATGCACGTCCCATTACCTGGAGGCTGTGTGCAAAAAAGAGCTAGTACTGAGCTCATCGAGGCTTATGGCAGCTTAAACCCCGAGTTTCTTTATAAACTGATCCACAGGAAAATTTGGGTATTCTCTCCAGTGACATAGGGGATGTCTACACTGGGGGGGGGAAAGATAAAGCTTGGAGCAGCGAGTCTCAGAGCCTGGGTCAACAGACTAAGGCTCATGCTATGGGGCTAAAAATAGCAGTGTAGACCTTTGGGCTTGGATTGGAGCTCAGGCTCTGTAGGCCAGTGAGGGTGGTGGATCTCATACCCTGTATGCATCCCCTTCATACAAAAATAAAACATACACTTAAGTAAATAGCCCCATTAATTAACTGAATGACTCATGCTTAAAAGTTCGGCATGTGCTCAAATGCTCTGCTAGATTAGAGTGATCACTAGAGCTGGGCAAAATTTTTCACCCAAAACTTTTTTTTGTTGAAAAATGCAGATTTAGTGACACCAAAACGTTTCGTGAATTCATGTCAGTTTGTGTTCGGGACAGCAGGGAATTCTGAAATTCAAAATGTTTTGTTTAGACCTCTTTCAAACAAAATGTTTTTATTTTTCAATTTGAAATGACTTCATTTAGAAATTGCCTTCAATTTTATTTTATTTTTTTAATGCTCAATCAATATGAAATCTTTTTTGGGGGGTGGGAAGGTTAAATGACCTATTTCTTTTGACTCTTTTGACTTTGTCAGTTGTTTGAAAAATTTTGGCTTTGAGTGGACCCGAAACAAATTTTTTCAGAATTGCCCATTAATTTAACAATGTTATTTATAGTTTGGTCCAGGGTTTCTCAAACAGGGGCTAATGGGAGTTGCAGGAAGCGGCGCAGGCCGAGGGACTTACTGGCCGCCACTTCCAGCAACTCCCATTGGCCCGGAGCAGCGATTAGCGGTCACTGGGAGCCGCGATTGGCTGGATCTGCGGACGGGGCAGGTAAACACACCGGCCCGGCCCGCCAGGGGCTTTCCCTACACAAGCGGCAGCCCCAGTTTGAGAAATCCTGGTTTAGTCAGAATGTTGACTAGCGTTACCAGTGTAGTTACCATTACTAGATTCAGAATGGCATGTGTTTGCAAAAGCATATCTCAAAAAGGGCAATGATATTCCTAGTTCCAATTCAAGAGCATGGATTTCAGATATACAACGTACAATTAAGATTAGAGTCTGATCCATAAAATGGTGGTATTAGGAGTACATATTAAAAGTCCTTCCCACTGCCTTGAGAAATCATTATTGCAATAACACTCATTCTATTGTTGATGATAATTGAACATGATTGAATGAGAAAATACCAGCTGATATTTAAACTACTACTTATTATCGAATCAGTTTCTTAGATAAAATCACTTAATTAAGCAGCATTCTATTTGTTTAGCATCCAGATCAGTATTCAATAAAAAGAGGTAAATAATGCTCCTCTGATTTCAGCAACCAGCCTACCTATTCATTTAATGAAGTATTATTACAGTAACCAGCATTTTGTATATTGCTGTTCTGTAACCATAAACTGATCTGTTGCACAATTGAAAAAGGATTATTCATTTAAGCCAAATCTACAATTAACCAAAAAATATCCCAAACCTCCAGCTGCTATGCTGTGACTCACGGGTTCTTTCGTCTCTGAAAGTTATTTTGTATTGTGAAGGATATTGATATATGGAAGCTTGTGTTATTTTCTTCTAACAATCATGATTAAGCAAGCTTATATGGTGAGTTATGAATGAATTGAAAATTGTCTCTTGTTGCTGTAAGATTCTTATGGTTGCCCCTCTTTGAACTGAACTATTTAGTGAGATAACTCATGTCACCAGGATAAGCGCTCTGCAAGCTAGTTCATTTTTCATGGCTGTCTGAAGGACACTCCTGGATGGCGCCGTTGTTACCATGCAGAATTTTTAGCCTGCTGAATGCATGATTATTCAGTGGGCTTCCTTACTGGACTGTAATTCAGTGACTAACTACAGGGAAGCAGTGCTTAAATAACAGTAAGACTGACAAAAAGATAGTTGATGCTAATGCTTGGGACCTGATCCTGAAAATCCTTGATCATGTGAGTAGTCTTGCAGATTTCAGTGGGATTACTTCCAGGAGTAGAAGGTTGACATTCCTATCCCTGGCCTCAATCCTTGGTTGTGATTCATGCAATTGGATTTATGTGCCCATTCAGTCATAGCCCATTTAAGTCTATCACAATGTGTATCAGGGCTTGGCTGTTAACTCTCCCATTTGAACAGGGTAAGGAGAAACATCATGGCAGAAATTCAAGAATGTGTTGTACGTTTAAGCACTTCAAAATATGGCCTGGGTCTCATTTTCAAGAGAATTAGGCACCTAAGTCACTTTGGCAATTATGAAATTTGTGCCCAGTCATGTTTTTAAACAGAACTCACCAGTGGATATGGATTGCACTATCTATTGCTGCTAGTTCTTTAAATCATAGTTTTTGAATTAAATCTTCTAGTTTAGCTTAAGAACTCATTTTTCATTTGTCATGCTTGCCAGAAGATCTACTTACATTTGAAAGCAGAACAGATACAACCGTTTATTTAAAATGTACTGTGTGCCTAACAGAATGACTGTAGCACTGATTAGTACCCATTACATTTTCATACTACGTTATTTACTTATTCTTGGTCGTGTTCTGTATGTAAGTGCTACCGCTTACGTCTAAATTAATTAGAGCTGATTTATTCAAATGAGTGAATATAGCAAAAATGAATTTAAAGCAAATATTCCTTGGTCTGTCATATTTCTAAGCTGTTTTGGTCTCGAATAGTGTAGACATGTTATGATACCCCAGTGTTCTGGAATCCTTGTATTAGGGCTGTTACGTTCTATGCAACACTCATAATTTTGAATGTTTAAAGGAAATGTCTAATAATGTGATCAGGATGAGAACTTCTGTGCTAATGAAATTACAACTAGCAAATTAATGGTTTGTAAAAATCCTCTGCGATTGCAGTAATTGTTCAGCACCTCTCAAGATCAGGCCTTACATTTTGCAGAACGGGTAGAAGTTCAAAGGATTAAATGACCCAGGTTAGCTGCAGGAAACACTAGCTCCCCCTACTGGAAATGTTATATTCATACTCCTCGGAGAAGACTGGTTCAGGGTGTCTGGCTCTTTGAGCTTATCATTGTTACCGCTGGAGATGGGCCTGAACAAAAACTGAACTCTTAAGCTTTGAGGAAGTTCAGATCTGGATCCAGATTTTATATCTGGTTCATGCCCCTTTTGAATAATAGAAGTGTACGCCTGGAAGGGACCTCAATAGGTCACCTAGTCTGTTACCTGTACAAATTAAGACTCCACCCCTACCCTCCCTCGTGGGAATTCAGGGCATAAGGGACCCAACTGTACCCTTCTGTGGGCTCCGGGTTCTACCCTTCCATGGGCTCAGGGCTAACACCCATTCCCAGTGGACTCAGGGCTCTATGGGTCTGTGAGGCCTTTTCCCAGTGAAAGAGCCTCACACAGTGAATATCCTTAAACATATACAAATATTTATTAACAATTAGCAACAAATCAACAAAATACACACGCGAAGCATCTTCTGCTCACCACTCCCAATAAGACAGACATCTCCCGATGGCCAGTCAGAGTCGTGTCGTCTGGGCTCCAGCTTCTGCACAGTCTGGTCATGCAGGGATTAAAAATCCTAGCCACTTTGGTCTTGAGCTGTATCCCAGAGTCCAGTTCCAATGTGCTTGTTTTCTGACCCTCATATAGTTAAAATGAGGATTTCTCTTATCTATGCCGTAACCAATTATTTTGCTTAAAACATCCCTATGCAAAAAACACTAACCAATCTTCTCACTATACAGGGGTACACATGCCTAAGACCGCCTACTCATTAGCTTTTGTATTTTTCAAAGTTAGTAAAAACGTCTCAAGGTCTATTTATCTTTAAGCTTCATTATTGGGGTACACTTGCAATAGCAAAACCTCCTATTTTTTATTATCAGGTAGAAGCTGCAGAAACTCAAGGTTAGCTTGTCCATTCTTTCTCTAGTCTCATGACTTTGTGAATATAACTAAACTGTAGAGTCAGGGGAATTCAGCCTTGGGAAAGCTAGACAGATAGAAAAGTATCAACTTCAGCATTACTAACAGGAATATAAAATATATATATCTTCCCCCTATTAGTAATGATGTAGCTGATACTTTTCTATCTGTCTAACTACGCCAAGGCTGAAGTCCCCTGACTCTCTAGTTTTGTTTTGTTTCCAACTTGTGGTGGCTGTGCATACAAGATGGCTGCAGGTTATGCTAAATCCATACAGAAGAAGGCTGAGAGTCTCGTCAAGTCTCGGCCTCTCATTACAAGTCCAGTTTCCTGCACTCAAGGCAGGACTCTGGCTATGGCTATGCTACAGCTTAAGTTGACATAAATTATGTTCTTTAGGGGTGTGAATTAGCCACCCCCTTGAGTGACATAACTTATGCCGACATAAGCACCGTTTGCTGCTATCGTTGCTCTTGGGAGCTAGAGTAATTAAGCTGCTCTCTCCCTTCGGTTTAGCGCGGCTACACTAAAGAGCTTACACACAGCAAGTTCTCTAGCGTAGCCATTGCCTAAGGAATAACTAAACTATTCCTGACCAGTATTTGTCTAACCTATTCTTAAAAGCTTCCGATGATGGAGATTCCATAACCTCCCTACGCAATTTGTTCCAATGCTTAACCACCCTGACAGGAAATTTTTCCTAATGTACAACCTAAACCTCCCTTGCTGCAATTTTAGCCCATTGCTTCTTGTCTTGTGCTCAGAAGTTAAGGAGAACAATTTTTCACCTGCCTCCTTGTAACAACCTTTTGTGTACTTGCAAACTGTTATGTCCTCTTTCAGTCTACTGGGTTGGCTAGTACACCTTCTAACTAAAGGTGTAAATAACTGATTAAGTTCACGGGCAATTCTGAAAAAAAATTGTTTCAGGTAGACTCAAAACCAGTGAGCTGAACGGGAAGCCTGGAGTAAAATGTTCAAAAATGACTAAGTGATTTAAGCTCCTACATGTATTTGAAAATGGTAACTAGGCTCCTAAGTCACTTGGGCACTTTAGAAAATTCCCCCAATCATTAAAACACCCCAACATTAGGAAAGTTATAATACAGATCCAATATTTCAGATTGGGCTCACTTCCTATTATCACACAGCACAAAAAATACAGAGAAGAAGGGAAGTCCTCCACAAGAATGATTGGAATGACTCTAATATAGAGTATCATTCACTGTCACTACAGGCATGTCTACATTTACAGTAGCATGTAGAATACATGCACTTGAGAAGGTAGGCCAGAAGCAATAGCATCACTTAAACTTTGTATTAATTCATTTAATAAGCAATTAGCAATTATTTACTATTTGTATTACAGTAGTGCAGAGAGGCTGCAATCACGGCTGGGGACCTATTGTGCTAGGTACTGTTTAAACATGTAGCAAGAGGACAGTCCTTGCGTCAAAGAGCTTAAAGCTTAATATACATGACACCGGATGGAAGAGGAAGCAGAGTGAAGTGACTTGCCCAAGGTCACACAGTCAGTCAATGGCAGAGCTAGTAACAGAATTCAATCTCCTGAGTCTTAATCTGTTACCCTATCTACTAGTCTGTACTACCAGTGGTTCTCCAGCATGACCAACAGGGAGGGAACATCATGGTTATGTCTAGAGTTGTGTGAATAACTGACTTTTTGGTTTGCTGGCAATTTTCTGGCAAGTAAAATAAAATAATTCCCTTTGGGCTGAATGAAATGTTTTGGTTGACCTGACGATTTTTATTTAAACTTTCAGCTTTTAAGATTTTTTAAAAAAAAATTTAAAAATAAAATTTGACACAAAGTAATTTCAAATCAGAAAATTGCTACATTTTATTTTAAAAATGTTGAAATGAAACCATTCAATTTTCTTTTCTTTTTTTGGATTGAAACAACGTGACAAAATTTTCGCGAATTTTTCAAAAATGTGTGAAATGCTTTGGTTGACCCAAATGTGTATGTGTGTGTGTGTGTGTTCTTTTTTTCTTCTTCTTTTTCTAGCCCCTCCCACCAAAGTTTCAGTTGGAAAATTTCACCCAGCTCTAATTGTCTCTCTTTGTTTATGCTGTACAATTGTAGAACATTTCTAACATCAGAAGGGAATGCAGAATCTGTAAGAGAAAAGCTCCTTCTACCAATTGCATGAGTTGCTTGGAGGATGAGCCACCCACAAAGACTAGGAGCTTGAGTAGTCATTGTCCATGACAAGAGCTTCTCTTATATGTAAGAAAAACAACCGCAACCCACAAGAGTAATTTTAAAAGAAATAAGATGATCCCTCTGCTCACTCCATGTATCTGTAGCTGTTAAGTGTGCAGTAAAGCAATTCTATGTGAAAAAGCAAGTTATAGATTCTCCCACAAACAAGTCTCCTTGCATTGTTTTTCCTCTTCTTCCTCTGTAAATACACCCCCGCCACACACATACATACACACTGATTCAACAGAGCTGAATTTTAAGATGCCTGTTCCAAGTGCACCATGGTGGGCTTTTTATTCTTGTCTCTCTAGTGTGTCTCTGTAATTAATGTCAAAAGTCTCCTCAAACTCTAAATGCTGAATAAGAGGTAAATCAATCATAATATCAGGAGGATCCACTGCATTTAGTTTCAGTAGCTTCAAGGCTGCTCTTTGGCCAGTCCCTTTGCTTGTCTAACATGTAGTCCAGGGATAGGCAACCTATGGCACGCGTGCCAAAGGCAGCGCACGAGCTGATTTTCAGTGGCACTCACACTGCCCGGGTCCTGGCCACCGGTCTAGGGGGTCTGCATTTTAATTTAATTTTAAATGAAGCTTCTTCAACATTTTAAAAACCTTATTTACTTTACATACAACAATAGTTCAGTTATATATTATAGACT
Organism: Chrysemys picta bellii; assembly: GCF_011386835.1. Lineage (NCBI taxonomy): Eukaryota > Metazoa > Chordata > Testudines > Emydidae > Chrysemys > Chrysemys picta. Next base: position 92,541,633 of record NC_088799.1, read on the forward strand.
TAGAGAAAGAGACTTTCTAAAAACGTTAAAATGTATTACTGGCACGCAAAACCTTAAATTAGAGTGAATAAATGAAGACTCGACACACGCTTCTGAAAGGTTGCCGACCCCTGATGTAGTTCTTGGAGCATAGAAGAGTGAGAGAGGTAAGAGTTGATGGGCACTTAAGAGATCCTAAGGAATGAGACAAGGACTTGCCTTTTTAATGGGTGTCTTCTGGCTGCATGTTTCAGAAGTGCAGACACCACTGAGGTGGCTTGAAAGAGCTTTTGTGCCCTGAGAGCTGCCAAAAGGGGCAAGGAGTTCTCCATTGTAATGCATTGGCCTCCCTGTGGCAAGCCAAATCCATTGAAGCTGTCCTAGTGGGCTTGGGGCAGATTTGCTTTTACTGCTTTCCTGTTGTAATATTTTTCTTGGATTTTATACACGGTCTCTGACAAGTACCAAAGCACTCTACAAAGTGCACATGGATTACTTGACTCATCACAGAAAGTCAGCCCCCACTGCTAATGAAGAGTGCAGCTCTGGTATAAATTTGTGAATCTGGGGGCTGGTATACTAGGCCACAGGTAGTAAAAAGGGGCCCAGTTGGGGCTATCTTTTTCCCCAATCCAGCAACTCCTATACCTAGAACTGTGCTGGGAAGATTGCTTTCTGGGGCAGTAGGACCTGTGCAACAGCCCCCCTTTTCCCAGTCGTATGGCCTTGAGGAAAGAGACTGCAGGGAGCAGTCTGCCAGAGACTGAAGTCCACTGAAATGACGTGATTTTAGTCCTGATCAATAGGCTAATTTTGTAAATCCTCTTGAAGATGAAAACATTATCTAGCTGCTAATTATTGTTGAGTAGGAGTATTCTTTTCCAGCTACATTACCATACTCCTCAGGGGGTTTTGTCGGGGCGTGTGTGGGCTACGGGGAGAATGAAGAATAGTTTGCTTAACTAAAGATAAAGGAAGAACCGTAGGTTGCCAGAATCTAGTTACCCATGTTGTGAATTTAGCTAGGACATTGGAACTCCATAACCATACTGCTGAGAAATGCCATGGGATCTGCAATGATCACAACTGGACACGATCACAAAATAGGTCTTTCATTGTCATTTTTTTCCAAAACCAAATTGTGGTAGACAGCTCAGATATTCGTCTTGACTGTTCTGTTACTCTTGGAAAACATGTTAAGGGGAAGAATTACACAAGTGCTTTAGTTTTATGTCTTACTAGTAAGTTGGTGCTTCCATCATCACAATACCCTCTAACTACCATGCTAGGGCATTGGTTCAATACTGATTTGGTGGGAAAAGAGCCATTTACTGATCAGCAGCACCAGTCTTTCATCTAAGTCTTGACTAAGCACCACCTTGTCCGTAAAATGTACAACGGCCTGAGTCCTGGTTAGCATTATGTTGTTGTGCATATTTGGATACATCACTATCTGAAATGTAGATTTATATGGAAACAAACTTTATGGGAAAAAAATAGACTAATGCTTTCCAGTACAAAGGAGTTGTGATGCCTTAATGAAAGGGCAGATACATGCAGCTCTTTCTCTAAAGCAGGGATTCTCAATCCCTGGCCTAAGGGCTGCTTGCGGCCCAATCAGCACACACAGCTACAGCCCATGTGACATCCTCAGGGCCATACCGTTATATATATATATAGATCTAGATATAGATCTATATATAGATATAGATCTATATATCGATATATTGTGTGGATGCAGCCCACACAGGGCCGGCTCTAACTTTTTTGCTGCCCCAAGCAGCAAAAAAAAGCGCCGCCCCCGAACCCCCCGCCGAGCGCCGCCGCAGCCCGCCTCCCACCCCCGCCGAGCGCCGCCGGAACACCCCCCCCCCCCCCCAGCGCCCCGCCACCGAGTGCCGCGCCGCCGGAACCCCCCCTCCCCAAGTGCCGCGCCACCAGAGCCCCCCCCCCCCGGCCGAGTGCCGCCGGAACCCGCGCCGAGCCCCGCGCCGCCCCCCCCGCCGAGCACCGCGCCGCCGGAGCCTGCCCCCGCCCCCCGCCGAGCAGTGCCAGAACCCCCCCTCCCCGAGCGCCGCTGGAACCCCCCCCTGAGCGCCGAGCCCCGTGCTGCCGGAGCACGCCCCCGCCGAGCGCCGCTGGAACCCCCCCCCAGCACCGTGCTGGCGCCGCCCCCCCCGCCGAGCGCCGCGCCGCTGGAGCGCCCCCCCCCCCCCGCGGAATGCTGCGCCGCGCCGCGCTCCCCCCGCCGCCCCTTACCAGGTGCCGCCCCAAGCATGTGCTTGGGTGCCTGGTCCTGGAGCCGGCCCTGAGCCCACATCACACACAGAGAGCTGCATATGCGACCCACAATGGTTAATAGGTTGAGAACCGATGCTCTAAAGGCGGGAAGGGGATCACTCAGTGGTTTGAGCATTGGCCTGCTAAACCCAGGGTTGTGAGTTCAATCCTTGAGGGGGCCATTTAGGGATCTGGGGCAAAAATCTGTCTGGGGATTGGTCCTGCTTTGAGCAGGGGGTTGGGCTAGATGACTTCCTGGGGTCCCTTCCAACCCTGATATTCTATGATACTAAATTTTGTCTTCTCTCCAGTTTGTGCAAGCAAGTTTTCCATTAGGGATTAGGTAAATGGAGGGGGTGATAGCACTTAAGGTTTCCCCAGCAAGAGATGATTATGCATTGTTGTGCACATAGCTTAAGACATAAAATAAGTATTTGGTATTGATTAGATTACACTTCAATTAAAGGGGTGAGTGCATGCATGTGCGTGAGAGAGACCGAGATGAAGGTTCTTGGACTATTTGCAAAGTGATTGTTTCTGGGAGGTTAACATCTTCATTCTACTCTTGTGTTATGGTGGTTGGAGAGCTGAACTGAAGCTATGATTCCTGCTTTCATTTGAATACTGTGTGTTGTCTTCCTTTTGTAGACGTATTCATTGTTGCCAGCTCTCCTGATTTTTACTGCATCTCGGGGACATTTGGTGATTCTCCTACCCTCTTTCCCTCCCTCCCCCAAATTTCTCAGCTCCTAGAATTGCATTACTACACTGGCACCTCAGATTTTAACAAGTGTGGGTTTCTAGCTCTTGTGGCTCTGGGGAAAAGCTTGGAAATGTGAACCTTGAAGGTTCACTTACCAAAAGGCAAATTAAAAAGAAACCCAAATGTATTATTTAAAAAAAAAAAAAAAAATCACCTCAGGATTTCTAAGCCAGTCTCCTGATTACAGTACTTTTGAACCCAGTGCTCTAGAAGGCCTATTAAGGCCTGTGGCTGGTCCCAGCTGGGCTCTATTTTACTCTCTCAGTGCAGTAGTCCAAAGATTCACAAACTTGTACAACAGTCTTATTGCATTAATTCTTCTCTAGTCAATATTTGGCTATTTTTCATTTGCTGATCTGCAAGTTGATAAATGCTAATCAACCCTCCCCCCCGCCCCCATATACATACACACAGGGAGAGTTCTAAATAGAAATGGAGCTGTTCTATCTGGGAGAGTGAGACAATCCTATGATTTCCTTCACTTGCTAGTTCTGACGTGAACATATCGGCTGGAAGGACATTAGAACAGTGAACTGGAAAAACACCATCATTCAGACAAAAAGACACTGAGGCTGAATTCGCAAATTAGTTCTGCATAACATACATTCTAATGCTATTCAATTTATTTTAAAACAAGCATTGCCTTGACCTTAGTGATAGGGTATGGGCAGGTCACATTCTCCTGCAGGGGCTGGAGAGAGCCACAATGGAAGCGTTGCTAAATAGAAATGGGCAAATGTCTCATTGTCACAGGGCAAAAGAAACCTTTCACAAACCTTTTTTGTGCAGTCTGATGTGGTCCCTTCTCTTTCCACATTGTTGAATTTAGCTGTTCGGCTTAGGGCTTAAGAGGGGACAAACTCCATGAGGAAATTACCCTCCTGCATTGTTCTGGTGTTGGGGGGGGGAGGCGGTGTTTGACTGCTCTGCAAAATGAGCCGGAGCCCCAAAGCCCTGTGGAGCCCCAAGAGGCCCTGTACCTCCACAGTGGCTCTCGGTCCCTGGCAAAGAGCTTCCATTGCAGACAGGCTCTGTGACGTCTTCCCACGTTCCATGGCTGACCCTGGAAAATTCTTTGAAAGGAGCATGCCACATTGTGGAGTTGGGGGTCCGGGAACCATAAGGCAGCTTTAGGATGTTACTTTACTCGGTCCACAGCCCCTGTGAAATCCGAGCAGGGGTGGTGATAGCATGGATACGTATCTCCTGACCTTGGCCAATCTGCAGTCAGCATGGGCCCTCCAGCTTTGTTCAGTCCTCACTCCATCCTGTGTGCAGATTCTGACTGTGCTGAGAGTCCTTTCCAAGGCTTGAGGAAGGAGATAATGGAAATGTTACAGTGGGGACAGCTGGCTCCTACCGTTTATCCGTGTTAGAGGATGGCATCAAGACATAGAGGTCCCCATGCACGTAGGCGCACACAGATGTTAGAATTCTATTTCAAGTAGGGGTTGTCTTTTTCAATAAGGGAGAGCATATGTGCTGGTGTGAGATTCCCTTTGCTTTAGTTAGATGGTGCTACAGTACATTGCTATATATTGCTATGGTAATGTGACTGTTTTGGATTGTAATTAGTACTAGTCAAATGGTGTGCGTGGGGAGTACCCTCAAGAATATTTTTAAAAATATTATGGGTTTGGTTATAGTTGGCCATATTCAAGCCCTTCAATATTTTCAGATTTGTGAAACCCTGAAAATCATCTTTGAGATTCAGTTGAATAAACATATTTAATATAGAATACATCTATTTGATTGTGAATGCGCCTCGTCCCTGTTGAATTGATTATATTATTTAGTTGTATTGCAGTAGTACCAAGAGACCCTAGTCAAGGATCAGGTCTCCACTGTACTTGACACTGTGTGTGCGCACACACACACACACACACACACACACACACACACACACACACACACACAAAGATGGTCCTCACTCCGCAAAGTAGACAAGTAAATATGTATGTACTGCAATACTCTGATCAGTTTTGCTGCTTGATTATACCAACCTTGAATTCCTTTCTTGAATTCCTTTCTTGAATTCCATTTGCTGCCACTGGTTTGCTTGTGGATAGTCTTCGGATGCCATACAGGTTCTCGAGTGGTGGGGCTAGTTCACAAATACTTGTCAATGCCAAAATTCACCGTGTTTTGTATTCAGTGAATATTCATTGATTAGTTCTCGTTTTTGACCCTCTTGTTGGTGAGAGGATTCTGGAATAAAGGAAACCAGTTGAGATGTGTAGCGGGTAGTTTTGCTTTGTCCTAATTAACTGTGTATAGCGTGTCTCACTCCACAAAGATTCACAAATGGACCATGAAATAGGAAGAGATTGGGAGGGAGGAGTGTGTTGCTTTGATTAAAACAGCTCTCTGCTGGGATTCTATTCAGCTCCCTTCCAACTCGGACGATATTCAAATGTTGCTGAACAAGGTGCTGTGCAAATTGCTGGAGCTGTCATTAAAAGGTTTAAAGTTATCATAGTCCGATCCTATTAGTTATCCAGAAAAATGCAACTTGCCACATTAGTGTCCTGCTTGAGACCCTAGGAATTCTGGTCATGGAAGAATTAAAGATCAGACTCTTCCAGGCCAATTTAGAGCCACAGAGGAAGGATTGCCTAATGGCTAGGGCAGTACCCTAAAGTTTGGGAGACCTGGGTTCAAACCCTGACTCCACTGTAGACTTCTTGTCTGATGTTGGGTAAGTCAGTTAGCTCTTCTGTGACTCAGTTTCCCATCTGAAATGGGGATAACAACACTTCCCTACCTCTCAGCGGAGTTGACTATGTTAAGGATTGTGAGGTGAGCAGATACTCTGGTCATAGAGGCCAGATAAATAGATAGCTTCATAGGTGATTTCTTTACTGTTGCTTTGATGGAATCAGTATAGGGCAGGGCTCATATTACAATTCATTGAATGTAGGCTATAAACATCTGCTTATGAACAAGGACAATGCATATTTTTCATACATTTTGTGTCCGCTGTTGTTTTCTTATTTAGAAGGTAGTACGAAGCTGTAATGTCTCCTCTAACAAGTGACCTAAGCCATTTAAGCTGAAACATATGACTCAAAGAGGAAGTATTTTGCAAAAAGCAGGTGCATGGGAAGTCAATTTCCTATTCATATTCTGTTGTGGCAATTGGTAGTTTAGAGAGATGGCAGACTTAAATTAGCTGAAAAAGTGACATCTTTAATTAAGAGAGCCTCTCTGCCAGCACACTGAACGGTTGCCAGTTTCTGAGCATTTAGGGACCATTGATTGCCAACAATGGTAGCTAAGCTGTTTCTGTGTAGAATCTAATTGAATTTTCTCAAGTTAAAGCTTAGGCTCTGAAGTTAAAGTTAGAGGAACCTGTCGTTTATTCTGACTTGACTTACAGCTACAGTACCCTACATTCTGCGGATCCTACAGCATGTGTCAACATTCAGCAATGTGGGGGCACAGCTGAGAAAATCCCTCGGGCCTCTGTAGCTCATCATGTTGGGAATCGGATATGCCATTTACGGTATACACCAAGATGCTTGAGTCCCTGTCACTGGTGGTGGTAAGGGGCAGTATGGACTTCTTTGTACCAACTGGGTAGCTGGGCCATGGGGCACTTGCCTCGGAGAGAGAGTTAATTTTACTTAAGGTTGTGGTTCCAGGAGCACAGCTGGCAGAGGCTGCGTGCGAGATGTGCTTTATCAGAACATCTGTTTGCCCTGGCCCTGTCCTCTCCCCCACCAGTATTTCCTGTTTTTGAGGTGGGGTTGACTGGAGATTGTGGGGGCTTGCACACTGCAAACCTGCCTTCCCCATGGTGGGTTTACCAACCATGGTGGACTCCCTGGAGTGAATTGCATTCCTGGTGTCTTTGGACATCAGGATGTTTCTTTAGCTCTAAATCTTGGAGCTGGAGGCTGAGCATAACTGCACCTGAGGATAAAACCCTTTGCTAGACCCTGGCAAAGGCTCGTTATCAGAATGATGTCGTCTGCTGCTCTGTCGGAGGCACAGCTAGGGGAGAGGCTTCTGCTCTTCGTTTGGCAGTGGCATGTGTTGTAGACTGCCAGGCCCCTTCTGCTGTCCCTTCTTCTTCAGTTCCTGTATCAGGCTGCGGCGCAGTTTCTCTAGCGCAACAGGCTTGGACTTCAGCATGTCCATCTCCACTGAACCCCGGTGGGGTCTAACTGACTCTATAAGCAGGGTCTGCTGCTGCTGCTCTTTCTGTTGACAGTGGCTCCAAATTTCAACTGAGCTGACTCCTCCTCCTGCTTTTTCTCCCTCTGTTGCTATCACATACTCTGAAGACTTGGTCACCATTCTTTTTCCTCCACTGGGCTCTGCTGCATATGTCCCAGAAATAGTCCAGTCCTGGGGGTTTGCTTAGACCCTGGAAGCCATAACTCTTGCAGCTGTGTCTTGTCCTCCACTTTTTTTTAGCCACTGCTAAATCCAACCCCTCAGGGTTAACTCCTACAGCTGTCTCCCCTAGCTCTTTGTCGAGAGCAGTAGGAACCTGTATACGTAATTCAGGGGTTGCTGGGTGATACTTGCTTCCTTCTTTGCCGTCCGTTCCTCTTGAACTTCATCCTCCTTTGCCTTCTCCTGAGCTTTTAGAAGAGGCCTTTGCTTGCTTGCTTGCTTTGCTGTTTTAAATTTAATGCGTGGGGGAAGTATTGGATCACTCTCACTAGTGGTGGATTCAGTCTCCGTCTATTCAGTCCTGAGCTCTGTGCATTCAGTGTCCCGTCGATAAGGCCCATTCAGTCCTGCTGGATGTGTAAGTTAGTGCTGATAATAGAGCTGGTTGGAATTTTTTTCAGTTTACAAAAAAATGTAAAATGGTTTTTGACCAAATGAAATAGCTCTTCATTGAATCATCCCAAACGGCTGCAAACCAGAAAAGAAATCATTAGGGTTGAGCGTGAGGCTGTGTTGATTTGCTGATGAAAAATGGTTTTTTGAGGAAACCAGACGCTTTATATGAAAACTTTTGTTGAATCAAAAATCTTTTTTTTCAGTTAAAAAAAAAAAAAGTTTCAATGGAAATATTTTGACTAGTCCTAGTCAATAGCTAGGGAGGAGTTTAATAAACATTCTCATTAGCATCTTGGCTGAGGCCACCAACTTGCTTCCCCTGGGACACCAAACAGTCATTGGAAGGTAATAACTTGGGCTCGATTTGAAATGCTCAGGAAGAGGTGAAAGGCTCTCCATCTAACTGCTATCCCGAAGCCGGGTCCTTTCTTATGACTATCTAACTTCCTCCCACCCTCCAATTTGCTTTAAAAAAGGAGGTGGTTCAGCCTCTCTCACTTAATACAGAACTTCATTCTCCTCAGGGTTCTCCATGTAAAATAGCTAATGGTGTAGAGGAAAACAGCTGGTTGGAAAATAAATTGATGGGGGGGGAAAATAATTTTTTTGGCAAAATATTTTGTAATTTTTTTTTCTTTGTGCGACCAGCTCTGTGTGGGAATATAACCAAAATAAATACAATTTATTCATAGATTCATAGATTATAGGACTGGAAGGGACCTCGAGAGGTCATCGAGTCCAGTCCCCTGCCCGCATGGCAGGACCAAATACTGTCTAGACCATCCCTGATAGACATTTATCTAACCTACTCTTAAATATCTCCAGAGACGGAGATTCCACAACCTCCCTAGGCAATTTGTTCCAGTGTTTAACCACCCTGACAGTTAGGAACTTTTTCCTAATGTCCAACCTAGACCTCCCTTGCTGCAGTTTAAACCCATTGTTTCTGGTTCTATCCTTAGAGGCTAAGGTGAACAAGTTCTCTCCCTCCTCCTTATGACACCCTTTTAGATACCTGAAAACTGCTATCATGTCCCCTCTCAGTCTTCTCTTTTCCAAACTAAACAAACCCAATTCTTTCAGCCTTCCTTCATAGGTCATGTTCTCAAGACCTTTAATCATTCTTGTTGCTCTTCTTTGGACCCTTTCCAATTTCTCCACATCTTTTTTAAAATGCGGCGCCCAGAACTGGACACAATACTCCAGCTGAGGCCTAACCAGAGCAGAGTAGAGCGGAAGAATGACTTCTCGTGTCTTGCTCACAACACACCTGTTAATACATCCCAGAATCATGTTTGCTTTTTTTGCAACAGCATCACATTGTTGACTCATATTTAGCTTGTGGTCCACTATAACCCCTAGATCCCTTTCTGCCGTACTCCTTCCTAGACAGTCTCTTCCCATTCTGTATGTGTGAAATTGATTTTTCCTTCCTAAGTGGAGCACTTTGCATTTGTCTTTGTTAAACTTCATCCTGTTTAACTCAGACCATTTCTCCAATTTGTCCAGATCATTTTGAATTATGACCCTGTCCTCCAAAGTAGTTGCAATCCCTCCCAGTTTGGTATCATCCGCAAACTTAATAAGCGTACTTTCTATGCCAATATCTAAGTCGTTGATGAAGATATTGAACAGAGCTGGTCCCAAAACAGACCCCTGCGGTACCCCACTCGTTACGCCTTTCCAGCAGGATTGGGAACCATTAATAACAACTCTCTGAGTACGGTTATCCAGCCAGTTATGCACCCACCTTATAGTAGCCCCATCTAAATTGTATTTGCCTAGTTTATCGATAAGAATATCATGCGAGACCGTATCAAATGCCTTACTAAAGTCTAGGTATACCACATCCACCGCTTCACCCTTATCCACAAGGCTCGTTATCCTATCAAAGAAAGCTATCAGATTGGTTTGGCATGATTTGTTCTTCACAAATCCATGCTGGCTGTTCCCTATCACCTTACCACCTTCCAAGTGTTTGCAGATGATTTCCTTAATTACTTGCTCCATTATCTTCCCTGGCACAGAAGTTAAACTAACTGGTCTGTAGTTTCCTGGGTTGTTTTTATTTCCCTTTTTATAGATGGGCACTATATTTGCCCTTTTCCAGTCTTCTGGAATCTCTCCCGTCTCCCATGACTTTCCAAAGATAATAGCTAGAGGCTCAGATACCTCCTCTATTAGCTCCTTGAGTATTCTAGGATGCATCTTTCCAACCTCTGCTTTTTGTCCAGAGCAGAAATGTTTTTCTGGTGAAATACACATGCTGCTCTCAGAAATAAGAAGCAAACCAGTTATTTTTTTTTTTGCAAGTTTTGTCCCTTTGCTTTTTTTTATGAATACAGTGAAAATGTAAAAAAATTGCCAGATTTTATGCATGAAACAGTTGGAGCACCTCAAGCAGTCAGCAAGCAACTTTTCTTGATTCCCATTGTAGTACTAGTTATGAGAAAGATAAGGAACGCTGAGATATCTACAAAGGGCTATTATCTCAGTAAGAGATAGTAAGGGAGTTTCTCTTAGCCACCCACTTTATATTGGTCTAACATCTGACATCTTAAATATGCTAGAATGGCTTAAAAGAAGAGAAGACAAAGATGCTATAGGTGAGTTGAGACATGAAGGCAAGACCAGAAGAGTTCTGGGAACAGTATGCATCAAAAATGAAAGGGACAAAAGGCTGGGAATTGTTTGAGATTGTAAATGAACTCTGTGAAAAGAGCATTGAATTGTTACCAGTGACTGACAAGAACATAAGATGTAACGTGTGAGAATGAAGATATCCTATATGTCTGGCAGCCTGGGCAGCCGAAATTCAGACAAAAAGACAGCATCTGATGCTTCTCCATTTGCGATTGCATTAAGTCAAGAACGGAGAAGAGAGGAATGGAAAGCTGGTGAAATAAGAAGCAGACACAAGTGACATTGAAAAAAATGGAACAAAGTGGTTAGGGAGATTTCAGGAAAGAAAACCTGCGGAAGTGTGAAATAGTTGCCAAAGTACTCTCGAGGGGTCCTGAAGCAGGGGACTGGTAAGAGTTCTTAGAAAGAGGGATAGCTTGGTGTTTTGAGCATTGGCCTGCTAAACCCAGGGTTGTGAGTTCAATCCTTGAGGGGGCCATTTAGGGATCGGGGGCAAAAATCTGTCTGGCGATTGGTCTAGATGACCTCCTGAGGTCCCTTCCATCCCTGACATTCTATGATTCTTTGCTGTGTCATTCATCTCACCCTTCACTAGGACTGGATGGAAAATGTACCTTGGCTTATGAATTATCATTTAAAAAATCTTAAACATGCAAAAGGAGAACAAGGGCATTTGAATAAACTCTGGAAGCTCTAGTCTGCTAAGGCATAGGTGCCAACTCCCTAGTGGGGGCTCGGCACTCACCAGCAGCCCTGTGGATCATCTCCCCCTCCCACCTGCCAGTGGGCCCTGCTGATCAGCTCCTGCCCGCTGCGATCTGCTGTTCAGCGGCATGCAGGAGGCACTGGGGTGGAAGTAGTGGGAGCAATAAGAGGCGTGGAGGGATGGGAAGGGGAGGAAGGGGTGAGGTAAGGGCTTGGGGGAAGGGGTGAGTGGAGGCAGCACCTGGAGCAGAGCAGGGGTCAAGCCCCCCTCCACCCCCCAGGGAACTGGGGAAGTCGGTGCTTCTGGCTAAATGGGTTTAGAGAGTTTCTCAACAATAGCCAGGGATGGAGTTGCAGAAACAATGGGCTGGCCTCATTTACGTCTCCATGTAAGCCACGTGGCTGAAAGTACAAGAGTTATGTGTTTGGGGTTTTTTATTTTGTTTGGCTTTTAAAAACAAAGGTGATGCAGGTTGTGTTCCCTATAGTGAAGGTGCCCAATACTTTCCATTATAAGACACTGTTTTCAGTTGCTTCTTACTTTGCCAAACTGAAACCATTCCGACTGAAATTTTCCTTGCTGGGTGTCTGGCCTGAGGCTGGCTGAAATATTCGTGGGGATGGAGGAAAGTTTCAGCTAAAATGGTTCATCTGTTTTTAAGAGCAAGATCAAGGAAAACTACATTTGTGGCCCATGTTAAAATAAATTCTTACAATCATTTCATTAAGGGGCCATAGCACCTTATAATTTGGAGCAGGGTTTGGATTTGAAGTTAGCCCAAGGGGTTGCCCTGGTATCAGGGATGTGCCTTTTTCCTGTCCCTGTGGAAAAACAGACCCAATTTGGCTGAATCATGAGCCTCTGAAAAATGTCCACGTGGACATTTTTGTAATGTTCCACGTGGTTGGTAGAAACTTGTTCGAGTTTGGCAGCTAAATTCTCCAACGCTTCCATTTGCACTGAGCATGCTCCAGTCCCTCATGGCTCCAACATGCTGACCAGAGTGTAGAGCTATTGGGCATGATCCCGACCTGGGCTGAACAGAACCTTGGGTGCTGGGCCCAGGAACTCCCCCTGCTGGGACTGGGCAGTGTGGAAAGTGTGTGTGTGTGTGTGTGTGTGTGTGTGTGTGTGTGAGAGAGAGAGAGAGAGAGAGAGAGATGGAGTTCCAAGCCCTTGCCTCTCCCTCTGTGATGCTGATATCAAGGTACAAGCCTCTGACAGGCACTGCATTTACACAGACATTCACAGACAGGGCCATGCCCAACTGTGTTACATGAATGATCGCCCAGTCGCTCATGAATCATCAATAAAGAGACTCAGCCAATTCCCCCCGAGCTCCCCAGCCTTGCACCCCAGAAACATACCATCTTGCACTCCTCAAGGTTCCCTTGGACTGTACAAACTCATTAATAAGTTCATCACTTCTTCATAGGAAAGTGGACATGCACCAGCCTTTGTAATCTGAGCTGAGATTCCCCCCAGCACTTCAACCAAAACACACGGTTTTAGGTAAAATATAAAATAGATTTATTAAGTGTTCAGGGGGTAGGGAGGGATAGCTCAGTGGTTTGAGCATTGGCCCGCTAAACCCAGGGTTGTGAGCTCAATCCTTGAGGGGGCCATTTAGGGGTAAAAATCTGGCTGGGGATTGGTCCTGCTTTGAGCAGGGGGTTGGACTAAATGACCTCCTGAGGTCCCTTCCAACCCTGATATTCTCTGAAACGTAGATTTTTAAGTAATTATAAGTAGCAGACCTAGAAAGAGCTGGTTACCAAAGAAACAAAAATAGAAATGCTGCTTAAATTCTAAATTAGACTAAGCAAGATTTGAATCAAACAGTGTCTAACCTTAACAGATGGTACAAGCTGGTTACACTTCCCTTCCAGCCTGGGACCAAATTTCCCAGTTCAAAGTCTTTGTCTTCCAGACATGCTTCCAGCTGTTGGAATAGGATGGGATGTATGCGGGGTGAGGGGGAGGGAGAGAGAGAGGCCAAGTGATGATGTCACTGTCTCTCTTTATGCCTTCTTCCAGCTGCTACAAAGATCCTTGCTGTGACCTGGGGTTCAGGCAGTCCCCATTGGTCAAACAATGTCCATTGTGTACATGTCTCTAAGGAGTCTCGGAGACAGTGGAGTCTTTTCTTGACGGGCATAAACACCCTCTGGCCCTCTTGTTGAAAGAGAGAGGCTGGCTTGTGAGCGTTCCCAACCTCACAATGTATTTCAGTAGCACATTCAGTAATACTTCATAACTTCACATACAAGGATAGTACATACCATCCAACAGGACATTCATGTTCAACAGATCCAGATTTTTAAAACAATACCTCACAAGGCATACTTTATATAAAACAAAATTATAAGACTGGTGAATATGGGGGTTCCAGGGTGATATTTTGAGGTACAAAGTGTCGCTCTGTGCGCACGTGTGTGTAAGAGATGTAGGGCAGAGGGACATGGCCAGGAACAAAAAGGGAAGGGGGGTTGGAAGCAGGAGCTGTGATGTGGGGGACAGGGTGGGAGAGGAAAATACGAACCTGGTAAAGAAGAGGCGCACAAGTCAGGGGTGGGGGAGGATAGGTGTTGTGGAGAGAGGTCATGGGGAGGGTGGATCAGAACAGAAGGGGCAGGGAGAGGCGGGGAGGGGCAGAAGACTGTGTAACCACTAGAGTCCTATGAATCCTGTTATTCCTGTCTGTTAAATAGCTGTGAAACCCAGCTGCAAAGTAAATGTCTCCATCCACCTCTAGTAGCACGGCCATGTAGAAGATAACAGCTTTCTACTGTTACCAGTTACTCAGTTAGCTCAGTGGTAGAGGACTGTGCTGTGAATCTAAGAATCCCAACTCTGCTGATGACCTTCATGAGGGATTAACATGACATTTTTGTGTGTTTTGCTCCCTCCCAATTTTTAAGCTTTTAAACACTTAGAAAATTACATCCAGAACACTTAAGTTGAAAAGTGAAGCTCCACAAAAATTAGTAAATTCCAGAATTTGTCCCCCACATGCCTTTGGATATGGCCTTTAATTATATGATCTCATACTGTTTATTTTTTTCTACAGAAAAAAAGGTTTTGATGGAAAATTTTTTTAGCCAGCTCTTGGGGTTTCCCAGGTATCACTGAGGGCACAATCAGTGGGGCTTCAGAACAGTTGTTAGGGCCATAATATGGCTTACACAATCTTCATTAGTGGCTGTGGTGCATGATAAGGAAGGAATCTAGCTTGACTCTGAGCCCAGGTTGAGTTTGCAGGGTTGACAGAAAAAATATTTTATATAGGTAAACGGAGTGTGTTTGATCTGGAGTCAATGAAACACAAAAACCATGGAGCCCCACTATGCGCTTTTTACTTAGTCACTTTTCTGAGTAAATCCACGCTGTAACGGGGAAAGATCAGACATGGAGTTTTCAGGTTGCTAGGCAGCAAAAGGACATAAAATGAGAACAAAGCCTTGCATGAAGCTGAAATTGGGATGCAACCAAATCCAATCTGGCACTATCTTCTTGTTCATTTGAAAAAGTAGACCTGAATTTGTCATAAATGAATTGGGTAGAACCATCAAGGAGACAGTGTAAGATCTGTAGGGCAGTGACTCTCAAGCTCTTTCAACGTCGGACTCCCAAATTAGCTGCAGTTTCTTGATTAAAGTCCCAATCCTTTGCAATTTACTGAGGATTGTAGGATTGGGGACATAGCGCAGAACTTTTGCTCGGAGGGAGGTGTGGAATGCTTTTTCTCTTTGCCCACACCATGCTGCATATTAGGGAAAGGCCTGCGTGAGGAAGACAGCCCACAAAATAATGATAATGAAAGACTTTATCAATAGTTTGAATTAGCCCTTCACCCCAAACAAAATGCCCCAGGTGCTTACACGTTCATACTCCTTCTTTTAGTTTAGTTTGATTTTTCTTAACATATTCCCCAAGTGCAAGGAGAAGAGTTGGGGTTGGTGTAGTCAAATACCTAAGCAATTGTACACAAACCAAAGGCTGGATAGATATAGCTAAAACAAGCAATTGTTTGGTGGTCATTTGCTGGTCTAGTAAAAGATATTACCTCACTCACTTTATATCTTTAATATCCTGGAACAACATGGCTGGAACAACACGGCAAGGAACTTTCAAGAAGAATAAATTTTGATAAGGTCCCAAGATCATCAATTACATCTGTTTTACTTACACACACACACACACACACACACCACTTCTGACCATCAGTTGTATCGAGCTTCCTTTTGAAAATAATTAATATTACAACCCCTAAGTGTTTTTCAAGGTAAATAAACTTTTAAAGTTGAACCAAAATAATTACAAACACAGAGAGGATGTTGCTGTCTGCCATGGGTGAAGAGAAGTTTTGAAGAAACTCTTTTGGATCCAGATCTTGTTGAGATTGTGGTTCAGGAGAGTTTTGATTAGGATTGGATGGCAATGAAATCATGTGGACTGGTTTCGTGAGATTTTTGACTCTTCCCCAAAACTGGAAGTCTTGGAATATCAGCTGAGATGGCAAGAGTTTTGCCCGATTTCTTACTCTTTTGGAATGTTCTTGTTTTCCTCCTCTGTCCCTAGGTAAAGTTTCAGAAACTTTGAAAAAGAGGAATATTGCCAATCCTAACTATAGCGGCATGAAAGTGAGACACAGGATTTGGCGCAGGAAACTGATGAAGTTGGACTGCTGGGCAAAAGTATGGTCCATGCTATAATAATAAACCCATACTGGTATGCATTTGTAATACACAATGCATAATACCTGCTTGTGAGGGGAGCTCCTGGATATGGCCAGACCTTTAAATTGAAGAAATCTGTGGAATACAACATTTAATAAGATAACAATCTCTTGTTACATCTCCCAAAGTTATTCAAAAGCTCTCAACACTGAACTGTTTCCATTAAAGTAATGGGAGCAATATTAGGCCAATGTTGAACACAGTTGAAAATCCCATCCAAGATGTCTGCAGCAGATGTGTAGAGAGGCACACTTCATTAAAAGCGTTGATTTCAAAGGTTGGCACTAAAGCCACAATTCGGATATTGAGAAAAAAAATGTTAACCGCTTGCAATATTCTGAATATTTAAACAAGTATGAAACTGCCTATGCAAAGAAGTTGCATGTTTATGAAGAATAGAAGAAGGTGCATGTAAAAAAAACCGTGTACTGTTACCTACTGAATTATTCGTGTGGCTTGCTTTTTTTTATGTAAAAGCTCCTATTTTTTCCTGAAAGAATGAACTATATCCTTCTGAAGAAAGAACTTCTTCCTGTTCGTACAGCCACTGAGATATAATGGTGATGAGTATATTAGAGATTCATCTATAGATGTGAGAGACTACGTTTCTGCATTCTGCAGAACTAAATCAAAACTATTTTTAATAAGGCGATTTGTCTTAAGTTTACAACTGGATCTAAAGACTCCAGACTTCGCAATCCACCATAGACAGATTTCGTTTACAAAGCTGTATGAATAATAAATGGCTTTGCTGTCAAATTTCAGTGTACACAAACACTTCATTTTCACCTTCTATTGATTGCAGCCTTGGTGGCTTGCGTAGCACCACAGTTGTCACAACTTCAAATGTGCTCTCCTCTCTGCAAACTAGTCATCAATCAAAAAAGGTTAATTTGACTCCCTAGACACTTTCATCATCTGCCTTTTTGGTGTCTATGTAACTAGTAAAAACAATTTCCATTCAGAGACTTTAATTTTCAAAAGGTTAAAAATCTTGGGGAAAACTCATTTTTTCTGCTGACTGTATAAACGGTCTGGTCTATTCATTTAAAGATGTGTGAGTGAGTTCATAGAAAATTTGAGCCTTTTCTAAGTAATGTATTATTGAGAGAATGCTTAAGCTACACTGTTTTCCCCCTCCCCCGCCCCCCAAACAGGTTCCTCCATTCTGAACTGATTTTATTTTAGTCAGAAAGTTCAAGCAGAAGTTGCTGCCTTTGGAAAGGTGAGGGAAACTATTTGAACTCCACATTTGTAATAAAAATTAAGTTACAGAAAGACTTCACATCAGTGGGAACCTGGGTGTTTTTCCTCGATTTCATTTTCCCACGTCTCCTCCAATTTCCTCAGCATTTTTATTGGCTTCATTCAGGCACTTTGTTGTCTCACCTTAGGATGACCAGATGTCCCGATTTTACAGGGACAGTCCCGATTTTGGGGTCTTTTTCTTATATAGGCTCCTATTACCCCCCCCCCCCCCATCCCTGTTCTGATTTTTCACACTTGCTGTCTGGTCACCCTATCTCACCTCTTTCTTTCCAAGCTGTATGCGCTACGGTGCCTGAGCCAAAGCCCACTGAATTGGATGGGAAGACTCCAACAGGCTTCGAGTCGGGCCCAACTCAGCAAAGCCTGGGTAGCTATGCACCAGTGTTCACAGAAGCACATGCAGCATTCATACTGATACAGCCACTTGGGTGGTAGTGCATGGTGGCAGAAGATCGTGGCTTCAATCTTGGTTCTTCACAAACCTACAGAGAAGATGAGATGCTTATAGAAGGGCTTTGCTGGTCAGGGCCAAGGAGAGGGGCAGTGGCCACACGTTAATGCTCTCAGTGAGTGGGGAGGGCACAATTCCCCCCTGTTCTTGCTGGGGGCTGAAGTTGGCCTCAACGGTGTGGGCTGAGCACTTATGAAAATCTTCTACAGAATGTGTAATGAGATGCTGAAAGGGGCCGGTCCCCCAATATCACCGACTAGGCATTAATGCTGGTTTGACAGTGTACTCAGTAGCTGCTCCTTTTGGTGCAAAGACAGGGAAGTACCCATGTTTCCAGATACCTTTTACAGTGTGACCCCAGAGCTGCATTAGACACACTGCATTATTTTTAGGTGGACACTAATGTTCCTTCTCTATCTACTCAGAGTATTTAAAACTCAGCATTTACCCACAGCTGACAGAGGCACTTGAAATATCATTCTGCTTTATTTGCCTATACTTAGAATATAGATACAATAGAACTGCTGTGTTACAGGTCCCATTGTGTGTTAGAGTAAAGCTTGATGATAATCCTGACCACTGTATAATCTCTCTGATTCTTTTCCTTTGAATGTTGGTTCTACCAGGTAGGTCGTCCATTTCATACTGGTGTTTTGTGAAGGGCAAAAGAACTGTGTGAATACTCATGCCCCTTTTGAACGCTCTCAGACCTTTGAGGACTAAATGTCTCAACTGGGGTTGTAAATATCCAGATTTCAATTGAGAAAAAGGGTGTGTTGTCCTGACAATGTGTGTAGTTAGTAGTAGTTAATCACAAAACTATGAATCTATTCATCCCTGATGTAATTCCCCTGACTTCACTGCAGCTGCATCAGTAACATCAAGCAGAACTCAGGCACTATACGAGTGTAACGCTGGAGTGAAGTTGTAATTGTGTGAGATGCCAACGGTAAAGAAAAGGGCAGCTTTTTTATTTCAGCGTTAGTGAATCTGGGGCTAGCCAATTTCTGATTAATTATCAGTACATACGGCACTTGTATGATGAAAGGCTATGTTTCCCCTGTGCCAGAACTTGTTTTCCCTGTAAAAATGCTTGTTGCCTGAACTCTGTTTATATGTCATTACATAACTAATATGTAGGCACAATAATGTGCGCTGAAGTATACATGTTATATTGGCAAACTGCCAGACCTTCCACACCCACATCCCCGAACGATCAATCCACCCAGCACATAAATTCCAGCCGCTTGTTTTTTAGACTACTCTCCCAAGGAACACTGTTATTCTTAGCAATGACACCAGCATGAACTGGCACTTAAATATGTTCTGTTCAGCCCTAGGCCCTTGATCCACAAATGAACTTCAGTTACTAGACTTATTCATGGTACAGAACTGTCTCTGTCCCTCCTGGGGCTATTTCAGTACTTTCTCCATTGTTTGCTTAGCAGATCAGCAGATTCTTTTGCAATCAATGCCTGGGCTGTTCCACTGATTGGCTGTATGCTGAGCCATAGAGACAGCTGGCGCTATGTCCCCATACATTGTCTGTTTGGAAATCCCCTTCGTCACTGCTGCCCTGGGACCTGTGGTCGCATGTTTGCTTCTAAAGGCAGGGCAACACTAGAGAGCTTACAGCTGTGCTGCTCTAAGTTCTAAGTCGACAGGCGAGAGCTCTCCCATTGGCTTAACTACTACAGTCCCCATGAGTGGCAGTAGCTTGGGGCAGCCACTTCGGAGAGGGGCGGCACGTCCAGCTGTTCGGCGGCAATTCGGCGGACGGTCCCTCACTCCTGCTCGGAGCGAAGGACCTCCCGCCGAATTGCCGCCGCAGATCGTGATCGCGGCTTTTTTTGTTTTGTTTGGTTTGGTTTGTTTGTTTGGCTGCTTGGGGCAGCCAAAACCCTGGAGCTGGCCCTGGTCAGAAGTTCTTTCACTCACATAGTGCTGTCCTCACCAGCACATAGGTTGGTGTAACTTACGTTGCTCAAGGGGGTGATTTATTCATAAGATATAAGCTTTAGACGTAGTCTTAGTGTGGGCTGTCTGTCTGGAACACAATCTACTAGGTCATGTTTGACAGGTAATGTTCTCCCCACACACATTATGTTCTTTCTGTGAAAAGGAACTGATAACACTTTTATTCAAAGTTTGGCAGACGTATTAATTTAATTTTACTTTTACCCATTTCTATCTGTCAGTAATTTCTCCAGGTTCGTTATAAAAGCTAAAACCTCCCAATTCAGAAAGATTTCCCCATGCCTGAGATCTGATGGTCACCAAAAAAGGGTGCTAACAAAACCACTCCAGGTCCCTTCTGAGCATGTCTAGCCATCGGTCCTGTCCCATTTAAACATAGGAGTTGTTTGGGCACCGTCACTATTATTACTATTTGTATTGCAGTGCACCTATTGCAATCTAATAAACAGCTGCCCTCATGCTACATGGTAAGAGAGACTGTTGTGTGTCTCAGAACAGATATGGGTCCCGACGATCTAGATTATGATACTTCAAAGGCACCTCTCACCTAGATATCCTAAGATCCTGATTCAGGAAAGCACTTATGCATGTGCTTAGGTTGATATCTATTCAGGACAGCCCCAAATAGGATGAATATGAGATTTAAGCATCTGCATAAAGTGCACATAAAGTTCAGCATCTGCTTAAGTGCACTCCCGAATAGGGATATTTTCCTGAATTGGGTCCTAAGTGCTGAATATAGTCACGGAGAGAGCTAACAAGTCACAGAATGGGGGAGGGATAGCTCAGTGGTTTGAGCATTGGCCTGCTAAACCCAGGGTTGTAAGCTCAATCCTTGAGGGAGCCTCTTAGGGATCTGGGGCAAAATCAGTAGTTGGTCCTGCTAGTGAAGGTAGGGGGCTGGACTTGATGACCTTTTGGGGTCCCTTCCAGTTCTATGAGATAGGTATATCGCCATATATTATTATAGAAGTAGTCATAGAATCATTTAAGCACCTCTGTCTCCATTAGATGCTGGGTAAGTCATTTGTTAGCACTGGGGAGGGTCAGAAGAGATGGAAAGCTAGGATCTGCCTGAAAGACTCCCATTGACTTGAATTGGCTTTGGATCAGCTAATGAGAACATTATCTCTACTTACTTACAGACCCTTCTAATAGTCTCCTATGTACATTTGAACATATGTGACCACTTGGAGCTGATGAGAGAGCTAATTTAAAAAAAAATTGTTCAGTGAAGCTTGATCTGCTTAGTAAAACATGAGAAATGTTCTATTTTGCTATGTAAATCGCCATTAGCAAAGCAGTCATGGAAAACACAAATTTGGGGCCAGGGCCTGGAAACAAAATAAGAAATGACTTGTGAAATGTCATGAGAGCTTTTTATTGCACAGCTCTAATACAAGTGTATGTATGATGATGGTGGAGTGTATGACAGTTTGTGAGAGCAATCAGTAGTGTGGGAGTTTCCTCCCTACAAATGGGAGAGTTACCATATTCTGTTTGTAAATGAAATGTGTATGTTAATATTCATGTTCTAGACTGTCCTCAAAACCTTACAGTAGGGCATTAAGATGTGTGGTGAACATCTGTCATACCATTTTGTTTGTCATCCTCTTGTTACAAAGTTAATTGTGCATGTAGTATATCTTGTTTTTGTAGGTGTCTCATTCTGGGGTGCAATCCAGGTCAGTAAGGGTGTGTGTCACTTCATACTCTATAAACTCTGTAGCTCCCTTGTCTGGATACATACATGCATAAAAACATGCACGGAGTGTCTGTCTGATTAGTAACCGTGGACTAGCAACTCTGATTCTAGCAGCCTGTTGTTATAACCCAGCCACACTCTGGTATCCACCACATTTGGTTAAATGTGGCAAGATGACCATAAGAGCCCCGGTCCTGAGTTCTTCCCCCTTCCTGGACCATTCAGAGGAATAATAAGGTTTGGTCATTCCTCTAAAGAAACAAACTGCACTGCCTATCGCTTTAACTGGAGTTAACTATTACTTCAATTCAAACACAGCACTGGGATGGTTTAGATTGAAAGTAAAACCACCTTACAGTGTAATAAAATAAATATTCTAAAAATCTAAACAATATAGAGTTGATACAGTTTGTATCCGATTATGTTTTTCTTAAAGTTTAAAAAAATTTATTAGCCCTTTCAATAACCTGACTAGTTCAATCTAATAGACAATAGCATGGCTTGTTGTTTTCATAGCTTGTTTTCTACTGGTTTGACATCTTGCCTGAATTAATGCTAAAGCACCATGTAACACACTAACTGAAAACGAGGTTTCATTTGTGTTGGAGGACCCCCTGCTGAAGCTCAGAAATGAAAATTATTTTCTCCTGAACCTTTTGATCTAACCGTCTTTACTATACCAACTAGTCTTTTTTTTTTTTTTTTTTTTTTTTTTTAAGTAATCATTTTGCAGTTTGCCCATAGTGTGATCTGTTAATTCAGTGGAACACCACTAAGTTAATTCAGCAGAAAGAGGCTGATCAGTCTATTAAGCTTGGTGCATTGTCATAGAATACACGGTACAATGACATACGTTTATTTAAAAACAAATCTACTGCAAACTACATTTTAAACTGCTTAAAAACACTGAACTAACTACCAAAAGGCACATGGACAATACCTGTAAGTGGGTGACAGAAGACAGGAAATTGGGAGATATGGGGCCTGCCCTGCAGCTGAGTGCATGCAGTTACATTGATTTTAGTGGACCTATACTAATCTATATGTACAGGTGATCATCTGGCCCGCAGCACTTTCTCTATGGTTTCTGACGCTGCTTTTCAGTGGTGTCTCTTTAAATTAATGGATCTTTGTGAGCTGTACTTGGAGACAAGCATGGAGGTCTAGATGCATGAGGGACTCCTAGATCATGCATGAACACGTGCAGTAGAGAGGAAGCCATGTTGTGACAAGACAGTAGAGCTAGGGGGGTACTGCATTCATTATTCATGAGTATGTCTCTGAATTTTAAAATGACTTTCCTTTTGGGCATGGCCGCCCCTTTTCCACTTGCTTTCCATGCACATTTGAACAACCCCAGTTTTACTTGCAAGAGTGTCAACTGAATGTAAGTCTTAAGTGTATGTGCTCAAGAAGTCACATTAGAAGTAGCTCTTTTCTAGAGGGGAATCAGCCAGTGCTTACTAACCCAGAAGGGAGACAGGAGTCCCCCAAATAGTCACCAGAGCACAGATGCAGCACCGATTTAAGTGAGAGAAGGAAGAATCTGACCCACCCCTTCTCAGGCAAATCCTTGGTGTGAACGTGATGAGAAAAGAATTCAGTTCAAACTCTGCAGCCAGCCTACGCATTTTACACTAGCCTAATATTTTCAGGAATGACACTTGTATTCTCTCTCTCTCTCTCTCGCTCTCCCAAAGCTGCTTTCCACTTTTCCCTGCAGTCACACTTTATTCTGTTGTTTACTTTGCAATTTTCTCAAGTTTTGTCATGGCTTTAAGTTACTCACTTGTTGTTTAAAATGATTTTTTTGAAATGATCTTCTTCTCTAATGATGGTTGCTTGTGGATTGAATGAGTATTCAACCTGTGGTATTTAAAATTGTGTCTCGTCTAGCTGTTGAGTGCTCATGTAAATTTATTTCTCTTTCCCACATTCAGTAAATACTATTTATTATTATTTATTTGTATTGGGGTAGTGCCTACCCATCCCAGTCAGGGTTTGAGGCTTTGTTGTGCTAGGCACTGTACAAACACAACAAAAAGACTGTCTCTACCCCCAAAGAGCTTATAATTGAAGCATAACTTTTACAGTAAAGATGAGAGCTTGAGAAATCCAGTAGTGAAAATCCATTAGGGAAGAGCCCAGGAATGCTTTGAGCAGGGGATTGGACTAGATGATCTCCTGAGGTCCCTTCCAACCCTGATAGTCTATGATGGCAAAAAGAAAAATATTGATTGTCTTGACTACTTCCAAATAGTAGATTACCTTTTGGAACGAGATTGCAGGAGAAATACAACTCTTCCTTAAGAGAGAAGTTACCTGCCTCAGTTGTCAAGGGTACACCATATTTGGTATTCGAATAAGTGGTGCTCTGAAGTCAAGATATGGGCACACTGTAGTAGGTTGTGTACATTGAGAAGACTTATGGACTCCAATCTGTTGTTGCAGATCCATGGTGACTTTCCAAATTCATATGCACAAACATATGTGCTTAAATTTCAAAAAGAGAAATCACTATATCACTAGCTGCTTTCTGTGTGACGTGAAAGGTCTTGCCTTATTAAAGCATCTCTTAGGAAGTGCAACCTAGCTGGTTTTTTTTAGCTCTGTCATTTTTAAATGCCATAACCATTGTGGAATGTAGTCATAGAATCATTTAAGCTATTTATTCTGCATCACTTAACAGAAGAGACTGGGATCTTTCCCTGCTTTGGCATATTTTATCATCTTCATTCAAGTAATAATTTTATGTATAATATGATGCGGTGAAGTCAGAACCAAAAAGTTTGAATAGGTTTATACTATACTTGCAGAAGAGCCATTAAATATAGTGGGTTGATTGTGATACCTACAGAGGAACATGAGTTAATAGAGTGGGTACTTTAATAAGGATCCTAAAAATAAATAAATATTGCAATAATATTTATGGACTCAAACAATTATGAATTTAGCAGCAAGCACACGGTGGATGCCGATTATATTGCTTATATTGCTTTTCCACATAGCACACTGTATTATGGGAATTAGGTAGATTATTTCAAGTGTGATCCATTTCTATCTCAAATACTCTGAACTTGGGGTGAGGGGTATACATAAGGAGGAAGTCTGAACACAAGGGGTTTAGACCCATCTTTCCCTCCTATTATTTTTGGGATTAGTAGCTGTTTTCACAGAGTTGGGCAAAACCCAGAGCTATCTATCTCACCCAGGCTCCAAAGTTTGAGGGTTCAGATAAAATGGGATCTGGATCAGAATGATGGTTTTATGCATTTCTATTTACACATTAATTTGCTAATATTAAAGAAATGGTGTTTGCCTCTGGTTCAGATCTAAGCCACGTTCTGAATTCACGATCAAATCAGCACTCGAGTTTAGTGATGCCAAAATCTCACCAGCCGTTTCAGCGAGACGTCCACTATTGTGATCTAAAAATCTCTCAAAAGAAGCTTTTCACATGAAAACTTGGGCACATGTAAAGTGGAACAGCAAACAGGCATGTTCTGGGTTTGGACCTGAATTTGAAGCAAGCTGTGGGACTGCTTCAGATCTAGTGATTCAAATCTGAATTTGCCTGTAACTTGAAAGAGTTTGGATTCCAGTTAACCTTACAGCAATATAATTTAAAGTCCATCAGCGACTTGCGTTGTAACTTTATTGGGGCACAGAGCTGCTATTTTCCGTCTGCTAAATTTCTAGTAGGAAAACATACATTTTCTTCAAGTACCAGGGGGTAGCCGTGTTAGTCTGTATCCACAAAAACAACAAGGAGTCCACGAAAGCTTATGCCCAAATAAATCTGTTAGTCTTTAAGGTGCATACATTTTCTTGGCCAGGAGTAAGATTGCCCTGGAGAAGGAAGAGCCCACGCTGATTCTAGCACAGAGATTTCACTGCTTTCTAGTGACATATAAAAAGCACGGCAGCTGACCCCGGAAGAAACTTGGGGGGAGGTTTTAGGATTGAGGTGCAGGCTGGAGAGAGGGTTCTTGGTGCTGTGAGTAAAAGAAGCTGTTCCTCGCTATTTGTGTCCTTCTGTGCTCAGAGACACAGGATTCTTCTGCATTCTTTGTAAATAAAACTGCATCTAAGTAGTACCTGACTCTCAACAATTTCTGCTTTGTACTGGAACACCCACAGGGCTTCGAACTTTGAGTAGGTGCTTGAGTTCAAAGGGGGCAGTCCCATTGATTGGGTTGTGATCAGACCTAATTTTTCTTTTCTGGTTTTTGTCTCTCACCATCAGGCCTTGCTACATAATGTAGCGTAGCTAGGGGGGGAGCGGGGGAGCAGTCGCTCCCCCACTGAGCACAAGTGGCGCCTTGTCAATTTCTTGGTGCCTTTTTACTCCCCCCGGGGGGAGCGATTTAAAAAAAAAAAAAAGGCACCACTCACTGCAGCACTTTTATTTTACTCACCCGGCAGCGCTCCGGGTCTTCGCCGGCACTTCAGCAGTGGGCCCTTCACTCGCTCCGGGTCTTCAGCGGCATTTCGGCGGCGGGACCTTCAGTGCCGCCGAAGACACCCGGAGCGAGTGAAGGGCCCACCGCCGAAGACTTGGAGCGCCGCCGGGTGAGTAAAAGCGCCACCGTGGATGGCGCCTTTTTATTAATTGCTCTCCCTGTTCCCTCCACCTGTTCCCTACGCCACTTTTAAAAACAATTGCATGGGTGAATAACTATTGCAAATAGGTGTAGCTTGTCGTACCACCAGCATATGTAACTTCCTTTTGCAACTACAATGTATATTGGAGCCTAAGCTACAGCAAAGTTTCTGTCTGCTGGCAGTGGGCCAGTCTTTCCAAATTTGTTTCACAATGTTTTGTGGTCAGAACTGGTTCACTGGCCCTGGGATCATTATTATTTGAACAAATAAAGGACTGGAGTGATTGGACGACTGACCGTCCCTAAATGAAATGAGTTTTATACCAAGAAGGTAAACAAAACATTCAGCATAAATGAGAATCATAATTATACTCCAATAGGAAGGTCATTGCAAGAATGACACAGACTTAGCTCTGGTAGATGTTTTGAGAGATGTAATCTTTTTGGCGAGCTAAAATGCAGAGCGTATATCTTGTGTGTCACTTTTCTGGATCATAAGTGTGGCTCTTTGGGCATACAAAGTGTTAACGATTACTTGCCAGGTAGTTGCTAGGAAATTTAAAGAAAAGCCCTATTCTGTAGGCCTGAGCTAGGATGCTGGATCCAATCCTGCTGCCCATTTTGGACCTGAACTTCACTGCTTGGTCTACCTACAGTTTGAAAATCGATCCGTTTTCTCATTTATCTGTGTATCTGCCTGTTTGACTTCTTTTAATCCACATGGTTTTATGTCTAAATCAGTGACTCATTTTGAAGACTATGATAGAGCTAAGTACTCTGAGCTTTGCCATGCAAGCCAATCACGTACAAGTCCCAGTTTACATAAATAAAACTGCCTGTTTGCCACCACTAACACAGCTGTAATACCGTATAAGCCAATGGTCTCATTGGACCTTAAAATAAGACTACCAGGATTTACTACTGCATTGCATTGTTAGTGAAATAGACAGCCTGGATGTACTCTAATTTTATAACCTGACCCGTTGGTCATTACTTAAAGCCACCAAGTCATTTTTAATTTCTGAGTCTTCCTTTCTTCAAGTAGATTCTCGAATGGACAGCATGTCATCTGCTAAGTAAATTTCAGATTTTAAAAAGGCATTTAGTCCTATAACTCAAGATGATAAAAAGCCCATTTAATAGGGAATGCTCTTTTGCTATGGACTAGATCAATAAATTAAATAGATTAATTAAGTCAAACTGTCAGGACCAAGGCCTGTCACGAAGTGAAGTCAGTGGAGTTCGCCATTTATCAGAGGCAGGAACGCAACAAGAAAAGGCAGTCTTCAATGGATAATTCTATAATGAATGTGCGTGAGTGGGTACAATAAATGTCTAGCAATGAGAAACTGTGCCAGTCATCTGATCCCAAATGGTACAAGGAGGCAGATAAGTCAGTGCAGAGAAACATTAGATTTACTTATTGAATTCCTTCCTGTGAATTTTGAACTTCTTCAGTTTCCAAGTAAGTGAGGTTGCTCATGGAATAGTCTTAATTATTTTAGATTTTTAATCTTTACCACAGAGTTTGTTTTACTGTTTTCTTTAACGCACATGTTGAAAATGATTTGAAATGAAATTTATGCATAGTTCTCTACTACGGAAAAATAGTTTGAAAGCTTTTATTAAAAAAAAACCAAAGGACTCAGGAAAACTTACTTTTGCACCTCAGTATCACACAGTTCAGACTTTATTCAGTCCATCTAGTATATCTGCCAAGGGGTGTCTCCCCCCCCCCCCCCCCCCGTGCCAGATCTTGTTAGCTAAGTAGAGCTTGCTTTGGTGGGGAGAGATCCAGGGGAAAAAGCTAGGTGCTGCAAGTGTGGCACCGAGGATTAGAACAATGCCCCACTATGGCGTTAGGGGGAATTGTGCTGTTGGAGAGGCAGTTTTACCAGTGAGATGTAAAACCAATGCCATAACTTCTAAAGATTCCTTGTCGCTATTGAAAACGTGCATGAGCCCTATTGTCCTGTCCAAATTGCAGCATGGGGATATTTCATTCAATTTACCTAAATAAGTTCTCCCATTCCTTCATTTGACTAATGTATTCTTTGCTTCCTGTCTCAGAATGACCCACAGCTGGCTGCCTGCAGCCATGAGGTAGTCCATGGTAAAGCACTTATCCTTCCTCCTTGTTTTACTGACACCAGACTAGCCTTGTGCTGAGTCAGCTTGCTTCAGACAGCTCTTCTGTCCAGCATGGGCCTGAAAGGTTGCAGGGACTTTGGCCCAGTGAGTAACATGGAATTTCCTTGTCTGCGGGCTCCGTTCCAGTGCTCAGATGGAGGATAGAGGTGTTATGAGGCTGTAGGCTATTCCTTTCCCCACCCCCTCTAAAAATGGCAATTAATAGTCTTCAGGACTCTGGCATTGTAGGGGGAGCCTCTTTTCCGCCGAGACTCCCGGGGCTGAGCAAGTCCAGCGCCAAGGCTGTAAAATGCTACCTGCTGTGCAGTGAAACCATCAGGGAGACCAAGAATACTGGAGTGTGCGTGGTCAGAGCTCTCCTCGCCCAGCAGCTCTGACACACTTGGATCTTCCCTGAGGCTAGCTTATTTTGTCACGTATCACATGTGCCTTAATGCACTTTTGGAATTTCACCTATATAGGAGAGCAGAAGGCCCTTACAGCCCTATGATTCTATAGTGTGGCCATTCATCCTCATGTGATGTACACGTCTACACAGTGGTAGGGGTTTTACGACAGGTAGCAATAGAATGACAAGAAGGACTAGCTGACCTGCATCCCACAGCAAATGTTACTCCACAGCACTGCAAAAACATGCACACGATTTACTTGTCCTTTTAAGAAGTTGACGTGATCCTTGGTGGCAACAGAAACATTCATGTAGCAAATACCACATGCCTGTGAAGCACTGTGCCGATCATCGGGTCAGAAGGGCTGTTGTGAGGAGATGGCTGCTTTGAGAGAGTGGGGGACTGGGTGGTTACCACAGTCTCTAATAGTGACGGGGCATCAGGGCGCTTATCCTTTGCCGTGAGTCTTGGTACAAAGGGGCTTTCCACAAACCCCAGCAGACCAAGAGGATATAAGGGCTACAACATACTCAGACCATAGCTAATGCTGGCAAACCCTTTTTTTGCTCTTCAGAAATCAAGTTACTCCCAGTGGCGTGTTTAAATCTTGTTCTTGGAAGTGAGGAAAGCTTCTAACTTGGCTTCTTTCAGTCTCTGTGGTCTGGGAGCTGTCAGAGTTGTGATGTGCTTTTTCTTGATCTCTTCCCTGTAGCTATTAGCCCTGAGGGAGCCTTCCTTGCTCCCCCATTGGGGCAGCACCCAAGCTGTGAGGATTGCTAGACATCTACTAACAAAAAGCACTGTAAACATTTACAAGCCAAACTCAAGCCTGGTGTAAGCAGGTGTTGTTTTGGTAACAAACTTTTCTCCCCTTGCCTTGGTCTCTGCTCTCTGATTAATCAGCTACCCTGCACTTTGGCCACTGATGTTCTAGGAATTGATCTATACAGTTCCAAGATCCTATAGTGAGAGAGTCTAGCGAACAATTAGTCACTGGCTTTCACAAAAACCCAACAGCAACAAAAACCACAACCCCATCTGTCAATAAAGCGTATTTGAAAATGGACAGTCAGTGCAGTTTGTAAACACCATCTGAAACAGGCTTACTATTTAGTTAAACAAAGAGAATTCACCGACACTGTGATTTTATATTAGAAAAATATAGGAGGTCTGTATCCTTGGAGTCCGCTACTTAGTTTTCACCCTGTTCTTATTTCGGCAATCGCACACTGATATCAGCGGGAGGTTGCTGGATTAAGGACTTTCTAAAAGCTAAATAGCAGTCTCAGGATTTGGCCCTTTGAAAATAAAAGGCGCTTGGGCACTTAGACAAGGCACACATTACTTTTTCTCTGTAATCAAGATTTCAAAGCAATCCGAACGGCCTGAATTATCATTTCGTCCAATTGCCTTTTATTGTCCCTGGGCCAAATCTTGGGGCAGAACTGTATAAACAATAGCATAGAAGCACCATGTGAGCAGAGCTGCTTGGGTGATTCTAATGGCAAATCCAGGAAAGGATTCAACATGTTCTTCTGGTTGAGGTGGCTGAATGCAGCTGCTGCAAGGATGGGTCAGATGAATGCCAGGTCTCGGGGGAACAAACAGTGTAGGGTGGGGAACTGAAAACCACCACCACCGTTTTGCTAAATTAGAAGAACTAAATATTGCTGTAATGTAGCCTTTTAATATTTACTGGACTCTCCAGACTATGTTGCCATTTGAAATACTTACAACCACCAGGCAGAGGAGAATGAGATTATACACACTCCTACATCTGCCCCCAATGCAGACAATGAGAGAGCATATACACCTGCATGAAAATTAAATAGTACTACTTTTGTACCTCCAGTTCTGCTGAAAAGCTCTGACCATATGGCCACACTCCTACAGCCACCCTAGGGAAAGGCTAAGAATAAAATGAGCTGTAAGCAAGTGCTAAGCGCCTGTGTAAACTAAACATTCCTGCAAACAAAACACACACACGCATTTGCCTGGAAAAACAAGGATGTGTTGGGTTTGTGTTGTTTTGGGGCTTCTTTCTGAGTTTGTCTGTGTCTAATCAAATCTCCGTGGTGACCTAGAAGAGGTATTTGTGCAGGGGAGTGAGAACATCTTCCATGCACATGTCGTCATGCAAGCTACCAACGTTCTGGGTCCAGGTGCTTAGGGGTAAGAGGCGCTGCATGCCTGTCTTCTTGCTTCCTTCCTGGGGCAGGTGGACAAGGAGGGGCATGGAACAAATGTAGCCTTATCTTTGTGCACCCCTCTTTCCCTGTAAGTGCTAGCAAGCAGATTTGAACTGGCACAGAGGTGAAGATTAGGAATTTGATGCTGGTACGGGCCAGGAGTAAATGATCTCCACCTTGGAGCAAGGAGGGAATTGTGGCTTCCTGAGCTACAGTTCCTTCCCTGCCCAGATCCTGGCATGGTGCAGCTACATGCCACCCCTTGCTATGGGCTGGGTCCTAGGGACACTGGATAAATTTTTCAGAAGTAACTAAGGGAATGTCTACGCTTTGAGCTGGGGTGTGATTCTCAGCTCATTAAGCTAGCGCATTAAAATTTAAATGTCGCCACAGCAGCATGAGTGGTGGGAGGAGCTAGCCACCTGAGTGCATGCCCATCTGAGACCATAGGCATGTACGCAGGGTGGCAAGCCCCTCCCACCACTCATACTGCTGCGGCAACATTCTATTTTCAGAGCACAAGCTTGCTGGGAGCAAGCGTGAGTATGTCTCCTCAAGCTGGAAATAGACACACCCTTATAATGACTTAGGAACCTAAGGCCTATTGACTTAGGCACTTAAGTGCCTAAATCTCTTTGGGAAATTGGACTTGGGCTCCTAATTCACTTAAGCACAATTTGAAAATTGTATCCGCTATCTTTGCTCTAAGAAAACCACTCTCCTTTCTTTTTTATGTTATCTTAAGTTGTTATTGGCAGCTATGAATGGTGATGCAATAAATATGCCATATGGAACTCCTATATATAAAAACCTGACATATGGATGTTGAGATGTTCTCAGAAGATTCCACACATTTGGAAATCACCCACATTTTGTAAACATTCTCTTTATGAATTATCGGCTAAGATATTATGTGAGATTCCCAGGACCCATATCTGAAACCAAAGAAATTGTTGTTGTGTTGGAAATGTATGTTAGTCATGACTGAGGTGTCCTCTTTGAACACCATTCAAACATAGAAAACATCTAAAAAGGTGTATTTAACGGATATTTTCAAGTAGCTTAAGTCTATTTGAGAGGCTTTAAGGGGCATTATGAGCCATCACAGCAGTGGTTCTCTGACTCCCTCCTTGTGAGCCACTTCTTATCTAGCCGGAATCTAACCAGGATCACCTTTCCATGTAGCAACATAAGGGCAGAATGGCTGCACTCCCCAAGGTTTAAAATGAAGGTACTAGAGCATGTCTTCATGATTCTACAGCATCTCAGTTGTGCTGTACAAATTGTCTGATAGACACTGTTTACATGGGACCTAAACACAAATAATGTGTTGTATTCAAATATTGCAGCCATTAGTAACTTACATCATTCCCAAAGGTATGTGACTGTAATTGGTAACTGTTATTGTTATATCCCATCCTCTGCCTGGTGCAGGGCATAGGTTGCTTTCTCATTGGTACTGTTGCAAAAAATGCTGATTTGTCAAAACAGAAACTTTGTGCAGCAGAGTCTCTCAACTTGATGCATTTTTGAAGAAGGTTTCCAAATTGTCAAAACATTTCACTTTGACAAAAATTTCTGATTTTTCCTGTTTGAAACATCTTGTTTCCAAATTTAAGCTAAGAAGACTTGCAAAACATTTAAAATAAATAAAGTCACAAATAAAACAACTTGAAATGATCAAAACACAATGTTTTGATTGACCCAATCCAAAATTATTTTTGGTTCATGAAAACTTCTGAGATTTTGACATTTGTCCTGGTTGGGGCTTGGAAAAGTTTTTGAAGTCTTGAAAATATTCACATGACAGGAAAACCATTTGCTCTAATTGCTATTGTCTATCATGTGGAAATGTTTAGATTGAACTTCTTCACAATTGGCCAGCATGGGTTAGCTAGGCATTTAGCCAAGTTGGTCTCCTCAACTGACCTTGCCACAGAGGCTGAACTTGCTAATGTAGCAATGCTATCCCTATTCGCGTAACAGGGAAATTCTGTGTTATATTTAGTGCCAGGGTATCAGCAACTGAGTGGTAGTGTCTCCTGTGTCAATTATTGATGGTGATGGGGAACAAAGCCATGTTAATTTTGAGCGCCATTTAGAAAGGAAACCAAGGGTTGACAAATTTGACAAGTAGGAAGATTTTATATATATATATATATATATATATATATATATATATATATATATATATATATATATATATATATATATATATATATATATATATATATATATATATATATATAATATAATTTTCCCCCTCAGCATTGCACTGAAAAGATGTTAATTTTTAAAAGCTGCTTACTAAGTACGTGGGAGTGGCCTTTACACTGTTTGAATGTTGTGCAGTAGGCCAGTGAGTGAACACTTTTTTGTTTGCACTATGTACAAGGGTGTGTTGAGTGCTAGAATAAGCCTGGCCCTTGCATGAATATGCAGTTGTTGGGAGGGGAGCAAGGATCTTCCCCTGTGCTCCTCGTGCAGGGACAAGCATATGCCTGTGGGATCACAGGGATTGCGCTAGCTGTTTGCAAGCCACCCTATGGGTGGCAACAAGGAATGGGCCACGGCCCCACCCATCCTTGGAGCTGGCCAGCATGGAGAGGGGAACATACTATATTATTCTAAGTGAGTGCAGTGTGCATACTCCCCCTGTGCATTGGGGAGCATCAGAAAGGGGCTGCTAGCTCTCAAGATCAAATTCTTCCTGGAGCAGCCTGGGAAAGTGGTGGTGTAGCTCCATGCTGCTCCTTACTAAGGAACTGGGTCCAAGTGACCTGCTCTGTCTCCACATGTTTATATCTGTGTTTAACTTTCCATTAAGCATCGCAGACTGTCCCTCTACTCTCCTTGTCAGTTTTGTTCTGGAGAGATGGCAGGGGATTGACACTGATTTGAATTCCACTTTCTGAAATGCCTGGATCAGGATTCCAATCATGCAGAGCGACAGGGGGAGCCCCGATCAATTTGTGACTCTAGTTATAGAGATGTGTAACCTGTCTCCTCCCCCCCCCCAAAAAAAGCCATAGGGGCAAAATTAATTCTGTTGCCAATAAATATTAGTGTCCATAATCAGAGAAACTTGCTGAGAGAGCCTGTAGCATGGCTTCTGTATGTCCCATTAATCTACAATCTACCCACCAAGAATGCTAGTTCATGGCAGCTTCTTAAAAGTTTGCACAGATTGTGCTGCAATAATGAGGATCCTACTTCAAGGAAAGGAACATTTTTTTTCTTGCCTTTAAAACAAAGGACTCTCATGAGGATCATGTCGATTTATGGAAATCCAAGCCCAAACTCAAGTGTCTATTTCAAAGCGGGGCTCAGGCTCCATTAAAATACTGCAACTTCACATGTCATAGACAGAGTAGCAGTCTGGTAGCTTAAAAGATTCCATCCCTACTTTGAAACTGACAAGCTTTTGAAACAGAATGTTACATTTGTGTGTGTGTGTGTGGGGGAAACAATTACCCTCTTTCTTCTCTTCCAGCCCCCCGACTCCCGCCCCGGCTCTATGCTTCAAACTTTGTCTGAATGTATATGCTTGTCTTTAGTGCTATTCAGATTGTCTTCTACTCCGTTTTCAAGTTTCACACAATATTTTACTACTTTTCCTTTATGCCTTCACTAGCCATGCCCAATTAGAATACAATCTTCTTTTTGGTAGAAATAATAGCTACCAAACCTTTTGACATGGATGCCATCTGATGAAGACATTGTGCAAAAAGTGGAGAAAACTTTTAAGGGGTATGAACATGGCCAGAAGGTGAAAAATAATCATAGGGCTCTTGTAATTATAGACAGTGACAATACACATCTTTCTATGCTATATAGGGAACAAACCTGCAGGAACTGTTGATGGATTTATAGGCCTTTCTCCCCATAATTTCTAAAATCGGAATACACATCCTGTCATTTCCAGGGCCTCCTGTATTTTTTAAATTTTGTTTTATGGTCAGTAGTAGGTGGTGGGCAGGGGATGTGTGTGTTTTATATATATAAAAGATATAGTACGTATGTCAGTTCATAGTCCAATTGAATACAATCAATGAATCACTTGCTGTATATCTTGCATCGGTTATCGCATCACATATGGATCTGATCCTGCAGAATGGAGTGTTATGCAATGGAAAAAGAGAGACGCAGGACAGGGTTCATGGGAACCAGGTCCTGCAGGTCCAATTCATCAAGGTAGTAAAGCATGTGTCAAACTTGAAATGTGTGACTAATAGGACTAGTGTGTGTTCTGCTGAGCTAGGAGTGGAGCCATGCTGGGAACAACGCTCTAGGCTGTCAAAGCATTCCTGCCTAGTAACAAGAGTAACCCCAAAGAGGGAAGCATGTAGCAAAGTGGTGGGTCTACCTGCCAGGTGGGTTTCCAGGCCCAGCAGCCCACTGGTAGCTGGCAGGGAACCCTAGGCCTTCCAGGTTCTGCCACTCTGTGGAAGTCCTACCATTCCAGGACTTCCAGGTTTTTTCCAGGCTTCCTGCTGTGGAACTGGGAGCCTGAAAGTCCAGGGAGCCCTGGCTCTATCTGGTACTTGGCTTCTGAATACACAGGCTGGAAGCCATGAGAACCTCGGCTTGCACTCGGGGTCTCAGGGCTTCTAAGCTCCTTGCTGTGGTGCCAGAAGTTGTGGGGAGGGAGCTGAAAAGAAGTGTCAATTTCAGTCAACAGCTGCCAAGGTCCTGATGAGCAGATTTTGTTTTGGAAACACAGACACCTGATGTTTCTGAAACAATTCCCCCTCTTCCCCCCCCCCCAGGATTTTTGGTTCAGAGGAAATTAAAAAGGTGTTTTCATTCCCAATCGGAACTAAACCATACTTCAAAATATCAACATTTCCCATAGACTGGAAATACCAACTTTTGGCCAGCCCTTCTTATGAGTAAGGAAGCAAATGCTAAGGGGCCTTGAGTCTTCGGTGTGGAGGACTTTATCTTTGGGGTAACCTTTCTTGCTCACGTTTGCACCAGAGCATAACAGTCTTGGAATTCCAGCTTTGCACTGCACTGGGCCTTGCAAGATCGAACCCATTATAAGTATTTATGACTTATAG
The DNA here is from genome assembly GCF_011386835.1 of Chrysemys picta bellii. Classification (NCBI taxonomy): domain Eukaryota; kingdom Metazoa; phylum Chordata; order Testudines; family Emydidae; genus Chrysemys; species Chrysemys picta. The sequence goes on from NC_088799.1 coordinate 92,577,341, forward strand.
TATGGTAGCCCCTATAGGTCTCAACCAAAATCAGAGGTAGCCCTATTGTGCTAGGCACCGTACAAACACCTAGTAAGAGAGAATCCTTAATCTGGAGTGCATACAAGCTAAATAGACAAAACAGGTAAATGGTACACAACCCTGATTAAATTCCAGGAGCATTCTGTGCATTGAACGAGGCAGGGGTCCTGTGGAAAAAATATGTCACCGTGTAATTAAAGACTGCATCATAATGCATACGCCCAAGGGGGATGAATTAAGGTTGCACAGGTGGACAGCTTATAAATTTTCATTTCACAGTGAGGAGTTTTTTCCCTATTTCAGAACATTCGGTTTCCAGAAACATTAGAATTTTCCATACTGTTATAGAATATTTTTTCAGGTTCTCCCCATCTCTAATTAATAGCAAGAATTTTCATTTTATGATTAATATTTGGATTCGGGGCAAACTGCAAAATGATTGAAAAAGTAAGATTTATCTGTATGTGCTGCCTTCCTTTCCCCTTTTTAGTTTGCAAATGAATCTAAGGTCTTCTTAAATCATTTGTCTTCTTAGAATTCTTGCCAGTTTTAATTCAGTAAAAAGCAGTAGTCATTTCTCATATTTATCTGTAAATTGCATTGAATCTTGTTGCAGGCATATTAGGTGGTAATGATTTATATGCCTTCTAATAATTTATCTGATTATGCAAGCTGTGTTCCGTTTTTTTAAAAGACTTATCGAATTATTGCTTTCACATATGGGACAAAGAAATAATTTCCATAGATCCTGCTTTGCCTTTCCGCAGTCTGACTTCGTTTTGTATGCTCTGTACATTAATATAGATGTATGTATGAATCAAGCTGACAATTTATTACACACATTGGCTATCGTCTGACTTGAGCACATAGAAGCTGCATCTATACTGAGTGGGCTTAAATACTGTATGCACGTTAGTATTTTGTGATTATTATATATATTGGGTATTAGGATTCACAAAATACTGCAAGTCTAACCTTCTATTTAAGGAAATATAGTTGCACTTCACAAATGGAATGAATTTGTAGCTATGTCCCTTGTGATGCAGAGATGTGCGAATCTGAAGGAAGAAGGCAAATATATAGTTTAAAAATGTGTTAAAATAGCTGAAAGTTTTGATGGATTTTTTACCTTTTACCACAGGAGTTTAGGATAAGACTTACCAATAAAAGGAACATTTTAAAAACCTATGGCAGCTTTGAGAAAATCAAAACCTTGTGGGAAAAACTGGTACTTAAACACAAGTTTAACTCTAGGACTAAAGTAATCCCATTGATTCAATGAGGGCTAGTGCTCAAAAGTAGATATATACTTAAGCATCTTGCCTGGGGCCCATCTGATAGGGCCTGAAGAAAAAGGAGTATGCATTTTGTCTTTTTAGTATATACAATGAGCATTTTGAATAGACCCATCCCTGATCTCCCACACTAGTTGATTATTTCCTGTGTGGATTATATGCTTCCAATCCTGTCTGATAAAACAAAAACTAGGAAGAAATCCTTACCAGCAGGAGGAAAAAAAAGTCATTATCTCCCTCCCCCCCCTTCAAATATTTGGATAAAACAATAGATGGAAAGTTGTAATTTCACACACACAAAACCAATTTAGCACTCTTTGCACGGAACAATCTCTCTTCGAAAATAGTGGGTTTCTGTCTGGGCAAACTGGCATAAAATGTAAATTTTGGCCTAGTGATTGAATAAGGTTGTTTTTTGCCATTAAAAGCTGTATTTCTCTGCAGAAATGTTATCCTTTTGCCCTGAGTGAAATCTGAGAACTTGTGGAAATATATTTTGTGATTATTCCAGTGGAGAAATTGGTGCTTTCCCTACAAAGTTCATAAACCCTGTGATGGCAGGTTGAGGAGTGGGAGGAAAAAACACAAAAGCAAAGCAATGGAATTAGAAAGGGAACATGTGTTTTCACTCTAAATGGTAATTGTAGAACTTAATAAAAATCAAATAATAAATAAATGAGTATTCTCCTGACAGTTTCAATCCAGGATTGTGTCTTGGAGCAATGCTTGACAGTTAGCAATTGCTATCCTTAAGCCGCTAGGCTGAGAAAGCACCACTCAGTGTGTGAGAATCCCAGAAATGCTCAGAAAATGCAATAAAACACCATGAGAAAATGACTCGTCCTATAGCGAGAGAAAGGCATTAAACAATGAAATTAATACCAGAGAAGCATCTTACATATTCCAGCTTCAAATCCTGGTTTACTTTTCTCTGAACATGTAACTTTTAGAGGAGAATTTGGGGCTTGATCCCGTAAATTGCTGAGCTCCACTGTTGAAGGGCTCAGAGCCTTGCACTCCCTTTGAAGTCAACAGGCCAGACCCTCAGCTGGTGTGAAACAGCATAGTTCAATGTCTCTACAAGGGTACTTAATATCTCTCCGCATCCGGCCCTTTACTGTCTTCTGTTTCACCTTTCTTATTTTTGTGTCATTTGGTGCATGCTGCTAGGACGCGTCACTATTCGTAGGAATACTTCTCCTTGACATCGTATCCTTTTTTTTCTTTTTGACATATTTACATATTAAAGGCAGATGTGGGCAGACGGAAACATCTGTGAATGTACTGAAGTGCAAAGCCTCTCTTCATCAATATTTAATGTACGCTGACATATTTTCATTTTTACATGATACCTGTTTGCAACTTAGCATGCATTTTGGTTGTACAGTATTATGCAGATGACAAGTAGCAAACAGGGAACAAACAAACCAAACCCTTCTTCCAGGAATGGCATTATATGTGAATGAGGAAGAGCTGACCTTTGTATGAATACCCAAACATCTGCATGACCAAAATCCTTCTAGGAAGGGTATGAATGTGGTTGAATTGAGCAGCTACTGGGACTTTATATTTTTGTTTGTAAACACTTCTTTTCCCTCAGTACTCAGCAATCGCCACTTGTTTACACTCCGGCAGCCTTGTTGTTGATCTGTATAACTAGGGAGTGCTAACAATTCTCTTAACAAACAAGGTTCAGGCAGGATTCCACCCTATCCCAGGCAGTTTCTTTCAGATTGGGACCAATTATTGTGCCAAATTCTCCACTGCCTTAAGCAGGTACAACTCCTCTATAGCTAGGAGTAGTGACCACTTACCTAAGAGGTGACTTTGGCCCTTTGTGGCCGTTCAGGCTTTGAAACTCAGGTGGTGAAAGATTCACGTGAGTGAGCCTGCTTGTATGAATCCTATGATGAGCTCTAGCTAGATGTTGGTCCTGCCTTAAGGGCAGTGTACATCAGTTTCTCTGGTGTTAGTGTTAGGGTCAAGTCTACAGCTGGTGTAAGGTATTTTTTTTTTTATTAATGGAGATATCCCATCTCCTAGAACTGGAAGGGACCTTGAAAGGCCATTGAGTCCAGCCCCCTGCCTTCACTAGCAGGACCAAGTACTCATTTTGCCCCAGATCCCTAAGTGGTCCCCTCAAGGATTGAACTCACAACCCTGGGTTTAGCAGGCCAATGCTCAAACCACTGAGCTATCCCTCCCCCCAGGTAGCTAGCTCCACTCTCCTCCTGAGAGCTAGGCTGATTTAAACCAACTGAAGCTCTGGCCCGTAGACTTTTACAGTAGGTCTGAAGCATAGACAATTCTCTTGTATGGTTAAATTGGGCATTTTCCCCAAACCGTTCTTCAGACCCAGCTGTGCTTTCTCAAGGCTGCTGAGTGAATCCCTGGTGTTTGCATGACTACACAACAACTCTTCCTTTGTTTGTTGTGACCTTAGGGTTGAAATTTTTTTTTATTTTTCCATAACAGAGGTGAAATATTATATTCATTTCCTGAACACGCTAGCCTTGCTTGTTCTTAAAAACCAAGTGCAGAAAGCTCTGCCGTGCTACCATTGCACCTGTGTCTGTTGTTGATTAATCTTTTTTTCCACTAAGACTCTTTTATGAGAGAAGATTAATATTAAGAAGAAGAAGATACTTGTTTGTTTCAAATATTTTGTTTCTTTTCTCTGTTGGGAATACGAGTATAAACACCAGGCAATCTAAATTTAAATAGCTAAAGTATTAGTCTTGCTCTTCCAATTGCTTGTCATTACACTTGAGGATATGGTTACAGCTGATTATACAAAAATACCTGAGCCATACATTTTGTATTCTCAATCAGCATATTATAGATGAACTGTGAAAATTGGAGATAGCTTTTTACGATAATTGGAAGATATTTTCCTTGAAGTATGTAAGACCCTTGAGAGAACTTGAATTGCTTGTCAGTAATTTTGTTATAAGCTTTACTAGTATTTATTTAACGTGTAGTTTATTACTCCTGAATATATTTTTCTTGCATCTCTCTGTCAAAGGATGCATTTTTTCATCGAGCATATTGAGAGGGTCATTTTTATTTTTAATATTATCATCCATAGCTGTTTGCTTGTTCGGCCAATTTTGAAGCACCCGCTAAGAGACTGATTCATACAAAAGACGGTGGTGCATTTAAGTGAACAAAATGCAAATCATTATTGCTTGAATGAGCCCCTTCAACTTTCTTTCGACATGCCACATATAATCAGTAGGCCCCAAATGCCATCACTAAATAAGAACTGGCTCAAGCTTCCATCGATCCCTCAAACCAACCTTAGAGGGGGGTTGAGAAACCCCATCCCAGAACCATAAACCTATGCCACCATTTCTTACCTTGCAGTAGCTGTTCTTCCCAGGAAGGGGATAGATAGTAGCTAATAAGGCCTCATTAGTAGGCATCCTCCTAAAGGGAGACAGACTGGTGGCTCATCCCACTTCCTTCAGGCATTGGGTTTAATTAGCTGCAGAGGCGGATGGGTGGCTTGTTCCCCCATTTCAGTACTTTGGTCTGACATTTCCAGGAACTGCACCGGTTGCCCATGTGTATTCTGAACAACCTATTTTGGAGAAAGAGCTCTACTACTTTAACCACCCAACGCCGGGCAACTCGAGAGAGTTTACACAGAAGGCTTCTCTGACAAACCGTGTCATAAGCGGCGGTCAAATACAGGAAGATGGCGCCTGTCATTAGTCATTGTTGGAAACCATTTTCAATAAAGGTGGTCAAGGCCAAGACTTGATCACAAGTTATTCTTTCCTGAATCCTGCCTGCTCAACCTGCAAGACATAATCCAACTCCAGAGCGATTCATTGGAGGATCAAGCGTTCAAGGATCAACCTTGAAACAAACTGACAGCAAGGATTTTGGGTGCTAACTCGCCATGTTGTGGGGTCCTTGCCTGCGTTAAGAACAGCAATAATCTTTGCTTGAAGCTAAGTGCGTAGTAGTTCTCATTAGTGAGCTGCTGTGATGCCTTTAGTGCAAGGTACTAAAGGAATTCCAGCAAGATGTTGTTATACCCCACTGATGTGTCTGGTTTGATAGAGTTAAGGGCCTTATTTAGCTCATCAGCTGTGAATGGTTCTGGTTGACTCCTACCCACATTCTGATGTTGAAATTGACACCATTTGTCATATACTTTGCATTTAAATCAGTTAAGAAATCTATGTGCATTGTGACCGGACTTTATGTGCAACTCCATTTCCATGGCTGCCAATACTTAGTAGCATAGCACTTCCCCATATTCTCCATGCGGGGGCTTTGAGCATGCTCCTGGCCAAGATCCACGAAAACAGTGACTTCCCTCTGTACTCAGACCTCTTCAATCACCCACCAGTTTGCTCATCTTCTAGACGCCCTTTATGGTTACTCGTGCCACCACAGGACATGACAGTGGAATCTGGCAATTTGGCATAATGAGTGGTCAGCGACGACAGTCATCACCAACCCAACCATCTGTCCACCAGGTTTTGACCTGACAAGGCATCTGTAGTCATCGCTGAATAGGTTTCGAACAGGGCAGGGCACTTGTTCAGCCAATCTCTTCAAAAAGGGTTTCTCGAATGACCCACAACGTAGATGTAGTCAACTTCAGACTCTGTTGTATATCCTTGATGAGTGCTGTGACAGGGTAAAGTCAGATGGATACAGGAGAGTGGTGGAAGGCAGGTATATTCGCCCCAGGATAAGCAGATTCCTTTCCCCTTGGTAACTGATCAGAGGTTACTCTAGGTTTATTAGGATGCTTGGGGACAATCAAGGGCCTGCCAGAACCTGTTAAAAGTCTCCCCTCCAGTGTGCAATAGCAGTTGTGGGAGGAAAGCATGCTACTGGAGAGCTGGGCTGTGCAGATGCTGACAAGCACCAGGAGGGAAACCCCACAGTTACAGAGGCAAAGGGCAGGGGAAACCCTACCCAACAGGGCAAACAGCCCTTCCAGGCCCCGGAGGTCTGAGGGAAGAGACCTTGTCAGAGGGGAGGGACTGAACTGGGTGCCTGGTTTGTTGCCCCCACACCTGGAGGGGCTACCAGAGACTAAGAGGCTCCCCTTCTCTTCTCTCAGGGAGGCCGGGAGGAACTCTACTCAGGCAAGGTATGGACAGCAAGCCCAAAGCATGGGAAAATTCTGAGATAGAGAGGCATACCCCAGCCCACCGCTAAGTGGCAGCGCGGAACCCACCGAGGCTGAGAAGGAACTCTGTCACAGTGTCCACTGGCTAATTTTGACAGCGGGCTACCGGCTCTTCACCTGACTGATGAGGATGCTATCAAATGGTTGGCCACACTGTGCGTACGCTGATGAGTATTTTGTCTATCAGCTGGCAGTCTATTCTGAGAAACCTACTAACTCTTTGGTCAGGCCCTGAAGATCTCTCTCCATACTCTTGTAAAGGGTTTCCAGAGTGTACGCACAACTTGTGCACCATGGTATTCTAAAACAATGGAGTGCATGAGAGCCTGCCAGATAATTGGTTGTTATATGGGATGAAGCGAGAGGAATTTCACACTCTGGGACTCTGTGTACTGTTGAGAGCAAAATTCAGGAATGGCACTAAATTTGAAATGAAGAGATCACTGAGAGGACACGCACATTCTTCTCGAAAAGGTGGGAGACTCACTGCAGGGGAAAAAAGGGGAAGCTGCTTGGCAGCTTTCCCAAGCAGTAGACACTAGGCAGTGTCAAGAAGAGGTGTAGGTAATTGAGGTGAAATGGAAGTTGGCAATTATGGGCCTGCCACGTCTGTTGTTTTCCCCAGTAGGCTACTGCTTTCTGGACTCTTCCAGCAAGAAACCCGACCAACCTATTACTTTTTCTGCTTCCTGGATCCAGACTTGGTGCATGCTCAGATTTCTTATGGAATCCCCTGACATGCTCTAATTACAGAGCTGATGAAAATACACATGCAGCTGGAGCCTGGTGAGCAACACCAGAGGGGGTGGTTGGCCATGCAGGAGATCCCTGTTCCTAGAAGGACCTGGACCTGGCTCCCTAGGGCCCTCTGAGCTGAGGAGGATGGAGCTGATGAGGGATGCAGTAGACGTTTATGACCCATTTGCATATCTTCCCTTTGGCTCTTTCTTGTCATTGGGTATAAAAAGAAATACCACCAGAGTTACTCAGTCCGCCTCACTCCGTTTTAGATTTAATTCAGTTATAATCTTCAATCCTTAATTTAAATGAGACTCCCACAGGATTTTCAACCTGCAGCCGGATCCAGGAGACCTCGCCACAGAATTTGGGTCCAACTTGCCTCAGAGTACATGAGGCCTGGAGTGTAACTTTAAAAGGGGAAGGAACTTGGATTATGCCTGAATTTGTGCAAATACTGAATGTGAAAATGTATGCAAACTTCGCAGCTACTGCATTTTAATGAATGTTGGACATATGAATTGTTAGTGAAGGTGGACATCACAGGCTGCTTTTGCTGCTAATTTTTGTTTGACCGTTTTGATTCAATAAAGTTAGGTCTGCCTATGTGGAGAGTTAATGTGCAGCAAGCTGGGGTGTAAATCTACCGAGCTCTAGCCTGCTCCACACTCCCAGGCCATGTGGACATTGCTACAATGCACTAAAAGTTCCGTGGTGCTACTTGGCTTTCAAACAGCACTAGGTCAAAGTGCAGTACCAACTTCTACTGCACAGTAGCAGGGTCCACAGGGCTAGTTAGTGCACAACGAGCTAGAGCACTGTGGATTTACACCCCAGCTTGCCACGCACTAACTCTTCATGTAGAGATGCCCTTAGTTTAGCTCCAGTTTTAGGAAATGCTCTCGTTTTCCCTAGCATAGTGATGTCTGAGATGTTTAATTTTTAATCTCCATTTTATGACCCTTTTATAAACTGAGATCAATGTATTGTATAGTTGTAAGAAACGTATAGAATTAACTTTGAGTGTTGGAAAAGTAAAACACAGTAGCACAATCTTGGGCAGCTGGAGGAATATTTAAAAGGAGCCAGCTGAAAGAATTCCTTTTCTGAACAGTATTTAGTGACGAAAAACTTGTGACGTAATAACAGAGAAGACATGCAAAGGGCGGCCCAGGATAGACAGGGATGGCAAAGCTTTGTTTGTCCTCTAAGCAACGTTTGATGGCCCAGAAGGCTTCAGATTCAGAAGAACATAAAGCCAAATCCTGCCAAATACAGATCTGGTATAAAGTAATCAACCCCCATGTTCACTTTCAGTGGGACTAGCTTTGGTCCATTTGGCCAAATTCTTTTCTCCGTTACAGTGGTGCCACTTCCCTGACTTGCATAATGTAAAATGAGAGGAGGTTTTGGCCCATTGACTTTAATGAGATTTATGTCGGAGTTAGGGCAAGCACCTAATCTGGGACTCACCTATGCATATCTTCCTTGAAGAGCTACTTGTTAGAATTGGTCAAATAATGGTTAAAACAAATAAACAAGGTCTTTGGAAAATTGCATCCACTTCTCATCAAAATGTCAAAGATTTTGAAATTCTCCAACAACCTCTGTTACTTCTATATGCACTAGATACGCCACATTTCTTTTCTATGATACAGTTGTCAACAGCATAAAATAGTGTAGATCCCCCTTATATCAGTGCAGATTGTGTTCTCATGCCTTATAGAAAAGGCAGGAGAGGAGTTGTATTGAAGGAGCTTTGTATCACTTGGGAGACTATAAGAAAAAGATACAAGCTGACCTGTCTGACACGGGGGCAGATTGCTTCCAGGTTCTGGCAGAGAGTTGGCTTCTGATAGTTTAGTTGCATAAGGTTACATTGCAAAAACACAGTGCCAGCATTTCACCGTTTTAAACATAACCTAGCTTGACAATGATAAGAGTGGACACACATGCTGATTTCAGCCTCCCAGAACTTTCACGGCATAGATTGGAAATCTTGAGGGCCAGACCCTCAGCTAGCGTAATTTGGTGGTGTTCCACAGAAGTCCGTGGTGCAGTGTTGATTTACACCAGTTGAGGATGTGGCCCTGAGACTTTTAAGGAAAACTTACATTTGTGAAAACTTTGGATATTTCTGAGGTGTTGACTTGCAGCAAAAGGACAGCATGTGTGTCCACTTCTATATGATTTGCTGTCTTGCTTGTGGAAAAGAGATTGTGTGGGTGGCCTGGCCGGATGTGGGTGTTCAGAGAGGTCATGGTGTTATTTGCTAGGCAGTACAGCAGAGAAGGTATATAGGGTGAAATCTTGCTCTGTGATCCATACTTTTCAGCTCTTAACCCATTTCCCCAGGCCCCTTCTTTTACCAAGATCTTTCCAGTTTGACAGTGAACCCTGTTCATCACATAGGTACATTAGATTCACATGGAGAGTCAGTGATCTACAGTAGCAAGCAGCAGCGGAACTTTGACTTCCCATTCATCCCTATGCTCAGGCACATGGGTTTCAATTTTTCTAAATGAAAAACAATTCTTGGCTGGTGAAGGACTTTCTCGCCTGCTAGATTAAACAATAATTGAAAAGATCTGAAATTCTGGGGCTTTTTCACATATTATCATGGCTAACCTTCCAATTCCATTAAACGAGGATTTTTTTGTGTTTGAACTTTGACATTTGGTCAGCAGTCATGGGGAAGTGTGTCTGTATTCAGCTGGCCAGATTCACCTTTCCCATTGCAGCGGAGGATTCTTGAAAGGTATCTTTTAATTCTGGAGCTCTGAAAAACCAGAACACGACCTATATTAAGTCAATGAAACTCCCAGCCTGCCTGTCCTACTCTGCCCACTTTTGGGACAGTGCCAGCCTGGATCCATGCATTCTGGCAAAATGGTGACCGTAAGCAGCTTGTATCTCTGAGACCCCATTCCTGGTGTGAAACTGGCCCCCGTATAGGCCAGTATTCCAGCTTTTGAATCAGGCTCTTTAAAAATGAAACACAAGTACTCCAGAAAGCCTTTGCTGATGCCTTGAAGACATTACTTTGTAGTTTGTCTAATTTAATATCTTCTCAGTGTTCTGTGAGAACACAGCAAATTAGCAACGTCCCCATATTAAACCTACTAGGCCCTATCTACTGTTCAACACAGTGACTCTGCAGCAGTCATTCCAAGGTAGCAGTTTTGTATCCCGTTGATAAGAATGTTCTGCCTGTTAAAAATTGTAAGGATATTTTAATACTGTAAAGCTAAATAAAGCAATAAAGCTATGGGCTAAAATGATGTTTAAAAATTAAACGTGAAAACAGGCCTGCAGTCTGCAATACCAAAGATTTTTTTAAAAGTAAAATATTACTACATTTAATGTCGATCATCAAAAGTAACATTAAAAGTGTGTAATGGCTTCCAATTTGATAAATCCCCTGGCTCTGTAATTAAGAATATTGTAAACCCAACTCAGTCAGGCAAACTAATTAATTGTGAAATTAATTGCTTAGAACACAGTATCTGAGTGGACTGCAAATTTATATTTTTATTATCTCCACAAAAATTGTTAAACCATGGACCGATCCTAATGCCAATGGCAAAATGTCCACTGGAACCAAGGTTTGGCACAAAGGCCTCCGTTCAGGAAAGCAATCTTTTTCCAGGAAAGAACTTAAGTCTGAGGTAAATGGGACTTAAACATGTGCTTAAAATTCTTTCCTGTGTAGCCTGAACAATTGTTACGCTTCTAAGATTATGTATTGGGGTTCAACGTGCACTTGTCACAGAAACCAGCTTCTTTTTCTAGGCGGCTACTTAGAGTTAATCACGAAGATGGAACTTGGTGAAACACATGGAGAAACTTTATTTAATACAGACAACTATAATTGAAGGTAATAGGAAATACTCAATATACATAAATATAGGAATAAGATAAGGGTGTAAAGTGGTTTCTTGTATTGTTCATATATACATTATTGCATTATGCATGCTTATAGTTTATGGGGACCTTTGGAAACAAAGAATGGAAAGTAAGTGGAGCCCATCAGAAGGGAGGTCCTGATTCAGTTTATACTGTCTCGGGGACCTGACCAATCCAAAGAAACAGGAACTTTGTGTTATAATTAAGTGTCCAGCATTAATATTAATGATTTACATCACTTATTTCTTAATTCCTATATGTAAATGTTGTCTGTTTAGATAGTTGCTAAAGTGCTCCAAAACTCCCTTCTTGTGGAATTTTGTGGTATACAGTATCCGTTTGTGGTTACTTGTTTGTCTCTCAGAATGAATGTGCAAAAGATCTGATCTGGGGTTATCTCTTTAGGCCTACGCTATTCAGCTAAATCCCAGCATAACTACTCCCACAAGGCCTCATACAAATATAAATCATTTCAAATCTAATAACCCAGTTATTTGTTGTCCTACTTGCAGTTATACCTTTCATTAAAAATGCTTAGCAAAGGAATTGTATATTATCCATAATCTATAATCCCTCCAAGACCAGATCAGGGTTCAATGGTCAACACCTGTATTAGGGTCTAAATGTATTAAAAGAACAGGAGTACTTGTGGCACCTTAGAGACTAACAAATTTATTTGAGCACAAGCTTTTGTAGGCTACAGCCCACTTCATCAGATACATAGAATGGAACATATAGTAAGGAGAGAGAGATATACACATACAGAGAACATGAAAAGGTGGGATTTGCCCTACCGACTCTAAGAGGCTAATTAATTAAGAGATGAGCAATTATCAGCAGGAGGGAAAAAACTTTTTTGTAGTGATAATGACAAGAAGGTGTGAGGATACTTAACATGGGGAAATAGATTCAATGGGTGTAATGGCTCAGCCATTCCCAGTCCCTATTTAAGCCTAAATTGATGGTATCTAGTTTGTATATTCAAGTTCAGCAGTTTCTCGTTGGAGTCTGTCTTTGAAGCTTTTCTGTTGCAAGATTGCCACCTTTAAGTCTGTTTCTGAGTGACCACAGAGGTTGAAATGTTCTCCTACTGGTTTTTCAATGTTATGATTCCTGACATCAGATTTGTGTCCATTTATTCTTTTGCGGAGACTGTCCGGTTTGGCCAATGTACATGGCAGAGGGGCATTGCTGGCACATGATGGCATAGATCACATTGGTAGAGATGCAGGTGAATGAGCCTGATGGCGTGGCTGATGTGATTAGGTCCTATGATGATGCAACTTGAATAGATATGTGGACAGAGTTGGCATTGGGCTTTGTTGCGGGGATAGGTTCCTGGGTTAGTGTTTTTGTTCTGTGGAGTGTGGTTGCTGGTGAGTATTTGCTTCAGGTTGGGGGGGGCTGTCTGTAAGCGAGGACAGGCATGTCTCCCAAGATCTGTGAGAGTGAGGGGTCATCCTTCAGGATAGGTTATAGATCTTTGATGATGTGCTGGAGAGGTTTTAGTTGGGGGCTGAAGGTGATGGCTAGTGGCGTTCTGTTATTTTCTTTGTTGGGCCTGTCCTGTAGTAGGTGGCTTCTGGGTACTCTTCTGTCTCTGTCAATCTGTGTTTTCACTTCAGCAGCTGGGTATTGTAGTTTTAAGAGTGCTTGATAGAGATTGTAGGTGCTTGTCTCTGTCTGAGGGATTGGAGCAAATGCGGTTGTATCTTAGAGCTTGGTTGTAGACAATGGATCATGTGGTGTGTCCTGGATGGAAGCTGGAGGCATGTAGGTAAGTGTAGCGGTCAGTAGGTTTCTGATATAGGGTGGTATTTATGTGACCATCGCTTATTAGCACAGTAGTGTCCAGGAAATGGACTGCTTGTGTGGATTGGTCTAGGCTGAGGTTGATGAATGGGATGGAAATTGTTGAAATCATGGTGGAATTCCTCAAGGGCTTCTTTTCCATGGGTCCAGATGATGAAGCGCAAGTAGAGTAGGGGCATTAGGGTACGAGAGCTAAGGAAGCGTTGTTCTAAGTCAGCCATAAATGCATTAAGGCTCCAATTCAAGGTTCTTAAGCATATGCATAGTCCCAGTGACTTCAGGTAGTTCTTACTGAATTCAGTGGGGCTTCTCATGTGCTTAAAGTTAGCAAGGTACTTAAGCATGTGCCTGAATCGAGGCCTAAATGTTGCCAAACATATGACTGCAGTAGTAGTAGATTTTCTAATAAAAATGGTATTTAATACAATATAAAACACATTTTATTTCAATGGGGATTTTTCTCCTGAACTTCAAATTGGCTAAAAGGGAGAAAATATGCTGCTTTCAACACTGCAATGATGTCTCACTTCATCTGGAAACCAGTCTGTTTGCAAAATGTTGTTGGTGTTACCAAATGATAAGCCAACTATCATGATAAGAAACCTACTTGGGCTTGTAGGATAATGTATATTTGTTGAGCTCCTGCTCCATGTACAAGATAAGCAGGGTGGAAAAAAAATCACCTGCTGAAAAACGGCTACATTTTTAAAACAAGAAATGGAGGCAAAAAGATGTCTGTCATTTAAAGCTGAATAAGACATGCTGGATTCAGAACAGGTATAAACAGCTGCAGTTCTGTTTACTTCATTGCAGCTGTATCTCTTCAAACCTGTTCTGAATTTGGCCCAATAATTATTCTCCTTTTGAATGAAAAATATTGACTATTGTTTAATAAGATCCATATGATCCCTTTGTTTGGGAACAGCCTTGGGTCCAAGATCAAATGAACGATAGAGGTGACATTTCTAGACTGAGCTTGTATCAGTCACTCTTTAGTGGGTACTGTGTACACACTAACCACATTTCTGCTGAATAAGTATAGCGTTTATAACCAAACCGAGATAAGACCCAATATGTTACACTGGCCTTCAAACAGTGGAGCTAAAACGTAAAACTAATGCAATTCTGTACTGCCCTATGGCCCATGCAAGATTTGTTAGGTTAATGGGGTACACATCCCATCCCGATAGCTGCCACTCACCACCAAAAATGCACTGTAAGGTGGTTTTTTTAAAGATAATTATATATACAATGTAATGGCTATTCTCCATATGTCTCGTAAAGAGCAGTCAACCTTCCAGATCTGTTATGTGCCTCAATACGATGTCCAGCACAGGAACCATGTGTTCCTGAGATTTTAAAAATATTCTTGGAAGGTTGAAGGCTGAGCCAGAATTGGCTTTTGTATGTTAAAATGTATGAGATGAGCAACGCTGGAGAAAATCATTTGCCTCCGATGAGTAGGCAGCTCTTGCAGGTATGTTGGTGGTTAATCACTTGCTGCAGAACTTAGGCTTCCTCCTAAAATATGACGTTGTAGCTCTTATGGGAGAGAAGGGAAAACCTTAATGTGAAATGAATGGAAACATGCAAGGACTGTGCATCCACAGAGCTGGTTTCTTTGGCATCTGAGGGCATGCAACCCCTGCATACTGCCCCTATCGCTTGCACAGCAGAATTGCACTGGCTTCACTATAAGAAGGTTCTTGTAAGTTGTGGAGAAGTGTGCGTGATTTGCCCCATTTCAATGAGTGTTACAATCTGTTTGTTTTTTTCCTGCAACACTGCTGTATGTTTGGAACCTCTGAGTTCCTTCAGCCATTCCTATATCCCTCCCATGCTCACTTCAAAAACAGGCAGCAAGTAGGATATGTCTCCTGGTCAGCGACCTACTGGATGACGATTTATAGGGTATGCGCCTGATGGTATAAATGTGGAGCAGAACTGTGCCCAGGTGTGTCAGTGGGGTAGATCTACCGCTATCAATAGATGATAAATCACAAGAAGCAATTTACAGTTCAAGGTAGATTGGTCTCACAAGTGAACTAGTTAAGCCTGAATCCTGTGAGGGAAAGAATGAGAATGGAAATCAGAGGCTGGGTCCTCAGCTGGAATGAATAGTCATAGCTGATGTTACTCGTTGGTGCTTAATATTTATGCTTTAGGTATCAAAAACTTTCTAATTCTGTGACACTCCAAAACCATTGACGAAACGAAAGGTGAGGCAGATTTTTGGGGTGTCATTTTCTCCACAGTGTGTGTTAACTTTCTGTGGCTGTGTCTCATTTACCTTGAAACCACTTCTGAATGGCAAGTGTTACACTGACTATAACACGATCTGACTTTTGGGTAGAGTTTTAAGTGATAGGCAGACAAACTTGATTTGCCCCCGCAACAACAAAGCAAAATCCTGAAGCATGTTGACATCTGTTATGATTCTGAGACACATTAATGGCTTATGTCTGTATGTAGTTATTACTGTTAATAGGGATTATGCCTGTAGATAGTGGTTGCTTTAAAACTGGGAACATGAAAAAGCTAACCAACGGCATTTGCCAACTAGTATTACACAGTGGTATTTGAGTAAAGTTTTTTTCCATGAACGCTATAACAGGGGAATAGTAAGAGGCAGAAAATTTAGAAGAGGGTGCTTTAAGCTGTGATGGCTGTTTGGAGACTGTTAGCAGATGTTGGATTTCTAATGGTGACTACTGCATCAGCGAAGAATTGATAAAGTTTGCGGTATGGGAAAAATGCTGAGTGTATAACATTTATATACTATTGAAAGATAAGTTATAAGCAGAACTACTGGGAATTTAAAAATAGTACGGTCTTTTGGGAGAAAAGATAAGGTGGCAGTGTGAATTTATACATACACCAGCAGCGTGCTCTTTTCCTTTAGGCAGGGCAGTCTAATTATAGTATGCTGCACACGTGGCTATAGATATAACTAACCACAATATGCACAGTTATCAGAAAGAAAAAATAAAACACATAAGGCATGGGAAAATTTTGGAATACAGTGAAAGACAAGGGAAGCGTGAAGAGAATGAGCACTGGGTACTTAAAATATCATTTGTATTGTAGCACAGCCAAGCCACATTTAGAACACTTATGCGACCCAATATCAAGTCAAAAACGTTTTATGGAGCTGTGTAATCAGCTCCAAGTGGCTGCCTTGCAAATCTCAAGAGCAGAATCTGGCCTCGGGCTAGTGGCCATCTCTGCTGCATCTTTGCTTGAATGAACTTTAAATTAACTCTTTAGCAAGAAAACAATAACCGTGCGAGTTGCAAAAAATATATATATAAATTCTCTTGGATAGAAGCCAAGATTGGTGTAAAGAGTTTCGTGCACCCCAAATGAAAAGCAAGGGTTGTCTAGTGATTTGTAAAGACCTGGATGAGGGATAAGTAGAGTCCACAGGAAGGTTAAAACGAGGAGTAGTTGTGGCACCTTAGAGACTAACAAATCTATTTGAGCATAAGCTTTCGTGGGCTAAAACCGACTTTGTCAGATGCCTGGAGTGGAAAATACAGTAGGCAAATATATACACCGTACATGAAAAGATGGGAGTTGCCTTACCATGAGGGGGGTCAGTGCTAATGAGACAATTCAATTAAAGTGGAAGTGGGCTATTCTCAACAGTAGAATACCAAGGGTAGGTCTACACTTACCTCCGGGTCCGGCGGAAAGCAATCGATCTTCTGGGATCGATTTATCACATCTTGCCTAGACGCGATAAATCAATCCCGGATCGATCCCGGAAGTGCTCGCCATCGACGCCGGTACTCCAGCTCGGCGAGAGGATTACGCGGCATCGACGGGGGAGCCTGCCTGCTGCGTCTGGACCCGCAGTAAGTTTGAACTAAGGTACTTCGAATTCAGCTACGTTATTAACGTAGCTGAATTTGCGTACCTTAGTTTGAAATGGGGGGTTAGTGTGGACCAGGCCCAAGAGAGGAAAAATCACTTTTGTAGTGCTAATGAGGCCAGTGTAATCAAGGTGGCCCATTTCAAACAGTTGACAAGAAGGTGTGAATAACAGTATGGGGAAATTAGTTTTTGTAGTGACCCATCCACTCCATGCATCTGATGAAGTGGGTTTTAGCCCATGAAAGCTCATGCCCAAATAAATTTGTTAGTCTCTAAGGTGCCACAAGGACTCCTCGTTGTTTTTGCTGATAAAGACTAACACGGCTGCCACTCTGAAACAGGAAGGTTAGTGATCTATGTGTATTCTGCTTCTTATGTGTAAATTGACTCACTTCTTGAGATTGGTGGGTTTCCCTGTATGGAAAGAGTCCACTCCCAGGAGACAGCTGCAGAAACCGAATCCTCTCTAGAGAGGATTCGATCAGCCTGGATTTTAAATATGCACTAAATTCTGCCCTTGGCAACATCTGTGCAAGTAATGTTGCATAGGTGTCACGGAGGGCAGAATCTGATTGGATGACCCAATTAATCCCTAGCTTTTTCTAATTTTGTTTTTAATCAATGCTTAAATTTTTTAATTTTCTCATATTGATATCGAAAATGTTTGTCCAAAGAAAAAATTAAAAACTTGATTTTACTCATGAATATGGCTATTAGTGAGTCCAATCTACTTCCTTTAAGCCAAACACCACAAAATGGGTTCCTAAAGGAATCTGGAATAAAAGAAATACTAGTAAGGTAAAAGGATTACTGTTCTAATATGCAGAAAAGGATGGAATACACTTGCTTTAGTGAAACTATATTTTCCTAATCATTGAGTGCTGTATATCTAATTAGATGCCTTATTTAACCAGCAACATAACTTTTATGAAAATTGAATTATACTGAACACTTTTTATAATCCATTTATGGCATCCAGTTGCTATGCTGACATGCACTTAAATGGTTATAGACAGATAGACAAATAGTTTTACTGTCATTAACGTAAGTTTTGGTGCTAACTATGGTAAAATACATAAATTAAGGGGAATCTATTTGGCGGCTAGGTGACACAAGATGCTTGAAAACCGAGATGGGGCCTAAACAGTCTGTGAAGGGGCAGTCTGAAGTAACTTGTTTGGTATCTAGATCTGAATTTGGCACATGGCTCCCATCTTAATAATGGGCAGAACACCGGGACATTTGAAGTGTTTGAAATCCTTATTCACCTCTGAATTTCATGGCTGTGTCAATCTTTACTTTCAGATAAAGAATAGTTGAAAGCATTTAGATTGGAAGAGGTTAGCAATCTTTGAGGTGATCTTTGGAAGAGATTAAAAAAGCCTCTTGTGTTTCTGTTCATTTTAATTTATTTAGCTGGGATGGACCTGCCTCTGAAGGTAAATGAGCCCTATGCTCCTTCAGGGAATGGGTTAAGTGGCAGTGGTTCTCAATCAGGGGTACACGTATCCCTGGGGGTACGCAGAGGTCTTTGAGGAGGTACAGCAACTCATCTAGAGATTTGCGTAGGTTTACCACAGGCTACATAAAAGCACAGCAAAGTTAGTACAAACTCAAATTCCATACAGGCAATGACTTGTTTATACTGCTCTATACATTGAAATGTAAGTACAACATTTATATTCCAATTGTTTTATTTTATAATTATAGGGTAAAAAATGAGAAAGTCAGCAATTTTTCAGTAATAGTGTGCTGTGACACTTCTTTTTGGTATTTTTATGTCTGATTTTGTAAGCCAGTCTTTTTCAAGTGAGGTAAAACTTGGGGGTACAGAAGACAAATCAGACTCCAGAAAGGGGATACAGTAGTCTGGAACGGTTGAGAGCCACTAGGTTAAGGGAAGAAAAAATGTCATAATGGGTGAACTAGTATAGCTCACATCCGAATGATTTTTGACAAATATAGTACTTTGATCTTTGAGTTTAGTGTTTATGAGGGACTGTAATGGATCTTTGAAGCTTTCTATCTCTGAGCTGTAAGACATTTTCCTTACTCAATGAGAAACCAAATGCAGTGGTTTTCCCTAGAATAGTTCATTGTAACTGCTTTAAGGAAAAACAACAAGAAGTACTTATGGCACCTTAGAGACTAACAAGTTTATTTGGGCATAAGCTTTCATGGCCTAAAACTGACATCATCAGATGCATGGAGTGGAAAATACAATAGGCAGGTATAAATACACAGCACATGAAAAGATGGGGGTTCTCTTACCAAATGGGGGGTCAGTGCTAATGAGCCAATTCAATTAAGATGGAAGTGAGCTATTCTGAACAGTTGGCAGGAAGGGGTTAATACCAAGGAAGGGGGGAAAATCACTTTTGTAGTACTAATGAGGCCAATATAATCAAGGTGGCCCATTTCAAACAGTTGACAAGAAGGTGTGAGTATCAGCAGGGGGAAATTAGTTTTTGTAGTGACCTATCCACTCCCAGTCTTTATTCAGGCCTAATATGATGGTGTCCAGTTTGCAAATTAATTCCAGTTCTGCAGTTTCTTGTTGGAGTCTGTTTTTTTTTGTTGCAAAATTGCCACTTTTAAGTCGGTTATTGAGTGTCCAGGGAGGTTGAAGTGTTCTCCTACGTGTTTTTGAATGTTCTAATTCTTGATGTCTGATTTGTGTCCATTTATTCTTTTACGCAGAGACTGTCCAGTTTGGCCAATGTACATGGCAGAGGGGCATTGCTGGCACATGATGGCATATATCACATTGGTAGATGTGCAGGTGAACAAGCCTCTGATGGTGTGGCTGATGAGGTTAGGTTCTATGATGGCGTCCCTTGAATAGATATGCGGACAGAGTTGGCAAAGGGGTTTGTTGCAGGGATTGGTTCCTGGGTTAGCGTTTTTGTTGTGTGGTGTGTACTTGCTGGTGAGTATTTGCTTCAGGTTGGGGGGCTGTCTGTAAGCATGGACTGGCCTGTCTCCCAAGCTCTGTGAGTGAAGGATTGTTCTTCAAGAAAAAAAACTTCAAAAACAGACTCCAACGAGAAACTGCAGAACTGAATTAATTTGCAAACTGGACACCATCAAATTAGGCCTGAATAAAGACTGGGAGTGAATAGGTCACTACAAAAACTAATCCCCCCCTGCTGATACTCACACCTTCTTGTCAACTGTTTGAAATGGGCCAACTTGATTATATTGGCCTCATTAGTACTACAAAAGTGATTTCCCCCCCTCCCTTGGTATTAATCCCTTCTTGCCAACTGTTCAGAATAGCTCACTTCCATCTTAATTGAATTGGTTCATTAGCACTGACCCCCCATTTGGTAAGGGAACTCCCATCTTTTCATGTGCTGTGTATTTATACCTGCCTACTGTATTTTCCACTCCAGGTATCTGATGAAGTCGGTTTTAGGCCAGGAAAGCTTATGCCCAAATAAATCTGTTAGTCTCTAAGGTGTCACAAGTACTTCTCATTGTTTTTGCTGATACAGACTAACACGGCTACCACTCTGAAACCTGCTTTAAGCAATTTACTTTTAAAGCTGAAACCTTTGATTGCGGACCCCATGGGATGGTCATTCAGCCAAGGAGAGCAGAGAAGAAGTTGTTGTATTTGCTAGTGACGTAGAATTATTTAGGACCTTAAAGAGTTTAAAAAGCTGAACAAAACACTGAGGAAGCAAGTTCCCTAATCAAAAGAAAGTGTTTTATATGAAAATAAACATTGCCAATCTGCCAAAAGAACACTCAAAATCTTTTTTTTGCCATAAATGAATAGCAAGTATTTAATTTCCTTATTTTTGCCAAAAATTAATATATGATTATTATACATTTAAATTTCCGTTGCCAAAGTAAATGAGCTTCTCATTATCTAGGACATAATAAGCTTGACTGTGATGTGTTATTAGCCTGTCTTTTTGATTGGTTGTTCACTCATGGGACGGAGAAAGTGGCATGGTGGGAATTTGACCCTTAGCTGTCAGAAATCCCTGGGTGAATCACTACTATGCCACAAAGCACTGCAAAATGTCCAAAAAGGCATTGCACTTTGTTAGGCGCATGGGACACACTGAGCTATCCATGGTGTACCACACTTTACATCAACGCACGCACTCTTGGTGAGTGCCTACAGCGCCAATGCAAGCAGCCAAGTGTCCGTGAACCCGGGCAACATACAATCTTTGGTGACTGTAAGTCAATGTAACTTGTGTCAACCAAACCACGTAGACGTGGCCTAACTCAAAGAAATACAGTAATTTACAAAGGGTTTCTTGGTGGTTCATGCAGATTAGCAAGATTCTACTGCATTAGGGCTTGGCACACTAGGTCTGGAAAACCTAAGAACTGATCTGAACCTCAACATGAACTCTTCACCTCTTTGTAGTAATCAGCAACTCCCTGATATCCAACAAAACTCATCAAAGGGCCAGGCATTCTCTGCTGGGCTTGGCTGCTTTCTTCGTTTCTCAACTGTACCGGAATGTCACTGGGGAGAAGTTTCAGAGTAGCAGCCGTGTTAGTCTATATCCGCAAAAAGAACAGGAGTACTTGTGGCACCTTAGAGACTAACAAATTTATTAGAGCATAAGCTTTTGTGGACTACAGCCCAATATTTATTCCACTCTATATGCATCCGAAGAAGTGGGCTGTAGTCCATGAAAGCTTATGCTCTAATAAATTTGTTAGTCTCTAAGGTGCCACAAGTACTCCTGTTCTTTTTATTGGGGAGAAGTGTGTATGGAATCCTGGGTGATCCTGGAGAATATGACAACTAAGTAGAATACACTGCCTCTGGATTAGCAGTGTGTGTCAGGGAAACTGAGCCTCTGTGGTGGGAATTTTAGCAAAATTAAGGAGACCTAAATATTGTGAGGGCTGTGTGTGTGTGCGTGTGTCAGAAAGATAGCAGATGCACTATGTTGACAGCAGCTTCCAGTTTGAGAGAGACTACCTAACCAGAAGTGCGAAAAGTAATTGAAACCGGAAGAAATTGTCAAAATGGAGGTGTGATGAGGGTGAACTTTCTAAAGATCATTCATTCTACACGCACAAAATATAAAACATATATATGTAGGCAAAATTCAGTGATAATGTTAGTTACACCTCAGTAAATTGGTAGAATTTCCATACTGAGGGGCACTGAAGACACGGTTGTAAGAGGAAAACTATTCAACAGAAGAGGGTGAGATAAAGCAACCATGCCGCCAGCTTCTTTACAGATTGGAGAGGGTTCTAGGAAGAACTGAAACTTGATTCTGGGTCTGGAAGTGAGAAATTTGCAATTGATGACTGAACAAGCTTAATCTATTCAGTTTTTCAAAGAGAAAGATAAGAAGCAACTTGACCACTGTCTAGAAGTGCCTACAGAAGGAGATGTCTCATTCTTGAGGGCTCTTTAAAAACAAAATCCAGTGGTTGAAGCTAGAAATATTAAAACTGGAAATAAGATGTAATTTTTTTTTATCAGTGAAGATAGTTAACCATTAGAACAGTGTATCACATTCCTTGGTAAAATATCCAACAGTCAGTCTTTCAATCAAGATTGGATGCCATTTTAAAACATACCTTTCAGCTCAACCACATGTTACTGTGCTCAGTGCAGGAATTACAGGGTGAAGTTCTATGACTTGCCTTATGCAGGAGTTTGGACTGGATGATCCCCATGGTCTCTTCTATGAATTCAAAGAATAGGCTGCGGAGTGGAAGCACCTGGATGGAAGTAGGCTGCCTGAGTGTGGGAATGCTGCAATCACTGTGGGTGCAGGGGGATTCCCCCTCAATCCCCTTTTCTTAGTTATGGGAATAAAAATGTCTTTAGTTTAACTTTCCATTCATGGTTGAAAAGATTTCTCGCCTCCCACAATGTGTTTTATTTTTACTTCTAGTTTAACTTACATAAGGAAACAAACCCGTTAGGCATGTGGCTTGGCACATTTGAAATGTAAAATATGATTTTCACAGCTGCTTATCCATAATTCAGAATGCCGAATCCTACAGGTCATAACTTAACTCTCTTAATCCTGCCTCCCCAATTTTAGCAGCCAAACCCTTGACCCATGTGGGTAGGTTTCTCTGCAGGGATTGGCAAACTAGATTAGAAGAGAGAAGTTACCCTCCCCCTATTCAAGCTGATAAGCCCAATAGCCCAGGAAGCTGGCACTCCATCTATGTGCAGGGAGCAGCAAGTTTTTAGATCCAACCCATCAATCCTTGTCCTATTCCTCTCCTAGCCTGCCCCTAATTCTTCTGCGAGTGATCTTTACCCTCACTCCATGTTCCCTTTTTCTTCACTGGAAGGACACTGGGTTATGATCTTCTGACCTCCACGGAGGAGTGGTGGGGGTTTGGCCCTAAAGCAATATAAGGGAAGCTAGAATTATTTAATACTGATGCCAGTAAGTGTGGAAAACCTGTTTCAGTTAACAGCAACTGTTTGGCAACTTAATGTCGTCTTTACCTTGTTAGACTCACGGCTTGGAAGATGCTGTATTGGTCCTGTAGTAGGATGACCATATTTCCCAAAGGGAAAACGGGATACCACACGGGGTTGGCCCGAATTTTTCTTCTCTCCCCACAAGCCCTGTGGGGCTGGCCAGAGCCACTCACCTGAGCCCCTGTCCCCACAGAGGGCTGGCCTGAGCTGCTCGCTCGAGCTCTGCCTGCCCCCTGCACAAGGCTGTCGCTGGTTGCTCAAACCCTGCCTGCCCACTACCTCCCCTTGCATGGGGCTGGCATCGCCGCCACCTGGCCTTGCTCCTCCACACCCCACTGTTTTTGACAGAAGTGGGCATTTGTCCCATTTGCTCTTGCCAACTGATCAAGTCAGCCAGAGCAAATGGGACAAATGCCCACCTTTGCCAAAAAAGTCGGAAGGGCTGGGACAGGGTTTAAAAAAGGGACGGTCCCGGCCAAAATGGGATGTGTGGTCACCCTACCCTGAGGTTCTATTGTACTTTAAAAGCATCCCGTGATGAGCATGTACAAACCCCACCTAGACGCTGGGAGAGAAGTGGTTAACCCTTGGCCTCTGGTCAGCACGAGGACTACGCCTGTCCTGCGCATCGGAATTCACAAAATAGCAGAGCTGGGCCAGATACAGGCCATTTCTGAGCCACCTGGGGAACGTGAGGAATGGAGGGACCTTGCGGGCTGGGGGCGTGGCAATAACTGACGACAGAAGTCCGAATGAAGGCCGCCTGTGAGGAAAGACTCAAGCTATGTCTACGCTGCAGCCGGGGTGTAATTTGCAGCTCATATGGACACAGGCACTCTAGCTTTAATCTAATCTAACTAGTGCCGCTCAGAGTAGTGGTGAAGATGCAGTGGCATGCCGCTGCGTCCTCCCGGCTACACTGAGCTGTGCTAGTTAGATTAAACCTACAGCCGGTATGTTTACACGATGCAAATCATACCTCCATTTACAGCGTAGATGTAGCCTACGAAGAGTTTTCTATTCTCAGTGAGGAGAGCTGCCTTCTAATTTATGGGACCTACATGAAGGAACCCGCCACTTGTACTTTGATCTCTGACTGAGGAAGACCGTTTTGCATTTCTCTATAGCCCTTAAAGCACCATTCTTTTGTTCTTATAGTTATACAGTAAATAGCATCATCACGGCAGTATCTAAACCATACCAGTTTGCACAGGGTTAATCTTTATACTTGACATGACGCATCATGCGTTCAGTAACAGTCTTGGTGTAAGATTTAGCTTGTCAGTCATGAAAAGGGCCTGGTTCTCCTTCTTAGGAAAGCAAACCCATATTAGTCCCCTGATTGTCAGGGCTCCTGAGCATGAAGAATGTAGTCTAAATGTACTCTTAATAACTCACTTCTGTTCAGAATAATTCTTTAATCTGAAGTTCTTGTAGGATTAATTATTAAAGCTAACTTCACGCTACTTATCCTGGTTCACATAAGCTTTTGTCTTTATACTCCATATGGCGATTCGGCAAGTCTTCATACGCACTGTAGATTTTACATCCTCTAATAACAGCCTCCCTCGGTGTATTTTGGACAGGGATAGATATGTTTCAGAGCATGCTGTATTCAAACTGCTTCAGTGCAGTCTGCTGCCGCTTCTACTACAATGCAAATGGCTGATTTCACATAGTCTGCTCTGGGTGTCACTGCACACCCTCAAATAGTGAAGCAAGGGCAGCCCACCAGATTTTTGTATGCTAAGGAGAAAAAAAAAAATCAATTTTAATCCCCAGGAGCAGGGCCCAGTGGTGCAGAAGGTCACTAAACATTAGCAATTGCTTTACAGTGCTGAAGTCTGGCTAAAGGATCCAAGAGGAGAAAAAAGACATGAGTTTGGAACAAGATGTGTATTGCATCACTGCCTTGGTATATAATTAGGGGAAAGCTCAGAATCTCCAACACAGCTGGACTGTATATGGGGGGGTTTGTTGAGGGTAGGGGAGAATTTGTTTCGCATAGTATATAATAAATGTGTAAAATAAGGGAAAAGAAAGACCTGCATCAGTTGTTGAAAACATTGGGCTCAAAGCACAATCCTGACGCATATGATGTTCTAATTCATACAAAGGGTCCCATTGGAATGACACAAGGCAGCGTTGGGCCTGGTGTTAGTTCCCAGTTTCTCCAGTATATTTACTATCATAGACTGGCAGAGTTGCTGTCTGGGTGAACTGCAGCATGCAATGAAATGCGTGCTGCAGTTGGATCTCTAGAAAATATTTCTTTTTTGCTATTGGATCAGGATTCTGTGCCTTACTGTGTTGGTTTTGCTCCTTCTCAGCTCACCGTTTGCTTTCCTATTTTTCCTATTTTTAATTCCCCCCCCGTGTGTGTGTTTGTCTGTGGGATGTAATCCCAGAAGAGAAGTATTTGCCTGCAGGTCAATGGTAAGAGACTGATCTCTCTCACCGACACCATTGTCTATATATGGACACACAAATATTTTAAAGGTTTTCCTGAAAAATATCCAGTTATGAGCCTTTTTTTGCTGCAGGGAGGGCAGATGCAGAGTTCTGATCTAGCAGCAGAAAACTAGCTGGTGTCTGGTGGCACCAGAAGGTACCAAAGTAATTATCCAGCTGTCATTAGTAAACTGGCTGCTAATGGGTCATGAAGATTCAGGTTGACTCTCTGGCAGCTGAATCTAAACCCTTGAACAAAGAAAAGAAAAAAAGGCTGGTTCCAGTGTAAAGCATTTGCTGTGAAAATCAATACTCAGTAATGTGGGGTCAGGTTCTTTTTCACTTGATATTACGTATGACGAACTCCTGT
Source organism: Chrysemys picta bellii (assembly GCF_011386835.1). Classification (NCBI taxonomy): domain Eukaryota; kingdom Metazoa; phylum Chordata; order Testudines; family Emydidae; genus Chrysemys; species Chrysemys picta. Next base: position 92,603,407 of record NC_088799.1, read on the forward strand.
TAACTTCATTGTGCGTTAAATGCACGTATCAAAGAGAGACTGGACCCCTTAGCTTGCATCTGAGCCCGTAACTCATTAATTTTCAGAGCAAAGACCTTGGTAAGGAAAAGAAGCTGGACTGTAAGCTTCCCAGGTGAATGATCATCACTGAGCTGAGATAGAAACTAAGTGGTTTCTTTCCAGCAGACTCTTTGTGCCTTCAAGGAAAACATTGATGTTTAACAAGTCTTGTTGTACAGTGTCCAATTTAGGACGTTTACAGGAGTTGGGTATCTTAACATGTGCTTTCAAAAAATCCAAAGCCCACTTCCCCATCATAGTGGATGTAATATGGCTTTGCAAAATGACGGTTCATATGGGGAAATTCAAGAAATTGAGAGAGAGAGACTCTACTTACCTGGCTAGAGAAGTGCTCTATAGCTTCTCCTTCCCCAGCTGCAAGAGCTAAATAACTCCTCCTTTATAACAGAAATAACTGTAAAATTAACTTTTCTTCCTCTAAAAAATCCAATTTTTTCTATGGATTTTCCCCCCACAATCTGTTCTTTTACTGTGCATAGGAATGTACTCCAGTGTTTGAGCAGTAAGAGGACATTAATTTGCTTGAGATAACTGTTGGAATTGAAAAAGCAAGGAATAGTTGTCTCAGTTTTAAGGTTCTTACACACCCAGCTTCACTATTTTTTTCTTTTTTGGTATTTGCAAACAATACAATTTAATTAAAACTTCATTTTAAAAGAATTTCGCCAGTGTGAAGCTTTAAAAGTGAAGCAAGAGTGGGGGAATTAGGTGAAATAGGAATATGCAATGTTTGTGTTGAGGAGACTCTTCATTTCAGGTAACTATTTATATTTGGATGTTTTAAAAAAATGGAAAGGTTTCTATTGTTACCACTCAAGAAAGAGATCTTGGAGTCATTGTGGGTAGTTCACTGAAAACATCCGCTCAGTGTGCAGCGGCAGCAGTCAAAAAAACTAACAATGTTCGGAGCCATTAGGAAAGGGATAGATAATAAGACAGGAAGTATCATAATGCCACTATATAAATCCAGGGCGTATCCACCCTTTGAACCTGCGTGCAGATCTGGTCGCCCCGTCTCAAAAAAGATATATTAGAATTGGAAAAGGTACAGAGAAGGGCAACCACATGATTAGGGGTATGGAACAGCTTCTGTATGAGGAGATATTAAAAAGACTGGGGCCATTCAGTTTAGAAAAGAGACGACTAAGGGGACTATGTTAAAGATCTATAAAATCATGAATGGTGTGGAGAACGTGAATAAGGAAATGTTATTTACCCCTTCACGTAACACACAAAGCAGAGGTCACCCAATGAAAATAATAGGCAACAGGTTTAAAACAAACCGAAGGAAGTACTTCTTCACACAGTACATAGTCAGCTTATAGAACTCATTGCCAGGGGAAGGTGTGAAGGCCAAATGTATAACTGGGTTCTAAAAAGAATTAGATAAGTTCCTGGAGAGTAGTTCCAACAGTGGTTATTAGCCAAGATGGTCAAGGACACAATGCCCTTGCTCTGGGTGTTCCTAGCTCTCTGACTGCTAGAAGCTGGAACTGGACAGCAGGGGATAGATCACTCATTAATTGCCCTATTCTGTTCATTCCCCCTGAAGCACCTGGCACTGGTCACTGTCGGAAGACAGAATACTGAGCTAGATAGAGCATCGGTCTGAAACAATATGGCCGTTCTTATATTGGTTTTTAATCTTTTTACAAAACATAGTTGGGGCCAAATTTGGTTTAACTTTCACAGCAAAGAAAGTAGTGAGACTAGGGCCTGACTTTCTTCTCACATCTGTGTTAATCAGCAGTAACTTGAGTATGAAAACAAGAATGGGGCTATTGAGGCCTAAATCTGCCTCTATTGAGGTCAATGGCAAAACTTGCATTGGTTTCAATGGGAGGGGGTTAAAAAGCCCTGGGCCTTATGGCATTCTAGATGAGATGAGTATCCTCTACTGAAGCTGCAATACAGTGTGACTAAACAGTTTCATGAAAAGCTAACCTTGGAGTAGGAAGATACATACCTTGGATCTTTGTACTATAGCTAACTTAGTCAGAACCACTTGTAAGGAATTTGTTCACCCTATTCCAAGGGAAACTAGCTTTCACATCACAAGAAAGTGGCTGTTCACATCAAACTAACCATAAAATGGTGAATAACAAAATGTTAAATTTGAACTCTATTCTTCAGGACCGAACATATAGATACCATGAATTTCTACTGTATGAGATGCCCTGACATTATAAACAGAAAATCATAACACCACACTATATTATTCTTTATGGATGATAGTTCTTCCATTTCTTAATAATAGTGGAAGCAGTAAAGTCCATTTGACTCTCTTATACTATTAAATTCAGAACAAAATTCCTCCACTCTTATTCACCTTGAGTAGGCTCTTACTCAGAGTAGTTTCATTCAATGTGATTGGAATTGTGTTCTTTTTGGGTTTGGTTTGACTCTCATTGTTTCCTTCTGCTCACCAGCTGGTGACTGCATCCCCCTGTTGCCTCTTGGTTTACACTTTGATTATAAGCTTTTTGAGACAGGGACCGCCTTTTTGTTCTGTATTTGTACAGAGTCTAACCCTAGTGCTATACAGATAAGTAGTAGTGGTAGAATCTGCCCCTAAAAGAATAGCTTTAAGTGTGTCACTTTTCAGGTCATAAACTGTTGGTCAGTTTCTCCTCTAGAGCAAATTTTGATTAGACGGGGATTTTGCACAAAGTCAGGCATTTTATTTTGCAAGGACTGAGATATAATTAAATCAGCCATGCTATTGTCTGTCACTTGTGGTGGAATTCACCTGAGTGGAAGGTCAGAAAGGGATTCATCGAGATCCTAAAGAAATTTTTAAACCTTATGCATTTGTAACTTTTATTTCATAATTAATTTGGTTTCCCACTGCAAGCAACTCACAATGGTTCATTTGATTGCTAGTGCTCTTTCAGTACCACAAAGGGATGCTTTGGTTTCTTACACTCATTAATTCATGTTGATCCTGGAGTTTTTGAAATGAAAAATAGGAACATTTAATTTTATAGTTCCAAGCTACTGCTCACCAACATCAAGGCTGTTCATATTTGCATGTTCAAAAGAGCTTCCTTGTTGTAGCTCAGTGGAAATTCAAACACCAATGAATTGCAATTTGGGGCATGTACTGGAAATTTTCCAGTGTTGCAACTGATCACTTACTAGGTGACCTGATAGAAATTCTGATGCTATACAATTTGAGACAATTTTCCCAGTAGAAAATAAGCAAATGTTGAGTGGAAAGAAAATAACTTCTCCTAAATGTCAAGTGTTTCTGGTAAAAAACTTCCTTTATTGCTTATTTAGCAACCGTGCAAACATCTTCTTAAGCTCTACACATAAAGAACGAGATTGTGTGCAACTCTTACATGCATTGTTGACCACTTACTCATGAGAGTAATTCCACTGAAGTCATTGGGATTGGTTACATGAGCAAGTGCTCACTAAAGCTCGTTGAAAAATTTTTTTTGACAATTTTTCATCAAAAAATGGAATTTCATTTATTTCAGGGTAATAGGAGCCAATAGAGTTACTTGGCCATAAATGAAGGTAGAATTTAGCTTCATACTGATGGTAATAAAAATTGGTTATTTCCAGTGGCCCAACAAGTTGGGTGGTAGAGTAGTGATCCTGAGGTTGTCACCATTGGCTTAGTCTTCCAATAGTAAAAGAGGACTACAGAAGGCAATTACTTCACATCTACTCTCTGTTGATCATATCATGGCCTGACTCGCTCGCTTGCTTGTTTGTTTTAAAAGCTGGTTCCCAAAACCTCTTATATCAGCCAGACGTCCACCATTACCATCATCTTCATCACCAGTAGAGTGGTCTGTAGAGAAGCCTTGTCAACTCAATCCAGCCCTGGGCAGAGTTCATTCTTCATCATTATTCCTGTGTGGTTCACCTTGCCAGTTTCCCCCACTATTCTTGTATCCTAACTAGAGTATAGCTTTTGTTTCCAGGCCTAACATTTCGCCTTGGTATTTTTATTGCTGTCAATGTTTCCTCTTTGTCTTAATCGGACTTGACTTCAGGTAGTTTTGTTCACTCTGGCAGATTAACCGGTTTGGATTTTTGTGCATCAATTCCTCATCTGTGGTGACATTTTCATCAGTTCTCACTAAGGCCAGATTTACAGAATCTCTTTAGTCTGAGTATTTGTTCTGGATTTGCCTCTAATGTAAGCCTTGCACGTGACTCATCTTTGGATTTTGGCTGAATGACGCATCTTTCATTGCTACCTATCGGTAGTCTTTCTTATGCAGAAGGTTTTCTGTCATTCTCACCTTTTCCTCCCCCCAACTTGACCAATTTATTGATTAAAATAAATTCTGGCATTGCCAGTTATTTGTATTCCAGTAAGGCCTAGAGACTTCAACCAAGCTCAGGGTTCCATTGTGGTAGGTTCTGAACAAATACATAATAAGAGAGAGGCCCCATGGCACCTACAACTGAAATAGACAAGAAAGACAAGGGAAATAGAGGCACAGAAAGGGGAAAGAACCCACCCATAGTCAAACAGCAGGTCAATGGCCAATCCAGGAGTAGAGTCCAGTGCCCTACCAACATTGATCCTGTTTTATCTAAAATTACTTCTGTTTTTATAGATTCAGGAATCAGGTAGATTTCAGTAATCAGAGAACCCAATTTCTTCCATTATTGTTGTGTTCTCAAGCATAAACTTCTCCATTTCAGTTGAGACAAACCTTTTTCTGAACTTCCCACCCCAAATGCTTCTGTTTTGAGATAAAATAGAACCAGGATCCAAAACACATCTGGGAAGGGGCTGGGGGCTGGATGAGTTGTCGTACAGCTATTTGGCAATCAATAATTGCATTTCATGAGACCACCTGAAATTGTTCATGAAAAACATGAGCAAAAGACCCCAGAATAGCCAACAGCCCCATGGTTAAAGCACTGACCTGGGATGTGGAAGGCCCAGGTTCAACTCATTGCTCCAGATCAGACAGGGGGTTGAACCTGGGTTTCCACATTGCAGATCAGTGTCCTAACTGCTGCACTATTAGCTATTCTGTAACCGTGGTCTTTCTCTGCCGTTCTGACAAGAATTTTCTTCCTAGACCTGGAAAACATCTTTGTTGAAACTGATGAAATATTGGCTGCAGCGAGGAATGACCAGGTTTGGGAGTGGGAGAAATTTATACTGTCTGGTTTCCAGGCCACCAGAGATTCTTTCATTCAGCCCCTGGGAGAAGCCATGGCAGGAAGGGTCTCTAATTTCCCTTGCTTGATGGCCTGAGGTTAAAAATATGCTGGCTCCTACTCCAGCCAAGACTCTGCCCACATGCCTTGAGGGAAGGGGAACTAGCTGCTCAGGGTTGACTACTCTCCCCTTGTATGAAGTTTGGTAGGCTGCATGAGGGAGAAAAGGATCTCTCACTAGGCATGCTGCTGGGCTCACGATTGATATCCTAGAAAGATTGCCATTCTCTCTCCAATTCCTGTAGCATTTTAGACTAGATGCTATATAGATTTGTTGGTTTCATCCCTCTTAGAATCTATAGCCCCTCTCGATTCATGCCTGTTAGAGTCTGGGAGATGCTGGTTAGCATGTCTCTGTGAGATTGGACCTTTGCAGCCTTTTTACGTTGTTTTCAAAACAGAAGATTGTAGTAGTCAATCCCAAACATACCAAATAGCAAATTAATATTCAGGTGAAAGGTCATTCCATTGTCTTAGCCAAACCAGGGGTCTTTGTAATGCTTTTTCGCGCTTGTAACATTACTGTCTATTCTTCCTCTTCACCATGTGCCCTTACAGACAAAAGGAGTGTAATGACTTCTGTATCCTGCTTCCTCTCTACACCTGATAGCCTCTTTCTCTCTTCACTTCTGTTCCATTCATTTCCTTCACCCTGAGAAGGAAGAGTATCTTCCCATCCCCAGACAGCCCCATTGCTCCTCATTCACTTACCCTCAGCTCCTTGTCTTATCTCCTTGTCTGCAGCCACTATGCCAATTCCCTTTTCTCTGGTTGGATTTCAGGCTCAGAGGGCAGTTGAAGGCTACTAGTGATGGTAGAGAAATTAGATGCACCAGGGGCAGAGAATGGGGGCAGAAGAAAGGAGGCATGTCAGGAATTGTTCCTTCCAAGATTCCTCAAGTCCCGCCTTATCTGTTATCCAGAAACCACAGTGTCCACCAAAATCCCTAGAAAATTAGCTGCTGGGGATACCCACCTTAAATGATCCAGTTTTCTAAGTACAGAATTTAAAAGGTTTTGGGGCTTGAAAAAGGTTTAAATCCTTTAAGCCAATGATGTTCACGACACCTTGAATCTGGTTCAGGTGCATCACCGGTCTGGAGAATGCAAATATATGTGTGTGCGTTTTACCTCCAACAGCTAACAGTTGCTTTGAGAGCGCTAATGAGATCTGATTTTGCTTTAGGCTAATAGCTATCCAAGTGTTTTGTAGCTGTGGGTAACGATTGTTTGCAAATGCATTATTGCTTTATCATCATAACTGTCAAAATCTGAAGGATGCTATTGCAGTAAATTGAATATAATAGGCTATGTCTGATTTTCTTTGAATTAGTGAAATATTACATCCTGAAATATTTACTAATGCCAATTAAGAGTTCACTATAGAATGTATCTTGTGTGGCGCTCCATTGCTGAGATTCCTCAGGCACTGAACAAAATGAGAAAATAATAACAAAGGAAAATAAATGCACCTTAATCACAATTCTATGTACCCTTTGCAGTTCTTAATTGAATAAATGTGTGAACGATCCATCGGGATGCCCTTTATTCAGCAATGCACTTAAGTATCTGCTTAAGTCCCCTTGACTTCTGGGACTAAGTGCTTTGCTGGGAGCATGTTTCAGAGTAGCAGCCGTATTAGTCTGTATCCGCAAAAAGAACAGGAGTACTTGTGGCACCTTAGAGACTAACAAATTTATTAGAGCATAAGCTTTCGTGGGCTACAGCCCACTTCTTTGGATGCATATAGAGTGGAACATATATTGAGGAGATATATATATACAGACTCCAACGAGAGACTGCTGAGCTGGAATTGATATGGAAACTAGATACAATCAACTCGGGATTGAATAAGGACTGGGAATGGCTGAGCCATTACAAACATTGAATCTATCTCCCCTTGTAAGTATTCTCACACTTCTTATCAAACTGTCTGTACTGGGCTAGCTTGATTATCACTTCAAAAGTTTTTTTCTCTTACTTAATTGGCCTCTCAGAGTATGTGTGTGTATATATATCTCCTCAATATATGTTCCACTCTATATGCATCCGAAGAAGTGGGCAGTAGCCCACGAAGCTTATGCTCTAATAAATTTGTTAGTCTCTAAGGTGCCACAAGTACTCCTGTTCTTTTTGCGGGGAGCATATGTGCTTATTCCAGTAGGAGCCTCCAAAGTGCCAGAAACTGAAGCAAGGATTGTTTTCTGGTGCCTCACCTAAAAAATTAATATTGTTGCCACAGAACAGACCCAATGTAGCTTCTTGGATCTTCTATCTGTAATGTCGCAGAGTAAGAAAACAGTGCAGTTGTGGTGGCTGCCATCTTGGCTGACAAAATGAGGATTGAATCTGGGACCGCAAACTTCCCGTCGGGGTGCTGCAAACACACTTATCCTTTGTGGATTGGGCACGGGAGGGGGCCTGTAATTGACACTGACCAGTGAGTTACACACAAATTATGTAACCTACTCTAGGAAAAACCAAACAAAAACATTCATTGTACACTGCTATGATTCTCTCACACAACCTTCAAGGCAAATTCTATTTATACAGCGATTTATCCTCGTCTGCATTCTCTTCATTCTTGTTTAGCTAGCAGATTCATTAGGAACTAATGTTAAATTTGCTGGAGTATACAAAGGAATGGCTCCTGAGCCACTGATTAAATGGCAAGGTGTAGAGGGCCAAGGCATTTAACTGGAAACACGGGCGTTGTTAATTCCTTTGTTTACTCCAGCCAACTCAATGTTGTTGTAATGAAAGGGGAGAAAATGGCCTATTTTTGTTAGAAAATGAAGTGTTTACTAAGGAATTTTATAGCAAATATCCTTCCAGCCTCCATGAAAATAGGGTGCTCCATTTTCTCAGCAGGAAAGGGCATTTATGGCAAAACAAAAGTGCTTGGAATATAAAGGAGCACAAATATCTGATTGCTTGCAAGTGAGTGGGTGATGGATAATACACATTTGTGCCCAACTTGGGGTTTTTGTAGTGTTGTCAGTGTACTGAGGTGCACTCAGCACTGTGTCTTGCATTTCTTTCATGGAAAGCTGGCATCCAGAGGACATTCTAGTGGCCTTGGTTCAACATATCCTAATGATCACAACTTGTATTTCCATAGCCCCTTTCATCCAGGATGATCTGAAAGCGCTTCCAGACGGATTACTCTGTAAATATGGAGAGAGCGATCGCTATGTTTGCTATTGAAATGCAGTCACCCAGCAGATTTTTAGCAGCACCTCCCCTAGAAATGGTAAGGCAGGTGGTCAGTTATGACTATTGTTCCAGCTTGGCTAGGAATTGCGTACATCCTATTTTTTGTTACCCCATCTTCTGCAAACCCTAGCCTGATTGATTGTCTCCTCTGCCTTTCACTGCTTCTCCTCTGGATAGCAATGCTCACTGGGGCACATTCTCCATTTGTATGTTGCCTAGTACAATGGGGCCCAACCTGACTAGCCTATAGGCGCTACCACAATGTAAGTATTAAATTATGATAATACTATAGAGTAGTATAGGGCAGGTAACAAAGAGGAATGCATTGTGAGCAAGAGAACTGCTTTTTGAGTTCTTAATGGGAGACTACTATGAACTCAGGGCTGGCTCCAGGTACCAGCCCACCAAGCTTGTGCTTGGGGCGGCACCTGGAGGGGGGGCAGCGCGGCGCTTCAGCTCCGGCCGCCGGGGAGAGCGGAGCCCCGGCCGGGCTCGCCGCCCTCCCCCCCCGGCACTCTGGCCGCTGGGGAGAGCGGAGCTGCGGCGGGCTCTCCGCCCTCCCCCCGGCGCTCCGGCCGGTTGGGGAGAGCGGCCCGCGGCCGGGCTCGGTGCCATCCCCTGCCGCGCTGAGGGGAGGGAGGGGGGTGGCGGGAGGCTTTTTTGCCTTGGGCGGCAAAAAAGCCAGAGCCGGCCCTATATGAACTCCAAAGCTCTGCAAAGACACCTTCAAAAACAAATGTTTGAATGTTTAAAAGTACTGTTTTGTTTTGTATGAGGTACTTTGGGCAAAAAATGAGCCTCAGGCATAGCAGGGCGTGTCAGTCACTAGTTCATTCCCATAGAATCTTTTAATTATAAAACAGCGAGAGAGAATTTATAAATATGTAATACCTAGAAGTCACTGGGATACTCAATTATTCATGGCCATAAAAAAATGCATTTACTTTAACAAAGGGGAAGAACAAGAAGGGAACTTTCTATTGGTAATTTGCTAATATTGGAGCTGGGTAAATACTGGCAATAAATACATTTTTAAAATTCAGTTTTTTCAACTAATTTGTTTATGTTCAATTTCTGTGATTATTCTAGCAAATCAGTTTACTGGCAGTTACAGTCTGTGCAAACTGTGACTTTTGAGTGAACATTGCACAGTATTTGTGGGAAACCAGTTCTAAATTTGTAATCATGTGTATTCTCACCAGAACAGAAACCCGCCACATGACCTTGACGTCCAATCATGTCACAAATATTGAATACTTGCAAAAGTCTGATTCAGAATGAGATAAAGGCCAAGAATTATTCCCAAAATAATTGCCAATAGGAATATGTTTGAATAAACTGGAATCCGTTAAGAAATTTCATGAACAGAAAAAGGTGAAATTAATTAAAGGATTCATTTATGAATTATTCACCCAGCTTTAGTAATCAAGTCCAATTCTTGGCTGGTGTAAATTAATGCGGCTTCATTGTCGTTGGTGAAGCGGAGACAATTTATGCCAGCAGAGAATTGGACCCTTTATCTCTTTATAACATTATTAGCCCAGAGATGATCTCTATTATTTTCCTGTTTGCCCATGATTATCATCTGGAGAGGAATGAATTGACCAATGACGTCAGAGGGTGCAACATCACACGTTTACCAGTGGAGTGGTACAGCAATTTGAGCCATTGTTATTGTCACAAGTCTTCAGAATCCGTGTTCTATTTTGGCGGACCAGAAGCCTGTTTGTAAATAAAAAGCATTAAAAGAACTGGTCCATGGGTCAGATCCTTCCCATGCTATTGAGGAAAGTTCTGATACTGACCTGAATAGAACAGCTCAGGGCCCCCTTCGATGTATAATTGTTAATGACTGTCCTCACAGTGACTTCTCCACATTCTTGTTGCTATTCTGTCTCCTTCTGGGATTACTGAATGAGTCTCATAACATACTTGTGGTGATGTACAGATAGAACTTGTGCTGGAAGCCCTTGACCTAGACCAGGGGTAGGCAACCTATGGCGTGCCAAAGGCAGCATGTGAGCTGATTTTCAGTGGCACTCACACTGTCTGAGTCCTGGCCGGGGGGGGGGGGGGGTGTCTTTTTAATTTAATTTTAAATGAAGCTTCTTAAATATTTTAAAAACCTTATTTACTTTACGTACAACAATAGGTTAGTTATATATTATAGACTTATAGAAAGAGACCTTCTAAAATGTTAAAATGTGTTACTGGCACACGAAACCTTAAATTAGAGTGAATAAATGAAGAGTCGGCACACCCCCTCTGAAGGGTTGCCGACCCCTGACCTACACATAAAAGTGACAGTTAAGGATTCAGGATGTAAGCTGCGAGATCTACCACTCGTTCTGAATTTCTTTGCTTTTGTAAGAACTGTGTAAGTAAGACCTTTAATGCTGTTTAATGTAGCTTTCCATTTATGAATTATGTAACTATACATTTCACACACACTGAAGTGGTTACAGCCTGTGGATTTTCATCAGCTATTTCTATAACTGTTGTTGAGTTTGACACTGGATAAAACACCCCTTGCTCCTTCAAAACCAAAATTAATCTTCATCTGAAACTGGGAGACCCATTTTGGTCCTATCCTTTTCCCTCATCAAATTATATTTATTGATCTTTACTAGGAGAATTCAGAGTTGAATTTTTTGGTTAGTTTTTTTAGCCTCTTTTTAGCAGTCATTTTTCTGACTTTTTAGGGGAGAATGCCCTCTCTCTTCAGTATATCTGTAATATATTTATCTTCTATTTTATAGCTTTACTTATTTACTTACATGGCCTGTTGTCAATATTAGCCCCTTTTTAAAAGTGTTTTGGAGGTATTCATGTATAGAGCCTGATTCAAAGCCCAGTAAAGTCAACTGGGAATCTTTCAATTGATTTCAATGGGGTTTGGATGAGATTTACAGAGCTGGGAGAATGCACAAAACTTTCCATGCGTATTCATTTAAATTCTAAAGCTATTTCTCTTTGAATGTGATCCCCTTAAGTGTTTGTTTTCTGCAAACATTCATATTTAAAGGTCTTCCAGAAGCAGTGTTTGAACAAAGACTATTCTTTATCAAATATTGTAGAATGTTTGTGGAAAATTAATTCTGAATTTGTAATTGCAAGTATTCACATTGAAAACCTGATTGTCAGTGTTGTAGTGTGTGTCTCTTCTCCGATTGTATGAAGCATGTGACCTGAGTCTCCAACAGAAAAGGTTGAATTTTTAATATTCCCAATGAACTGTGTGTACACACACATATTTGCTCTGTGTATATAAGACTATACAGAGAAAAATTATGTATAACAATAATGTAGTAGATTTTTCTCTAGTTTATTCATTAAATTGCCAGTGGACAAGCTGAAAATAAAAAATGGCAAAATGCGAGCCTATGAGAACTTAGTTCCACTCATATTAGATTAGTTTTGATTTTTAAACATGGATAGCAGGACAAATACAATGTATACATATGTACATACATATGTACACCCTTGCATGCATGTGGATAAAGTGGGAAGTGACCCAACGGTCTGGGTAAAACCCAAAACAACTATTCATAGAACCACAGAAATGTAGGTCTGGGAAGGGACCTTGAGAGGTTGTCTAGTCCAGCCCCCTGCACTCAGGCAGGATGAAAGTATACTTCGACCATCCCTGACAGGTGTTTGTCTAACCTGTTCTTAAAAACCTCCAGTGACTGGGATTCCACAATCGCCCTCACAATCCTGTTGTAGTACTGAACTATCGTTAGTTTTTCCTAATATCTAACCTAAATCACCATTGCTGCCAATTAACCCTGTTACTACTTGTCCTACTTACAGTGCCCATGGAGAACAATTGATCATCGTCCTCTTTACAACCGCCCTTAACATCAGTCGTCTTTTCTTAAGACTAAACATGCCCTGTTTTTTTTTAACCTATCCTCATAGGTTAGGTTTCCTAGACCTTTTATCATTTTTGTTGCTCTTCTCTGGACAATCACCAGTGTGTTCGCATCTTTCCCAAAGAACTGGACACAGTACTCCAACTGAGGCGTCACCAGTGCCAAGTAGAGCAAGACAATTGCCTCCCACATCCTGCATATGACACTCCTGTTAATACACCTCAGAATTATTTTTTTCACAACTACATCACATTGTTGATGCCTCAGTCATGGTCAATTTGTGATCCACTATAACCCCAAGATCCTTTTTAACAGTACGACCACCTCGACAGTTATACACCCATTTTGTAGCTGTGCATTTGATTTTTTTTCCTCCCTAAGTGTAGAACTTTGAACTTGTCTTTGCTGAATTCCATCTTGTTGATTTCTGACCAATTCTCCAGTTTGTAAAGGTCATTTTGAATTCAACTCCTGTCCTCCAAAGTTCGTGTAACTCCTCCCATCTGCAAATTGTTGACCATACTCCCCACTCCATTCTCTCAGTCATTAATGAAAATATTGAATAGTATCAGACCTGGGATAGACCCCTGCAGGACCCCACTAGATAATCCATACGTTTGGATCAGGCCCTTCGTAAATGAATGTGGATCATGTTGTAAGAACCACATGCCTTTGGTCACATTAGTAGTCCCATTCACTTCACCCAGGATGCTCATATTCGGCCCATATATAAAGAGAGCTGCAGGGGCAGAGGGGACAGTTCCCTCTTGGGAGCTCAGGGGGAAAGGACTGGGTCCCTAAAGGGTTGAGGGAACTGCCAGCACCCTGGACAGCAGTGCTGGGCCAGGTCAGGGGAGTGAGAGGGAGCTCCAGCCTGACTGGCGGAAAGACTGAAGCCCTGATACAGGGGCAAAGAAGGTGCTAGGGCTACGGAGGAAGTGGCCCAGGGAACCAGATGGTGGGGGTTGTTGGAGATGCAGAGTGTGGCTGCCGCCTAGAGGGTCCCTGGGTTGGGACCTGGAATAGTGGGTGAACCTGGGTCTTCCCTCCCACCCCCATTGCCCCCGCTTTCCACTGAGGGGAGTGGTCAGCGAAAGGCTGTAGTTTGCCACTGAGGCAAGTGGCTAGAACCTTGGGTTGCAGTCGGCCATGGAGGCGAGTGGCTGGACAGAGGACTGCTGTTCCCCCAGGCAGGGGGGAGAACCGAATGGGGCATGGCCAGAGGGCTGTGTCCTGAAGAGGATGCAGCGATCATTGAGGCGACATGGGTCGAGCAGAAGTGATGGCAGCGAGACACCACTGGAGGAGGGCACCCTGCGAAAAGACGGAGCTAATTCTCAGAACGACCAGCAGGAGGTGTCACGGTGGTGAGTCCCACCTGGTTACAACGTGTCACTGTGAATAGCCATTGTAAGCAATAAACACTGAGGCTTATAATAGAATATACTGCTTCTTTATTGAATGTGACCTCCAGCAGCACATATGGGATGCTAAATGTTATAATCCCATTCTGCCACTTCTCCTTTTTTGCCAAAGATTGGGGAATAATTATATTTCTTCACTTGGTAATGAAGATCAGCGTTGGGATGATTATAGAAATACAATTTACTGCATTACATATTTTGTTCTCTTATTGTATATCAGATGCAATTTTATAAACTGAAAGAGAGCCAGTGTCACCACCTCCTTCCCCCCAGAGTTGATTTACTCCTAAGAACCAAGGCAGTGCTTCATAATTATTTACTGATACTAGAGAAAGCACAGAGGTGTCTTGTTGCTGTGGAAAATCCTTGAGGCTGTTCCTGCAAGCATCACTGAAATGTTCAGAACATAGTTTCCTTGACAATGCTTTAAGGTCCTGGTTTTTGAATATGGTGGAATTAATTTTGTAGATGGCCCCGTCATAAAAAGCAAGATAGCATCAGCACTATGTAGAGTATGCCAGTTAGTATGTTAATTTTAATAATATGAAAATAAATCTGCTTAACCCTGATAAAGTAAGTGTTGCCATTGCTTTAGATCTTTTTGGACGTTCTCCAGAGCAGGTAGGTTAGCTAATTTTAACATCTGAACAGAGAGTAGAATATTATTAATGCCCCCAGAAGCAAAACCATTTATCACAGTTTGGAAAGGAAAATTATAGATTGCAAACAGTTGACGTTGTTCACACCTAGAATTTACAAGGATCTTTTTGAATGAAGTCACTTTTTTACATTTCCATAGCAACAACAAAATAGTAACACAGATGTAAAGTGATAGATCAGTGACACTACAACTACTCTATCTTTTGCATTGACTTTTCTCCTCCTCATTGCTATTCTGGATTGTTTTTCTGTAATGTTTAGTGCATTTCAATGGGAAAAGAGTACGAGACAAACATGGTTTTGTTCTGATTGCTCCTGTCTTTAAAAGCATTACAAATCAGACCTACTACAAGAGCTTGTACGTGCTTTTAGCTTCCATTCTGTGATGTGATTTCTGAGAGACTCAGCGCGGTGTAGGATCTGGACTAGTGGGTCATGATGCAGGATGGGGGTTCCAGAGAGGGTCAGTAAATGCAGTGCATAAGCAGCTATAATTGAGACACTACAGTTCTTCCTCTGCAATGGCAGAGGCATATTAAAGCTGTGATGCTTTCTCGGGGTGCCCAAGACTGTGAGTCACCTTGGTACAACCTGCTTCTTGGAAGAGGAAGATTTGCTTGCGCTTAAGTAGGCCTCAGCTCTTTGTCATCACTAGTCATCTGTTCTTCCCGACCAATCTCCTCGGGGCTCTGCCAGTCCTTACTTTGCCTTGCAGGTTAACAATAGATGCACCCCAAGCCCCATTGAAGTGTTCCTCTGTAGTGTCCAGACTTTAACCACTGGACACTCACAGAAATTACCAAGCAAGATGTCCCTAAAGGAACAGTGCACACACCATGTTGTTTGATTCAACTGACGATCAACTCCAATATGACATTGCAGCACTGAGATATATTTATAGTGAAAACAAGCATACGTTTATTATCAAAGGTTAAGATTTAAGAGATTGCGAATAAGGATAATGATGGAAACCGAAATGTATAACCAAAAGTATAACATACTTCCTAGAGCCTAAACTTCACTTTAACAGGCTAAAACCCTAGTCTAAAGTAGTTGATCTCACATAAGCAATCTCCCAGTGTCTCCAACTACATGGCTGGGATCCCCCTTTCATGAATGCAAAAAGCGCTATCCTTTTCACTTCCTCAGTGAGGGATAAAAAAGTTGTCCTCTGCTGCCTTTCTGTATCCCCGAAGTTCACTGTTTTGTCCCCAGTGTCAGGATGACTCTTGTGGTTTATTCCCTAGTGTGCTGGCTCCATGTTGCCCTAACATCCTCATGTTGACGTTATATGCAAATTTGCTTCTATTGGGTTGGCTTTACAATGCTTATTTTGAACATGAAGCAAGGCAGACAGGTGAATATGCATTCTTTGTCTGGTTGACAAGCCTGCTTTGACTCAGACTTTAAAACCTGTTTTCCAGTATATATACCCAACTCCTTAAATATCATCCATCCATACATCTCTCAATGATTCTGAAGATCAGTATGACATAAGCTGTTATTAGATTCCTTTGGATAAATACTATGGAAGCAATGTGTTGGGTGTAGCGAGTTTGCAAAGCCTGTCCCTGAGAGGGTTCTTAGGGTCACAAAAGCATCGATGGGATGCCCATGGTGGAGATCCTTATTAGATTCCAGTATAGGATAAAAATCTTAGCATGCTTCCAAATCTTTGACCTGGAATCCATCTGAATAAAACAAAATGAAAGCCATGGAATTGTTCTTACCGTCATAGTTTTTAGCCTTAAGGCAGCAAACAAAAAACAGTTTCAACAACATGCTCTTATTTCCACCAAATACACTCCCTCCCCCCCCCAGTAAATAATTTAAGCTTAAAAGGAGTCTCAGGTTGAGGACTGAGGTGAGGAGAATGGGGTCCTTCCTGTAGCAGAGAAGAAAGAGACAGGAGCCAGGGAGCTTTGGGCATGGTGGGAGCAAGTGGCTAGTGGAAGAAGCTCATTGAAGGGATGACTCAGGGCGTGAGACAGCTCTTCATGAGGGGAACGTGTAGATGTTGAAAGGGAGCAGTGACCCTTCTCTGGAAAATGGCTCTTTTGCTTGGAGTGCTGAGGGGGGGTGGCATGTTCAGTGACTTCAACTGGAAGGGGAGCTGCCATTCAATGAAGGTGGAAACAGTGGGATTTTATACTGGGAGCAGCTAAATCTTTACAGTTCAGATTTTACCCACAAAATTGTAACTTGCTTCCATTTCTAAACTAATTCCAGGGGCACTGAATTACCAGTTTTAGCACATCAGCGTACCCAGCTTGATTTATCGTTCCAAAACTAAGGCTGCCGTAATAGTAACAGAACACAGCCCTTAGGTTATGTGAGACTACTGCTGTGACTATTCCCCTGCAGATGAACAATTACAGCATGGTGCTTAGTTAAATAATGCTTACTGTTGTCTGTCATGCATGTTGCCTTCTTTAGATACTGGCACATGGAAATCATCACATTAGATCGTAACAATGGTCTTCCTAGTCCAGGTTCCTTTCTCCAGTGCTGGCCATATACCTGATGCTTATGAGTAATGTGCAAGAATATCTGTAATGGACAATCATGGAACCTTCTCATAGAGAAATTTTCTTCACAACCTCCATAATTTAGAAGTTGGATTGTCCCAGGGAGCATGAATATAAATGCTTTATTTAAAATAAATATAAATACTTGTATTATTTCATGGAAGGGTTTGTCAATAGGACAAAAGAGAACCATTGCTGAAAATAGGTGTCACCAGTGGGTGCAGTGGTTTTGTGTTTTGTCCACACTTGCAACTAAATTATATTCAGTACTAGTTATTTTTGTAATGCACACAAGTCCAAAGTGTGAAAGTTCTCATTGGTCATACAAATTGACCTGGCTGAAACATGGAAATTCCAATACACCTCTACCCCGATATAACGCTGTCCTCGGGAGCCAAAAAATCTTACCGCATTATAGGTGAAACCACGTTAAATCAAACTTGCTTTGATCCACTGGAGTGCGCAGCCCTGCCCCTCCGGAACTCTGCTTTACCGCGTTATACCCGAATTCATGTTATATCGGGTCGCATTATATCGTGATAGAGGTGTATTTGTTTTTGTTCTGAATCAGAACATGTCAAAATTCTGAAACTTACCACAAAATGAAAATCCTAAATATTTCCATTTCAGAAATGTCAGTTCAGAACATTTTGTTTTGACTTTTGTTCTATAATATAATGGAACACAAAAATCAAAATGATAGTCAAAGTTTTTCAAAAATTTCTCATAAAAATATTGCTGAAATCAATAGGTTCCCATGAAACATTTTGATTTCATAGAATCAGCATTTTCGGATAGAAAATTGTTCAGTCTGAAAATTGTCAACCAGTTCTACATATGAATCATGTTCACCCTCTTTTGGTTCACGTTAAGCTGCTAGTCTCAGTCATGCCGTGTGGTGATCAGTTTCACAGGTTAACTATGTGTGGCGTCCATTTCAAATTTCCTGCCTTTCATTTTAATTGAATGTCTCCTTGTTATTAACATATGAAAGAGAATGAATAGGAACACTCAATTTACCTTAACTGTTCATTTCATTGTTTTTATGTCCCCTTTTATTCTTCTCCTCACTGAACTAAACAATCCCAATGCCTTCAGTTTCTCCTGGTGTGGAAATTTCTGCATGCCTCTAATCATGTTTATTTCTCATCTCTGAATCTCTTATATTTCTGCTATATCCTTTTGGAGACTGCCTGACCAGAATTGAACAGGACATTTCATCCTTTTGCATGTACTCATCTCCTCTTTTTAAAGCACACTCTGAACTTAATGTTTCTCTTCACTTTGGTTGCAAAGGAAAGATGTGCATTCAGCTGGGCACAGACAGTATCTGTTTTGAACTGGGTAGATTTATTTTTCCTTGCAAAGGCTTTGGCATGTCACTTGCAATCATGTGCAAGACAGTGCCAGTAGCTTGCAAGTATTGTACCAAATGTGAAAGTACAAGCTATTCTTGAATAATGTATTATTTATCATGCATTAAGTTATTAATAGAGCTAGAAGTCCACGATTGCCTAGGACAACCTTCTGGGCTTCGGTTTGGGGGAGAAATATGTCTGCAAAGGGAAATACTTTTCTGAACTTATTTTGTTTTCTGGCACTTTTGCCATTTGACCAGGCTTCTTGTGGCTTTACCATCGTTTTGAAACAGATTTCATTTCTTTGGGAGGAAAGTTGGAGGACTTAATTTTTATTCCTTGAAAAGCAGAAACCTGCCTCTGCTAGTAGAGGCTTCTCTTTGATCACTGTGTAAGAAAGATCTGGTTTAAAACAAACCTTAGTTGAGCAAACTGATTACCTGTACCATCTTTCCTAGGGTTCTTTGGATTTCAGTTTAACTAATGAAAAGACTCGAGAGTTGACTTTAATTTTATAGAGTTTTATTAAATATCCTTAACAAGAACAACTAATACTATATTTGCCGCCTTATATACTATAATATTGGACTATAATTTTGCTAATATAAATAGGAAAATTGGTCAATACAATGACCATCCAGATTTTAAGAATCAAATAACACAATCACAATAGAAAATAACACTTGTACTCAACCACTATCATGGGAGAATGACTTGTGATTAGATTTTTGACAAAAAAAATAGGGTCTTGGTTGTGCCAATTGGGTATCGATTCCATTGTTCCTTAAAACAACAGAGGAAAAATTATCTAAAGCATAAGACAGTTTGGTCAGTTATTTACATGCCAATCCACCAAGGTCTCCTTTCCAATGGTTCTATAGTACATACTTTCCCGTGAATTACATTAGCCCCAGAATCTGCTTAACACTTCTAACTATCTAACATAAACTCTTACATTTATGACAAACTGTATAGATTTAACACCGTTCAAAAGACTTGGTATTGTTTTATCTCTGTGTACACCTAGGACTTGAAAGTCAGTATGAAACCTTTTAACTATGGTAGACACATGTACAGTGCCTCACAATCTTGGTTAACTGTAATTTACTCTGTTTCCAAGCTCCTTTACAACAAAATTGACTGGAGCTTGTTACAAAATGAGGACACACTGTAATTCTGTGACAATCTTTGAAGCACATACACAAGCATGTACACTTCTTTACTAATTAGGTACCCAGTGTCAGGCAGTAGTCAACTGACTGATTTGGGTCATCACCCAAGAGAAGGTTTCTGTGTTACTTATAACCAGATCTTTACTCAGCCATCAGTTTTCAGCTCAGTTATTGTTCATAGTAGGGGCTGACACTGCAAACAGAGGTGGAGTGAAGGACAGACATGACTGTAGTCTTTTCCCAGTGCATAGTAGGCAACCCAAATTCCTGGAAAAGAGGAGACTGCTAAATGTGCCTGTCTGAGATAGGCACTTGCTATCATCAGGAGGAATTCCAGGTGTCTTCAACTTTCGGGGAGTGATGTGCTAAAAGAGACAGGCCACTTTATCCTATTTCTGCTGGGTGGTCCAACTTGGTTCCTTGTCTTGCAGACCAGTCAGCTGGTGACTCATACTTCTACTGAAGATTTGAAATGTCCAACCAAAATGAAAGTTGTCCTCTCTCACCATCCAATCAGAGAATGAGGTATCATGTTTGAGTTCTTAAAACTGGGGCTAGAATTTTCCCATCTTTTTATGCAAACCATCTTGTCATACCAGCTTGTGTAAGACAAGTTAGGCCATGACTGTTGGTACAACCATCTTGGGACATGGCTGGTTTGCCTTGGTCAGCAACTCACCTTCAAAAGTCACTTTCCATGGGTCCCTCTGTGCTGCATCCCTTGGCCAGCTTTGCATGCTATGCTCAAAGTTGCAGTTTCTTAATCAATGCTCTACTAGCTGCTGAAATGTCCAGTTTAAAATTCATACAGTTTATACAAAGTCCTTCCATATTCTTTGACACTCTTTAAACTTCTTTAAGAGTCCATTATACAATATAAAGTTACTTCAAAAACTTGTTCTCTAGCAGGCTGGAACAGCTGTACAGACCTTCCCTTTCTGTTGTCCTTATTTTAACAACAATGCTGGGACCTGGGTATGTATGGCTGAGCTCTGTCTGTGCATTCCTGATCAAACAGTTATATTTCCGATCATTCACTATGTTGTCAAATGTCCTTATAACACACCATTGTCTTCACTCCCTTTAATGTATTGCCTCTTTCAACACAAATGTATTTCACCAACTTGATGGCATAAGCATGCTTGATTGCAAATATTAGCCTTACTTTTTCACTTTATCACTAAACTAAACTAAAACAATATTAACGTGACCCCCTTCTTGCCCTAATAGGATGGAAAAGGAAGTCTCTTCATGTGCACCAACAATTCACACTTGTGAAAGGCTGCAGGAACTCTTTGAAAGTCCGAGCAAACTCAGAGTTTCTACCACCTTTCACAAGCTCGTGCTGTTGGTGCAGCTGAAAATGCTTTCTTTTTTCTCTGTTTTAGAATGAATGGATGGAAATTTAGAGAGCAAATAATGAGTCTAACTTTGCCAGACCTTTAAGGTGGGTTTTTTAATTCTTTCAGCCCTCTGTCTTATCTTTTCTACAAGGCCTGGATGCCTGGACAATTCTTAAATAGTAATATTAATAATTTTAGGTTTCAGAGTAGCAGCCGTGTTAGTCTGTATCCGCAAAAAGAACAGGAGTACTTGTGGCACCTTAGAGACTAACAAATTTATTAGAGCATAAGCTTTCGTGGACTACAGCTCACTTCTTCGGATGCATATAGAGTGGAATAATTTTGGGACTTTAATCACCATAACAGCAAAGAACATGCAAAACAAGACCAGAAAAAAATATTTTTTTAACCTTTTCATGCACGAAGTCATAATCCAAAAGGCATAATTCTGGTTATTACCACCTATGTGTTTTGCGATTGCAATCAACACCACTTGGGTCAACAGCACCCCTTGAACTCCAGACTTTCTCTATTAAAGCCATGAACATCTACTGCTTGAGAAGAGGACTAAGTCCCCTAGCTGTGAGCCACAGCAGACTCGTAAACCTTTACAGATAAGGCACTAGAGGGAGACCTAGGATATTCTGAGCAGTCGGGTTACATGATGTTTTCAGGAAGCTCTCATAAGTTCCAATCCTGCAAGGCATTGAAGATTCATTTTAAGTCCTATATATGAGATGTAGGCACTCAGCACCTTTTAAAATCAGCTGAAAAATGTGTAATAATTTTGCAGAATACATGGCTTTGCCTTGTTTTGGGTTGCTTTCTTACACTTCATGCCTCTACACGCACCTATTCTGTTGCTGTGCCATATTGGCTTTCTTTGAATTCTGGGTAGCTGTGCGCTTTCTGTATGTAGCAATACAAATGTAACCTCATAAGGTCCGATGTGATGAGGCTGAATGACCGTTTTAACCTCGGGTTATAGGTCTTGTGCTATTACTAATCCTTCATACAACAGACCCATACAAGTTAGACCTATTGGAGTCTATCTCCACTCTAACAGAAATAGATTTTGAAATAGACAAAATAGGTACTTTGTTTCTCTACAAGAATCACTTGTTCAATTTCACAACCATTCAATGCTTTTCTAACCATTAGGAAAAAAAACGTCTTTGCGGTATGGTTAAACTGTGTCTTGACATCAGGCCAGAACCCACTAAAGTCAATGAGAACACTCTTCTTGACTTCAGTTGGAATTTAGATCAGACATAGTTTTAAATGAAAAAACTTACACTTTTTTTTTTTTTTTTAGGTCAGAATGATTAACATAAAGAGGTCTTGTTTTGGTTTTTAACACACTACCTGCTAAAATCTCTACCAATTGTTGCAATACTGGATCCAACAGTGTGACTGATACAGTCAGTCACATTTGACAACAATACCAGAAAGATGCACTATAAAGCCACTGAATCCTAGGAACTGTACCTGCTCTAAAGGGTGCAGTTGAAATTTATGCAAACTGTCCTGACACTTAGGCATTTCCTTTTGACACTAATGGGGTTAATGTCCTCCCCTGCCATAATGAATTAGAAATAGACATTGGATTTATTTTAGCCTGTGAGGCTATTAAATGTAATCAGTGCTGCCGGCATTAAAATGAAGCCCCAGCAAGGTCCTTTTACCATTCTTTTCCCTAATAAAATAATGAAACAAATATCTGGACAACTTGAGGCTAATGGACCTATGAACAGTAAGCAGCCTGAATTAGTAAAGAGCAAATCTTGCCGAACAAACTTCATCCATTCATTTGTATATATTTATGTGTATATAAATTTTATATATAATATAAAAATAAACGTCTTGCCTAAAATTAAACATTCCATCTAACAATTTATTTTATATACATAACCTGATCAGTTGTTGGATGGAATATGTTTGAGGTCACATTTTCAGCCTGAGGAGGCCTGTCAGTAAAGGGGGATTCTTAACTGCAATAAGGTTGTCAGAGTTGGCTGCTATACCAACCTCCTCTTCGCTCCACATAGGGGTCATAATAGAGGACATGAGGGGGTGTGATAGAACAAGGAGAGGGTGATCCACTCTCTTTGGCAATTTTCACCTGGCATATGGTGCCTGAGGCTTGGTCTACACTGGGGGGGAATCGACCTAAGATACGCAACTTCAGCTACGAGAATAGTGTAGCTGAAGTTGACGTATCTTAGTGCGACTTACCCTGCATCCTCCTGGTTGATTGCCACGGCTCCCCCGTCGACTTTGCTTCCGCCTCTCACCGAGGTGGAGTTCAGCAGTCGACGAGAGAGCGATCGGGGATCAATTTATCGCGTCTACACTACACACGATAAACCGATCCCCGATAGATGGATCGCTACCCGCTGATCTGGCGGGTAGTGTAGACATACCCTTAGAGACCAAGGCAGCTGTTCATACTCTAAAGCAGCTCCTAAGCTGATCTAAATTTCATCAGGGCTGTGGCTGGAGCTGTTTGAGAATTGGATATCTGTCAACTTATTTCCAACTTACATTGGTGTAAATCAGAACATAAATTGCTTGTAGAACTACAGAACATATGGGCAAACTCAAGAATTTGGTGAAATGACTCTTTAACGGGTGCTGATTGAAAGTCCACTGTGGTTTGCAAACAGTGGTTATCTGCCTATTTTGGTTCTCCTTTATTGCTTCCAGATAATTACCTTGAATACCATGGCAGTGAAAAAGGGCAGGAAGCCACAGAAAATGTGTGTATTCACACAGTCAATAAGGCCAGATCTCACTTATTTCTGAGTTTGTTGGGTCATTTACCAGATATATGTTGCTGGAGTCTAAATTATTTTCTAGGAATCCTCATTCTCCCCAACACAGTTTGAGAGCAGAGGAATGTGATGGTGGTTTTCTCCTGGGGAAGTGTGTGATATTTGCTTAAAATATGTTGTTTCAGCAAATAATCCTGAGACCAAACTAACTTGTAGAAAGCAACCACATGTGATGTGAGCAACATTAAAGCATGTGGCTGCAAAAGAAACCATAATGAATGTTTGTTAAAAATTGCAGGATTTGCTTACCCCTTCTCCCAATACTAAAGCAACTTCAATTTTCTGTTTTTTACATAATCTCGCCTGCATTTTTGTGTCTAGGGAATTTTTTTCAGCATTTTGACATTGCAATTTGGTAAATGCTAATTACTGTAATAAAGATTTTTTTTATATGCTGATTGTTTCCTCATTAACCAAGGCAGTAATACTTATCATTGTCATAATGGATAAGGCCTGTTGAACTTGACGGATCATTCCAAAGTGTCATTTCTTATTATACAACATTTTGGTACACTAAAAATGATGTAGATGACTGTAGGAACATGATGAGTAGAGAAGCATAAATCTTTCAGAATGAAGCCTAAGATCAGATGGAATTCTCCTGGACGCCAATCTTGATTTCAGTGGTACAACATCTTAATTTCAGTGGTAGAACAGTAAATGTGAACTGAAGCCCGATTCACGGGGCTGCTTCAAAAAATCTGTCAAAACTGTTTTTTAACAAGAAATTGGGTGATAAATTTTTTTTTCCTCAAAAAAAAAAAAAAAATCTGTGTTCCAGGGCAAGTTCTGATACTTTGTCAAACAGGAAGAAAAAAAGTCAATTCAAAATGGACTCTAGAATGTTAATGGGAGTTGTAGTTCAGGTTCCTCATGCTCCCATTTCTCTCCCTGGGTCAGGCTTTACAGTAGAACTAAATCTACCTGATTCACCACAGCTACAGTCTCCTGTGAAGCACCTTCTGCCTGCTGTCATCAAGGGGGAGCAAATGGTGCATCATGGGAGATGTAGTCCAGCCTATACAAGAAAATGTGAGTAAAGCTACTTGAAATACAATTCCCATGTCACACCAAGGTGCCAGTTTAAATTGAAATATGTTGCGGTTGGGCTGGAATATTTTAATGAACGTGAACATTTCCTTTGGAAAATGTCAATGAATGTGAAAAACATCTAGTTTTTGTTTATATTGCCCATGGAAACCTCCATTTCTTCCCACCAAATATTTTCTGACCAGCTTTAATAAGCAGTAAACCTGATGATAACCAACAGGCATCTGGGTTCAGGTTTGAGACCAACCTAAAATTCTGCTCAGCCTCACAAGAAATTTTGCTGAAGTTTGTAATTTTGACAGGAAGAAGTCTTCCTAGATGGCAGTCTCATGATGAAACCATGTAAAACTTGGCATCTTTAGCTGAGGCTGGAGTGGGGTTTGGGTTTAAAACTAGTCCGTAATTCCTAACAAAATGTGAAGAGTGTGAACCAAAACGGATTTAAATTGTTTCCCAAATTCCTGCAAAATGAAGCTGGTGACTTTCACCAGGCTTGGATAAGTACTTTGATTTTTTTTTTCAAGTCCTGTTGTTTTTTGTGGTTAAAGATAGCAAAGCAAATACAGTAAAATGAGTACGGTAGATGAATTAGTCATTTAACCGAAAAGGGCATCATTTCATTTGTTTGAAACAGTTCAGGAATGTGCCATGCACAGCTGCAGTGCCCTTACAAAGAAGGAATCTCAGTCACTTTCACATTAATTCACAAGGACGTGTCTAATGATGTAGATGGGTTTTTCATGAACTTCACCTAAAAAAAAGTGCAAAATGCACTTTTGAGAAAACATGGCCTTCGGCTGCCTAGCAATCCCATTTTCCCTGTTGCACGAGGAACTGCAATCCTTTAAAGTGCAGTGCTGGTTGTGGGGTACGTAATCCTTTAAGAGCCCTCTACAGTGACAAAAAGGAGTCCAGTTCTAAGTATGCTGACTGCAGAGGGTCTACTCTTCTGCACCCGGGGAAATGATCTGAGACCTTTCACGTAAAATGATCTCCACAAATGCTCCCCTTCTGGGAGCACAGGAGAGCAAATGCTGGCTGACTGAAGCTGGTGTTTATAGAAAGAAGGGGTGGAACACTGTGTGTCTCAAACTGTGGGCATGAAGGCTGCTGAATTGGGGTTCAGTCCCAGGGTGTGTTCACATTTATTCAGCCCACTTCCAAAGTATAAAGGAGAAATAGAAGAGGCCTGGAACAGAGCAATGAAAATGATTAGAGATATGCAAAGACTA
The DNA here is from genome assembly GCF_011386835.1 of Chrysemys picta bellii. Lineage (NCBI taxonomy): Eukaryota > Metazoa > Chordata > Testudines > Emydidae > Chrysemys > Chrysemys picta. Next base: position 92,629,379 of record NC_088799.1, read on the forward strand.
GGGAAGTTTGAAATTTAGTGCAGAGAGGAGACAAATAAGGGGTGATGTGAGCAAGGCCTATTAAAATAAGTGATATAGAGAAAGCAAGCTTCTGTTTCACCTCTCCGAACCAGGAATGAGGTAACACCCAGTAGACTGAAAGGCAACAGATTTAAACTGGTTAAAGGACCTTCTTTTACATAGTATATAATTAATAGAGCTGACTGAAAAACAGAATTTCCATCCCGCAGGAAATGCTGAGATTTTGAAATCTGGTTTCACTCTGAGTTGAGATGAAAAAATCAAAATCTCTGAATTTTTCACAAAATGAAATGTTCCAAAATATTTTATTTCAACCTTATTGAAATATTTTGTTTAACCTTATTGTTTTGACTTTCATGCCAGATTACAAATTCTAATATAATATAACCTAAAATCAAAATGATAAAGTCAAACAAAACAAAGTCCAGACTAAGTGTTTCAACCATAAGTAAATGTCTCAGCAATTTCCTTTTGAAAACGTTGACTTAATTGACAAAGTTCTGTGAAACAGTCATCAAATCTGCTTTTTCCAACAGAAAACTGTTCCTTCGAAAACATTCAACTAGATGTAACAATTAACTTGTGAAAATCACTGCCACGAGGTATTGAGAGAAAGAGCTTTATAATCAGAAAAGATTAGAAATGTATATGGCTAACAATATCCACCATTATATTAGGTGGGATAAAAATGTATAAGAGGGATGTGAATGAGCCAGTTAACTGACTGATGTTGAGTAAAAACTTTGGTCCATGAGCAAGTTATTGACAGAGCCTCCATTTCTGGGGGTCTTACATCTTTCTGTGTGAATCATGTGTTGGAGAAAGGATCCTGGATTAGAGGCACCACTGCTGTGGATACAGCCTCCTTCTCCTGAAGCTGCCGGGACATGCCACAAGAGTTACCGCTGCTCATAGCAGCGTGAACTTCCATTCCGTGCTTTGTCAGCCACATTGGAGGGGCCACAAAGGTAGTGGCTTGGCAGAAGAATCAATAGCCGCAAAAGCCAATGCATTTTCTTTTCATCTTCTATAGTATTAACTTTCCCTTCTTATTCTGGATGAAATATATAGTGTGTCTGAAATATTTATACAGCAGATGAACAAATTTAAGGCAGGAGAGCATTCTATTTATTTTTTCTCCACTTGTATATCAATCATGCTAATAAATAGTGCTGCTCTTGTCAGTGGTTTTATTAACATCTATAAACTGTTCAGTCTGTATTAAAAAATGACAAAAGTCTTATCTTGTTGGTGCTGACCTTCCTACTAAAACTGATGTGACTGATGACATAATAGGTAATATGGAGAGATGGGGTATAAATATTTAATAGGGATAGATAGGTTTATTACTGAAACATGTAAAATGCTCTCACAGCTGTCAGCTGTAATTACTGCCACTGTCTAAAAGGTACGTACCCATTTGTGTATTTATGGAATTAAGTTTAGAAAGTCAAGATGATAAAAAGTTGAGCAATTAAATGGAACCATTTGTCAACCCAAAACCATATTGGTATTTTTTTTTTTAAACAAGAGCATGTTTAAATGCATAATGAGGTTATGTAGTTAGGAGGGTCTTCTGTTTTGTAACCATTTCTGAGGCTATGTCTACACTAGAGACCTCACAGCGGTATCAATGCAGTTGCACTGCTGTAAGATCTCTTGTGTAGCTGCTCTGAGCTGATGGGAAAGAGCTCTCCCATTGACATAATTAAACCACCTCCGATGAGTGGCAGTAGCTATGTCGGTGATTGTCTCCCACAGCACTGTACACAATACCACTGATGCCGATGAAACTATGTTGCTCACACCCCTGAGCAACATACATTTTGCCGGCATAAGTAGTAGTGCAGACATGGTCTAATCCAACGTGTTTGCCTGGATGGAACAATCTTTCAGCTCGCAGGCCTGGTGCTGATTTCAGGCATGTCTGCTCATTTCACAGCAGACATAGTCATGCCCACCACTGAATCAGATCAACATGGTGCCATTAGGATGAGCAAATGCCTGTTGACCACTAGGTTTTCCTAAGCAGCGCTTTACGAACCTTTCTGTATAAAATATACAACTTGCCTGTTTTTCTGGTTTTATTATGAATTTGGACCTCAGATTCCACCTATGCTGGTGGGTTTTGCATGGTTTTTTTTTTTTCAGACAAACCTTGACAATGCTAGGTGTTTTATTTTGAGTTTTTGGTTATCTCTATTTCAAATTCAAATTCAAAACTAAACTGAACTCATGTGTCTCCTACTGAATTTGGTGGGAGATGCATATATCCCATGGTAGGAGAACAGGTCCCAGACTACATACTTTATTGACATTCACAATGCTTATAGTTAAAAGGGCAGATGCAGAGTTAGACTCCTTGAATTCACAATGAATATGTATGAATATTAAAAAATTGTCTTGTGTAGAATTAGCTTCATTTTTTTTCTAAGTTCAAAACAATTTGTTTTACCAAACTCTGTTTTATACAAGTGTTTACATTCCAAAAAAGTATCGGAGAGCTTACCCAATGTTCCTACTCCCCCTCTTCTCAGTGACCCAATATAAAGTTGGGCTTGAGATTTTGAACAGTCTTTCAGCTTTTATAACTCAACATAGTTGTGCACGCAAACCAAAATTTACTTCCAATTTTAAATGAACAGAAAGTTGGCTGCTTGGCAACAATTTATTCTCAGTCACTTGACAACGATGTCATGCAGAAATATGCAGATGGATGTGATGGTATCACTGGCTTTCTCTTCTGGAAATCCTTACTTTTATGGTGCTCTGTTTTACTTTGTTTTCCCTTGGTCTGGCAAGCTGATGCATTTTAAAGTTGCATAATATAGCACCACTTACCAAAAACATATTTGTCTCATCATAATAATAAAAATAATCAATTTAATCTTGAAATGGGTAATTTATTCCTCAGAGAGAGAGAGAGAGACATTTTCCCTCCTCTTTTCAGTGACCCAATGAGAAGCTGGGCTTGAGATTCTGAGCAATCTTTCAGATATTGTTGCTCAACATAGCTCTTTTGGCTACCAGCTGATGATCTGGCCTCTTGTTCCCAATGCCATTTCTTTCTTTCCTCCCAGTGAAAGTTATTGTTTGTGTTTCTGAAAACAAGGCAGGCAAGTTCTCATGTAGACAATACCACACTGATAGATTGCGAGCATGGAGTATTAGCGCTATATTATAACATGGATGTATTTCTTTCAGGCTGTGCTTAACTCAGCCTTTTGTGGAGACTAACCATGCAGCTAGCGGTTGCCTGCAGGAGTTGTTCTCACTCAAACAAGTAGTACCCCAGAATTCCAGCAGATTTGTTTGTAAACAAAACTTTTAGAATCAGGACACATGTTGGCTTGTTTTGGTTCCTGTAAATTCACAGCCTGTGAGCTTAATGTTCTATTTCAAAAGAAAACTCAGTCAAGTTTGGCGTGGTTTCCATCTGACACCATAACTTGGCTCATGTTCATTTGGTTTCATCTAGTTTTAGGTTTTGTTATGGAATATTCACTGTCTTTTAAACAACACAGGCACTGTAGAAAGATGGATCTGCCCTACACAGCTCAGGTTCAGGACTGGATCTGAACTGATGCAAACTTCAGGGATGTTTAGCTCTCAGGCCATCTCTAAGGGCATGTCTATGCTGCAGTTGGAGGTGTGATTGCAGCTTCAATCTAGCTTACATGGCTAGAAATAGGAGTGAAGACATGGTGGCATGGACCCTGGCATGAGTAAGGAATGTGAATACATATCCAGATGTAGGCCTCTATGCTGCACCCCATGCTGTTGTGTCTTCACTACTTTTAGCCATGCTAGCCAGAGTAAAGCTAACGAGGGTGTGCGTACGTGAATTGCAATCACACCTCTGACTGCACTGCAGACATACCCTCAGAATATGATTCAATCTAGAAACCATCTGAATGAGATCACATCCTCAATCAGGGATGGGATCATATTTTACTATCAGTTTAATTAGTGTAAATCCAGAGTAAATAACTTGTCTAAGTGCTCATTTCTGTATTGAAGAATGAAATTAAATGTACACCTTTTTATTTAGGTCTGGTGTAGTGCATCTGTTTCATGCTCATTCATTAAAGAGAGTTACCTAATGTGGCCCTAGTGAGCAGAACCATCAGAAAGCCTTGATTCAGCATACACGTTCAGGAGGTATCCAGTAACATACAGCATGCTCCGTAAGGCCAAGATCCTGCAAACACTTATACAGTTGCTGAATTTTATGCACATGGTAAGTCCCATTGAAGTAAACAAAAGTACTTGTGAGTAAAACTTGCAGCATCAGAGCCATGTATGTAAATCTCATGAAATTGGAATTCCGGGATTACAGAATCTGGTTATATGTTATGTTTATAATGCACAAAGTTAGTTTTAAGACTTCATTCATTTTAAAAAGCCCAACAAAAACCTTTTATCTGCCCCAACTTCCTTCTATGCAGCGTAAAGATTTAACCTTGGTCTGTTAGTGCAGCCTCTAAATTGCTACCTAAGCATGTTTTTGACAGCTGTCAATTCAGAAACAGTTTATCAGAATAGAAAGATGACAGGAAAATGCTGAGCTGATATGACAGTGATGACAAAAACTCATTAAGGCATGCATCCCTGTAGGAAATGTTTCTGCACTACAGCAGATGGCCAGTGGACAGGGGAAACAGTTAAAGCCTGAACTGAGGAAATCGGTTAACTCTTCACAGCAAAAGATAAAAATAAAAATTAAATAAACTTGACCAAACTTCAGTGGTCCTGATGCTGCAAATTATATGCACATGATACTCCTGGGGGAATTCTGCACCATGGCGCATGCACAGCATTTATGTCCCCCACAGATTTATTTGTTTCCCTGCAGAAAAATGACTTTCTGACGGGAAAGCAAGGGAAGCCACAAAAGCGGTTATGCGATCCTCCCCAGCAGTATGTTTTGGGTGCCCAGGGCACCTGGCAGAGGGATAAATCACTGTGGCATGGGAGTCGGACTGGGGAAGACATGGCTAGTGGCTCCTATCTTGCACCAGGCTCAGCTGATAGTCCTGGCTGGGCTGGGGCAGATGGGACTTCCTCGTCTCCTGCTTGGCATCCAGAGCCAGGTCAGACCCACCCCCAGATTTCTCCCTTGGCTGTAGGAAGCTCTGCAAACTCCCCCTTCCCCATGCTTCCTGAAGCTATCTCTTTTCAGCTGCAGGGGGAGGGATCTTTGTTCAGGGAGCTGCTCCCCTGTACATCCAACCCCCATGCATCCAGACCCCCTCATACCCAGACCCTCCTGCTGAGCCTCACCCCTGCTCACACCCAGAATCCCCCCTGATGAGCCCCACTCCCACAGCATCTGGACGTCCGTCCCCCCCCCCCGTGCTGAGCCCCAACCACCTTCACCTGGACCCCCCTGCAGAGTCCCATTACCATTGCACCCAGAACCCCTGAACAAGCCCCTGTGCATCCAGATCACCCCGGCACCCAGATCCCGCACTGAGCCTCCCGCACCCAGATTGCCCCACACAGAACTCTCTCAACCCACTCTTGGATTCCCCCGCCACACTAAGCATCACCTCACTTGGATCCTGCCTTGCACCTGGCACGAAGGGGCAGAGCTCTGGGGTGTTTTGGGGGCAGGCCCAGTCCTTGCACTGTTCAGAGTTGGGTGCAGCCTCACTGCTGAGTCTGTGTCCCGGGTGCAGGGGTGGGGGGAGCTGCACAGTGATCTCCCAGTGGCCTGTGCTCCCCAAGGTTATGCTGGAGTCTCCACATTTATTTGACAAATAAAAATTGCAGAATTTTAAAGTATTTTGCGCAGAATTTTTATTTTTTTGGTGCAGAATGCCCTCAGGAGTAACATGAGTTCTTTTATATACTTAAGTGGGACTTATTGTGCATAAAATTCAGCATTTGTATGAGTGTTTGCAAGATCAGGTCCTTAGGTAGGATGGTAGCTGCTGCCCAGCTGGTGCTATCCCGCGGCTGCCCCCTATTCTTCCTACCGCCCGACTGAGTCCTGCCTGCACTGGGGCCAGGCCGGACTCTCACTCACTCCGGCCCCGCGCTTCCCCTGCGTCTCCGGGGCCTCCTTCCGGCTTGTGGAGGGAGGAGGAACGGTGAGCCCGGGGAAGAGGCGGGGATTCGGGGAGGGAGCCAATGGGGGGAGGAGGGGGCGGGGGGGGGGGCCACGAGCCCTTCCGGGCTCTGGAGCATTTCCTTGTTTGTCCAGTGTCCCGACCGCACATCGGTCAGGACGCGGGACAAACCAGGAAATATTGGGACAGTCCCAATAAAATTGGGACATCTGGTCACCCTATGGCTGCCATCTTGGCTGACATAACAGGGACCTCAGAGATAAAATTGTACATCTCTACAGCTTGGGCTAAAGAGCCAGGCTCTCAGTGGGGCTATAACAGGCTCATATCCTTTGTAATCACACAGAGAGGACCTGTAACACACTAACCAGACGGTTACATACCCCCTTCAGATCAAAAAAAGCTTGTCCTCCGTGCCTGAGGCCCAAGCAGTTCGAATCCAAGACGAGGCTATAGGATTGCCTTCATCTTGGCCAACACCTGTGATTAAACCAGTGACCTCAGTCCAGACATAAAAGCATGAGTCTCCACAGCTTGAACAAAAAAAGCCAGGTGCTGTAGTTTACAGCTGTAATAGACTTGTATCCTCTGTGGATTGGGCACTCAGGAGAACATATAACACCACTGATAATTGGGTTACACTAAGAAGAGGGGGGAGGAAGGAGGATTGGTGAGGAGTGCTAAAAGAGAATATTATTCTAGCATAACCGTGAGGGACTTGCCCACATCAAATTTGAGTTTCATTGCTAACTCATTATAACATGGTTTAAAAGGGAGATATGGTAAAAAGCTCCCACAGAAACTCCTCCATCGGATCATGTCTGATACAATGTGCTTACACTCACTCACGTTATTAGTAGATTCCCCCCGCCTCCAGTTTGCCTCTGGATTTAAAAAAGCACAGCACAGAGATGAAAACTACTATATTATGCAGTCTCAGGAAACCATGAAGGAATCGTAAAATAAAATAACTTGCCATTTGAAACAAAGCTTTTTCTCCTATGTACTTGACCTACTTGGTTAGACATACAGTTTCTCACAAATTTACTACATTATCTCAGCTGTTTTCATGCTGCCATAGTTAGGGTTTGTCAGCATTTCCCTTATAAACCCCTTTTGATACTCAGACGCTTCCAGAGGAACTAGATTGTACAAATTCACTTTGGCTGAAACTCTATTCTGCAAGCAATAAATTCTCAGTTTTCAAAAATATGTTTGGTCATCTTTGGAGTTACACCAGCATAACCGCATTAAAATATAGGTGACTAGTTTTAGTGGAGTGGGGGCTGCTGGTCAGTGCCACTCTAAGCACTTTGTGACATTCAGACAGTGCAAAGTTGCCGAATTTTGGCTATAAGTGATCAGCAAACAAATTCTCTGCTGGTGGAGCTGGCTCCATTGTAGAGGGGTCAATGGTGAAAAATTGGTGTGAAGAGGAGCTGTGTTCCACTTCCTCAGTAACTTACTGGTGGAAATTAGAGATGCCCTTAGACTGCTTCTTTGCATTCTGATGCCAAGTTGGTATTGCCCCCAGGTCTGGAATTTGGCTGCAAAGCGGAATTGAGCACCTATGTTTTTGTGCATAACTTAGGAAGAGGTTTGTTTTGTACTGATACTTCACAGGCAGTCAGCCCATATTGATAACTAGTGAAACATTGCAAGGGGGTGGGAAAGAGGAAGACCTTGGAACAGTATGAGGGTTGGAGCTGAGAAGAGAAGAAGGGAGGAGGAACAGAGGGTAGGAAGGGAAGGGAAGGGAGATGGCCCATTCCAACTTATTGTGAAGAGCTGTGCACAATTAGTAGCATTCTGAATGATGGATAATGGGGGTTAAGGGACAGGATGAGAACCCTCTTTTATGTGAAAGCTACAATAACAGGAGCCAGGATGGTCATACGGACAAAATGACAAGGAGAAAAACCGAACAGTGAAAGGAAAAATTGAAGGACCAATCTATGAAAGCACAGGTTCTGATCCCCAACCAGGCAGAATCAGAGCTCTCTTCTGTTTGAAGGCTTACTCCCTGTTTATAGCTTACTAAACTCGACACCTGGATACTTTGGTGCCCTAGGAAGAGAGAGAGAGAGACGCAGGTAACAGAGAAAATGAGAGTGAAACAGAAGGAGGAAGTGGTGAGAGGACAGAATGAAGAGCTGATGACAATCTGTCCTATGAGAAATGAATGCCACATATCAGTCAGTGAAGGCTGAGCTCCTGCCTCAAGAATTTCTGATTTAGGGCTATGCTGGGCTGAAACACCTGAACCAAGAAAGGGGAAAAGAACAGTAAAAAAGGCGAGGGGTGTAATATCTTTTGGCATTAAAATGTTACCCAGTTGCTTAATTTTTTCAATAGGAATCGTGAGAGAAAACAGATTTGGTATTGTAGTGATGGACACTTTTTTTACAAAATGTCAGTGGACAAATGAAAATCCCCTTGAGATACAAAACTTGGAGCAAATTTTTCTCTCCCTCATTCTTGTCAGGATTTACATTGGTCTCTGAGAAGTGCCTGACACTGCATTTTCATTAGATCATAACAAAATATAAAGCTTGAATAGTTCATTCAAATCGGTTTATGGTATCCCCTAAAAGCATCCAACCCTCCTGGGGCCCACCTCAGACTTCTTTTCCCACCATCCCGCATGGCATCTTAAACCCTATTTGACCTATTCACGTGCAGCCCTGTCTCTAGGTATCTGTTCTTTCCCTTTCCCCTCTATGTTAATTTCCAAATCAGTGTCCGCCTACAGCTTCCTATCAGGCCTGTGTAATTAGATCCCATCTGAGTTTAAGAGGTCTCTGATTTCCCTCTTTCCCAGCTGCTGGTCTAAAGGTGAGATGTACTTCCAGGTGGAATATAGAGACCACAGTGACACTTGGCCATGCCAATATTCCCACACTAAGTAAATACAGACTATCCTGGGTGTTGTGAGAAACTCAACTATTTTGATTCACGTGGGGGTAGGTGCAGGCCTTTTATTTTGGTTTTGCTTTAGATGAGATTACCCATCCCTGACTTTTTTGAGGGGGGAGATAATAGGGAGCTTCCTGTCAACTAGAACCAAAATTCAACTGAAACTGCTAATTTTGCCTAGTTTGTGCAAATGGAATAGGTACACTTGGTCTTGTGTGGATCTTCACCCAGGATTGATGTAACAGGTGAACCTGGCCAGTGTTTAGGGTTAAGAACTAGGTGACTTATATTTCCTTTCAGGTTTCATGGGAAAGTTCCATGCAGATCAGACAACCATACTTGCAAAATTCTACAGATCATTTTTGGTCACATGTTCTATTAAGGCTCCACTTCAAAGTGGTTGATAAATGATTAATATACATTATAAGCATATTACAGACACAAATATATGTTATAGCTAGTTCTAAGCACATCGATAGAAGATGTTATAGGTGATTATTAGCCAAGTTAATAAACTATTGATGTGTTGGACTCTATTAATAATCGATTGATTAAAACAGCTACTAATCATCTACAAATCCTTTATGACACAGTTATCAATGGAAACATAATATAAAGTGTGACCCCTTCTTATGACCCCACATAAATTCAGACAAAAGCAGGATGTTAAAATAAAATTTGTGACTGTTTTCAGATGGCTTCTGAAATTGCACTCTAAATGTTTGGATGCACATTAATTTGCTCATACATAACCCTGCTTTGAACCATGAACAGAAAGATGAAGCAGTAGATAAGAGGAGGCAAATGCGTGTTGTAAGAGACTCAGGCCCCTCCCAAAGTAGTAGTGGCTGCTCCCAGAAGTTGTGTGATTAACTATCGATCGGTGTGTATTACGTTACCAAATGATTATGTTAACACAGATTTATTCTTCTTATTCAATAAGCGTAATTGTCTTTAAAATAAAATCTGTCCCAATAATATTCTACCCCATTTTGTTGGCTGTATCTTGACCCTCCCTTCTATTTCTGCAATATCATTGTTGAAGCATCTTTGAACATACTGTCCAAGCCCTACGATTTTATTTTGAGCTAATGAAATCCCATTGTCTGTGAATGACAGTCCTGGGACTTCTTGGAGAACACTTTTAAAAATCTATTTGGAAATGGAATATTTCAATTATATTTATCTGCTTTTCACAAAGGAGGAAAAATCCATATTGTTTTCATTTGATAGTAAGATCATATTTGCAATTCTGAGAAAGTGGAATCAAATCTGATCTTTGGCATCGCTCTCAAAGTTTGGATTGTGTTTTTTGTTTGTGTCTTTTACTTTAATCCTGGCTTGGTTAAACATTCACTCTTTTTTTCTTCAGTCAGCACAAAACCACCCGGTAGCATTGCAATCTGATCAGGGCGCTTCTGTGGGTAACCAAGCTCTTCCAAATTCTCTAAGATTACCTATTTGGAATGCTTTTCTTACCATCATTTAAAAAGCTGTAGTAGTAGTAGTTAGCAGAGAACCGGAAAAGTAATTGAAATTGTGTGTATGTGTGTATACACACACCCTCCCCGCTTAACATTCATAAAATCACGCAGCATTTATTCAGTTTAAGCATAGATTAACAATGTTTGTTACAATGACAATATTGAAATGTTGATCCTAGTTTTAATATTGAGGTATAAGCTATACGGTTAAGGGTAGCTGCTGTGTCATTACCAATTGTGAGCTAGAAAAACTCCTCACTGGTTTAAATGCTGGCATTGATTTAGAAGGCAACTAGATGCACCAGCCAGCATTAACAGAGTAAAACTGTAAAAAGATTAAACAGTAAGGCTTGCAGTGATAGAAATGCTGAGCCTTTGAGCAGTGGTTTCACTCTCACATTTGCGAACACATTTATTTTCATTGGGCTTTTGATTATGTAAGTGATGAATTCCCAGCAATAATAGAACAGCACTCAGTGTAACAAATTGGTTGAATTTTTCTTGTATATAAAAAAAACATTTTGGAGAAATAAAAATCTTATACACAAGCGTTAAATCTCCTAAGATCTGTACCAGCCCACCTAAGATTGCAATCGATTCCACTGATTCAATTTGATATTGATGAGGAATATTAGTCCTGTCCTTACCAGTTCAGTTGCGTCAGTGGCTGTGCGTATAAAGAAATAATGATTGTGTATGAAAACAAGTCCCTTTTGTATTCCACACTGTGTATGAACTTTGACATATGAACTCCTTAAAATCATATGTATTCAATGTTCTGTTTATGCTGCCAAAAAACAATGATTGGGGGGTGATGGAGGGAAATTCAATATTGCCTATCTACGTTTTATGGAATTCCTTAAAAATTAAAATATTATGTGCATGCTAAAATTTATTAAAATGGAAGCAACTGGACTTTGATCATCATTGTCTTGTTGGTTAAATACAGCCGATAAAGTGCAAGGATAAAATTCTGGCCCATTGAAGTAAAAAGTTTTGCCATTGACTTCAGTGAGATCAGGATTTCACCCCTAAAGTTCACGTTTTTCAACAGCTTAAAATCATATCTTATTCACAAAGGATGTTCGTGCAGCTCAATTTTATTTGGTAATTCTGCAAGACTTGTTCTTCAAAATGCAGAACTCCATAGTGAATCTGCTAAGCCAGTGATTCCTGACTAATGAGGTGTCATTCGCTCCTGTAAAGAAGACTTGAGCAACCCATACTGCACCAGGTAAACTATTTCACATTCATTCCTGTGCAGAGGACCAGCGCAAGAGCCATGCACCGCTTGAGTCCCATTTCAGTCCTATTTTGAGGGCTGAAATGGTGCATAGGCCTTGTGTTATGCCTGTAGCAGAGGCCTTGTGTTATGCCTGTAGCAGGGGTTCTCAGACTTGATTGTACCGCAACCCCCTTCTGATAACAAAAATTATTATACAACCCCAGGCGGGGGGGGGGGGGGTGACCCCACCCTGAGCCTGCCCAAGTCCCACTGCCCAGGGTAGGGGGGCCAAAGTCTGTATCCCGAGCCCCACCCCCCACGGCTGAATCCCTCAGGCTTTGGGCTCCGAGCCCCAGCAAGTCTAAGCTAGCCCTGGTGAAACCATTAAAATGGGATCCCGACCCACTTTGGGGTCCCGACCCACAGTTTGAGAACCCCTGGCCTATACAAAGAGGCGCATTTCATCTTTAATGCGGGTCTTAAGAAGAGCTGGGTGGTAGAGGGTGGCAAGGATAGTTCTTGAACACAAATGGATGATATGGCCAGTAAACTAGGGCCCATATCATTCTCTGCAAGTCCATGCACAGAGGATCCTTGGGTAGTGAGGAGTGGGCGTGTGGCTTCTGCAGAGACCCTCTGCGGCCTGGGTGGCTGAGCACCACCAGATGAAACCCACAGGGTAAGCCAGTGTGCATGTCCCCTACTCAGCTTTGAAATGTTCCCTTACTCCAATAATGTAGAATTTGGCAACCTTTGGAGAAATACTTTCAAACGAGGTAACTAGCCAAGGGCTGTACGTCTGCTATAGCTGAAGAGCTCCAAAGAATGTGCATTGGTCTTGATATTTAGGATTCACAGAGCTAATCAGGACTCATTTCATTTTTAAGTACAAGCTCCAATCTGGCCCATCTGAAATCTGTTCTTCCTTCATGACTAACTTCCCTTTTCCCTTCTCTTCATGGCTCCAATCTGGGGCTTCCCTAGCAGAATGCATCCTAACAAATATTGTATGTCAGATCCCTCCCTGAGAATTGGAACATTAAGTATACTGGCTCCTTATTAAAGGCAAAGGGGTGCTTGTATGTTGAAACTACGCAGGAGAGAGGAACCATGGCTAGAATCATAGGACTGGAAGGGACCTCGAGAGGTCATCTCGTCCAGTTCCCTGCATTCAAGGCAGGACTAAGTATTATCTAGATCAGGAAGGGTGGCCAGCACATCCCTCGGCCCACGCCGCTACTGCAGCCCCCATTGGCTGAGAGCAGCAAACCACAGCCAGTGAGAGCCGCGATCGGCCGAACCTGTGGACGTGGCAGGTAAACAAACCGGCCCGGCCCGCCAGGGGCTTTCCCTGAACAAGCGGTGGCCCTAGTTTGAGAACCACTGATCTAGACCATCCCTGACAGATGTTTGTCCAACCTGCTCTTAAAAAATCTCCAATGATGGAGATTCCACAACCTCCCTAGGGTGCTTAACCACCCTAACAGTTAGGAAGTTTTTCCTAATGTCTAACCTAAACCTCCCTTCCTGCAATTTAAGCCCATTGCTTCTTGTCCTATCCTTTGAGGTTAAGAAGAACAATTCTTCTCCCTCCTCCTTGTAACAACCTATGATGTCCTTGAAAACTGTTATCATGTCCCTTCTCAGTCTTCTCTTTTCCGGACTTAAAAAACCCAATTTTTTCAGTCTTCCCTCATAGGTCATGTTTTCTGGACCGTTAATCATTTTTGTTGCTCTTCTCTGGACTTTCTCCAGTTTGTCCACATCTTTCCTGAAATGTGGTGCCCAGAACTGGACATAATACTCCAGATGAGGCCTAATCAGCGTGGAGTAGAGCAGAAGAATTACTTACAATACTGCTGCTTATACATCCCAGAATGATGTTTGCTTTTTTTGCAACAGTGTTACACTGTTGACTCATATTTAGCTTGTGGTCCACTATGACCCCCAGATCCTTTTCCACAGTACTCCTTCCTAGGCAGTCATTTCCCATTTTGTCTATGTGCAGCTGATTGTTCATTCCTAAATGGAGTACTTTGATTTTGTTCTTTTTAAATTTCATCCTATTTTCTTCAGATCATTTCTCCAGTTTGTCCAGATCCTTTTGAATTTTAATCCTATTCTCCAAAGCACTTTCAATCCCTCCTAGCTTGGTATCCTCCATGAGCTTTATAAGTGTACTCTCTATGCTATTATCTAAATCATTGATGAAGATATTGAATGGAACCAGACCCAGAACTGATGCCTGTGGGATCCCACTTGTTATGCCCTTCAGCATGACTGTGAACCACTGATAACTACTCTTTGGGAACAGTTTTCCAACCAACTTTGCACCCATCTGATAGTAGTTCCATCTATGCTGTATTTCCCTAGTTTATTTATGAGAAGATCATGCGAGACAAAAGCTTTACTAAAGTCAAGATATACCATGTCTACCGCTGCCCCTATCCACAAGGCTTGTTACCCGGTCAAAGAAAGCTATCAAAATTGTTTGACACAATTTGTTCTTGACAAATCCATGCTGACTGTTACTTATCACCTTATTATCTTCTAGATGTTTGCAAATTGATAGCTTAATTATTTGCTCCATTATCTTTCCGGGTACAGAAGTTGTGCTGACTTCTCTGTAATTCCTTGGGTTGTCCTTATTTCCCTTTTTATAGATTGGCACTATATTTGCCCTTTTCCAGTCTTCTGGAATCTCTCCCGTCTTCCATGACTTTTCAAAGATAATCGCTAATGGCTCAGATATCTCCTCAGTCAGCATCCTTGGGTATACTAGGATGCATTTCATCAGGCCCTGCTGACTTGAAGACATCTAATTTGTCTAAGTAATTTTTAACTTGTTTTATTCCTATTTTAGCCTCTGATCCTACCTCATTTTCACTGGCATTCACTATGTTAGACATCCAATCACCAAACTGAAACAAAGAAGTCATTAAGCACCTCTGCCATTTCCATGTTTTGTTATTCCCCCCCCCCCCCCATTGAGTAATGGTCCTACTCTGTCCTTGTAAGGGTGCCTTGAGGATATTGTATTAGTAGTCTGCTTTATCATCATATCCAGAGCACTGTACCATGGTTTGCTTTGAAGTCAGAAGCAAATAGGACAAAGGTAATCCTATCTGAGGTTAGGTAGCAGGGAGATTGCCAACCTGTTTCTCTCCTAAAAGCACAGATGTAGAATGCACAGATGTCTTAAAACCACATTGCAGCATGTTATCTTTTTGGTTTTTTTTTTTTTTCTGGCTAGCCATTACTCTAATGAAAATGAAAGAGAGAATTGGTATGGCTCCTAAAAGCAATGAGCCATTAAATAGGTAACAATAATCTGGATAGGAAT
This sequence comes from Chrysemys picta bellii, assembly GCF_011386835.1. Classification (NCBI taxonomy): domain Eukaryota; kingdom Metazoa; phylum Chordata; order Testudines; family Emydidae; genus Chrysemys; species Chrysemys picta. The sequence continues at coordinate 92,644,442 of NC_088799.1, forward strand.
TTAGAATGTTTAATTGGCACACACAATACATTTACAGATCATCATTCAGGCGCTTCTTAAAATATCAGCAGTTTATGCCATGCTCGTGAAGTTCAATAAAAAGTATCCTTTTCATAGGGGTCAGCAATCCAAGAGAAGAGATCTTTTTCAGCGGCATGTGGATTTCAATTCTTCATAGAATCTCAGGATTGGAAAGGACCTCAGGAGGTCATCTAGTCTAACCCCCTGCTCAAAGCAGGACTAATCCCCAACTAAATCCCCAAATGGCCCCCTCAAGGATTGAACTCACAACCCTGGGTTTAGCAGGCCAATGCTCAAACTACTGAGCTAACGCTCCCCTCCTTCCATTCTCTTTTTATGACTTGATGTCTTTCGTTTCTGGCTTAGATCCTTAGCTAGTGTAAATTGGCATAGGTCCACTGACAACTTACACCAGCTGAGAATCTGGCCATTTATTGTTTTGTAAAGTGGGAGAGGCTGTGGAGAATAAAAATAATAAGATAAATGGAAAAAAACTGTCTTCCATGTTAACGTCTGAACGGAATAAATCTCGCTTGAAGGTTCACACGTTCCCCTTCAAGCTTGTACTATCTGGAAAACTGACCCATCTGCTTTTAGCATCCCCCTTTTGGAAAACAGAGATTAGATTAACAAATGGTGGGTCCTGACTCAAATTACAATGGGTTTAATGGATACAAAGTTTGAAAGCTTTTGTTTAAGATTATATGAATCTTATATTTTCTTCAGGTTCTCCATGGTCAACTAGGCCTTGCTGTCATGCATTTTTGACTTCGATATTGACATATACCAAAAGGTCTTGAACTATTAATTAAGACCTTGGGAATAGGTGTGTATATCCTTCAGTAGAGTGACTTCAATGGACTTGCACCAGAGATTAATTTGTCCCATTCTTATATACTCTAGTTGTCAATTTGATCAATGCTCTGACTCCTGTTACTCTGTAACACGTTACACTTCTCTTAAAACCGGAGGAGACTTATTTTTTGTCTGGTTTCCTCATTAAGCGGCTCAGCATTTCACACATCTCTCTTCTCTGTGATACTTGAGGAGAGACACTCTACCCAAACAGTACAAGGGACTTGTTCTGAGGCCTCTGCCATGTAAGGTGTTTTGTTTTTTTTATCTTGCCTCATGTGAATTTTGCATGGAACTACTTTCCCAGCCCTTTCTAAAAGCAACTGCTTGCGAGTTTAATGTGATAATATGATGGCATAAGTATAATCACTTAGTATTTTAATTATTAGCTGTGATTAATCTGACTTGCTCTGAGAAGCTGTGAGGTTTATTTTTTAACCTCAGGGTACGTCCTTACGCATTTGTAGTGTTCTCGTTTTTATACACTTTGACAAGGGCTGCTGTATAATAGGAGACCAAAGCAAATGAGGAGTCTGAGTTACAGTAGCTTTTCATATGATAGACGAAGAGTAGGGTGAATCACAGAAGATACTGGAGATGGAGTCGGATCCATTCTACCTCACTGCTAATACAGGATTATTTCTCTCTAATTTCTGATGTCTCTTCCAGTTTAGGTTTAAAAGCCTAGGGGGGGGTGGGATTTGCATTGCTTTCCTGTGGAGATGGTTTCCTAGCTTAAGAGCTCACACTTCAGAAAGGCTTTTCCAGATATTCAGATTATATTGTTTCCCTTTTCTTAATTTCATCCCATCCATGCTAACTGTCCTACGCACCACCCTCAATAACCCCTCTCCTAGGTTAGGGTCTTTAGTTTCATTTCTGAGCGTGGGGCACCACATAGCAGACCTCCCAACCCAGGAAGAGTCCTGGAAAGCAATTCTTCCTTAAATAGGCACAATCTTTCCCTAGTATCCCCTCATGCACAGAGGGGAGGGGAACAATTTACTATACCCCTTCTTGGGGGGAGGAAGGGGGTTAGCCTACTCCCCCTCCATGTCCAGCCAGATCTACTGGCCAATTTGTGGTGGGGAGACAGAACAGAGCAATGGCTTCTCCCACTGCCACTCTAGCAAGAGTATCAGGAGCACAGCCTGTTCTGAAAGTTGTTGGTGGATATTTAAATAGTTAATTTATAGACCGTGCTTGAGTATGTAGCATAGTTCCAAGGCTTTGTAGTACTAACAAAACTTTTTTTTGTGCACTGTACATAGTTGCTTCTCCCTTTGCACAGTTCTTTACATGGAGTTCTTAACACAGCCTCTTCTTTCCCTCCCCCCCCACCCCTGTATACAGAGCTGTGATTCAGGTAAGTCCTATGCAGCCATGGAAGGTGGGTCATTCTGCTCTGTGCAGCTGCATATGCCAGGGCACAATCAAACCCTCAGTGATTATTCTTCACACTCCACCAACTGTAATTCTCGCCTTCTTTACTCCCCATACCCAAATGGCACAGACCTCTTATGTTTCCATATTGTGGATTTCCCCCCTCCCTCCCCCCCCCCCCGTTGTGCTAGGCACTGCACAAAAACACACTGAGTTGGTCACTGCCCCCAAAAGCTTACGGTCCAAATAGACAAAACAGAGCAAGGCTGGGAATGGAAACGGAGTGGGGGCTGAACCCCAAGGTCACATAGTAAGCTGAACTGCAAACACGAGATCCAAGTCTCCTGATTTTTGGTGCAGTGACCTTGTCACTAGCCCACACTGTCTCTCACCTAAAATCCTTGCTTTTGGAGTCTTCAATGACTACTAGGGAGTGGGTAGGTAGGATCTCTTCTCCAAAAGAATGCCTTTTCAGACTACTTTATTTTATTTTTTTGCACCCTTGCTCAGATCCTGTTAGTTACAGGTACATATTTTTCATGTGGTTGTTCTTATGTATGTGTGGCTGCAAACATACAAGTATTAGGATATGTAATCATACAGAAATAAGAAAATAAAATATAAAACTCTGAAAGGTAAAGGAAAATGGCATCCAATATACATTAAAAAATGAAATAACCCAAATTCTTGGCAGCATTCAAAGGATCATAGGCAATTTTTTATTTTTATTTTTGCACAAAACTAAATCACACAAATGAAACAGGGAATTGCACTGTCCCCTAAGGCTGAATTTTCAAAACATCACTCTCACAGCCTCTAAACATTTTGCCACACGTCTGTTGCACTATGCTTCTGAAAATGTCCCCCTTGAATTTGCAGCACCCATTTATTATGTTGCCAGATTATTTTAGCAATCTTGTTTTCCACATGTACTCTTCTTGGCATCCTATTTGAAAAGCAGCCAGGTCTGCAAGAATAAGTAATGAATTGCAAATTTGTATGTCTTGTCGAAAGTTACCGTCCTTTCCTTTAACCCAGAAATGCCAGTCTGACCCAGTGCAAACAGTGGTTCTTCCAAGAGGATTTGGCATCAGCACAGTGTTGGTGAATCACTTTGCACTGTTTTTTTAGAATACTGTAACATAATGCCAAATTTGACTTGCGTGCTAAGTTTTGGTCACGTTAGCACTTCTGGTAACCTACTCATCAGTTATGGTACCAGCGTACCAGAGTTTCAACGGCTCATAGCTTTTTGCTCTTAGCACCACCTCCTTTTTTCCATGGTGTCCAATTAACTTCTCCCCTTTTGACACTCACATTAATGTGATTGGATGAAACAAAAAGAAACCTTCTGGGAACTAATCATCTCCAGACTTGGGCTCTGATCTGCAATTAAGTCCATTCAGAGCCCAACTGACTGCAGAGGAGTTCCTTGTGGGTACAAGTATTGTGTTTCCAAAACAATCTCCTATGTAGAAGTGGGTTCAAAATCAAACCCTAGATTGACCATGGAGGGGTTGTGAAGTCAAAACTGGATCCAGTTAATTTTAACACACTTTTTGAATGAGGACTAGCTTTTTGGCCACAAATGGAAATGTTTGTGTAACTGAGCAAGCATTGCTTTTCTCTTGCTAGTGCCTGTTATTTATTTTGTTACTCTAATGCTATTTGGATAGCTGACCGCTTGTGAAATCAGGTGCTAGCTCTACTCATGAAAACCAGCCCAGATCCACAAAGGGTTTTGTCTGGCCCAGTTTCCTCTACGTACCCTATCTGTCCTTCGTAAGTGCCAGGTTGCCTACACTCCTATCCTCATCTCACAGGACTTTGGGTAGAGTCATCAAGCCATTGCCTCTTCATCTGAATAGTCTGAGAAGACAGGAGATGGGTGTAGGGGTCAGAGTTTTTTCTGAAGAGCACAGCAGGAGCAGACATACAAATCTACTCTTGTTGCAGCTGGCTAATGCACCAAGGACCTCACGGAGTAGCCAGGAAATATATTGCAGTTCCCTGTGGAACCCAGCATTCCAGGTGAACCATCAGGTTGCCATCTCCTACAAATGGAACCTGCAGGGCCCCGGTCATAATCCATCTAAACCCAAATCTTCTGGCCGCCTCAGTCTTGAGACCGAATGCCCATATGCTCTTCTTGCTTCCTTGTACATTGCTAGAAAGAAATTGATTTGCACATACTATGCTGAATGTAAACCTAGCATAGATCTATGCTATGACTGGTTGATGATTCATAAAGCAATCGCTGTAAGAGTCAAAACATTGAGGTCTGTGAAGCAGCCTTGACCCACTTATTATAGTACAGAGGCTGCCACTCCTGTATAATTAGTACTAACATGTACATTAGCAATTAGAAAGTCAGGGGAACCTAGAAATCAACAATAGACCATCTGTTCTATAGAAACGACTGCTAAGATTGGGAGGATTGGAAGAGTCTCTACTTTTAAAACAACTCTAATAAATAACACTCCAGTGGCAGAAATCCCTTGTTGGTTAATGAAAATTCGGTGGGAATTCTCCCAGGAAGATTACTTACAAAATAACAGTCAAACGTTATATATTGATTTTTAAACACATTTTCTTTAATGTGATTTTTCTAGAAAGTATCTAGGTATTTCCCAGAAATAACTGGAATTTAACTGCTAATTTTCATACATGGTGATTTTGTTAAAGTAGATTACAATACAATAGAAACGACCACTACATTATAATTTATAAAATTCAAAAAATGTTAGCATGCCACGTAGAGAAAAAAACCCTACCCCCCTTCTAGACTTGTAGATACCAGTGTTAGCAAAGGAAAGGCTATTTCAGTCCTATTGGATTAAATTATATACATTTTGCAGGATTTAGATGGCTGTGTTTCATTTACAAACCTTTCATACTAAGCCTTTTTTCTTGAGCATTTTATTAGCAAAACATAGCTTTAAGAGCTACTGACAGCAATGCTAGTCAACCATATATTCACAAGGCTGATCAAAGACTAAATAATTGTAATAGTCAATATATATATATAAATCATTCTCTACTCACTTTAGTAGCTATTCTTCTGTATAATTACCTTTTCCCATTATGAACCACAATATTTTTGTTTTTAAACAGAGTAATTTTATTTAAAGTGGTAGTGGAAAAAATATATTTGGAATATGAGCTACAGTTATGGTTTGTGAAGCAAAGGACTATTAAAGTGAACCTTTATTTAAGGCTCAATATTGTTTTAAATAGTGTTTTTTTCATCAGTAGACATCCAAATGCTTTGTAAAGGAGGTAAGTATCATAGCCCCATTTTACATATGGGGAAACTGAGGCACAGAGGGGTGAGGGGACTTGCCCAAGTCATCCAACAGGCCAGCAACAAAGCTGGAAAAAGAACCCAGGTCTTCTGAGTCCCAGTCCAGTGCTTTAAGATTAAAGAATTTAATTGGGATGTACTCCAATGTTTTGGGCCCAAATGTACAAGGTGCTGATAGCCCTTAGCTTCCGTTGAGTGCACTTGGTACCTCAGTCACTTATAGGGTGGGGTCTAGGGGTTGTAAGCTATTTAGAAGATGTACCTTGTCTTTTGTTTCTGCACAATATAGTATGCACTTCATGCACTCCAATATTATTAATAATTGTCCTGGTGAAAAGCACTCTTCTCTGTCAATACTTTTAAAAGAAATTTAATATTTCCTCTTCATTTAGATTAATAGATTTGTTTAAGTCCAGAAGAACTATTAGATCATCTAATCTGACCTCCTGTATACCACAGACCATAGAATTTCATTGCGACTCCTGCGATGAACCCAATAACTTCAACTGGATAAAAGCATGGGTTCCACAAAGGCAGCCCCCAGCCTTGATATGAAGACAGGAAGAGATGGAGAATCCATCACTTCCCTTGGTAGCTGGATCCAGTGGTTAATCATCCTCACTATTAAACATGTGCCTTTATTTCCAATTTGAACTTGTCTGGCTTTAGCGTCCAGCCACTGGTGCTTGTAGTGCCTCTCTCTGCTAGATTAAAAGAGACCGTTAGTGCCAGGAATTTTCTCACCATGGAGAAAACAATGCGATCTTACACAATGTGATCAACTTGCGTCTCAATCTCCTTTTTCTTAGAAGCAGATCTCTTCATCTGTGACCAGATAGCTATATGCATCCGAAGAAGTGGGCCGTAGTCCACGAAAGCTTATGCTCTAATAAATTGGTTAGTCTCTAAGGTGCCACAAGTACTCCTGTTCTTTTCTCTATGGGGACACTTCAAAAAGAATTTGCCGAGCTATTTGCTTCACTGTGTTTTTGTGGGGATTATCGAAGATGTACTCTCTGGGGAGGCCACCCGTCATTTTCAAAGTTTTGTATTCTGTTTTTTCCAGTAAGTTTGAGCACCTGGCTATATAGAATTCGTACATTTTAAAATATTTGTTTGTTTCTAGTGCTTAGGTAGTTTACCTGTGCAGAAGACATACAGCCTACTGCTAGAAGACAGACAGACGGGGTTAAAAACAGAACTGGCAGTAAGGATACATGAGCAATGTTATGGTGAATAAGCACTTGAGCAAAGCTCACTTCTTGAGCACTCAGCTCAGAGTGTGTGTGTGTGTGTGTGTGTGTGTGGTTTGGCTTCTGAAAAATGTCTTGGGTGAGATCCTCCGCTCTTATTCCACCCTTTACCAGACAGATAAAAGTGTCTGAGCAGTGTAAAGGATTGGATCCAGTCATGGAGGATTACAAAAGAACATAAGAATGGTCCTACTGGGTCAGACCAAGGGTCCATCTAGCCCAGTATCCTGTCTTCCGACAGTGGCCAGTGCCAGGTGCCCCAGAGGGAATGAACAAAACCGGTAATCATCAAGTGATCCATCCCCTGTCGCTCATTCCCAGCTTCTGACAAACATAAGCTAGGGACACCATCCCTGCCCATCCAAGCTAATAGCCATTGATGGACCTATCCTCCAGGAATTTATCTAGTTCTTTTTTGAACCCTGTTATGATCTTGGCCTTCACAACATCCTCTGTCAAGGAGTTCCACAGGTTGACTGATATGTGAAGAAGTACTTCCTTTTATTTGTTTTAAACCTGCTGCTATTAATTTCATTTGGTGACCCCTAGTTCTTGTGTTATGAGAAGTAGTAAGTAACACTTCCTCACCAGTCATGATTTTATAGACCTCTATCATATCTCCCCTTAGCAGTCTCTTTTCCAAGCTGAAAAGTCCCAGTCTTATTAATCTCTCCTCATTCGGAAGCCGTTCCATACCCCTAATCATTTTTGTTGCCCTTTTCTGAACCTTTTCCAATTCCAATATATCTTTTTTGAGATGAGGCGACCACATCTGCATATAGTATTCAAGATGTGGGTGTACCATGGATTTATATAGAGGCAACATGATATTTTCTGTCCTATCTAGCCCTTTCTTAGTTATTCCCAGAATTCTGTTTGCGTTTTTGACTGCCGCTGCACATTGAGAGGATGTTTTCAGAGAACTATCCACAATGACTCCAAGATCTCTTTCTTGAGTGATAACCGCTAATTTAGACCCCATCATTTTATATGTACAGTTGGGATTATGCTTTCCAATGTGCATTACTTTGCATTTACTAACATTAAATTTCATCTGCCATTTTGTTGCCCAGTCACCCAGTTCTGAGAGATCCTTTTGTAGCTCTTCGCAGTCTGCCTGGATCTTAACTATCTTTAGTAATTTTGTCATCTGCAAATTTTGCCACCTCTCTGTTCACCCCTTTTTCCAGATCATTTATGAATACGTTGAATAGGACTGGTCCCAGAACAGACCCGTTTCCATTCTGAAAACTGACCATTTATACCTACCCTTTGTTTCCTATCTTTTAACCAGTTACCAAGCCATGAGAGCACCTTCCCTCTGATCCCGTGGCAGCTTACTTTGTGTAAGAGCCTTTGGTGACGGACCTTGTCAAAGGCTTTCTGCAAATCTAAGTACACTAGATTTACATGCTTGTTGACCCCCTCAAAGAATTCTAGTGGGTTGGTGAGGCATGATTTCCCTTTACTAAAACCACTTTGACTCTTCCTCAACAAATTATGTTCATTTATATGTATGACAATATTGTTCTTTATTATAATTTCAACCAGTGTGCCTGTTACTGAAGTAAGGCTTACAGGCCTGTAATTGCCAGGATCACCTCTGGAGCCCTTTTTAAAAATTGGCGTCACATTAGCTATCCTCCCGTCATCTAGTACAGAAGCTGATTTAAATGATAGGTTACAGACTACGGTTAGGATTCCCTCTGTGCAGGAAATGAGGAAGTCTGCCTTCTGGGGATATCTTTGCAAACCCTGGCATAGGGAGCATATTGATGGTGGAAGAGGTGTGTTGGGGGGTAGGGCTACAATGCACAGTGCTGCAGAGATTCCAGGTAGTGCTGTGGCCCATAGGCAGCTGGGGACTGTAATTTAGGCCAAGGGCTATGGAGTACCTCGGGATTGGGAGAATTTGTACAAAAGTGTCTTAATGCCCCATGTGCCCTGCTCCCCGTGGACTGTGAGTTTGGCGCTATGCCAAGAGGTGTGGACAGAATCTCACCCTTAAGATGGGAATTTTTCAAAAGCACTTTACACAAATTCCGAGTCAAGGGGACTTACATTCACAAGTCACTTAGCTCTTTGGAAATTCTCCCACGCCTTTTAGTTGAGACTGGGCATTCCCAGAGACCTAACACAAGCATTAATGTAGCTGCCCCAGTACTCATGTTACATCAAGCTATCTGCATAGCCACCCGCATGCTACTACCATGAGGCCTTTCCTGGCTCTGCTATAGGTTTCTTCTATTACCTTGTGAAAGTTGTTGAGCCTCTCAATGCCCTAGTTTTCCCATGTCCTATTATGGGGATAAAATACTTACCTACATCAAAGGGTCACTTATGGCATCCTCTTTTATTGTTGGATGCTTGGATACCATAGTGACTGATGCCTTGCGGGGGGGGAAATATGGGAGTGAAATAAAGTTTACAATAATTCATCAATGTTTGTAAAGCATCGGGAGATTGTTCAATAGAAGGTGTAACGGTGTAAAGCATTAAAAGCAGCTTACACGGCTTTAAAACTTAATTACAGGTGTGCGCTTCTATTTATACTCCACTATTCTAGTCTGGTTTCCACCTTACTTTGATGGTGAAATTAGTGACTGAAAATTAGACCGAGTTTCTAGGACAGTAGAAAGTTTACAGCTCCTATTTCTGGCCAAGGGTGGGCTTTTCAAAGGCACTCAGTGTTGTCTCAACTCTTTTCTCCCATTGAAATCAGACCACCGACTGATCAGTGGCCAGTACCAATGGTACAGGATTTCAGTGGTAGGACAATGCTAAACTCTTTTGAAAATCCTACTCTAGGTTGGTCGTTTTACCTGTTATGAACATGATCAAATTTCATCTGTACAATGATGTGTTCCACTGAATACCAGGGCTGCCCCAAAACTTCATAAACTTTGAAAGATTAATGTAGGAAATCCTCCTCCTCCTGTTTTAGTAGAATTAGTGGCATTGAACACCCCGGTTTATATCCTGTAGTTCTATGAATAGTCAACTGTATTTGATTTCTGGAAGCAGTAAAAGCCAGCCTACATGTATCACAGGATATGGTAAGTTGGTTGAGCAGAAAATGTACAAAAATGAAGTGGAGCTGGGGTACTTCATTTTTTCCCTATAGTCTTCATGAATTACCAATTAGAGTGCAGCTATTTGTGTCATTTTAATTAAAGGTTTGTCAGCATTTCTAAAGCCCCCCCCCCCCCTTTTGGAGGGATTTCTAAGAGCCATAATTATGCAGTCCATAATGAAACTTAGCAAAAAAACAGCATTAGTTTGGGAGCGACTTATTTTTATATTCTATTGGGAGCTGCAGAGTGGTGAAATGGCTGGACTGTTCAAGTGAACAGAATCCATACATAGTAGCTATGCGTATGTGTGTTGTTTTTTGGTTTTGTTTTGTTTTTACCTGAAGGTTTACATTATTATTCCATGATGTGTACCGGACTTTAGTGTATTGCGGAGAATGATAGGAACTGAGGAACTAATAAGGATTTCAAAGCACTTCACAAATGAAACAAAGTGTAATTATTCCCATTATACAGATGAGGAAATTGAGGCATGGAAAAGTAAAATATTTTGCCCAAGGTCACACAATGAGTCTATGGGAGAGCCAGAAGTAGAAACCAGGTCTCTTGACTCCTAGTTGAGTGATCTATCTACTAAATCATGTTGCCTCCCAGGAAAGTGTAATCTCTCTATATTTTTTCGTAGGGGTTTTTAGTGTCAGGGTTTACCGATCTAGCTAGCCACTACATCTACCCTCTAGACTTTAAGGAGTTGAAGTCTGTGTCAATAATCCACGATCTAAAGCTCCCTAAATTCTCATTAATATGATGGACTGTAACAATTCAACAGAATGACTTGAAAAAGTCTCTAAAGGCATCTTTATAAAATTCACAATGACAGTTCATTTGAAACGGTTACAACTGATCTTGTTAATAACACACACTTTAGAAGCTCCCGAAAACCCATTCATGTTTACAAGATGAGACTCTTAGTTACTACATAAATGGTCATAACTTGTAAGGAAATATTACCACTGATGAGGTCAATAATATAGCTCTTAAATGTGCACTCTCAAGATACCCATGTATGCAAAGGGACCAAACAACACCCTGCACACCACTTACACTCGCCGTTAGCCCAGCACTTAGAAGGGGGAACATGGACAGAGCAGCTCTACAGTGGTGTATAATGCAGATTGGTTATTCTGCTAGCTCCATGTTAGCTGGCAGAGTGGGCCATAGAGGTGGGCTAGGGATGATGTCGTTAGAACCATGTTTATGTGGATCCAGTGGTTGAAAACCTCCACACGTGGGGCTGGAATAGCAGCTCCAGTGGGTCTCTGCTGAAGCCTGCTAGCCTGTTGGAAGGTTAAATTGGTGATTTTCACTTACTGATTTTATCATGAAACCATTGTGTGTTGGGTTCCCTAAACAGTAGAAAACTGCTTACATTTAAAGAAAAATGTTTACTATTTTAGAGTTAATTAAAAACTTCATATTGGATTGAAAAACCTTTATACAATCTGAAACCTTGGGCTTCGACTATTTGATAGTGTCTCTTTAACAAATCTTCTAAGCTATATTTGCATGATTTTCTCAGCTTGATGGACACTCAAGTAGGTTGTGAGTTTATTTTTAGATATATGCTGTTCTGTGACACCAATGATTCATGAACTCGGATGTTTCTCAGAAGGCATTGATATGCAGTCATTAAATTATGATCTGTGATCATAATAACCTTATGTTAATACTAGGCTCAAAACATGGAATGCCGATCTGAATTTAAAAACTTCCCTAAAGTTTGTGGTGACTTGTTTGGAGCCATCTCTACATGTAAACCAAATTGATTGTGCTTCCAAACAATCTTTTGGTCCATTCATGTAGTCCTCACTCAAGGCAAAATTCCATCTGACTTCCTAGTCATAATTTTCTACATTTACATGTCAATAGAGTTCCTACAATAAATTTTTACATATTTGCTTTAAACTATTACCCCAACCTTAGTAACTTGTATTCTCTTAGGGGTAGAGATGCTTGAATACTGCAAAACTAGTTTTTGTGAACATTTCCATTATTTCCAAATCACTCAGTTCCAAATCCATGCTTCTCATTATTCAATATTCACACTTATGGATTTCTGCTCACCCAAGTGTTTGGGGAATGCCTGTTATAATTAATACTCATATTCTCAAAAGAACCAGCATACTCATATGAATACAAGAGAATTAATTGCTCCTTAGTTCATTTTTTCCCTCCAGTTTTAAAGTGTTTTGTCTAATTGGAGGGCAGACACAAAGCCACGTGAGTTAGGTGACTAATCCCACCCCACCAATACCCAATAGCGGAGCTGGTTGAAATGTTCTGACTGAAAACAATTCTGATGAAATATGATGTTTCAGCAAGAAAAAATATAGGAAAATATTGATGTTTGACAAATTTCCAATTCTGAGGGAAAATGCAGAAAGAACTAGTCTAGTTTCAAATCAACATTTTGAAACTATTTCATTTTGAGTTACCATTTTGAAATAAACAGTTTAGTTTCAGTTGAAACAGTAGACTGTTTCGCCTTCTCGTTTCCAAATCAAAAATGTTCAGAGCTTTCGTTTCAGGAAAATTTCTGCTCGTTTGACGTTTTGTCCCATTTTGGACAAAAACAAATTTCCTAAAAATAGTGAATAGTATAAGTCAAATGAACTGTTTGCAAATTATTCACCCAAAGTGGTGAGTACTTTGGAATAATAATGAATACATATTCAGGAATCTGGCTTGTTTCACCAAAAGAGGGAGGGGGGAAATCAGATAATTTATATCCAAAGAATAATTCAAGACGTTCAAGCCAGGGCTTTTATTTAACTGTAGTCTATATGTCTGTTTTAGATGTTACATTGCTTCAGTCAAGAAATGATTTTTTTTTCTTTAACATGAGAAAAATTCAGCTCACCAGAACAGATTTCCTTCCAGATGATAATTTTGAATGTTTAGTTCAATATAGTGGTTTTCATGCAGCTGCCACTGCTGTCTTGTTTCTACACTCCTGAGAAAAGATTTTAAGAGTAATTAAGTGTGAATGCTTCTGCATAGGCCTGTCTTTTATCCTAACAAGAGCTTTTGTTTGTTTAAATTTGGCAGCTTCTCTCTTCAGACTAACTCTTCTCTACGGTGTGACTTTTCAGGTCACAAGTTCAACTATTATTCAATCCTGACACCTCTGAGTGTGACAGAGAAGAAGGGACGCTAATTGGATTTGTTCTGGGGATGTACATTGGGAAGTCTTCAGTGTAATGTATCAGAGTGTCACATGGGTACTTGTGAACCAGTTGACCAACTTTAATGCCCAGCAACCTGTCTAGGTTGAGCAATTTCTTTGTTGAGGATCTAACTCTACATCCTCATTTGGTGTAAGGCAGCACAGTTTCAATGAAATCAATGACTTACCACTTGAGTAGCATTAGTGAAGTCGATGGAGCTGTGCTCATTGCACCAGCTGAGAATTTGGTCCTTAGACCCTCTGCAAGGCAAATATAACCAGGTGAAGTACTGTACCATGTCTCATGGACCATTCCCTTGTAGGGTTTATTTTGTCTTCAGCCATTGGTCATAGTAGGCTAAAGAAAAGAGATGCCACTGACTTATTCAGTGCCAAAAAAATTGGGAGAGAAGATTGATGCAAAATATGAATAGAACATTGTAGGTTGAAGAGAATATATTTTTAAGCTATCTCGGGGCCCTTTTATTCACACTCATTCTTGGTCATGGTAATCTGCTGCTGCTAGGTTTTTCTGCATTTTCTATATCTCTGAGGCACTCGGGTTGAGCTGGGTGATATATGTTGGCCAACACTTTTTTTCCCCATCAAAATGCACATCTGGGTCAACCAAAACAGTTTTCAAATTTGTCAGATTGTTTTGCGGCCCCCCTCCAAAAAATACAAACCCAACAATTCTGAATAAGTTGAAACATTTCATTTTGATGTTTTCAAAACACAAAGTTTTGATTTTTCAATTTGACATAGTCGTGTTGAATTTTAGGGTTGAAGAGGTTTTAAAAAACCCCTCAAATGAAACTAAATGTTTTGGATCAAAAGAAAGATTTTGTTCTGACTGAAACCAGTTTTAATCAACTTTTCATTTTGCTGAAAATTTTGCAATATCTTTGTTTTGCTGAAAATTTTGCAATATCTTTGTTTTGGGTCAACATGATTTTTTGTTTGTTTGAGCACTGAATCAAAAAGATTGCTTATTTGTACAACTCTAGTTAAGAGTTTCTCTATGTCGTGTCTGATTGTCGGCACCCTCTAAAACAGAGCTGGTGAATTGCACTAATGATGCTTCCTAAGTTTTCTGTCTCCGTGCTCAGAGAGATTTCCTCAGCAGTTCTTGCTGAAGACACTTTTTTTTTCCCTCTCAGGAATTTGGCAATCCTTTTCCTTCTCTTCCAGCTTGGTGTTTGCCTGGCAAGAAGAGCTATGTAAAGATCCATCTGTATGGAAAGATGAAGACATCTAACAGCAGTGTAATGCTAGTTGGAATTGCTATAATATTTGTGGAATGTGCAGCTTTGTACTAATAGAAAAAAAAAAGCAATGCTTTTTTTTCGTCCCCCCTTCAACATTTTTAAGAATATTTTCCCACTGATGCTTTCAGCACTATTCTAACTTGGTATTTGCAAGTCAATGGCAAAAAGTGCAGAGTGCTCTGGGAATTATATAGTCACAAGCAATTAGTCTTTTAAAAGGTCTGCTGCTTGGAAATTTGCCAGTAAACTCAACATAGCCCCAGTACATAATATACATTTTCAACGATTATGACTTTGCTAAATTCAGCCTTTAACAATTTTTGGAGTGGGGTTTTCAAACTTTTAAATCAAACATAACCCAATTAGTTTAGTATTGGATTAAACTGAACTGCCACGTTAGTAAAGTATTGAAATCAATCCGGATTAATATACTTTTATACAATAAATAAAGTTATGTCTATATAGTTCAAATGTCACACGGCGCTCGTGGAAATTGAGTACTTACAGCACTCCATAGGCTTAATGCTGTGTTAACTTCAGGGAATAGACACTTTATTAATCCTTTTAAAGGTTCAGATGTTGGCCTTTGTAATAATTCCAGCCAATATTTGTTCAAAAACATGTGATACAAATCAGTACCTTTTACTATATATATCTTAACTCTGCAAGGCAAAAGAGCAAGTTGTCTGCTCCTGAGGGAAGATGAGGAGCCACTCAGAGATGAGGACATGCCTGAAACCCTGGGAAGGGGAAGAACTATGCCAGCCCTAGACTGTGGGATGTAGTTGGGCACAGGAGCCTGAGGACACATGTGGATATGTTGCATTTATAGCTGACGATCACCTGTGCGGGAGAGCGGCAACCAGCGGAGCCCAATGAAGCTGAAGATTTAGTTGTCTTTATATGTTTGTTGGACACGTTAAAGAACTCTGTGGCCCTGGAAGAGGTCAGACTCCTGGGTGTGTGCTGGCCAGAAGTTCAGGCCACTCCAGAGGCTGTCTGAAGAATGAGAGGGAAACTGAGGCACGGCTGCAGCAATGCCACATCCAACCATCGGGGGGGTGTTGGGGCTAAAACTTTATAGGAAGAATAGAATGCTTAATGGAGTACAATCTTAAAGCACTCTGAGGGGCTGCATAGGTCTCACTGCCAATGACGGGAGGCATATGACTTTCAAAGGGGTATTGCTTTGAAAATATACCCCTTACTGTCTTTGTGCTCACTTTCCTCCTCATGAATAGGTGGATAAAACACACAGCTCAGATTATGCATTAATCTCCCCTTCGGTCATTTCTGCTCACGGGGCAATTCAATTCCATTCCAACACCTTTTGGGATAGAATGATGATCTATAGGCAGCAGGAGGTTCAGCTGGGATTTGTCTTGTTTCCTGGTAGCTCTGCTTGTCTGCAGATGGCGGTTGTGATCGGAGCACCTATCGCTAAGTGCGACAGCGGCTCTTGCATTTCCCAGTTTTGCAATACTAAGTGCAGAGTCCCTTTCCCCATCTCCATCCCTCCTCCCCCTCCCCAAATAATGTTATTTGTCGCACACTTTCTGCCATGTCTGTATGTTGTTGATTTGTGTTGTGCAGCCAGGGGTGAAAGCAACTTAAAGGACTTACCGGTACGCCGGACTCCTGAGCAGGGGGCAGGGCCTCAACCGGAAGAGGCGGGCCCTTTAAATCCCCAGGCCCTTTCATTCAAGATTGAAAGGGCCCAGGGCTCCCGCGGCAGTAGCAGTGGCAGGGAGCCCCGGGCCCTTTAAATCATCACTGGAGCTACCAGCTGCAGAGGCGGCTGGGGGATGATTTAAAGGGCCTGGGGCTCCAGCCGCCGATACCGCAGTGGAGCCCCCAGCCCGACGGAGCTCCAGGGGCTCCCGGCTGCTGCCGCAACCCCTGGGCTCAGGGCTCTGGCGGAGATTTAAAGGGCTCCACTGTGGTAGCAGCGCCTGGAGCCCCTGGTCCTTTAAATCACTTCTGGAGTCCCATCGCCGCTACCCCAGGGCTCCAGCAGCGGGGCTTGGGCGGTGATTTAAAAGGCCTGGGGCTCCGGCCGCCACTACCTCCCTGGCCCCTTTAAATTGTCGCCCAAGCTCTGCTGCCGGAGCCTTCAGGGTAGCGGCGGCAGCCGGAGACTCCAGCGGTGATTTAAAGGGCCCAGGGCTCCCGGACGCCGGTACCGCAGCAAAGCCCTGGGCCCTTCAAATCGCCGCCCGAGCCCCGGGGCTCTCGGCCACCTCTGCTACCCGGGGGCTTCAGCAGCAGAGCTCTGGTGGCAATTTAAAGGACCCGGGGCTCCGGCCACTGTCGGGAGCCCCAGGCCCTTTAAATCACTGGCCTGGGGAAGCCGGTCTGGTACCGCGTACCAGACTGTACCAGCTTACTTTCACCTCTGTGTGCAGCTTCAGAATAGGCACTTTCCCAAGAAACCCTCTAAGAGCAGTGCATCCTGGATTTTCTCCTCTAGTCTGGCTCTTTTTGTACAGCAGCCTTTATCCAAAGTCCACTGAAATCAATTGGGGTCTTTTCATTGACTTGGTTGGGCTTTGGATCAGGCCCTGGGTGAGGCAGGGATAAATACTTGCTCCCTTGGGGCCGCTGAGCACGCTCTTTTACCCAGAAGCAGCTTTAGAGGAGTTAGAATTAGGTGTAACTGAGTCCCTGTCAGCACTCTTTGAAACTTATTTTGCCAGTGGCCATTGCCATTGAGAAAAGACTTGAGGCTGCATTTGACTTTTACAGCCCATAGACTTCACAGTGGTAAAACTTGGTGAACTCTGTACAAAGATTTCCATACTGTCAGTAATTCATAGGAGGAATTTAATAGCTGGAATGACCTTCCCTCCTTGTTTCAATTCTGTTTATTAAGGAGAACATTTTGTCAAGCAAACTAAAGACTTTATAGAAACCAGGCTGAGTCTCTAACTCACCCATTCTTTGGGATCGTAGAAAATGTACAGTTGCAGAAACCATTGAAAGGCTCATGGAATTATGGGAAATTAAACTTGATCTATCTTTCAAGCTAGAAAATGTATTCCAGATCATGGTTCTTTACGCCCTCACGCCTACCAAGATGGAGGAAGGAGTCTAATTGAATTACCAGCTTATATATTACCTTTTAACTTGGCCCTAAGAATCTTTTTTTTTTTTTTTTTAAGGGCAATTTAATAAGATTAACCAGGTCATCCAACATCCAGACAAAACTAAAAGGTGAAAACTTAATGGCCACTATTTCATTATTTTCCAGCACCTAGCTGCTTGGCGTGCTTTCACGTCTCCTGCTTATTGTCTTGGATCCGTGTAGTGCTCAACTTCTTTATTTCTGTACCCTCTTCCAGGCAACAACCTCCTACCATCTGAAAAACTTGTGCTCCAAACTTATGTCCTGGGCCTTTCCAGGTTTCATCCTGGGACAGTTTCAAGTTGCTTGACCCACTGAGATGTTCTTCCAACATGACATGGCACCCCCACCCCTACACTAAAGAGTTCTGTAACTGGACTTCTCTTTATACCATAGATTCAGAGAATTTAGCCTCTCTGAGGCATATTTGGGATCTGAACCCAGGACCGCTGGCATGGTAGGCGAGGACCATACCCGTAGGTTATCCAGTCCCTGGAAAGATCAGCCTCATTCCCACTATCAGCTTTCCTTAGCCTCAATCTACCAACAGCATTATTGTCCCACTCTGCAACCGCCCTGGAGAGAATTTCATCAGCTAGTCTCTTTGCAGATGTGTACTCCTCTGTGCTGCTTTGTAATTTCTTTGTGAGGTAAGGAGTTATCCTGAGGTTCATCATTTTTCTCATATTTCTTTATGTGAAGGAAAATCAAGGCCCAGTCAGAATTCAGCTGCCAGAATAATTCTGAGATACCAATTAAAACTAAATGAGCGCTGTTCAGCCCTCTTTATTTTCACTAGCTATGCTCCTGCCTGATTCTAGTAGTGTTATCAACCTAAAGGCAAAGCCTTACCATTAGAGTAGAACAGAGGTTTTCTCCTTCATTCTCCTCTGGTATTATGGTATCCCTTAATGAATCAATGGAACCTATTTTTCCACTGAAATTAATGAGATGTGCAATAAATATTCTTAGACCAATACATGTAAACAGCAAGGTAATGCAATCATAAATACCGTCCGATAGTTATTAAACAACTTTCTTGTAGAATTACTGTCACGATATCTGCAGTTACCTGGTAGTCTAGGCTAGATATACAGTAAACATTTGGAAGAATGACTAAAGAATGAAATACTGATAGTCAAAATAACGGCACTATTTAGAATTACCGGAAACCGAATAAATTAAATAACTAATAATTAAACATGGGCACAATGAGCTTCTCTTTCCCTAGTTGCTTTTTTTAGCAGGTTATTAGTGGAAACTATAAACTTGGATATATTGTGAGAGCTTTGATTTATTATTCAGTAAATTGCCTTTCATTTGTGAGAGTAGGAGCTAACATGACTAATGTGGTGTTGCATTCAGTTAAATCAGCTTGTAAGCAAAGAGTGAAAACTTGTTGCTTGTCTGCATGTTCCATATTTTCTTACATTAATTTATGATGAAAAGCACATGTGCAGTGTCACTTTGCCCAGATAGTCTTAGTTCTTTCCTTGATGTGGCCCTTTTGCCAATTGCCTGGTTTTAAATAAAATTTCCCTTACTAATTTACTCTCTCCATTATCTCTTGTGCTTATCTTGCTTGGTCTAGCTGACTGTTTTTTTCCCTACCTTGTCTCTTCTCTGTTTTGCTGTCCATGGAAGTCTGAGGCCTGGTCTACGCTGTGGGGGGGCAGAGAGGGAGATCGATCTATGTTACGCAACTTCAGTTACGTGAATAATGTAGCTGAAGTCGACGTACTTAGATCTACTCACCGCGGTGTCTCCACTGCGGTGAGTCGACTGCTGACGCTCCCCCGTCGACTCTGCCTGCGCCTTTCCGAGCTGGAGTACAGGAGTCGACAGGAGAGTGCTCGGGGGTCGATTTATCGCATCTAGACTAGACACGATCAATCGACCCCCGCTGGATCGATCGCTGCCCGCCGATCTGGTGGGTAGTATAGACATACCCTGAATGTTTAGGCCTCCCTGTACTCTTAACATCTAGTCATGCGGAAGAAAGAACAATCCTCTTCCTAGCCTTTGTCCCCAAAAACTATTTGTGCCTGCTTCTGCTCTGCAGTGGGGAGAGAATGTAGAAAACACTTGAGTCATGATGTGTTTGATTCTCAGGCAATTAAATGGAAGGGTTTCCTTCCCAATTAGGTATGCAAATTGGCTTCTCATGGTTGACAAAAGGAAAACTCAGGGAGATGCCCCTAGATTTCATGTACTGTAAAACTGTTTTCCAACAGAAATTGCTGAGAGAGACACTTTTGTCTAGTAGACAGAAGGATAGTCAGGAGATGCTGGTTCTATGCCCAGCTCAGCCTTTGACCTGCCATGTGACCTGGGGCAAGTCACATCATCACTAAGGCTACGTTTTAGTCTTGGGTACTTTTAGTAAAAGTCATGGACAGGTCACAGGCAGTAAACAAATTCACAGCCTGTGACCTGTCCATGATTTGTACTATATACCCCTAAATCCTGGGTGCTCAGGGGGCTAGTAGGCTCCCTACCCAGCTCCACGTGGCTCCCCAGAAGCGGCGACGTGTCTCTCCTTCGGCTCCTAAATGCAGGCACGGCCAGGGGGCTCTGCGCACTGCCTCCACCCCGAGCACTGGCTCCGTAGCTCCCATTGGCCAGGAACCGTGGCCAATGAGAGTTGAGGGGGTGGCGC
The DNA here is from genome assembly GCF_011386835.1 of Chrysemys picta bellii. Lineage (NCBI taxonomy): Eukaryota > Metazoa > Chordata > Testudines > Emydidae > Chrysemys > Chrysemys picta. The sequence goes on from NC_088799.1 coordinate 92,664,567, forward strand.
CTGCGGGCAGAGGCAGCGTGCAGAGCTGCCTGGCTGCACCTCTCCCTAGGAGCTGAGGGAGGGACATGTCACGGCTTCTGGGGAGCCCCCCTCCCCAGGTAAGTGCTGCCTTGAGCCCTTACTTCCTCCTGTGCCCCAAACCCCAGCCCGGAGCCCCCTCCCACACCCAAACTCCTGCTGCTGCTGTGGGGGGAGGGACAACACGATGGCCCGAGACTTCCCCAGCACTGGCCACTGCAGAAGTCTCGGAGGTCCCTTAAAGTCACAGAATCCGTGACTTCCGTGACCTCCATGACAAACTCACAGCCTTAATCATCACTCTCCACTTCTGTTTCCCTTCCACTCCCCCCCCCCAATCTTGCCTATTTAGATAGCAAGGTCTTTCAAGTAGAGGCTGTGTCTTACTATGTATTTGTTCAGCATCTAGCACACTGGAGCCCTGATCTTGGTTGGGGCCTTTAGGTGCTACCATATAACTAATAATTTAAGATGTCTCTATTTCTTGCTGTCATTCTTTACTTGACCAGGCTTCAATGCAGAGTTTTAGCTCATGTTTGTTCTCTGCCCCGACTTGCAATGACAAAAAGTTTAATCGCGCAAGGACTTTATAAGGCACAGGGGATCTTACAAGGCCACAGTTATAGAGAAAGATTTCAAGTCTCTGACCACCAGAAAAAAATGTGCAAAGTAGAACTAAGTCAGTTTAGATGATTACACTGATGAAATGGAAGTGTGGAAACACACTACATAAGTTATCAAATAGCACCATGCTAAGTAAGGGAGTTGGTGTGTCAGGTTTCAGAAGGGATGTCAAATATGGCCTAAATGAGGGCAACCACATAGGTGGTTTGCTGGCTAATGACTTCAAAGTAAAATGCAGAATACAATCATGGACACAGTATCTGCAAGCAGGATCTGTCCATCAAGAGAGAATAGTTTTCTCCATTGTTGGACCATTATATGCTTTGGAGGTAAATATAAATACATTTATGGCTTGACTCTATGGGGAGAAATGCAAATGTGTCTGTCTAACGCGTTTCTTAATAAATTTATTATCCATCGATCTTCCAAAAAAAAAAAAGTCAATTGGCCAGTCACAATTGAGATTAATAGCTCCCGTTAATAATGGACTTGGTCCTGCCAACACATATTCCTGGGTGTAGGCTTACTCCTTTTCATAGCCCCAGTGAAGTCAATAGAGCTACATGAGATTGTTTGCAGATTGTGCCATGCAGATAAAGCCTGAGGCTTTGGATCGAAGTTTTATAGCCCGATAAACGGTACAATAACCCTTTATTTTCCTAAACTTGATTGTGGGTTAAACCATAAGAATGGTTTAAGAACCTGAAACACATGAATGGCCCTACTGGGTCAGACCAAGGGTCCATCTAGCCCAGTATCATGTCTTCCGACAGTGGCCAGGTGCCCGAGAGGGAATGAACAGAACAGGAATCATCAAGTGATCCATCCCCTGTTGCTCATTCCCAGCTTCTGGCAAACAGAGGCTAGGAACACCATCCCTGCCATTCCCGGCTAATAGCCATTGATGGCCTATCCACCATAAGTTTATCTAGTTCTTTTTTGAACCCTGTTATGGTCTTGGCCTTCACAACGTCCTCTGGCAAGGAGTTCCACAGGTTGACTGTGCGTTGTGTGAAGAAATATTTCTTACGTTTGTTTTAAACCTGCTGCCTATTAATTTCATTGTTTTTTTCCTCACCAGTCAGGCTTTTATAACCCTCTATCATATCTCCCCTTAGTTGTCTCTTTTCCAAACTGAACAATCCCAGTTTTTTTTAATCTCTCCTCATATGGAAGCTGTTCCATATCATCCTCATTTTTGTTGCCCTTCTTTTTCCAATTCTAATAGATCTTTTTGGAGATGGGACAACCAAAACTGCAAACGGTATTCAAGGTGGATTTATATAGTGGCATTATATTTATATCTTATTATCTATCCCTTTCCTAATGGTTTTTAACATTGTTAGCTCTCTGGTCAAGTTATATGGTGCTTGAAGGATTCTATGCCACTGCTAATTTCCAAATATTATATGAAAAGCCCTTTTCAACTTCTCTGTTAAATCTATCAGCTGTGGAAGTTTTTTCTAATCAGGTACTGCACCATATGATTTAGAGAGGAGATGTGTGCTAATATTTTGCTTTAATCAAAATGCATCGAAAGGGGTGGTGATTTTGGAGATGTTATAGCTGAGTTTTATACTGCAAGCCAATTGCAAACATTTCCACTGTTTTATCTCTAGGTCTAGTATATTTATCTTGAATTTCTATAAGAGCATAATAACCAGACGCCTAAGTTCTCCTATTACTTCATGAATACGCCTACCTCTTGCTAGAGAAGCCAGTTAGTGGGTTTGCTTCATATTTTTAGATATAAATTATTCAAAACTGAAGAATGCATTGATTTGTTTTCCTTGGATCATCTTTGATGATGATTTAAATAGTCCAAATATCTTTGGTAGAAGTTGGTTGCTATCTGGGTGCAGTGATCTCACGTCTAGTGCATTAACTCTTTCATTTAACTAATGTGACAGATTTTAATGAACTAAGGATGACAAATATGTGCGATGTAGCCCGTTCAGTACTTTGCATTTCCCCATCTAGTGGCTGATCAGAAGAGGCTTATCGATTTGCTGTAGGATTCAGTTAGAGGACTTAGTCCTTTTAGCTGAAGCAGTAAAGGCTCATGCTTTTATTGTGGAAGGTTCCAAGTTTGCACCCTGTGTTGGCCCAATGAGGGTCAGCCACAGTAGGAAAATGACTAAAGTTTTAATTGGGCCAGTTCGGTATGACTTAGAGTTGAGGGAGGTGCAGAGTTCTGTTACCTCGGGGAGTACTCCGTCATGCAGGGAGAGCGCCAGTGTGGATACTCCTACAGCTGTCTCCTGCTGAATGCTGCTCCTGCTTTACAGGCTGGTGCAGAAGTGGTGTGGGAGAGCATGGCCCTCTCTGCTTTCTCTGGTGCCGTTGAGGGCATCAGGTGCCCCTGACAGAATTGCGAGGGGCAGTCCTGTCAACTACACAAAGTAAACCCAGGTGAGGTCGTGGGGGGCGGAAAGGTTTGGAATCTACTCTCCTAAAGTTATACTAACCTTGGGAATGAGTTATAAATGCTGCAGGTAAAACACCTTCAGAGAGACGTGGGGGTGGGGGTGTGTGTTTGTTTTTAAGATGACAGGGCCGCCTTCATTCCCAGGCCAGATCTGGTGTTGCTTTCAAAGTCATTTTGCTACATTCTTCTCTTTATATGAGACTATTAATTTTCCCAACTCTTTTATCTTAAAACTCCCCTTTGATTGTGGGCGCAACGCTGCCCTGAGGCAAAGTCTGCCAGGAGAAGCAGCTGCAATAAAGAAGTATCCTGTGAGCTCCCGCTCCTCTCAGAGTTTAAGATGAGGAGGCCAGAGAAACGGCGCAGGGTGGCATGAAATGCCCTGAGTGTTTTGTCAGTTATGGAAATGAGTTAGAAGCAAATGTAGGTGGTTGCAGAAACGTTATAATCTGGTGGGGCTGCTCTTCCCCAATCATTTTAAATGGGCGAGTTAGAGTGGATTCTGCAGTGAGATTCAGAGAGGGAGGTATGGCTTTAAAGTAGCCCAGTGGTAGTGAATGAGGAGCTCAAAGTAAGTACAAACCTACATCCCAAACCAAAAAGAACCTGGGGGAGTGTAATGCTTTTCTTCCAGACAATTCCCAGAACTTTATTCTCAATGGTTGTACCCAGAAAGGATAGTCCAGTGTCTAGGGTGCTAACCTGGGACGTGGGAGCTGTGGATTCAGTTCGCTGCTCCACCACAGACTTCCTGTGTAACCTTGGGCAAATGAGATGTTTTCTCTGTTCCTCATCTGTAAAATGGGAATGGCAGCACTACTCCAGCTCCCAGGGATGTTGCAAGGACAAATACATTCAAGTTTGGAAGGCTCTCAGATGCTACAGTAATTTTGGGGGAAGTGGGGAGAGGACAGAATAGGTGACACTTTAAACAACAAAGTGTAGCATTCTTTCATCTCATTTAGTTGGGGCAGGGGCGTGGAGGGAGAAGTACTTGGAAGAAAAGAGAGTACAAAGACCCCTGTTCTTTATCCCATTCCATCCCTTATGCATGGGGGAAGTTTCCTGTAAACGTCTGAAAAGCCACCACATTGTACTTAAAACTCCTCTCTGTCTACCCAGCTGGTGTATTGTGGCCACTGCTTATTGTAATTGTCGCATTGTTACCTGGTGCTCCCATTGATTTGCTGTATCCGCCTCTTGTTTGTCGTCTGATACTCAATTTGTCGGGGGAAGGACCGTCTATTTTGTGCTTGTCCAGTGCTTAACACAATTGGGCAGGGGCCACTAGCTACCACAATACAACTAAACAATATGCCGGCAGAGCATTTGATTGAACTCTGAAAATTACCATACACTTTCAGTTCAAGCATTCATGCCTAAGAAATTGCCTTTTTTTTTCAAATGCTTTTTATAGCAAGAGATTCTGTAACTATGAAGCAGTCAATTTTGTTATGATCCCTTCGGTCTCTATTTATCGAGAGGGAAAGTGACAACTTTTAAAAAGCCAAGCACGTATCATACTTTTGCTTGGAATAGAAGTCACAATTTTGTTTAATTATTTCATATACATAGCCTTAATAACCCTTTGGTATGATGTCCCAATAAAAAATTCAAGGATCGATTTCTAGCAAATTTGTATTGCTTATATCTTGTGTGAAACAACTGCATTCTGGTTTATCAAGGAAGCTCTTTTTGACAGAATAAATTTACAGTGAATGTAAAATACAGCAGCCACTCTTAAAAGTCCACATGTAACAAAAGAGACCAGATTTTCTTCCTATACTTATGAATGGTGAAGTGTCTCAGGCTGTTGTTAAATGATTTTTTTTAAATAGACACCACTATAAAATTGTACCATGTATTAAAAGACATAACACTGTAAAAGATCATTAATACCAAAAGACACTGAAATACACAGTTCAGCTTTTGGCCGCTTCAGGAATAAAAAGTTCCTGGTGTCATAATGAATGCCAGTCAGCATGGTTTTGTGGAATATATGTCTTGTCAAACAAACCTGATAGCACTTTATGGTGAGATTATAAATTTGGTTGATAAAGGTAACTGTGTTGACATAATATACACCTCTATCTCGATATAACGCTGTCCTCGGGAGCCAAAACATCTTACCGCGTTATAGGTGAAATTGCGTTATATCAAACTTGCTTTTATCCACCGGACTGCGCAGCCCCGCCCGCCCGGAGCACTGCATTACCGCGTTATATCAGAATTTGTGTTATATCGGGTCGTGTTATATCGGGGTAGAGGTGTACTTCAATTTCTGTGGGCTGTTTGACTTAATATTTTAACCAGAATGTGGTGTCTTACTATTACTACATAAAATAGATATAGCAAATATTAAATGGACTAAAAAGTAAAGGGGAATAGTCCTCCATTGTCTTAAAAGTGAAGCACATGTTTCAGTGCAGTCTTGAAAAGGGATGTTTTCATCAATCAGGGCCTTAATGCATAAAGTAGGACATGTTCTAGTTCAATGAATAAGAAACCTTTCCTAACCACTTCTATATGATCGGCAGTAGGATATATTAGACTGCTTACAGGAATGGAATCGAGGCTCTTAATTTTTTGTAGGTTTGGCTCCACTACTGACTATGTAGCCTTGTGCGAATCACTTAACTTCTGTTTCCTCATCTGTAATAAAAGGATAATACTAATATATCAACCTCTCTCCGATGTTATGCGGCTTAATTAGATCATGTCTCTGCCTTGCTTTGAACTGAGCAGTGGAAAACTTTCCTTTAATAATTGTCGCACACAGAAGAAATAATACCAGTTACCAAAAATAGGTGCTTGTTGACTGTAACTGCTCAAAATAGAGATTTCTCCAAAAAATAAATAAGGGTAATAGCAGGTAGGAACCTAGCTACCCTTGGGATTTTTCTGTTTTTCTTTTAAGCAGAGCTGAATCTGGTATTTGAAAAGTGCATGGAAAGATACTCAAATTTTCTGTTTTAGCACATCTACAACTTTGTTCATCCCATCCTATTGAATTAGAATCATATTGAATTAGTGTTAGTTAACTTCATTAGGGTATGAAAGACCGATCATATTAGAAACCCTCACATCATATGAGGCAAAATAAATACTAAAACAATAAGATCAAAAATGTACCACTGGTTGAAATGTATCTTCTGAGTTCACAAAGACTGCTCTTGCCAAAGCCAGCTACTTTATCTTCACGCCGCTTGTACACATAATATGAAATTCCATGTTCCATTTGCACATGATGCTATTCTTATGGTAACAAAATGGATGCCTTCTTTAAGATAGCTCCTCTGATAATGTGCACTCCTGCTTTGGTGCCCACTTGTCTTTCAGATTGAGATTCATGTTTGCTTTATAAACTAAGAAACAAAACAAGGCAATGTTGTCTCAGAATACAAAAGATTGGGAGAAATCCTGAACCCATTGAAATCACTGGCAAAATTCCCATTGAAATTATGTTTCCTAGGCTTTCTTAAAAATCCAGAATACCAGAGGCTTTAGATCAAATATTGGATGAAGATGTGTGATGATAATAGTTTTAAACACCAAGGCTCTTTCCAAGTTACAGGAGTGCACAGGGAAATGTCTGCAGTTACATAGTTTATCTTGCCTTTCCACTCCTACCTTTCAAAAATAACCAGCATGATTTGTCTGTAAAACTGGTAAAACATTTTTTGATTCTTGTTTTTAACTTTGATTGCCAAGTGTCAGCTAGGGTAGAATTTTTAATTGAGTTAGATGATAACCCTAAAAACAAGACTGCACTGGAAAACCCTGACTCCTAACTGCATAGATGGGTTCTACATTTGTAAGACAACATTGCTTTGTTCATGCACCTTAAGGTGCTTGCCCTTCTGGATAAAGTTAAATTGAATTTCACTGTCCACTTGGCCTAAGATCTTGTGTGTGTGATGCTGTGTGTTGCATTAGGTAAGTTCTTCATCCCTTATGTGTAACATACAATTGACATTTTAACACAACTAATGTCAGTGCCAAGTTATCTGCAAGTCCCACTATTATATCTAGACCTTAGTCCTCTCATATCTGTTGTACCATTAAAGGAGGACAGTGTGTGAAAGGGAGTATGGCAAAAGGCAGGCTGTGTGTGATCAACTTTTGTATCTCATTTACTCTTTAAATGTCATCAACTACAGTTTGCGTAATCTGTATAAATCATAAATGTAAACCTTGTTTTGGTTCCTTTTGCGGTGAGGCTGCATTGGAGAAATCTGGATGCTTTCTGGCATGCTCCACAATACACAACTTACAAGTCTCTTACCTCTACTTTTTCAAAACGGTGCATGGAGAATTAGATGTGCAGCTCGCGTTACTGTTACTGGGAGCTGGGTAACCAAGCATCCTCCAAGCAGTTGGGAGTGAGGGGGTCAGTTCTTAAAAAAAGAAATAGGTACATTGTTTCATGCTGTAAGGGCAGGATAACTTTCCATACAAATGGATGATTCCTATAGCTGTAAAGTCAATGCAGAAGTATGTTTAATGCAAACAGTGATAAGGATTCTATTTCCTTGTATTACTTCTAATTAGAGCGGGGACTATTGTAGAGGGCTGATTATGCTTCAGTGTCAACACCTAATTAAAATGAATAAGGGCGTTTTACACCTATTTTACCCATCTTGTGTCTATGCCTCTGCAGGCTCCAGAGGATGGTTGTATTTGCAATTTGTATTGAATAGTCAATTTACTTATTGCATGAAGATTATTTCTTGTATACTAGGTAAATTAATTCAATTTATTGATTTTATGGGCCCAAGCTCCTCCCACATAGGCTCACAGATCTATTTTTTGGCCCAATTCTCCTCTGACTTAGGGCTTGTCTTCATGTAAAGCATTACAGTGAGAGAGGCGGTAGCTTTGTTGATGGGAGAAGCTCTATATGGGAGGGTTAGGTTGGTATAACTCTGTCATTCAGGATTTTTCAACTCCTAACGATATAGGTCTGTAGTGTAGACCTGGTCTAAAACTGCTGCAAACTGGGGACAGATCCACAGACAAGTTGGAGGAAGTAGCTTCCCTCAGCTAACCCAGAGGAGCTTCCAATAGGTGACCAACTATTGTCCATGGTCTGGCAGAGACTTGCTTACAGCCTTGTCGGCAATCGGAGGATTCCATGAGGGATTCCACAAGGGCCCTCAGTGAGATGGCAGTCTTCACAGTAACCCTTCAGAATATCAACCAGAATCATAAGTTGTGCAGACGAATCCCCCGTTTGTCTCACTCAGTGGAGTTGGTGCAAGTCAGAAGAACAGAACCAGGCCTGGTGTCGGAGAGTTGCATGAGGTGCTCTGCAAGAAGTGTGCAATGACATAAAAGCTGACACTTCCCTATTGACTGAAGTGGCTTGTGTGTGTGGCTTATTACAGTGAGTGTAGTGCACTCAGAAGACATATGCATGATGCATCATTTTCTAAATAAATGGGATGACAGGGGCGGGGCTGCAATGGCACCTGTTTAGGGTGGCACATGCAGGATAAGAAGAGAGTCCCGAGAATTAAATGGTTAGTAGCTATTTAAAAGAAAAATAGCTGCAGTTAATCTTCAGCAAATGCAAAACACGTAAATAGATTATGCAAAAATGCTAATTTTTGTTATTAAATCCCACTTTAGGGAGAAAAAAGCCCTTAATACTCTGGCTAAAGAGTCTAGTCACACTAGATTAGCACTGTTGTACATTAATAATAAAAATAGCTGGCCTGATTAGTGTCACTTCAAGTTTTCTGACTGAGAGATATAGCTCTTGGAATTAAACTGCTTGAATGCCAGCTAAGGATTCCCAATGAATAATTTGTATTAAAAAGTTAAGACCTTCTCTTCTTTTCTAAAGGAAAATCTATCATTGGTTTAGGAATCACATACCATTCACTTAGTAGTATGAAAAGGAAGGAACTTCACAGACCATAAAGTGTAATAAAGGAACATCTAAAATTGATTTTCATATAAGTAGATTACCGATGTTTTCCTCCTGAACAGGAAAAAGCTATCTCTAATCTCCATTACTGTTCTGAGCCAGAGCTACCATTTTGATCCAGCTATACAGGATATGATTAAACATAATGGGCCAATTTTTATCCAGACACACACTTCCACTGGGAGTTGCATCCATGTATTAGTGGGCAGAATTTGACCCAGGGAGGCCTAAAATAGTTAAAGCAGGGGTCTAGGAGCTGAGACTCCTTGGCTCCATTTCTATCTGTGCTGCTGATCTACAGTTTGACCTTGGGTAAATCACGTAACCCCTCTATGCTAGTGTATCCACCTGAAAACAGGGACATAGTGGAAGAAAATAAGTTACCATTAGACAGTTATTCAGGGCTTTATTGAGTGAGCTCGGAACTCAAATCTGGGCATAACTGGAGATGTTATACCATTGGACTCTACGGTCTTGTTGATGATCTGTAGATTGTCACGCCATTCAAGATGATGCCGTGTGCACTCTCTCACATCTGGTAGCAGCATGAATTGTTAGTGGGGGAAGAAAATGAATCCGTGAATGATGCCTATCTTCTAGATTCAGTAAGATCTGGAAGATGGTTCTTATGCAATAAGCTGAAATTCAGAACTGAAGTACCGGGTGGAGAGGGAAGAGTAAGGAATATCTGTTTTGCCATTTAATAGTCTAGATACAGAAGACTCACAAACAGTTAAGACCAAACATCCTTGAAGAGTAAAATGACATGGAAACAAAATGTGAAGAGCCAATCAGAAAACAGTATGAATTAAAATATATTACCGCTTTGTTTGAATTCCGCATCAGCAGCATCCTTTGATTTTAAAGCTGTTTGGCCATCATCCTACCCTGTTGTTTTCCTTACATGTTACTCCTTGCTATATGCTCTCTCTCTCTCTGCTACATGTTCTTTGGTTCTTGCTCCCACTGCTGCAATACATTGTCTGTAATTTCATGAAACTTTCACAACAGACTGGTTACTTTTGTCCTTTTTGCCGATCTCAAGTGTCTCCTGCTTTCAGCAGAAATAGCTAAATGAGTCAATTACTCACTATTGCTGAACCTGCCAAAACAATTAAGTCCTGGTAATGGCATATGAAATCTGTTCTTTTGAGATTTACAGCCCTGTTCCTGGAGCAAAGAGGAATGGGTAGCCTGAGGCATAGACTAAAGTAGTCAGCAGCCTAAGGCCATGTATCTGAGGAGATTCCACCATGGAATTTGGATTGTTAAGGTCACTCACCAAAGAGCCGATCCCAAGCTGCTCTTCTCTCGCTGCAGAAATTCCACTCATTAGGTCCTCACGCATCACTGAGCACACAGCTGGGCATCATAGTGACACCTTTTGGGAGGAGAAAATGATGCAGACAAGAACTGTGTGGGATGCCAAAGCCCTTTTAGGGTACAGTGCAAACAGGGGAAGACCTTTAAAATGATCTGGATGCCTCTTAATCAAACCTCAGAACTTCCGGATGCTTATCTGAATCTAACTAAGTTTCTCTGTCTTTGAGCTTTGCCCATCACCTGTGATAATCAAATTACCTTTGTAAACTCTAATTTTCGAATAATGTAAGATTTCATTATCAAGGGCAGTGGGAAGCCCTACGACTTAGTCTGCTCAAAACTATCAGATTCTCTCTACACTTGTTTCAGCTCACTTTTTTTGTCCATTTCTGTTTTTGTGGATTCTTCTCTTTTGAGTCTGGCTTCAGGTTTTTGTGTGTGGTTTAGATTTGTTTTTGTTCAAACTAATATGATGAAGGGAAAGCTCTCCGCACAATAGGTAATGAGACTAACCATGTCAGGAATTCTCATAAAGTAGTTTGCAACACCAAAACACTCCTCTCTAGAGACAATATTATGTAAAGTTAGCTGGTTCCTTGAGTTCCTCCAGAGGCTCAATCTATCCCCATTCACCTCCCCATTTCTCTCTCCTCCACCTACCCACAATGAAAAAAACGTTGTGTCTGATATTTTGACCTCACACGTCTTTGATCACTAGTGTTCATTATTTCTACCTGTCTACTTAGGGGCCTGGGATTTCAGTGGGAGTTATGGGTATTTAGCACCTCTCAGAATAAGGCCCTTGAAGTGGTGCAAGCCACAGTTTGGGCTCTGCCTCCTATGTGCATTTTGCTGTGAGACAAGTGACATATGAGGGGTGCCAGGTGCAACTGAATGTCTCTAGGGCCTGCTGTGTTGTGATTACTGCAGTTCCATTGCTGACTTATGCTTTGTAATAACTAAATCTTGTTCAACTGTTACCATCACATCCGCAAAACGTCAAGTGTCATGGATAGCTTTTTTTTTTAAATACATGAAATGCATAGAATCAGTGGCTCTTTTGTCCTGACAAAAGCCTACTCTTAACTAGAGTGAGTGCTGCTTTGCTATATTAAAAAAAAAAGCACAGATTCACCACTAGTCTAAATGTATCTACTTATTTTTCTGATAACTTCTGTATAATTCAAGCTAACTGAACTGAAACTTGGTAAATAAAAGGCTTCCAAGTTGTAAATGTTAATGAGCAGATGCACAGATTTAGGGATCTTCACTCCTGCACAAATACTCACAAGACTCTGCCTGGTGGGTGAAAATGACCTCTGAAGATCCCTTTGAAGAATGTTCATCAAATCATTCTGCTTGGTGGGTGGAGTTTGCTTCATGCAGAAAAGATAAGGCTGCACTCTCAAATCTTGCAGATCCTGGGGATGAGCCGCAGGCCAGAGTCGTGCATGAAGAAGCCCAGCGCCTGTTGATCTGCCACAATGGCCATCTGTTGCTCCATTGGAGCATAGCTTCCTCCATCTGTTACTGCTCCTTGGATCTTTAATTGCAGGTTCCCCGTGCACAGACAGCATTTGAATCTTCGCTGGACTTTCTGTGGTGCTTTAAAATAAACACATGGTCATCTCATCATATCCCTGCTCCTCCCCCACTCGAGATCATCCTCTGACCTCTCCCCAACCATAGATATCCAAACGTGTGAATGATGCTCCACAAGGCCCATGGGGGGGAGGGGAGGAAAGAGGGGGGGATTGATGTTGCCACAGAGGTAGCTGACTCCCAACCTCCATTTGGAACAAAGAGGACCTGTGTTGAGAAGACAGTCTATGACCTTTACATAACCCACCTAGTCTGGCCCCAAATATGTAGGAATTCTTTTCTCTAAGCCTATATACCATACAGTATTTTGAAGAAAACTTTATGGTAGGCATTCACTGCCAATCTATCTATCCTACACCTCTTCCTTTCTTCTTGAACAGACATGACCTCTGAGTTAAAGATTACTTGGAGCACATTACAATGAAAAAAATCACAAATATGACTGATGAATAAGGCATCCTTCACTGTTCAGCACCTTCAGGCCTTCTCCTGTCCAACTTAGTTCCTTTGCTGTGCCGAAGATAAATCTCTGAAGCATAAACCCCTTCAAAGACTAGTTTTGTGGATACTAGCTTTACAAATATTTACTGGTGCAATACTCCACCACTTAAAATAGTTCCCGTTGGGTACTTTATTTTGGTTGTCATTAGTGATGATAGATTAGATGCAACATGAAGAGCTGGCTTGAAAAGCGATCCAGACATTCATCTTTAATACACTATTAAAGTATATATAGTGTGAAATTCACTGTGTTTGAATTCAAGCATGGAGAAATACCAATGTCTAGTGCTATTTCCGAGGCTCTGAAGTAGCCACACCTCTATATCAGGTTACTAAACTATTCCTGAGGAATCTTGTTAGAATGGTTCAGTATTTTATGTGTATGTATTAAAATAATCCCCATTCCTTCCATCAGTTATACTTCTATGGGCATTTATATGAACACTTTTATTTCATATTTAAAGGCTTCATCTATAATTAAGGAGCAAGAGAGTGAAAAATACATAGCGAAAATTTCTCAAGTTAGTTATTAGCACATACTTGCATCTCATCCCTGTACAACCTCTCATTTACCCACTTTGCTTCCAGTCCTCCACTCAGCGCCTCTGTTCCAATGTTGGTCTAGTGAGTGAGAAGATATGGGCTAGCCCATAAGTTCTCAACAAGTCCAATGGGTTCACAATGTGCCTCTAGAGGTGGTTTGGTGAGATGGGTTCTATTCCTGCCTCCTTCACTGACTTGTACCCTCATCCAGGAAAGCACTTAGGCACATGCTGAAAGTTGCACCTGTATGTACGTGTTTTGCTAGACCATAGCTTTGTTGTATAATACTGGACGTGTGACGTAACTTCTCGTCAGCGTCTGTTTCTAGACAGCAGAGTCAGATGCTGGCCGAGGAGCAGTGCCTTTTTAACACAGCTTTCCCTTTGCCAGGGCTTCCTTCTGGCAGAATGAGCTCGAGTATCCCCAGGGATTGCCTCTGTCTTCTTTCTCACAAGGAGTGCCCTGGCTATATAAAAGCTGCAATAGTTACTTAAATATTTCTCTTTACTCTGGAAAACATGAGCTAACCTCTAGAATTTCTCTTGGAACATGTACTCTGAGGGCTGCTACCCCCTGTTGTAAAGACTGTCCTGTGTAACTGATCATTATGACCTTGACTTCTGCCTGGGTGAACGAGCAGAGATTTTCTTGTGATGAGGCATTGCAAGTCATTTCTGTTAAGTTACCAATTCAAGACCCGGTAAAGCAAATGGGAGATTTCTTAGCATTTGAACCTTCCTTTGTCCTCCGAGTATGCAAAAAAAATCAACATTGTGTATGGTGCGTGTTCATGCTTCTTTAGAGGTAAAGCCTCAATGGTTTCCATTGTGCTATTCCAGAGGCATTGTATTTCGGATTGTTTGCTTAACCTTCCAATGTTCTGAATTTCCCGGTTCAAGAGTAGATGAAAATCTATTTATTGGATACAAAAGAAAGCTAATTGTATGAATAATTGTTATCCTGACATGCCTTTGTTTGTTCTGTAGCAGTAATTAATTATAATGCAAAAATATTCTATTAGCTGCTTCTCTGCAAGCTTAGACCAATGCCCCATGTAACAAGTTTTGAACAAGCTTTAGTGAATAGTCCAGCACCACAAGGTACAAGACTGACCTCAGGACATCTGTTCTTATTGTCACCTGGAACTGGGAGTGTCTCTGAGATGTTTTTGGTCTCCGGGAATCCGTAATGGACAATTTAATCCAACCTGCAAATCTTTGAGAGCTGAATGTCCTCTTAACCAGTTGCCCAGGGTCAGTGGTATGTTTAGATGCCTGCTAGTGTACATGCGCACACATGCTCTCATCTCTCCTCTGCCCCAATTCCACCTTGCAGTTCCAAGCATTTAGGTACATTTTGATCCGCCAGCATTTCCCATTCTATCAGGGCTTTGTATGAAATGAGTGTGCTTCATAAAGCATCAGAGTGAATACAAGAAAATCAATAAGCAATCTGTGTGATAATTAATTAGGGTGCCAGAATGAATTACTGTTTCTTCCCCTCCTGGTTTGGGTCAGAGTCGCATTTGATTTGGGAAGATGTCCATTTTTCAATTATAGCTTGTTCAGTGGTTTTGTTGATATATACCAGAATGAAAGACCAGCACATAGGCAGGTTTGTATAACATGATTTCCTATCATGGGAAGTTGACAATGTCAAGCTCAGTGCCCTGAAGAAGCCTTTGCCAAGGAAGCACGTTGTATCTGGTATGGCCTAGAAGAAAGATTATCTCTAACAATGTTCATACAAGACAATAACCCAAATAACAGCCTACAGAGCTATATCACAGCTTTGTGTGTTTTGTGATTGGTTAGTTTTTCTCTTTGTTTTGCATACACCGGATTATGGGGTGGCATGTTAACCTATGGCTTCGCCAAGGTCGGTGCAGGGACGGTGACTGTCAAAAACACAACCCCCTATTTGGTTCCCTTCTGTCAAGTAACAGGTACCTTCCACTCTTGTTCTCCAACATAAATATTGAGGAAATTACCTTGCTGAGTGACATTTTAATTTTTCTGTTTCGAATCATTCTAGCAGCTTCCTCCTGTTTCCAATGCACTCAGTGTTGGTGTATATTCTTTTTGGCTGTGCATTGTCTTGTGCCCTTACCTATGGTACATACTCAGTCACCTCGGGTGAAAGCTTAGCTACACTGAAGTCAATGGGAATTTCCCCCTCACTTCAATTGGGACAGGATTTCACTTGGAAGTTGTATCCTGTTCAGCCCATCACATAGTTTAATTAATATTCATCCACAGTGATCTCAAAATGTCTAAAAAAATCAGCCCATGCTCACCTCAGCTTCCACCCCATGTAACATCATGATTCTTAGAAATCAATTCCATGCTTCATTTGTCCTCTCTTGGGGAGGAAGCCTGGAGTCCATATTACAACTAGCTTTCCAGAGCTGCTGTCCTCCAAATCTGCATTTCCATTGAAGGAAAAGCACCCAAGATTTTATTATTAATCTTCTTGCATAAATATTTGTCCCGCTATCCTATCTCCGTTCACTAGTCATGCAGAAGACTAATTACACAGACTATCCTGGTGAACTCACTTCATCAGTACTCCACATAAGGAGAGGATGCCTGCTTAACTTTCTCAATGAGCTGCAACAAACTGGCTGTCATATCAAAGAAACTAAATTCTCAAAACATCTCTACCAGTCCTCTAACGATAATAAATAATCACTCTTTCTACTTCATAGTAAACAAGACAAAAGTACTGTACTTCTTCCCACGTAAGTATTTAATGAGGAGCACCTGTTGAGATAAAAAGACAACCTCTTTAGGATGCCTGGGTGACAAGCAAAAACTATTATTTTGCTGTCCTGAAAGGCTTAAAGGAATATTAGATACATCTTTGATGCTTTCATAAAAAAGAATTTTTATTGCAAAATGCAGTTTTTTACCCTTTTTTCCTCCACATATTTCAAAGATTTTTTCAGCTGACTTTTTTGTTGTTGTTTTTCTACATTTTGGCTTTTTAACTTTGGGGAAGGTGGAGTGTCTTTCACTTGATGTCTCTGATAGCATATTTTCTAGTACCACTTCCATGGCACATCAACAGCCCTGAATTGCTTGTCCTTGCTGAAAGTCTGATCCCATAAGGTACTGAGTGCCTGCAACTAATGTTATGGATGCTCCACTTTTCTAAGAATCAGGGTGTAATTCTCAAGTAGAAGTCTGATCAGTTACAATAGAAGTTGTTTGCTAGGCTTCGAGAATTTCATGGTGTTAATGAAGGAATAAAGGCAACCCTGTGTAAAAGGTACCCCTACTAAGCAGATAACATTACTGGCTTTCCTCATTTGTCTGTTTCCCTAGCCATTTATGTGGCTGCAACCATAATAGTATCTGAGCATCTGAACACATGCTTGGAAAGAATATTTTCATGAGTACAACTTGCATACTTGATCTAAGTTGTGGGGTGGAATGTGCATGAGAGAGAGAGAGAGAGATCTTTCATTCATGGAGTCAGCAAGCAAACCAGTCATACTGAGTAAAGAATCTGAAAGCATCGTGAATGTAATCCAATGTTTTATGATAGCATCCGTATCAACAATAGAATATTTCTCATTTTAAAATTTATTTTCTATGAGACTGGTTCTATGAGACTTTCCTCAGGAATCCTGTTGTGTTTAGCAGATTTGTCTTTTTGAAAACTTGTTGCATTGATACGTTCGTTATCCGTCAGAATGATTCTAACTGGGCTACACCCACAACCAGAAAAGGGACCCAAACATTTCATAACCTCAAAAGCAGGTATGGTTCAAGTTTGATTTGATTATGATTGATGGCAGAAACTTCCTATTTTAATCTGAACTATTCTGTCCATCCCTCGTTGACACTCCATATTAAACCTTTTAAAACATACAGTGTCTCTTCAAACCAAGCTAAATTGTTGGACAAACAAACTGTTCGGCATTAGGTCAAAATTTGTGAAGGCTTTTGGGTGAATACATTCAATGTAAGTTTATGTTGTGCTGAGGTCAAAGTACAGTTTCTCTGTGAAGCCCACAAATACTTAGATTACAATACAAATACAATGACTATTTATAAAGCACCTTTCATGACAAGCAACTCATCCAACACACGTTAGACAGGTTCAGCAGCTTTTTAAGTAAATTGCATTTGGCAGAGGTTGGCTGGAAGGCACCAGGGCTCAAATGAAAGCAACTTTATTTTAGAAACAAATCAAGGAGTTGCTCACTATTCTCAAATGAAGAAATAGAAAGTGAAAGACCAAGGGAAGGGTATAAAATGCAATGTGTGGTATAAAATACCACTGCACACAGTCTTAAGCAATTAGAAATTAAACAAATCTAGAGAACACTGTAGCTGTTCTAAACAATGGTGGACTAATTATGGTAACAAGGTGGGTGAGGTAACATCTTTTATTGGACCAAATTCTGTTGGTGAGAGAGAGACGCTTTTGAGTTACGCAGCTCTGTCTCAAGTCTGAAAGTCAACTGTCAATAATTCTTCAGTAACGAAGGGAGCTGAACCCTAGAGTGTTGTAATTGACCAGAATGACTTTGTGCATATCAGTAAGGTCTTGTAAATGAACTAGTGTCTTCAAAGTCTGATCAGTTTTAAGAGGAATTACGTCCTCTCCAGGCATTATATTTCCAACAGTACACTAAAAACAGATATTGGGTAGTTCCTGTGGCTGAATAATAGAGATTTGCTTGTTCTACATTCAAATTACCTGTGTCATCACAAACATTTTTGTGAATGAATTTGGAGTGACCAGAACTTGATGAACTTAGGTTGTGACCCAAAATTCTTTGGGTGAACTGGAATTCCGTGAACTTGGGCCCTGTCCACAAATTAATTGAAATTAGTGGAAGGATTGATTTCAATAGGCTTTGGCTCAGAATCAAAGCAGGTTAACTTCACAAAGAATCCCCTAAAGAGGAGGCATTGTTTCCTCACTTGAGTAATTGACAAGCGTTGGTTGGGAATCTAGTATTTTGGCTGAGTTGATAGGCTCCACCTCACCAGAGCAGTGGAAGAACATTGTACATGGCCATCCAAATTCTCCTTATAAGGACTAGAGCTGCGTTCAATTTTTCAGGCAAAACATTTTTTTCCATCTAAAAATAGATTCAGTTTGACAAACGCATTTCGTGGGACGTAAATGGGAGTAGGAGAAAATGAGGTGTTTTTTACTGGGGTTGGTGATGGTTTGGTGCTTTAGAAGCTCGGCAAGCTTTGGTCAGCAAAGGCTATGAACTGAATACAAAGTAAGGCGGTTGGTGGCAATGTCGACAAACGTTAAATTAATCTCTAGAGAAGACTCTGGATGCTTGTTAGTCATATTTGACTACAAGGTCCCAGTTATGACAATTTCATAACATTGAACCAGCAGCTAAGAAATTTACAGTTTCTTTATGTAAAGAGCTGTAAATTTAATTGCATACGTATATTTTATTAATCAGGCCAAGTCACTCTGATTATTGAGCTGAGACAGAAGTTTTCATAGACTAGAGTTTAGATTGGGGCTTCAATTAGCAATAATTCCACTCTACTACTTAGATTCTTACTATTCCTAATGGAGATTGCACTAAATATCAGAGACTGTTTTTATTCTAAAAACTCTTCAAAAGAAACCCAGTTTTAATGTGGAACAATAGACCATTTCCTTTAGTAGTTTGCTGCTATCCTTTGGGAGCACACTGTTAAGGTATTGAAAACTGTCTTAAGATCTCAAAGCTTCGTTACATCTCTAGTGGCTGAGGGGGATGGATTTTAGATACTACATCTCTAGCTGTTGGAGGGGATTATTTTAAATATTACATCTTTACTTGCTCTTCTGTTTTCACTTTATTTCTAAAGTTAACTGAATATACTTAATAAAAGAAGGCCCACTAAGCTCTAACCTTGCCAAGATTTATGCATGTGTTTAGCTTCATGCGCTATGAGTACATCCATTCATTTCAGCGGGACTACTTACAGTGCATACATTGAGCACATGCATAAATCTTTGCAGGATTGAGGCCTAACGTCTGATCCTGCAATGTGATGCACACAGGAGGAACCCTGTTGCAGGATCAAAACTAACTGTTGTGAAATTCTGGAATTACTTGACATAAAACTTGTACACAATTAGTGATTGTCTAATGTATTTGGGTATTGTAGCTTGCTTGGAAACCATTCTAATAAGTGTTAAAGCTATCACTGGAGGATATACAAGTATCTGAGCTCAGATTTTATTGTATTGTTTTTTCTAGAAAAATTATGATAGCAATATTTTGCTGGGTGGTGGTCTAATAGCCATGAGCCAAAAAAGATAGGGTGAGAAAGAGATGTCTGAAATACAGTTGTTCTGAACGCAAACATTTCTGCATGCATGATAATACTGAATTTGTAGAGCTCCTTCCATATTTTTTCAAGAATGTTATTGTGGGACAAATTAGATTGGTCTGCAATTTGACTGCAGGAATCTGTGTTTGCAGGAAAATCATTAATTTTGCTTAAACTGTCTCTATTACAGATGTCAGGAACTATCCAAGTTTGTTTTAGTTGTTTTTTTTTCTAGAAAAGATTGGTCACGATGAGGTTATTTAATGACTACACACTTTTTTTTCTCATTAAAAAAAGTGTGCCTTCAAGTTTTATGGAACTATTTATGGATTGTCTACAAATCATTTTAAATAATGCATAGAAGCTATTTCCGTGAATAACTATTATTTGAGGAAAATTTGTCAGGCGTATTAGAGATATATAACTAAAATCTAAATGTAGACACACAGGCTTGTCAAGATATATGTTTCATTCTTAAAAATCTACATTCGGAATGGAACACTTGCAGAATGTGTGTAACAATGGGTAGAAACGAGGAGTCACAATAGAGGATTCTACTCCTTTTGCTATTTTACGCGTGCTACATACCATTCAGCCTTAGAGCATCTAAGCAATATAGGCACCTAAGTTTAAAAATGTTGGCCAAAGTTGGTATCTGAATCTATATTTATGTATGTAAAGAAGTGGCTGAGCCCCCACAGATCCCAATAAACCAGGGGTTCTCAAACTGGGGGTTGGGACCCATCAGGGGGTCGCAAGGTTATTACATGGGGGGTCGCGAGCTGTCTGCCCCCCCCCAAACTCCGCTTTGTCTCCAGCATTTATAATGGTGTTAAATATACAAAGAAGTGTTTTTAATTTATAAGGGGGGGTCGCACTCAGAGGCTTGCTGTGTGAAAGGGGTCACCGGTGCAAAAGTTTGAGAACCACTGCAATAAACTGTAACACAGCTGTACAAATAACTGATTCTTGAGCTTGTTGGCAGTTCCAAAAAATAGTGTAGGTGAGGGGGGTGGAGGGGAAGAGTTTGCGGTAAACCCCAAAGCAACAATTTTCAGAATGTTTGGTGAATCTAAAAATTCAGTTAGGGTTGACTTGGGGGCATTTTTAACCTTTTTTTTAAATAAAAGGAAATGAAATTTGGAAACAAAGATCTAGATTCACAAAGTGGAGATGGAAGAGGAGTTGTTAGTACTCTCCTTATCCTATGTGACCCAGTGGTTCGGGCACTCACCTGGGATGTGGGAGACCCAGGCTGGAATTGAGGTCTCCCACATCCCAAATGCGTGCTCTAACCACTAGGTTATTGGCTATTCTGGGATGGGTGTTTCTCAGTCTCTCCTATTGAAGCTGTTCCACTTCGTATAAATACTGACAACATCACTGGAGAGCAAGCGAGGGAGAATGTCTTTATAGCCCAGTGGTTAGGAGTCTTACCTTGGCGGGACATGTGGGTTCCAGTCCCTGCTCCTATGAATATTTAATTATGTATGTGAAGTGGAACAGCTTCAACAGAAGAGATTGAGAGGCCCACCCCAGCCAATAAATTGGTGCGTAGGGCACTCACGTGGCATGTGGGATACCTGGGTTCAAGTCTTTGCTTCATATCAGAGACTTGAACCTGGGTTGTCGTCACCACCTCCTTTGTTTTTTAAATCTAGCCTGACATTTCTGAATTTGTTTTGACCAAAACAATTTGCCATCCTCAATTGTTTCCAAGCTGATGCAAACTCAAGAATGGTATTGGTTGAAAAAAATGCAGATTCAAGAGCCAGAAAAAATATGTTTTGGACATTTCCCCTCTCCCTCCTCCCCCCAGGTCTAATTTACACTTAAGCTGTTATTGTTATGATTCATGTTGATTGTAGTGCCCCTCCAGGACAAATTAATTCAGGTCAAGACTTAGGGAGACCTTGTTTGACAGAGTCTTCTCTGTGCACGGTAGTATAAGTAACCTAATCTTTTATACCCTTTGCAACCAATCTCCTCTGTGCCATGAGAGATGCTGCACCAGAAAGTAAATACATTCAATGTATTAAAGTGTCCAATTCAATAATCTAAGCAGTTATTTATAATATAGAGGGACAATTGCTTTCATATAGTGCTTTCATTAATGGCCTTTGTCAGGTTGAAACTTTCCAGTTTGACCATTAAACATTCTTGCAGTGAAAACTTTGTTTAACTCCAATCAGTACTAGGTAAGACGACTAGCCCTAAATACTTTCTTCCCCCACTTTTTTAGATTGTGAACTTTTTAGATTGCCTATCTTCCAGTCAAAGTAGGAATTAGTTGTTGTTGACAAATATGCTTGCAGGAAAACTGTGTTCACCTATGCTTTTGTGAAGTAATTGAGAGAGAATTTCAGAGAATTTCTCTTTCATTTGTCTCTGAAGAGTAATTGTGTACAGTGGTATCTTCTTGGAGCTGTATTTGCAATCATTTTAGGGCTTTCAGCTCAGTGAAGGTTTACTGCTGTCATGTTTCATTAATGTGTGTTTGTAGTGCATCTTTCATATCAAAACATCGCTATGTAAAACCATCGTGATAGAAACAGGTAGGTATTTTAAAGAATACTTCAAGACAAACATGAATGACAAATCCCTTTCTCTTTTGTTTATCAAACTTTGTTGTATAAAACTGCTATTACTGTAGTGTTTGAAATGCCAATTAGGGTGATATAGCAAAATGACTTTGATATTTAAATACTGAATATTAGCCATAAAAATTTACAGCTTAGGATATAGGTATCATAGGTATTTATATGACTGTAATTTTGTGCCTGGGGAGAAAAGCGTTCCATTTTTTGTGATCTCGTGATTTTTGTATGGTATTGGGTTTTGCAGGTTGGGAATTTCAGTGGGCCTTGGCCACCAACTCCTTAGGCTCTTATAAAAACAATTAGAATAGTAGGATTTTTGGATTTTTTTCTATCTCCCTCCTCTCCCCAGCCCCATTTAATTGCAATATTATATGGCTGTACTGACAAAATGCTTAATAAAAAACCTAGACATGGGCCAAAGCCAAAACCTTAAATCCAAGCACCTTCAAATTTTGAGGCACATTTGGATTCAAATCCTCAAATATACAACTTCTGTGTTAGTTCCGAAACCAGTTCAGACATGGTCAAAGTCTCAGAAAGTCTACTGTTCTCAAGTAATTTTGGCCCAAGAGGCCTACTTGGGCCAACAAACTTGAGATTTCAGCACAGTTTAACCTAAACTCCAACCCTCAGACCCAAAAGCTAACTCTAGTCCAATTCAAGGTATTATCACCACCTCCTATATCTACTAAAATTTTTATTTTCAAAAATTAGGCACCAGATTATATAGCTGATGGGATGGACCTACTGGTGTCTCTGATGCACATAATGAATTGTTAGAATTCTGCTTTAAAACTGTGATGGTGAAAGCTATCTTCACATCAGAAGTTCACTCTAACCTCAAGTAAAAGTTCCACAGACACCTCTGTGGAATGCAGATGGAATAGGCAAAGCGATTTATGCCTTGTCAAAAAGAATCAAGAGTGGGCATTTCTGAATTTCTTAGCTCTAACAATACGTGAAGAGTTTTTGTCCAGATCTAGCTGAGATGGAGAGAATATTAAGATGCAGGCTCACAGGCTTTATGAAGCTGGTGAGGCTACACTTCTAACTGGATGCTAGTGAGACTCAAGGAGTGATTTTGTTGGGAAGCTTGTTGCACATCAGAATGTGAATGTTCATAATTCATATTCTACCTGCCCTTTGTCATATCCTTTCCTCCTTCTCCTTGTTCCCCCCCCCCCCCCCCGCCATGTTCAGCATTCTCGTATAATATATATCTGCTTCTGGCTGCTCTCTGTACCAGAACTGTGGTTGCTTTGGATTCAAATTGTATTACTTACATCATGCTATCTGGTCCATAATGAGTACTGGAGGCAAGGCATAAAGGGTTCTCAGCTCTGGAGTTTGCTGGAAAACATTTAGAGTAAGGTGGAAGCGTGTCTAGCTTGGTTGCAAGGACCCCTAGGGGCATGTACCTCCTTGCCGGTCTGTGTAATGGAGGGCATTTCCTGTACAGAAATCAAATTATGAACCATTAACCACCGTTCATTTGTTAACTAGGATTGAAAATTAAGCAGTACAACTGCACTTCACTGTGTTAGTCTAGCAGTTTGATAAACTAGCCTATTAACTCTGACATTCTGACATTGGTAGATAAGTGAAAACTTTTTTTTATGGGAGCACATAATCCATTGTGATTTTTTTTACCCTTATCTTTTTGTTTAAATTGAATTTGCCTTTATTAAAGATAAAGATTAAAGTTAAAATTTTAAAGCGAGCTAAGCGACTTGGCCACACAACTCCCATTGAAATTAGTTCCAAAGTTGGCTTTGGAAACATCAGCTTAAACTCCTTGGACAAGAAGTGTGCTATGCTGTGTCCAATATTGTGGTTCTGTTGTGCTCTGCCTTTTTAGGACTTGATCTTGTGCTCACTAAAGACAGTGGCAAAATGGCCATTGATTTGAGTGGTGCAGAATCAGGACCCATGGCCCCTCTAGAAGTTCATTTAAACTACAGCTAGTAGTGAGGAGCTGGTCAAAAAAATTCAACAATTTTTTTATCAGAAAATGGGTTGTTTTCAACAATAATATTTTCAAGAGGAAAATGTTGTTTTTGTTGAATTTTTTAATATTTCAATTAAATCTAGAAATGAAACATTTTGAAAATTTTCAAATTTTGTTAAAACATTTTTGTCTAGAAATTGTGGAGGAAATCACAATTTTACTTATTTTAAAATCTCTCCTCCCTTGTGTAAAAAAGTAAAAGGGGTGGACTCTTTCCCCCTACTCTTTCCTACTCTCAAGTGTTGAAAAAATGTTAAATAAGAGTGGGATTTTACAAATGTTGCCATTAAAAAAAATCTTTTTTTTTTCATTCTTTTCCCAACACCTCTGACAAAATAGACTGTGAAATACTATCTCCTGCAGTCACTTAAATTTCACCCTCATGTTCCATGCCTCCAAGTCTTAACTTGTTCATCAGCGATGCATATTATGCAGATGTAGGTTCGTGTGTACTGAATTTATAGTAAAATTGTGTAATCCTGAGTGTGACCCTCCATACTTCAGAGCAGTACCCTGGAAGCCCCCATATTCACTGCACTCATATAATTATGATATCTTTTGTACAAAGTATGCCTTGTGAAGTATCATTTTAAGTCTTGATCTGTTGAACATTAATTTCCTGTTAGATTGTATGTGAAGTTATGAAGTATTGCAATATATGTTACTGAAATATGTTGTGAGGTTGGGAACACCCTCAACCAGCCTTTCAGGTACAATAAAGGAGTAGCCAGACAATGGTTAATGGATCATCAACACCCATCAAGGAAAGAATCCATTATCCCAGGAACTGTATTCAATGGAGACATCTCAGAGAGAACATGAAGACAATGGAGACTGCCTGATTCTCATGTCTAAAGATCTTTTCAGCAAGCTAGAAGAAACTATAAATCATCTTCACCCGGCTTCACAGCTCAACACCTGGAAACACATCTGGAGGACAAAGACTTTGAACTGGGGGAGGTTGGTCCCAGGCTGGGAAAGTGTTCCAGCCTGTGTATTGAGAATCTGTGACCTGTTTGTACCATCTATCAGGGTGAGACAGTGCTTGATACAAATCCTGTTTAGTTTGTAGAACTCAGATTGTGAATTTATTTTTGTTTCTTAAGTAACCAACTCTGATTTACATGACTGCTACTTAAAATCACTTAAAATCTATCTTTCTGTAGTTAATAAATCTGTTTTATATTTTACCCAAAACCGTATGTTTTGGTTGAAGTGCTTGTGAAATCTCAGCTCAGTTTATAAAGGCTAGTGTGTGTCCTCTCCACATCAAGGGAGAGGTGGACTGGCTAATGAACTTACACTGGCCAGGCTTCTGACCAGTGCAAGATGGTACAGTTCTGGGTTACGAGACTGGAGAGCCGGGGGGGAATTGAATGGAGCCTCTCTACGGTTGGTTCCTGAGTGGTTGGGGAAAGCATTCATGTAACTCAGTCAGGTGTGTGCCTGCCTGTGGATGTCTATGTAAGTACAGTGCCTGCCAGAGATTTGTGGCTTAATACAGCATCACAGAATGAAAAGGACATCCCAGGTTGGTGGGACAGAGAGCTCAGTGATCCCACAGTCCAGGCTGCACCCCACAGACCCTGTCACAGTGGGTTCTTAATGAATTAGACCAACACTCTCCAAAAATGTTGCTTTGAGGTAAAATTTAAAAATATGTATTTTGTACTCATACTAGTAAAACCCACACAGTGATAAATGACCTTTCTGTGATTTGCAAACCTGAAAGACCAAATGACTGCAAACCAACTGACCAAGATTTTTTTTATACAATTCTACAAAACATAACATCTTGGTGTTACTACACTAGCATGACTTTGTTGAAGGCTGTGCAATCATAAGGTAACTCCAGGGACCTGACACAATTACTGCTGAAAACAATGGAACTGGATGAACATGGGTGTTTTGAAAAGGAAATCATACAAAATATAAAATCCCAATTCTACACTTCTTTGAACATTAACAAGAATGAACGTTGCTTGTAATTGGTAAGAAAGTGTGACCTATTAATATACAGATAAAAATGATTAAATAGCAGTGAAATGTACATATTGAAGATCACGTAAAACCAAATGAAGCATGTCGTTGAATTTATGTGCAAATAAGATAAATGAATAAAATTCTACAGTCTATACCAACTCCATGTGCTATCTTAGTAATGCTATAATTAAGCCAAAGCATCATGTCAAACTGGCCTTTTCCATCTGCTCTGTGATCTGTTCAGGGACCAATTGGGGAGGAAAAAAAAAAAAAGACTGCTGACCTCAAAAGAATATGCATTCTAACAGAGCTTTGGTTAGAATATTTCACCTTCCTGCATAAATGGATATGAATAGTTTTCCATTTAATTGGGTAAATCAGGCCATTGGGTTTTCCATTAATGGGGCATATTTTAAAATCTGTATTTTGTTCCTTGAAATGCTCCTCGATATTAGAAAAGCAGCAGATTTGATGGTAGAATATTTTTATGAACCATTTTATTTCCAGTTATGTAAACTACTAAGATAATGGCAGCAGTTTAAAATAGCAGCAGGCTACGTTTTTCTCTCTTTTGACAGATCTCACCGAAATAAACTTGTTAGTAGTAAAGATTCAAATGTTTGGTATAAATACTTGACATGTAAGACGGCAGATATTCAGCCTGTATTTATGATACTAATTGATTTCATTTATTTTGCATCCCTTGTGAATTTTTCACTGTCAGTCTTGCCATTATCCTAATGTTGTTTCCAATAACACTCAGAAAAGTCATTCTAAAGGCAGGGGGTCTTTGAGCACAGATGAGCAGGTGTAAAGCTTACTTTCCTCTGAGACAATCAAATTGGCTAAAGGAAACCCCATGGAATGTTATGGCTGAAAAAAAACAGGGTTTGTCCATCTGTTTGTATCCATTACCTTGTGAAAGTCTGTTTAATGCTAGGTCCCACGAGTGTATTCATACAGTACAGGCATATTTTTTTGTTACAACTGGGTAATGTGAAAAACGTTAACACTTGGAATCAGTGTAATCTTTAGAAGGTCATTAGCTTTTAAACAGAAGGATAACAGCCCCCCTTTGCCAATAAGGGTGATTGCTACTGCAGTCAGTCTTTCATACCGAGCTATTTTTAAACATGGAATTTCTGCACACTTAGATGAGGAGAAAAATAGGTCTGTCTAGATCCAGAAGGAAGAGGCAGCTATGAAACCTAGAAACGAATCTTGTTTTAAAATTGGAGGCAAACATCCCCGAGCTTCAGGATCATTCAAATCCATATCTGAACTTTGCATCTGGCAGTTCTGCTGGATCGTATGCTGGAGTAAATGAGGGTAGCTCCACTGAAGCCAGTTGCCCACTATAAATTAAATGGGCTGGATCCAAATACCTCAGAGGTTTGGAGTGGAATCGGAACTTAATGGCTGGGTCCCATTTCCTCTCGCATATAAGATGGGAATGCCTGAGGTTCACTAATGTCTGCTTCCTGCAGTCATTGAAAATGGGATTCTATTAGAAGCCTGATGCGATTCCTAGCACACAATCCCTGTGGGTCTAGAATAAGACAGGGAAAAGGTCTTAGCCAATATACCCAGAACAAATTTAGTTGCTGATTCCATTTGGTGAGAAGGGTAAACTTGTAAAAATATGATCAAGTTAACCTTAGTTAATCATGTATTGCAATTCCCAGTAGGTGCATCCTGCCTCTGTGGTGGTAAGAGAATCCCAAACATTAACTATCTGCTGAGGAAAAAGCCTTTTCATGTCTTTGGGCCTGATTCAGAAAAATACTTACGCATGTACCTAACTTCAGAACCTTCTTAAGTACCTTGCAGAATCAGGGATTTTACTCTGAACTTGGTGTGTGTTCCATTTTTTTCTGCAGTGCCCATGTTTCCTTGTTGCTGTTTAGTTCCCATTTTAGTATTTCCATATCCCCTGTAGCTTCCTCTTCTGCAAACTTTCTGCTTGCTTTCTTACGGTTATTATAGTGAAGAGACTCTATGCTTTTCATTAGCTTTTCTCTGGACTTTCTCCAGAATTTGTACATCTTTGACATCAGCTACATACTGAATATAGACTGGAGGGGAGGGTCTCCTCATACCCTAATACAATAGCATAACTTTCGATGTCTTGTGTATATAATGCATTTCTGCAGCCTAGAATCCCATTAGCTGTCTTTGTACTAATGATACTGCCACTAGTAGATACTGGTAGCGTCAGCATGTTTTATTGCTTCAAAAATATAGCCAGGCTTTAGGTGATTTGCAAACAAATTTGAAAAGCATCAACCCCAGCACTGATCCAAGGCACTACACTTGTGATCTCTCTCCACCGCAACCCACCAACTTGTTGCTTATGCCCACTTCACCGGTTTGCTGTTTAGGGTGGGACTTTCAAAAGCACTCAATGTTGACTTATCCCACTGAAACCCAATGGGAGTTCTGCTAATGACTTTAATGGCCGCAGAGTTAGAGCTGTTCTGAATGCTTTCGAAACTCCAACTTTTCATAGCCGTGTTCCATTCTCTACTCAGGCTGACCAGCCTAAAAAGCAAATGTACTAGGTGTGATGCTTTCTCAAAGGCCTTGATAAAGTTCAGGTCAGACCATAACCCCATATTCATTGCCTTTGTTAATTTTTGTCCATCTTGGAAAATGTTTGTTGCATGTCGCTGAATTTATGTGCAAATAAGATAAATGAATAAAATTCTACAGTCTATACCGACGAGTGTCTGTGACTCGTAAATGCCTCCACGTGTATAGAATCTTCTCAGTGCACTGAATGGTTCCTCAGTGAACCATAACACACAGAGGAAATTACTATTATACCTATTTTATGGGATGGTGGAGATAGAGAGTAAGTGGCTTGTCAGCAGTCACACAGGATGTCTGTGGCAGGGTGGGTGACTGTACTCAGATCTCGTGTGTCTAGGGTGACCAGATATCCCCATTTTATAGGGACAGTCCTGATTTTGGGGGCTTTTTCTTATATAGGTACTGTGAGAAAGTTCCTCCTCTATCTTGATGGGTCCTGCGCTTATTGGCGGATTTTCTTGCCTCAGAGATTCACCATGTGGGTTGGGGAACAGCCCAGAGACCTTCCCCTCTGGAAGAACCCACAGTCCAGGTCAATTGGGAGGTTTGGGGGGAACCCGGGCCCGCGCTCTACTCCGGGTTCCAGCCCAGGGCCCTGTGGACTGCAGCTGTCTATAGTGCCTCCTGTAACAGCTGCATGACAGCTACAACTCCCTGGGCTACTTCCCCATGGCCTCCTCCAAACACCTTCCTTATTCTCACCACTGGACCTTCCTCCTGGTGTCTGATAACGCTTGTGCTCCTCAGTCCTCCAGCAGCACACCCTCTCAGCTCCTTGCGCCTCTTGCTCCCAGCTCCTCACACTCGCACCACAAACTGAAGTCAGCTCCTTTTAAAACCCAGGTGCCCTGATTAGCATGCCTTAATTGATTCTAGCAGCTTCTTCTTAATTGGCTCCAGGTGTCCTAATTAGCCTGCCTGCCTTAACTGGTTCTAGCTTGTTCTTGATTACTCTAGTGCAGCCCCTTCTCTGGTCACTCAGGGAACAGAAAACTACTCATCCAGTGACCAGTATATTTGCCCTCTGCCAGACTCCTGTACCGCACTGGTCTGGGTCTGTCACAGTACCTATTACCCTCCACCCACGTCCCGATTTTTCACACTTGCTATTTGGTCATCCTACCTGTGTCCTAGGCTAGTACCCTAACCACCGGATTATTCTTCCTCTTGAGATGAGAGTTTCCTCAGTTGTAGAAATCTATGTGCCAAACTTACTTTGATCATATTGTTTGATACTGTTAAAATAAATCAATGAACTTATCAGAATTCCTGGAAACACTTATATGGCAAGTGGTGCATAGGAAATAGAAGAAACCCAGCATCTCAGATAGTTCCCTTCCTAGATCACCTGAGCCACTTCATAATCAAGCCACCTGTTTTGACTGTTCCCTAGGATCCTCCACATTCTTACCCTGGGGTAGTATGTATACAGCATCCTAGACCAAGGCTCCTCAAATACATGCATTAAAAAAAGTCATTGTTGGATACTAGAGAAAATGCAGTCCCTTTCTAGGTCCTATGTGCTGTTTCCCCGACAGCAATACAAACTCAGCTCTAATAGTAATAAAGCTGCTACAAAATAAGAAAAGAAAACAAGAAAAGCAGCCACTGCCAGAGTAGAGGGAACCAGAGCTTTTCTGTAGGTTACAGTGGCGACTTCACTTCCTGAGGGACCTACTTGGATCTAGGGCCAGAAAGAGAAAAGCGGCAGAAGGATCAAGAAGAGAAAGTCCTGGAGTCATGCTGTGTGGGGACAGGTGGAAAGCAGGAGTAGGAGAATACATCCTTTGTCTCACTTTCTAGTTCTCAATAACTATGTAATAAATATTAACACTAAAGACCAAATTTCCTGCACTGTACCAGTCTAAAGTTGGAGTAACCCACTGAAGTCAGTGGAGTTATTCTGGAGTATATCCATGTAATGAGAGGAGAGTTGGGCCCTATATTGTTACTTATTTGAGGTACAGTAACACCAGAGGGTCCCCACTGAGATCAAGCCCCATTGTGCTAGATAGTGTACAGGCCCTGTCCTGAATTGCTGACAATCTGGACAAGGCAGGGAAAGGGTGCGGGGGAATGACTTGCCCAAGGCTACCAGTTAGGGCAGGGACTGAACTATGCATAGAACCCTGATTCCCAGTCCAGAGCCCCATGCCTCTCTCAAAGCTGCTTGTTGTGATAATCCTGCTCCTGCTTGGTCTGAATCCTGGATTTTTCATACCACTAACTTGAGGCATCCATTTATAAAAAGCTTTAGCTATTTGTGTAATTGTTCCTGGACAACCAGCTGCTCTGTCTTCCACAGGGCTCAAGCTATTTGAGGAAAAGTGAGGCCCACCTATCAGTGCAGCGTTTGGACTTCGTGTCTCTTCCCCGTCCTCTGATGCATTCATTACACATCTGTCCCCGCATATGACAAATAGTGTCCCATTCCAAGAGAGCGCGACACTGTTGCCACTTTTCTAAGTGTTACGTTTCCTTTCAGCAACTCCCGCCCTTGCCAAAATGGAATGTTCAGCCAGCTCAGTGCAGCCACTTTCTGTATTTCCCAAGGCTTGCTCTCCGCTGACCAAGTAGCGTGAGGTGAACTTTGGCAAACTCTCGCCCTCTAAGCATCTTTCCTCCTCTTCCCCCATTCCCTCCAATGAGAGATGGACAGTTGGCTTTGTGCTTGATTTCCAAAACCACGACAACCCCAGCACAGTTGGCTGTTATCTCTCTCCCTCTGCTACTGTGATATTGCAGTGCAATGGAATCCATGACCCATGAATCCAATGTGCCTAGATAATCAGGAGATGGGTGTAAGAGCTGGGCTTTTCAAAGGGGCCAAAGGGAGTTGGGCCTAAGCGAACAGGGTGCCTTCTGAAACTTCCAGCCAATGTTTCTAAAGTACTGCATGTGGGGATATCACAAGTCTGTGTACAGCTCCTAACACAATGGGGACCTGGTCCATGACTAGGGCTCTTAAGTGCTACAGTAACACAAATAATGCATAGTAATCACTTCACTTCCATGGCACTAGTCTGGTTAAAACCCTACCTCTAACTGTGGAAGTATGGAGGAAAGGGGAGTGGTAGGAAGCTTGTACTTCCCGAAGAGGATAGTGAGACCAATGGTGATGCTTATTAGTTCCCGCCCCAGAAACGAAATAGATTTTTAAAGCAGTTATTGTGAAAGCTAAAGATTTGGCCCCTGGACCTCATAGCCATGATGAATGAGAAGATTTGGAAGCTCATCCATAAATGAAATGTGGCCGAATGTGGAATTATTGATAACCTTTGCCCTGAACTATAAACTTTTGCTTCTTACGGCATCCCTGAACAATTGTCAGAAGAGGTAGGAAGCTTCACAGCTCAGCAAAATGCAGATACAGCAGTTGGCTCGCTGTATCTATCTGTATGAAAAAGTTAAGTTAGTTATTTTCTGTTTGAAAGGAAAGGGTCTGGCTAATAAAATAAGAAAACATAATTGTACAAATACCTTTATGACTACAATACTCCAGATATGCAGAAATAATATCAATTAAAAAGACCCCACACACATAAAATAAAGAAAATACACTAAAGTCTGAGTTTGAAAGAACTTTTCATAAGCTTTGGGGGTCAATAGGGCTAAAAAACATGGTATAAAGTCAGTGATACAATAAACCAAATGAGTAGGTGTTTCTGAAACATGCTGGGTTGGCAGTTCTGGAGGTCTTAGTGCTCTCTTTATTCAGAAAATTGGTACAAGCCGCAGTGCAAGTGCCATACCGTCCTGCTAGTGAGTATCAGTCTTGATATGGTGGATAATGAATCACATATGGATGGGAGGCTGGTTATCTACATGACTAGTTGATTGCTCTATGTTAAAACGGCAAAGTTTAAAAAAAACGGGGTGCAGTTTAGTGCCAATATTGATGGGGTGATGTGTACACCTGTGCACTAGGAAATGGATTTAAATCACCACATGTCATAGGTTCCTGATGCAGCCCTCATGTGACTGCTGGACCTCAACAGTCTCAGCCAGACTTCAAGCACAGATCAGGAGGTGAAAGGCTCAGCATTTCCATACTGGTCTTTTCGGTTATGTAGCCTCCTAAATTAGGGACCGACTGAAAAGAAAGGTAGGCTTCAAAAAAGCCAGGAGTCACACTTTTCCTAGAGAAGGTAATGCGTTCTTCAAGAGTAATCTGAAACCGTTTCTTTATCCACTCCTAGAAAGGAATAGTTGTGTCAGCTGTTATCCCTTTATGTGATAAGCATGCAGTGAGGAGGCTCCTATCTAGAACCAGGCAGAAGCAATGCGTCAACTTTTGATAATGGGAGGGACATGTATTTTGAACCCACTTCCTGCAAAAAAAGAAATAAAAATATAAACCGTGGCAGAAATCGGGGGCGGGGGCATGACCCCATGTGCCTTCCCACACATCGCTTCTGGAATCAGGGATAATGAAGAGATCAGTTGTAAATTCTTGAATATTGTCAAAGGCAGGGTCTTCTTCAAAGCAGAGAAAACCAGAACCTCCAATCTGAACCCCTTCAAATCTGGGTCGGGAGAGTGGGGATTTGGGATAAGCCTCTAAATTCATCCCCATGCTGCTTTTTCCCATGTTAGATCCAAAACGGTGAGGCCTCCTTGCATGAATTTTCAGCTCAAAATTGTGCACATCTTGTGAGCCCAGCTCTCAAGATTTCAGCATCATCCTACATGAACAACAAACTTAACCTCAACATTGTGTGGCTCTTTACCTGAGCACTCTCTCTTTGGTCCATTTGTGCTTTAAATGTAGGGATGAGCAGACTTTTGTTGCTAATTGCAAACAGGGCCTGCTTGGGTGGGTTTGAGAGTTTGACTTGAACATTACTGGTTCTCACTCCATTTATAGCTTGAAAACAGGAGCAAAAAATGGGCAGAGAGGAAAGATGGAGAGAGAAACCCAGGGTGGAAAAATGTAGCATATTATAGCAGTGTGAAAAACCAATAGAGAGAGGCTGAGAGAAAGACTGCAGGGGAGGGAAGAGAAATTCTGATGGAAAAAATAAATTCAGGTTATAGACATTGAATACAGGGCTCCCAGGAGGGGCAGTCAAGCTTTTCTGGAATTCTTCTGTCCCTAACACACAACACAGGCATCCATTACATTCAGTCAAAAGCACATTCTTTTCTGCCAGCCTTCAAAGAGCTTTGAGTTTAAACTAGAAGGGGAAAGGTTAATGATTTCAAACTAGGTTTTATTAACCCATAGCCGGAGAGGAAGGACGGTCTTGTGGTTGCAGCCTGGACAGGGACTTAAAGGATCTACATTCAATTCCTGGCTCTGTCACAGACTTTTTGTATGACCTGGAGCAAGTGGCTTAGGCCCTCGTTCAGAACAGCTGTTCAGCACCTGTCGAGGATGTGCCTCAATGCTCTTCTGGATAAGACTGTCTTCCTGAACTGGAGCCTCCAGGTCTGCTGCTCCACCCGTGACACGGGGCTAATAAAAATATCTTTCACGCGTTTTCAGGGTTTTCTATTTAGATTGTAAACTCTTGAGAGGCGGAAGACTTGTCATTCATGTTGTGTTTGAGCAGTGCCTAGCACAACGGAGCACCGATTTTCATTGGGACCTGTAGGCATTATTGTAAATCCAATAAATAACAATAATAATTGTAAACTGTTAACGTAAGGTTCATGTAAAGTCCACCTGACCTTGCCGATGGTGGAGTGTCATTTCCCTTCCTTCCCATCCCTATAGAATATAAAGTGGTTGCACTTTAAATGAGGGAACATAGGTACATTTGGATAATATTGATAAGAAAAGGACAGTTGATTCTCTCTTTTATATTATAACTCTGAGATTTGTTTGAATATCCTCAATTCCCCAATACTCCTTGTTTACCATCAGAGCACCTGTAGTGATAGCTAACATTAGGAGAAGACGAATATTGACTTTTTTTATTTTACTTGTGTTAAAATGTATACTATAAAGAGATATGGAAACATGGACTATTTCCTGGGTGTGTGTAGATGTATAGTAGCCCCAAGTTTTTTTATTCTAACTTACTATCATTATAGCCATTTTTAATAAACCAACATCATGTAAGAACATAACGGCCATACTGGGTCAGACAAAGGTCCATCTAGCCTAGTATCCTGTCTTCCGACAGTGGCCAATGCCAGGTGCCCCAGAGGGAATGAACAGAACAGGAAATCATCAAGTGATCCGTCCCCTGTCGCCCATTCCCAGCTTCTGGCAAACAGAGCCTAGGGACACCATCCCTGCCCATCCTGGCTAATAGCCATTGATGGACCTATCCTCCATGAACTTATCTAGTTCTATATCAAATAGATTTCTGACCAGATAGCATAGTCTGTGTCATTTACTCAGTTCACAGCACAGGTGCGCTCTGCTTCTGTTATAAATGACAACGAATTGGGACAGTGACAGTAATATAAAAGCAACTTCCACAGTAGTCATATGGCCAAATATTAAGGGTTGTAAGGGGATTGTCATGGTTCATTGTTTGGTGGCATGAAAGGGCCGAATGGGAGGATGTAGAATGTCATATTAGCATAGTTGTTTTGCAAGTGTCGAAGTTAACAAAACTCAGTTTTCAAAGGCCAGACTAGACCATTATTTTAACAAAAGAAAATCACAGTTGAAAGTGCATCCTTAATGGCTGTGGAAATTCATTAGCATGTAAATCCTGACAATGAATGGTGGATCTATTTTTTCTCCTTCCAAACGGTTTTATTAAGATAGTCTTCACCATCTGGGCAGGTAAGCCCTGAAAAAGACTGGAATTGGCATAGTTATAAGAGATTCTCTTGGAATTAAGCACAGGAGGAGTTTCCTTTGAAAATTCCGGCATGAGGCTTTAAAAGCACAATGCCAGGTCTAGTCTGAATATGAACTTCTGTTGAAACACATAATGGACTTGGCAAAATCTGAAGCAAAAGTAATACTTGAATGATTCAGCCCATCGTTTATGCGAGCGCCCATGCACACACACAACCTCCTCTCCCAACCCCCCGAAGAAATTACTTTTCTCTTGTAAAGCATTCCATTAGGAAAACAGAAAAAATATTCTTAGTTGTAAACTTCCTCAAATAAGAACTACAATCCCTCTATAGACAGCACACTGGCTGCATGACTTTCCCCCTGTGATGATTAAAGCAGTGCAAACACGTGTCCAGAAGCTCACCTGGGAAAGTCAAGCTAAGTTTAAAACTCAGTTTGCAAGTTTTACTGGTTTGCAAAATACAAATGGACATAATAAAGTTCAGTGGGGGGAAAACAACAGTGAAAAATATTGTTCAGGGCTCACAAACGTTGCATCCAACCACACATGAAATAATTGAGAGTTACAGAACTTGTTCTGATAACCTTTCTTCATAAAGTGGTGGGATATAAATCTAAATGAATGCTAATGAAAGGTACCAGTAATGTCAGTGACCTCTTTTGTGCTAAGACTGCCAGTTGTTGTAGGTTGTGTGATATAGACAACTGTTCATCAGGAAATACACTTGAGAAGACCAACTCATTTGCTGTCCTCTGTGAAATGGTAACATTGGATCACAACTTGATTTGATTTAAATTTGAACTGGTGACAGAGGTGAAATTCTCCATTCCCCCATTACCATTCTCCTTAGCTATCTTTGCTTCTTAATGAACATTTTATCATTGTGTTACATTATACATTTGTCTAACTCGCAAAACCTTCACCTTCGCAATTAAAAGTGCTATTTAGAGGCCTAGATCCTCCCTACCCCAAACACATTTTATTTCTTCTTTCACTTTCAGTGTCTTTTAGAACATCTATGAGTGGTCTTTTAGGCCTTTACCACTTTCTCCTAGTTCTTCAGCGTAAAT
The DNA here is from genome assembly GCF_011386835.1 of Chrysemys picta bellii. NCBI lineage: Eukaryota > Metazoa > Chordata > Testudines > Emydidae > Chrysemys > Chrysemys picta. Next base: position 92,700,866 of record NC_088799.1, read on the forward strand.
TCACATATGCTGTGAAAATCTGGTTTCTAGTTCTGACTCTGCTATTGGCCTGCTAGGTGAGTGTCAGCAATTAATGTCACTGCCTGGTGCCTCAGTTTCCCCATCTGTAAAATGGGGATAATGAAACTGACCCAAAGCACTTTGAGATCTACTGATGAAAAGTGCTATGTAAAAGAGAGGTATTATTATTATTACTACTTAGGGTGCTTCTATGGCCCCCTTTGCTGTAGTATCTGAGCAACTCACAATCTTTGCTGTAATTATCCAGTGAAGTATGGTGATGCCATTATCCCCATTTTACAGATGGGGAACTGAGGCTCAGAGAGATGAAGTGACTTGCCCAAGGCCACACAGTAAGTCTGCAATAGATCAGGGAAATGAACTCTATCACACAGTTCCCAGGCTAGCACCTTAACCAATGGACTGTCCATCCATTCTACCACTACCTATGTTGTGAAGTGGCATCTGCAGCGTTAACTGTCAAGATGCATCATGGAGACATTGGTAGCAACTCCACAGTTAAGTCTAAGGCTTGGTCTACACTAAACCCCCAAATCGAACTAAGGTACGCAACTTCAGCTACGTGAATAACGTAGCTGAAGTCGACGTACCTTAGTTCGAACTTACCGCCATCCAGACCCGGCAGGCAGGCTCCCCCGTTGACTCCGCGTACTCCTCGCGGCGAGCAGGATTACCGGAGTCGACGGGGAGCACTTCTGAGTTCGATTTATCGCGTCCAGACAAGACGCGATAAATCGAACCCAGAAGTTCGATTGCCTGCCGCCGAACCAGCGCGGTAAGTATAGACAAGCCCTGAGGTACCACCAGGACTCGTATCTCTGAGTCACTCTTTAATGACTGAATTTACTCTTCATATTTGGCACACCAGATCTTTAGAGGACAATTGGGTTTTTTATGTGACTGTTTTTATTGAAATACTTGCTAACTTGGGTTGAGGAAAAATTGAAAACTTGAGTTGAGATTCTGGCTTGAGTGGGGAAAACACAATTTGATCCCATTCTTTTCCCATTCCCTAGCGGACACTTGACCATGGCAGAAGAGGCAAGTTTGGCTTGCTTGGTTTGAGAGGGACAAGACTCATGATAAACCTGTTGTTTTCTCCCCACTGAACTTTATTATGTCCTGTTGTAGGTTAAAGCTATGTATTCATGGGAACTTGTCCAGCATCAGTGTTAGGTTTGGCTCTTGCCGTGACTGTAAGTCGTTCACTTTCATATGCACCAAATTCACGAATTGATAAAATGCAAATGTAATTAAATGCTTAAGGAATGTGTAGTTAAATCATCACACACATGTACATAAATTGTGCTGATCCATTTTACTGTGAAACATATCCTTCTTTATTATTATAAATGAATCTCTAATGCAGCTCATGCCAACTCTAAATGAATGCCATTCTTTTTCATTAGGTAGCTCTTTAAAATCGATAATGTTTTTTTTAAGGGAAAGCTTTGGCCGTTACTAATTTAAATCTCATTAACTTTTGACTTGATTTTTTGAGGTTCAATTTGAACAACAATTTTTCATTTAGATATGAAGCTACAGGTGACGTGTAATTTCATTTAAAAACCCAGGGTAGGCAGGAATAATGTTGGGCTAGCAGTAGTTTAGAGAGCATGAAGTGTGGACTGTTTTGTGACAGGTTTATGCTTGTAATCCCCCTAGCATGCAGCATCCATAAGTCAGTGGAACATCTATCCCCTAGCAGTCCAGGCTGGAAAATCTCTTTTTACTGCAAAATATTCCTGATTTGTGTTTGAGAGAGAGAGAAGACTGATGGATCCACTAGCCCTTCGCCCCTTCCAAGCCATGCCCCCTACACTTTGGTCTTTCAGTTGCAGTGGGACCCTGCTGAGATATGTCCCATAATTGAGAGAGGTTGCATACCCTCTGTGCGGTACCAGGAATCTTATCCACACCTGTGCAGCAGAAGCAAACTTATACAGGGTCCTTATGTCTGCAGAGTAGGTTTTTCCTCTTTGAAGAACGACTCGCAAGTGGCAGGACTAATAGCAACCGTGTCTTTAATAAAGCTTTTTGCTATCTTAAGCTTGTAGCTCATCACAAATGAGGTTATATTTTCCGACATCCATTACCTAGGGCGCACTGATCCATCCCTGAGAAAGAGAAACTTCAGCTCTCATCACTTTTGATGACATATTTTTTGAATATTTGGTTTTAAACTATGGCAAAAAATTATATTATAAAGGGTTATGCTGCCTTAGGCAGGCTGTCATGGAGACTGAAAATTTAGCACAGCTTTTCAAAATACCGGTTGGCTGGAAGGGTAGTTCTGGCACCCTATTATTTCCCTTGCATAAAAATTAACACATCACAACCATTGGTTACTTTCAATGATGTGGAATCAAATGCCTCTTAAGAGAGATTATAAAATGAGATTTGCAGAAGCTTAGAAGAATTCTTAAAATTGACAGCTTGACACAACATGATTTCAGATTATGCGAAATCTGACATAAGTATGTGTATGCTGTTTGCAAGGAATTCTTTTCAAAGTCATCATGTTGGAAATATTTACAATGAAGGAGTAATAATGTCTTTAATATGCAAATCGTTTTAATTGCATTTATTACACTGTCAAGCCTAAGATGAAATATCATTTCTTTCACAAGTGACATGAAAAATTAAAGAAAATGATTGCTTTCATGTCACTTGTATTTCAATAATTAAAAAAAAAAAATCAAGTGTTTTCTCCATCCGTGGAGAAGTTCTTCTCTATCTCAGCAATTTTCCTTCAAAAGAGTTTGGCTGACATTTACAATTTTTTAATTTTCTATTTTATATCCCTATTTACGTCTCTTTCTCTCCCCTTTCCCAATGTTACAGCATAGATGTGCTTCCCAATCTAGTAGGGCCTGACTCTGCAATGACAATTTAATAGCTTTTCTGGTTTACTTTAAACAAGGGAAACACTTGTGGACAGCAGAAAGGGAGTAGGAGAGAGTTGAGCTCTGGCAGTTCCATGAGTGATCAACTCCTGCTGACCTCAATGGGAGTTGAAGGCTGCCAACACCTCATAGGAAGCTTGCTGCAGCACCTTTTAGGACTGGACCTGTTGTTTATAGATGAGACAGCCGATCCTGCTGCCATTGAATTCACTGGGGGTTCCATTAACCTTAATAGAAGCAGAATTCACTGGGAGTTCCATTGTTCCATTAACCTTAATAGAAGCAGAATTAAGGCCTGATTTTTGTAGCACAGAAATGTGTGTATTTTCCAATTTGTTATATTCCTTTCTGAAACTTTTCAGCGCCTTTTTCTCTGAAAGAGCCACAAGCTCGAGGCTCGGTACTACTTATCTAACCTACCCATGCTAATAGCCATCCTCCTCTTTTCTCCCAAATACATGCCCTCAATCAGTCATTTCCACTTCCTTCTACTCAGCTGAGAACATTATATGATTGTGCTTGGGTTAAGAACCAAGAAGTGAAATTTATTAGAAACTGAGCACTCTCCTCTCAGTGTCCAAGCCAAGTGTGGCTAGTCAGTACAAATAGTGAAAAGCAAATTAGATTATTAAAACTGACAGAATTTTTTCAATCTCCTGCATTATCAGGAATACAGGTAAATAGCTTTTTCAGTTTTATTTTCAGCATCTTTTTAATTTGAGCAGTGAGGCCTCAAATAATGACTCGGTGACTGATGCCGCAAGTGCAGAATGAAACTGCAGATAATAGGCTGGGATGTATCATGAATGAAACGTTAAAAACCAAGTGCTTGTATAGATATAAAGAATCCCATGGTACTTTTCACAAGCATTGGGTTTGGCCTGGTGTCCTAAATTTAAATGCCCCCTCCTCCTCCTCTTCCCCTTCCCCTGCTGTGCAGTATACTGACATCCTAACCCCACAGAGGTGGCTCCATGCTTTGTAAAGTGCTTTGATATCCTTCGGGATGAAAGGAGCTATATAAATAAAATACAATTGCTGCTGTTTGTTTTATATTGCTGCGAGCTAGAAACAACTTATGTATTAATAAGTGTAGTTAGTCACTTTTGCTTTACTAATAAATGATACACTCCAGCTGCCAGTCTTGTCATGTGGCTCATTAAGTTACACAAGTGTGTGAAAGATGCCATACATATTTAATAACTATTGCCATTGTTGGAGGAGGGCAGAAAATGCCAGGAGCATAATTATGATAGTGCATATGTCTTTGAAAAGAACAAACCCTAACTAGGTAAACAATCAGATACATGTACTAAAGGATGTATTTGGGAATATGATACAGAAAACATACTGTACTGGGCATTGAACAGTTATGCAGGCCAATATGCAAATATTTATTGCATAGTGGCTCTAATTAAAAGATAACAAAGGCAACAGTTGTTATTCTGTAGTAATTGTCCAAACCAGTACAGATTGGGGTGGTTTTCTTCCCATATCTATAAAGCATCTGTGTACTTAAGTTTGAAAGGTTTTTAATTTAGATTAAGGAAAACAACAAGAAGGAACCTAAGTATCCACAAGAGAGAGCACTGTGAATGGTTGGCTATGTCTGCACAACATGCTAGAAGTGTGATTCCCCTGCTTACATCCATGTCCTTGAGCTAGCTCTTATGGAGTAGTGTGAGTATAACTAGCAGTGTAGCTGCAGGAGCATGGGTAGTGACAGCTGAGTACACACCCACTGATTGCAGGTAGGTTTGTATTCAGCATGCCTAATCTGTGCCTCCCACTACCGCTACCTGTGCTATCCCGGCTGTACTGCTAGTTATACTCTGGCTCATCGAGGTAGAGCAATTATGTGTATATGAGCAGGGGACTTTCACTCCTACCGTAGCTCACAGTGTAGACATAGCCGTAGTGTGTACTTTTATAACAAACTGCTGCAATCTTGAGAACAAAATGGCTACCGTCTCAGCACAGGTAGAATTCTTAGAAATTTAAAGATGCAGTACACAACAAAGTACAATATACCTCTTGCAAGTTTGAGAGCTGATGCTGTAGTATTTACTACAGACAAATCATAATGTTACAACCTATATCATACTTTAAAGAAAAATAGATTATATGCTGAAAACATACTTACCATATATTGTAAATGGAAAAGATACATTGGGTACAGAACATAAAATTACGCTGTAGGTTGGCAGATACAGCTTTAATATAGGCCTGTATTATGAAATGTTTCATGACAATACAGAAACATCATTTTCCACAGTGATTTTCCTTCATATTGCCTATCATACATTTTAAGAATATTATAATGTCTTACAATTGGAATAATTTTATATTTGTGTAATTTGTACAGAAACTTGTATAGTTGTTAAATTTGTAACGTCGTCTATGTCTTATTCTGAAGCCACTTGTGTGTTTAGAACACATTATTGGCATTTACTTTTTGATCAAATAATCCTCTAAAAATTCCGTTCCCTATTGTCCAATAAAGGCTAATATTGCTTTGCTTTGTAAGTGTTCAGTCTCAGGAAATGAAATTATACATGTTCTGTCGCTGTGAAAGGGAATTTCAGATTTAAATTCTACTGCATACATGCAGCTAATGGATTAAAATGAGAGAGAAAATTACAACTTAGGTTGGATCTTGGGTCATCACCTTTTCAAGCAAAGGTCTACCTGTCATGCAAGTGGAAATGCTAATTGGCTGACTGCCACTGAAATTATCTCTGCCGGATGATGGAAGGAATGGCACGAACAACAGTAAAATTGTAAGTGTGATTAAAGATTCAAAGTCAAATGCTTAGTGACAAAGAAAAGGACTGGAGTTAGTTGAATTTCATCACAAATGAATTCAGATGAATATAACCTCTGGTTTTGTTTTCCTGTTCATGAACAGATCCTAACTTCAACTCATGTATTTGTTTTCCCCAAGTATTCACCAAATAGTTTGTGAATGTATAGGATGAAAATCGTTGATCCAAAGTGTTCACTCTGTCTACTGTATTCACTATTTATGATATGGGACTGGTTGCCTAGGTTATATGGTATTGTTTCCACTCCCTGGTTGGATGGCTGAAACCTTTAAAGCAGGAGAATAAGGAATAGTGATAATAAGCAACATATATGACATAATGAACAATGAATACTCTTGCTCCCATGCAGATATGGGTTGTCAGCTGAAGAATTAACCATTTCCCAAGCATTCCTCTGAACAGCAATCCATATACATGAATGTTTACAAATAACTCATAAAGGACCTGAATGTGATTGGACTGAACAGGAATTTGGGATTAGAACAAATGCTCATGAACAGGTGTCCCACTGCATAGCTGCCTAAAATCTTCTACCCTATCCACAAACACCATGTTGCTGATCCACAAGGCTTAAGTGGTGCAGAATGCAGAAGGGATGAGAGAAACTGCATGAGCTGTTCAGACAGTCACGGATCCCCAGGGCGCAGGTTGCTCCCTCCAACTCATCCCTGTTTCCTCCCAGATCAGGACAGAGCCATGATAGTGGATATATGCCACTGAAGGTTTCCTCTAGGCAGGTAATGGAATTACACGAAATGTGAATTTGGTCCCATATATTCAACAGGGAATATACCTGCCTACCCTAATCCAGATTCCAGGGGAACATGCTCTACCCCGAATGATCATTCAACTCAAACTATCCATACGCTCCAAAGACAAATAGAAAAATAAACTGATTAGTTGCATAAAGAATAGTCCCTCTGCCCCAGGGGACAAGAAAATTAATAGTTTCACTCTCCTCTCATTTTAAATTCTTATTATTACCCACTCCCCGGGACTGTATTGTTTCCTGCTGAGAATAGTAGGCAGTGTACTACATGGAGCTTCCTAATTGTGTGATTACTTGAGACTGCAGCAACCTGATCTGGGACCCACGTTTCCATTTGCTTTACCTTCAGTAACGTTATTCAAAGGGACTCTAATGGAAAGAGGCTCATCAATTATTGAAATGAATTCAGCTTTGTTTCCAAAGTTTGTATAATGCCAACAAATTGAAATTGGACAAATGAACCCCCCGCTCCCTGGGTTCCTGTGACTGGCTGGAGAATATCAAAACTAGTGCAGAGAATCTGCATAAAGAGACGTCATACAGTCAGCAGCACTTACAAAAATAACCGTCTACACCTCCAGTTATAAGAGCACATTCCCTGGTATTGATCCCTGCCTGGAGTTTTCAGTGAGACAGTTTCTATTCATAACTACACTTGAATATGTTCAGGCTGCTTTTCTTATTTTCTCTGTGTTTTTTGTTTTGTTTTTATGGTTCATTTGTTCCTTACAATTGCTCTGATCACCCTTTCTTTTACTCTGGAAAAGAATACAAGAAACGTGAGCATCTCTCTCTAGTTTGGCCAGTGATGTTAGTGTGCATAAAAGCGGCAAAGAGATGGTTGGGCAGATTGAGTGCGGAATTATCTTTACTACATTTGCTTGAATTTACTCTTTGGAATACATTACCCAGGGTGATTCTACTGACTTCTTCAGGGCTGATCTTTGTCCTTTTAGTTTCACATAGAGCTAGTAAAAAAAGGTAAATATTGGCGAAAAAGTTTGGGATCACTTTTGTTTTGCAGGTTTAGAAAGCAGTACAATTTTTCCTTTATTCATTTTTGTGACTGCTTTTTATCAAAATTTTCAGATATGAAAATGTTTGGATTCAATTTTTTCCCCCTGTTTTTCCCTCTCCAACTCTCTCTCTTATTTTCTTAATTCTAAAAAAAAAAAGGCCATTTTCCAACAACAAGCAAAATAACTTTTCAAAATTGACTAGCTCTAGTTTACATATTGCAGTGAAAGGTCTCACAAGCAATTCTGACTATAGTGATGCATTACATGGACATACTGATTATGGAGCATAGACAGATTTTTATTTTGTAGCTACACAATCAGACTGGGCCAAACTGTGGAGCAGAGGCTCGGAAGCCCTAGCAGAAGCCTCAAGGCTGCAGTATCTGCCCTATAATTTTTCTGCTGTGGCCTTGCGGGGGAGGAAGGATGATCCACTGGAGACGCTATTGGCCAGGGATTCAGGAAACCCAGGTTTAATTCCAAACTCAGCCACAGACTTTTTTTTTTTTTTTTTACAACCTTGGGCAACTCACTTAATCTTCCCTGTGCCTCAATTCCCCATCTGTAAAATGGGGATAATATTTCCCTGCCTCTTAGGGGTGCAGGGAGGATAAAATCCATTAATGGTTGCAAAGCACTTAGATACATTGATGATAATGTCAGTGCAATTATGTAGCTTGGATTAATTTTAACCCCTCACGTGCCGATAGCCCATTTTCAATAGGATTCTCCTGGACTATTCATTTTTATTAGAATATTATAAAAATCTATAGAGAGATTCTTGGGACCTCTCTATTGAAATCAATCTTGCCATGGTCTGGATTGGCTTGTCCCAATTTTAGATCAGATATGATTGTGCTCCCTCATGGATTCCTTTGTAGGACTGAGTCACTAGTGATCACTTTATATTCTGAAGGCCGTCTTTAGAGTGAAGACGGTTAACGACTTCTTCAAAGTGAAAGTTTAAATTAGGATAGGTGGCATCTCAGGCAGGCATCTCATAAACATTCTAAGATACCTGATGACCCTCCCGTTGTCCCCAGGTGTTAGAATTCAATGTCTAAAATAAAAAAGTTGTGTTCTCTAATTCCGTTAAAAGAAACGAATGATTGAAGATTTGTGTAATAAACCAGCTTCACGTTTTATAGTAAGTCATTTCTGGATTAGAGCTGGGTGAATAATGCAAATATATTTTCCTCAAATATTCATTCAAATTGTTTATTGAAGTCCCTTCAGCCATACTTTGGAGTATGCTTTCCATGAACATTTGAGATCTAGTTTGTTTGTGGAAAGCAAATTCAGTATTCTCACTGGAAATTTTGGTGGTTCATCCAGTCAAGGCAGGGAGGTTCCGTGAACCGAAAAAGATGCTAAATTGATAGGATCATTTTTTCATTGTGAAGAATGTGCTCTATTAGGTATGTGTGAACAAAGCCTGGGCAATACATTTGTTTTTTTAAAAATAGTTCTAGGTCTCATAGCTCCAACACAGTGTGTCTGATTATCGTGATACCTTCCAAAATCAAATCAAATCCTTCTTTGGGCATACAGTACAGAAAGGAAATCTCTGGTGGAAGAAGTTGTTTTAGAAAATTACAAAGGGGACTCAAAACTGGGCTTTGAATAGACTCAGTCCTGCGCTTCGGAGTCACTTTTGGGACTTCATAAAGTATACAAAAACATAAGGAAATGGAACATAGTTCCTTATTTCTAGGTGACCTATTTGTGTAGTTTGTTTTTCAGTGTGCCTTTTACATTATTTGATAACGTTGTGTCAGCCGTACAGAGGCGAGCCATTAAACTAAATATTTTAAAACAACCAACTATACAGTACACAAGCTCTAACCTCTCTCCCATTTATTTTAACATACCAAATTGGAAACTGATTACAAGATCAAAACTGTCCCATCTGTTAATTTGGGATGCGGATCTGCATTTTAAACTGCTGCTTTTTGGCTCTCTCTTTTTTTTTTTTCATTGCTAAGGATACAAATCAGCTCAAAACCAACAGCACAGCATCAGAGGGAGAGTTCAGTTCAGGTCGATCTGTCTCCAGAACATCTGATTTAGAAGAGGAAGAAAAGATTGTTATGAGACCAGCCAGAGACTCCCTTTCCACAACACAATGTATTTCAGAACTCCCTGTCTCAGGCACACTTTTACCTGCCAGCTCCCATTTGCTTTTCTCTCCATCAGCAAGTATTCTTGAAAATCCCTGTGATAAAATGCCATGTGAAAAGCTGGCATTGGAACCATCAATTTGCCCAGCAGATCTGACAAGTGCGACTGTACGAAATGTCCTTGGCCAGTAATGTCAACTGACCCTACTGCTATATTTTATTTTTCAAGAGGAATTTCCAAGTTCAGATCTCATGAATATGCACAACTCCCGGAAGCTGAGAATTCACCGATGTTCCAAAGCTGGACTTTGATTTTCAGATTGGTCATGTGTGTCTAATATGTGCCGCCTTTAGCATGTTGCATAAAAGACTAGATGGCTCCTAGCCCTGCGTGATTGCAGAGGTGGGGGCAGAGCGGGCACAGGAAGGAGGCTGCCCCCTCATTTTGGACCCACGGCGCTGTGTCTTTTACAACCCCAAATGGAATTTTGGGTGTTCAGCACAAGGCCTGATTGAAAAATGTCTCTCAACTTTTTAACCAACATGGAACTTGGTTTTCAGTTATGCTAATTTTGCAAGAAGTGTTTGATTTCTTTGAAATTGAGTTTTCATTGGAAATGTCAAACACTTTCATTTCATTGGAATTTCCCTGAAAGGAAAATTTGCTTTGTTTTGTTTTGTTCCCTGACCCCCTGGATTCAACACCTTCGAAAAATCAGGCCCTATATATTTTTCTCCCTCAGGTCTCTCTCCTTTTATGATAGGTAATCTCATATCTCTAGCAACTCTTCACTCCATAAATATAAAGACCACTTCCTACAGCAATTACCGGACTTAAACAATCCTATTAAGTAGCCCCCATAAAATTGTGTTTGAACTTTAACTAAGGACTGTCACTATTGGGCAACTTATTTTGACTGATTCCTTTTGTGGCCACTTAAAACATTTCATTACTGTCTTCTTTTCCTTATGTGCTTAAATGCTATAAAAGTCTAACATGTTGATATATTTAGCATCTATTTCTCTCTCCTGTTACTAGTGTAAAGGCTTCTCCAAACAATTATCCAGCTTCTCTTTCTGCTTGTGTTTATGTATGTGTATCTACAAGCACAGAACAATTTTTTCAAACATTAATTATTCCAGTTTTATCTGACAAATTTAAAATATTTCTCTTTTCTAGACTGAGCATTAATATTTGGAATGTGAGCAGTTTTGCACTGTTATGGTTTGTTAGCTGGTCAAAAACTGGAGTAACTTCTGCAACATCTTTCATGTAAATTTTGGCCCTTTTTGTTGAAATGTGAAGTTTTAGATGAAAAAAAATTTCAGCCAGGTTCTCTGGGCAGATGTGTCCATTTCTGTGCCCTGATTGACTGACCATACGATCTCACTCAATGTGAACACTTGCACGTGTGAAATTAAAGTGCGTTCTTTCTGAATGCCGCAGCGTTGGAATTATGCAGCATTTGCACCATTTGACATTCACAAATAGTTGTACCAGTAAAACTCAGTTGCTCAGTTATTGATGACAAGCACACACAAATGGGGGTGAGCACAGGTGAACTCCAAGCTTTTGCGGGGTGGGGTAAGGACAGTGTTTTGGTTTTCTGTTTGTACAGCACCTAGAACAAGGGGGGTTCTGATCCAGGCCTGGACTCCTAGGACTATCATACTACTAATAATAAATCATAACTATTATTCAATTTTAAATTCAAATAGGTTGTTAAAGAAAAACTTGTGCATAATTCACCCACCTCTAATCCTAGAAAAGGTATTTTTTCCCTAAGAAGCATAGAAGGTGAATCTCTAAAAATGCTATCATCTTATATGGAAATATTTTTTCATTTATTGTATTTGTGTCCCTTTCTGTTGAAATGCAATTTCAAATGAGAATATAGTCAGAGGAAAAGCCAATATTACCTGAAATAAAAATAGCATCAAACTGTAGCTCATTAAATCACGTCTGACCAATGCTGCATAGAAAAGAAACATCACTGATTTCTATCGCGTGGCTATTGTGTTTTCTCCTCTTTTCCTCACTGCTTGACGTGTCTGGACTGGCACCTCTCGTGCTGGTAAAGGCAATACTCTTGAATGCTCTTCAATGCCACCAGTGAAGCCTTTTGTTATCACTCTTTCCCTTTTCCCCCTTAGCTCTTGACCAGCTACTTGTAATTTCACTGATCATAGCTGTGATCGCTGTTATTCAACAAAGGAGCTTTAAGATGGGTTGTTCTCAAGCTGTACAACCCGAAGCCCAAGTTCCTCCGTGCACAGAATACTTCCTCTTAAATAGCATCTTCTAAAATCCTGGGACTACTCACGTCCCTTCTCTATTTAGATTGTAAACTCTTTGAGGCAGGGATAACATCTCTCTATGTATTGATACAGCCCTGTAACAGGGTGGCACCCACCTCTCATGAGCACCTCCTTCAGTCTGTGATGACCCCTTCCGGCAGCTTCTAGTGCAGGGATCGGCACCTTTGGCATGCGGCCCGCCAGGGAAATCCGCTGGCGGGCCAGGCCGGTTTGTTTACCTGCAGCGTCTGCAGGTTCGGCCATTCGCAGCTCCCACTGGCCGCGGTTTGCACATCCCTCGGCCCACACCGCTTCCCGCAGCCCCCATTGGCCTGGGACGGCGAACCGCAGCCAGTGGGAGCTGCAATCGGCTGAACCTGCAGACGCTGCAGGTAAACAAACCGGCCCGGCCTGCCAGCGGCTTTCCCTGGTGGGCCGTGGGCCAAAGGTTGCCGATCCCTGTTCTGGTGACTCAGTCCTCCGACCAAGTCACACAGTCTGTATGGAACAACTCAAACAGACCCCTGCCGGGGTATTAGTCCAACGAAGTCTTTAAGCACTCTTGACCCTGGTAGGGGGCTGTGCCCCCAGGGCTTCTCCCTGGAGACTCTTCACCCACTTTGGTCTGTTCTGACCCCAGCTGTCCAGCGCGGCCTCTTAACAGTTCAGATCTACTTCAAGAGGGTTATCACTGCCCAATTGTAGGCCAGTTCCTCGGTGGCTTATTGGAGGGGGGCGGGCCTGGATCCACCCACTAGTCCAGGTCCCAGCCCAGGGACCTAAGAATAGCAGCCACATGCTGCCATGTCCCTTTAACTAAACTGCTTTCAGTTCCCTGGGTCACTTCCCCACAGCCCCTTCACTTTCATGTGCGCTTCACCTTTACTGTAGGGCATACAGCAAGTCCAAACAGCCAGCCTGGATCTCCGTCTTGCTCCCCTAGTCACTGCCAGCAACTGCTCTATCCTTGGTTCTGCGGTTCCCTTCAGCCAGCCAGGAGCACCACCTGCACTCCTCTGGCTCCAGCAAGGAACTGCCTGTATCTGGCTCTGCACCTTCTTTTACATGGGTCTGCAACCCTCTGATTGGCTGCTCCCTGCAGCCTTTCCCTGATTGGCTGCCTCCTGAGCAGTCTACCTAGGCCTCAGGGGAGGATTAGCTCCACAGCTCCTTTCTGGGATGGGTGTGGTAGGATTCTGAGGCCTCCAGAACCCCATCACAAGCCCCAAGCAAAATGGTACCCATTCTTAGCTGGGGGCTTCAGACGCTAGTTATAATACAACTAGTAAATAAAAATATTACTTTTATTTCAGAAGAATGTTGTTCTTACCAAATAATTAAAGTCAAACGTGTACTGTCTTTGTCTGTACTGCATTAGTGTGTGAGCAATAATAAATGTAGTAAATTAGCTAGTTCATTCTTTTTTACTTATTTTTAGTTTACTTGAATTTAAAATTAGATTTCAGATAACTAGGTAGACAGACGTGTATAAGAATCCCATGGTATAAATTGCTCTGCATGACAGGACCTTACAAAAATGATTACAGGCAGATTCACAATGCAAAAATTATTTATATGACAGGAAGCAGAAAGACAAATTACTCAGAGACTATGTACATGCTCTTCTATAATTGCTCATAAATTATTATGGTTCATGTAAAAAGCACCCAGATTCCCTAGACCACTAGGTATATTTAAAATAACAATCATGTTAAATTACTAAAAAATGGAGGAAATTCAATACACATTGTAGGATGATTGCTAGCACAGAAATACAGGAAATTGTTGGCAGCAAAGTTAATTTGCAATTCACTGTATATATTTAAAGTCTTCCCTTTCATTTCACTATTGAAGGCATCATCCCATTCTTCATTATGGGGATAACATTAGGCTATGTTGATTGGATCTGGTCTGTAAACAATTTCACTAGAGAAGCAACTAGAGCTGGGATCTTCAGAGGACTCTAAGGGGTTCAGGTGTCAAATACCGTTGAAAGCCAATGAGAATTAGAGGGCAAACTCCATTAGGCCTGCATGCATGCATTAGGGATTACTGCCCAGTTCTGGAAGGGACAGGAAATGAAACAGAAATAAAATTTGCTTTATTATTTAAAAGATGATAAAACAGTATCACCTACTTGAGAAAGCATTTGGAATAATAGCTCATGTCTTTCATCTCTCATTGACTTCCATTCCCTGAGTTGGTGCTTGTGGAAAATTGACTTAAATCAGATCTAACATATAGCCAGCCAACACTGACTAATGTAGTGCATTGTACAGGATATTGCAATGGGAAGTGGAAGAAATTGATTTGACTCATGGAACTGCCAGAGCTCAACTCTCTCCTACTCCCTTTCTGCTGTCCACAAGTGTTTCCCTTGTTTAAAGTAAACCAGAAAAGCTATTAAATTGTCATTCCAAACAGGCCACACCCTTCCCTCCTCTATTTTTCGTGCCAGAGACTCTTCCATGTAGAAGTAGGAAATGCTATACCAGACCAAGTGATCTTTAAAAGGCCCTCACCTCAGCCGGTGGGAAAGAGTCTGGTTTTGGCAGGTGATCAGTTCCAGAGGAGCAGTAGGGGAGGCAGCCTCCCCAACAGGAAACCAGCCCTAATTATGGGTCTTTAGAGCCACAGAAATGCAATCATCTCTGTGGAACATGGAATCAGCATGCAGCAGGTCCAGCTCCTCAGAAGGGACTTGAGACTAGGTAAATAGCTAGATTGTGATCAGCACTAATGAGACCCTGTGTAATTCACGTTTATTATTTTATGAATGGAAAATAGGACTATACTGGAAGGCATAGTTTGTAGTTTCGGTGTATGTCACTGGCGCTCTGTGAAAGGTAATATGCTGCATTTGTTGCGCTCTGTGTATTCTCACTGCTCTGAATGCCGAAAAGATATTTTAACTAACTCTCTTTATTGTTGTACAGCAAATATCTAAAATACACCTGCGGAGCAAGTTTACCATTGACTTGAATGGGCTTTAGATGAGGCCCTTCTTAAGAAGTGGTAGATTATTGGGTTGGAAAGAATACATGTCATATACATTTATTATATAGCACAGTGCCTCTCCTGGCTTTTCTTTATTGTCATTCATTTTTTTCCTCCTCATTGACGTGAACATACCCCATAGCGAGAGCAAGCCGACACAATGATGGCAAACTTAGTTCATGATAATAGAGCGTCAAACTCCGCCTTAGCAGCTCCAGTCATTTCTAATGACTGCTTTGAGAATGCTCCAGCTTAATCTAACAATTCATACACTTCAGTGATTGACAGCAGAGCAAGGAGAAAAATTCCAGCTACACAGAAACTTAGGCAGCCTGACCTAGATTTTAGCCTCTCTGGCTACATAAGAGGAAGCATTCTTGATTATGCTTTTTAACAAGAGGAAAAATAGTTAGGGGGAGGAAAAGTCATCTTCTGTTTGATTAGTCTTTCTTCGATAATTAAGATTTAGTCCATGCTCACTGCAAGATTTTTTTTCTAAATGTCATCAAATGTTAGAAGCCCTATTATAAATCATTACCTCATTTTCACTCAGTTCTTGACATCTCTCTGCTCTCCGTAATTAGCATCTCACGGAATGCTCCTTTAAGCTAGTTGGCTATCTAGCCGAGGAAATGAACCGAAGAACCCCCACGTGGGCAGAAACAATGGCGTGATGTGTCACATGCACAAACATCCCCCCTTCCCCTGCTGCATCTGGTGTCCGACTAGTCTGATCACTGCTGCTTCTGGTGTCTGACTAGTCTGAGCCCAGCTGCAGGTTTGTTCTTTGTTGTATTTGGATACAATCGGAGGGAAAAAAATGAGTCTAGTGTAAAGTGTGTGTTGCTTTCCTTTTCCTTTTGATACACAGATCCATTGGCTTCACAGGAGCTATAATAAAATTGACAAATAGTGAGACAATATTGTTTTAATAATAATAGCTCTTCTATAGCATTTTCACCCATAGATCTCAAGGTGTTTTACAAAAGAGGTCAGTATCATTATTCCCATAATGGAACATAACCCAGGTCTCCCAAATCCCACTCTACAGGTCTATCCACTAGGCCATAATGCCTCCCACTAGCTTTGTACTTGTCTGACTACATCCATCTGTTGTCCATCATACTTAAATTGTAAGCTCTTTGGAGCAGGGTTTGTCTTTTTGTTCTCTGTATGGACAGCACCTAGCACAATGGGGTCTTGGTATATGATTGGGGCTCCTAGGTGCTTCAGTAATACAAATAATAAATAATACTGACACCAGCTGAGGATCTGTCCCGTAGTGTCTCCAGATTATTATGCTAGTAGCTGCTGTAAGTAAGTCTCAGCCAGTCTTCTTCCTTTGTAATTTGGCTATGAACTACCACTTGACTTTATAGTGTCTTTCATGCACACTGCATTATTCTAATGTGCTTTGCAGAGTCAAAGGGCTGGTCTACACTGGGACGGGGGGGGATCGATCCAAGATATGCAACTTCAGCTACGCGAATAGCGTAGTTGAAGTTGAAGTATCTTGGATCGAATTACCTGGGGTCCAGATGGCGCAGGATTGATGGCCGCGGCTCCCCTGTCGACTGCGCTACCGCCGCTCGCTCTGGTGGAGTTCCGGAGTCGACAGTGAGCGCTTTCGGGGATCGATATATCGCGTCTTAACAAGACGCGATATATCGATCCTGGATAAATCGATTGCTACCCGCCAATATGGCGGGTAGTGAAGACGTACCCATAGATTCATAGATTATAGGACTGGAAGGGACCTCGAGAGGTCATCGAGTCCAGTCCCCTGCCCGCATGGCAGGACCAAACACTGTCTAGACCATCCCTGATAGACATTTATCTAACCTACTCTTAAATATCTCCAGAGACGGAGATTCCACAACCTCCCTAGGCAATTTGTTCCAGTGTTTAACCACCCTGACAGTTAGGAACTTTTTCCTAATGTCCAACCTAGACCTCCCTTGCTGCAGTTTAAACCCATTGTTTCTGGTTCTATCCTTAGAGGCTAAGGTGAACAAGTTCTCTCCCTCCTCCTTATGACACCCTTTTAGATACCTGTAAACTGGTATCATGTCCCCTCTCAGTCTTCTCTTTTCCAAACTAAACAAACCCAATTCTTTCAGCCTTCCTTCATAGGTCACGTTCTCAAGACCTTTAATCATTCTTGTTGCTCTTCTTTGGACCCTTTCCAATTTTTCCACATCTTTTTTAAAATGCGGCGCCCAGAACTGGACACAATACTCCAGCTGAGGCCTAACCAGAGCAGAGTAGAGCGGAAGAATGACTTCTCGTGTCTTGCTCACAACACACCTGTTAATACATCCCAGAATCATGTTTGCTTTTTTTGCAACAGCATCACACTGTTGACTCATATTTAGCTTGTGGTCCACCATAACCCCTAGATCACTTTCTGCCGTACTCCTACCTAGACAGTCTTTTCCCATTCTGTATGTGTGAAATTGATTTTTCCTTCCTAAGTGGAGCACTTTGCATTTGTCTTTGTTAAACTTCATCCTGTTTAACTCAGACCATTTCTCCAATTTGTCCAGATCATTTTGAATTATGACCCTGTCCTCCAAAGTAGTTTGGTATCATCTGCAAACTTAATAAGCGTACTTTCTATGCCAATATCTAAGTCGTTGATGAAGATATTGAACAGAGCCGGACCCAAAACAGACCCCTGCGGTACCCCACTCGTTACGCCTTTCCAGCAGGATTGGGAACCATTAATAACAACTCTCTGAGTACGGTTATCCAGCCAGTTATGCACCCACCTTATAGTAGCCCCATCTAAATTGTATTTGCCTAGTTTATCGATAAGAATATAATGCGAGACCGTATCAAATGCCTTACTAAAGTCTAGGTATACCACATCCACCTCAACTTTCAATTTAGAATAAGAGAGGGAGGGAGAAATAACCAGAAAAGGAAAATATGCCTCCAAGTGAAAATGGAAAATAGATGAATTGATAAGGTGGAGTTAAAGGATGCTTAATGTTTGTTTCAGTTGTTCAGTGAGGAGCTAGTGGACATGGAAGTGCTAAGAGACAGGATAAAAATAATTGAAAATGTCTTGACAGAAATAGCAAAAAAAAAAAAATCTTCAAAATTCAGTTTCAGAAGCTGCATTTTCAGATTTGGACTAAGTTCTAAGTGCAAACCTTTTCCTAATACATTTAAATTGTGACTCTCCTCTGAAAAATGAGACTGTAAGAATGGGATCTTCTTACTCACCTGATATGCTTTGTGTGTATTCAGAGTTATAAGAGTCTATTCATTTTTACTGTGGTCAGCTTTGCTGCACCAACATACTAGAATATTTTCTGGCTCATGCATCAGTGATAGAATTATTAACTGATCCAAAGCTCACGGACTCGGTTTGAGATCCCGGCAAATAAACAATTTAAGAAATGGCTTTGTACATTCCTTTAGGAAGGTAATGAAAAAATAATAGTTAATGTGTCAGAGCAATTAGAGGTATGCATGAAATAAAGAATAGCTGGCAGAGGAAATGAAAGAAATTAACATTTACTGTATAGCGATGGGTATTGGATACACACAGAAAGAGGCCACATGGTTATAAAACATAGCTAGGCCTTTGGTTGATGAAAATCAGTATGGCTACATCGAAGTCAGTGGATCTACCCTGAAATATATCAGCTGAGGATATATACCAGCTGGCCTGGGGATGATATCCATCCTGATGTAATCCCACTGAAGTCAATGGAATTACATAAAGGATAAATTTTTGATCCAATGTACCTATGTTAGGCATCAAGCAGCAAATTGTGGACTGCTGTGCCTTGCAAAGCCCTGTTGATTGCAGTCAGCCCGTATGCAACCAATTGCTGGATTTGGACCTTAATGTTTCCCATTAGTAAAGAAGATTGTAGTGAAAGAGATTGAGAAGTGGTAGTAAATTGCATTTTTTAAGGTGAATTATCAAAGCTACAGAGCCTGGAAATCCAATTAAAAGAAATTTTAACCAAAGAACATGATCTGACATCAAAAGAACCCTGGCCACATCTTCCCCGTTGCTCCATTAAGCATGATTGCATTGCACAGCATACAGTAAATGTATCCTACTGCATAAGACACATACATGCAACTTAATCAGTGCTTAGAAACAGCCTTGTGTAATGTACTTCAAAATAAAATGATAAAGATATGGGTTGTGTCACATCTAACTATTTTATATGCAACTGTGTTGTGCTCCCCGAACCAGCCCTGATAGGGTTAACAAGAGCCTGAGAGGCCAGGGCATCCCCTGAGACAAGAAGGGCCAGGGTTAATTGGGAGTGAAGCCTACCTGGGGAAGGGCTGCACAAGCACTATACAGCCAGGAGGGTGAAAACAGAAGGGGGCTGTAAGGCAAGGAGGCTGCAGTCACTCTGGGTTGAGGGAGGTTGTCAGGGAAAAGGAGGAAGTCCAGGGGGAAAGTAAGCCCTCGATCCTGCCCTGGAGTAAGAGACTAGGAGGGGGGTGAAGTAGCTACAGGGCGTAGAATAAGTTCCATTGGTAAATCTAAGAAGATAGAGAGGCTGCATAGGATGGAACCCAGTGAAACAGCAGCAGGGATGGGGACTGAGAAGACCTGGGTTGCTGGTTATAGGGTCACTGGGATGGAATCCAGTGTGGTGGGTTCCCATCCCAGCCACCGGTATAGTGGCACAGACACCAGAGCCGGAGCTGAATACAGCCTGGAGACAGCATTTGGACAGTGGTCCAGTTGGACTTCGTAACCCCAGAAGGGGTGGACTGAATGGTGACCTGGCATCCGGGACAAGTTCCCAGAAGAAAGACTGTGTGTTTGTGACTTGGAGACTATAAAAATAGGCTAGACAGCCCAGCTCACAGGGTAGCTGAAGAAGCACCTTGTGACAGTGACAAAGATAATTAGAAGAGGTGAGTAGAGGAGGTTTAGGGGGTGGATTGAGATCAGATGCCAACATGCATTTTCATTAATTACAGAACTCTAAGCTGGTTTTTCAGTTCAAGTAGCTAAGGTAAAAACACTCGTTATTTATTAAAGAGTTAGTGGAAGTAATGAAATTCTAAAGAGGAAATAGAACTGAATGGAGCTAAAAATGCACTCTACAAATCACTTTTTTTTTCATGTCAAACTAAAATCTATTGAAAACCTTCAATTGTGGTTAATTGTGACAGATGATTCACAATGGCTTAAAAATAAAGATTTTTCTTTTTGATTGATTTTATTGCATTTCACAGGTTCTCTCACTATCTTGAAAAATATCTCTGTATCTAATATTTCTTTTATTGTTTTCCTTTCAGTTGATGGTTGCATTGACTGGTCAGTGGATCTCAAGACATACATGGCTTTGGCAGGTGAACCAGTCCGAGTGAAATGTGCCCTTTTCTACAGCTACATCAGGACTAATTATAGTATGGCCCAAAGCACAGGTCTTAGGCTTATGTGGTACAAAAACAAAGGAGATTTAGAAGAACCCATTATATTTTCAGAAGCTAGGATGAGCAAGGATGAAGATTCAATATGGTTTCATTCGGCTGAGTTGCAAGACAGTGGATTCTACACGTGTGTTTTAAGGTGGGTATTGTGTTGAATATAACAATACATTTCTATAGTTTTTCTTATTTAAGGCAATGCTTAAATTTAGCTGTTTCAGGACTACCAATTAATATATACTCATTATCTTTCTTTTCCTGATTGTTTGTCAGATTATTGCATTATCTTGGAATTACAATTTCTCAAATAATTATGATTACTTGTTCCAATAGTGATAATTAAATATGTCTTCACTTCTTTCACTGAGACCTATTTTCAAAGGTTTTTAACTTAGTAAAAAAAAAAAGCGGGGGGAGGTGGCGGCAGCTCTGAAGGCTTAAACCAAAACAAACATTTTGATCAAATAAAGCTGTTTGGCAAATCAAGAGCAAATCCCATAACTGACAGACAGCAATCACAGATTATAATTTTCTAATGGTATTTTTGTGACCTCTGTCTACTACGAGTGAGTTAACTTTTGTAAATTGCATAACGGCTCATAATCTGGTCTGAATGGCCCTGACATTGTGGAAGTGGCGGTCAAAGTCCTGTTTGATTTTGAAAAATGTCTTTTCTAAGGCTTGGTCTACACTACCCCCCTAATTCGAACTAAGGTACGCAACTTCAGCTACGTGAATAACGTAGCTGAAGTCGAAGTACCTTAGTTCGAACTTACCTTGGTCCACACTCGGCAGGCAGGCTCCCCCGTCGACTCCGCGGTACTCCTCTCGCCGAGCTGGAGTACCGCAGTCGACGGCGAGCACTTCCGGGTTCGACTTATCGCGTCCAGACTAGACGCGATAAGTCGAACCCAGAAGTTCGATTGCCAGCCGCCGAACTAGCGGGTAAGTGTAGCCAAGGCCTAATTTGCAGCAATACATGTTGATCGAATGTTTAGTGTCCCTCCAGAGGCCTCAATTCTGCAGAGCACGTAAGCGTATGCTTAACTGTAAATCAGTTCGGACATAAACATGTGCTTTGAGTTAAGCATGCTTTTAAGAGCATTGCTGAGGAGGGATGGCTTGCTGATTTGGGGCCTTAACTTGCATAGTACTGCCTGTCCTAAACATACGTTTATAGGGTAAACTAGAAAGGCTCTTCAATTTTTTTTTAAATGCATAAATGTTCCTTTAACTGATTCAACTTTGAAATACAAAGGACTTCACAAGTACCATACATGTTTTCAATATTGCACCACAATCGCTTCAAAGGCAAACAAATAGAAATGTCTCTGGTCATGCCGCTGAGGTGGTCTTGCCTGTCCCTTGTGTCTCACTGCTTCTGTGTCTCAAGCCATCTATTGATCACTTGCAAAGCCATAAAATCTTTTTGTCCAAACCTAACAATCCATAGCTGGTTGAAAAATGTCTGTTGAAACTTCTTTTTTGACAGAAGCTTGGGGTATCAACAAAATGTAAATTTTTGTGGAAAGTATCTGCTTTCCATAGAAAAATTTGACTTTTAAGCAGAATATTAATTAAAAAAAAACACCTATGTCTGGAATGAAAAGCATCAAGGAACAAACAAAGGGGTAGATCCTACAAAACCCTTACTTACACTGGTAGTCCCATTGAAGTTACCCACATGAATAAGAATTATTTACATGAGAAAAGGTTTGCTGGATCAAACTTAAAATGATTAAAATTAAAGCTCAACTGATGCACTTTCCTGAAGAATTTGGTAATCAGAGCTTGATTTTGTTTAGTTAGCAGGATATGGGGCAAAGGATCATACCTGCTGTGAGGGGCAAATGGGGAAGATGTATATGTTGAAGCCAGATCAGCTCAGCTGATGTATCATAGACACAGTCTGTGAACAGAAGTACATTTGTAGTCAGGAGGCGCTAGCATCTAGAAGTTCCCATTTGCCACAGAGATGAACAAGAAACATACATTTCCTTTTTGGCAATTCTTGTGGTTGTGAAGATGTAGCCATTACTCCCAAAATGTGGCATCACTCTTCCCTCAGCACATGTTCTGTTCATCCTGTTTGATCACAGAAGGATGAAGTACCATTACAAAGGACGAGTCAAGCATG
The DNA here is from genome assembly GCF_011386835.1 of Chrysemys picta bellii. Lineage (NCBI taxonomy): Eukaryota > Metazoa > Chordata > Testudines > Emydidae > Chrysemys > Chrysemys picta. The sequence continues at coordinate 92,723,379 of NC_088799.1, forward strand.
ACTTCAGTACTGAAAAAAATTCTGTGGACATGGAAGATCAACTCTTTTACCTTCTCAATCAAACTGGCTATGAAGTTCACTGAGAGTCCATGGCTGAAACCACTGAACAGCAATTCAAACACCCATTGTAGTTTAAAATTGTACATACCTTTGGTGAACATTAGTGCTTATGTTGGTGGCAGATTAACAGAACTGGAAAGAGCCCAGAAACTTGCACAGCTCCTAGCTGCATCTCCACTAGTGCCTACTGACTTGCTTCAACCTTATTTTATCTGCTTCTGATCCTGCTAGAGGCTACCAGCAATATAGGACTGTGATGTTTTGATGGTTTTGTGCTGCGGACTAACATCTAGTTTGGACTAAAGATGAACCCACCATACACTATTATTATTAGTAGTAGTTGTAAGAGTAATAATAAACATTTATAAGAGGGCAGTATCCAAAGGCTTCAGTCGGGACCACTGCTCCATTGTTCTGGATGGATAGCAAATATAGCCCCTGATTCTGCAAAAAGAACCTTATAGGTTGGCTCCTGTCTGTGAGCAATCTTCGTATCCTCAGAGCTGGAGATAAGAGACAAAGCAACTGATTATATTGACTTGAATATTCATTTGAAGTCAAAACTGTGTTGAATCTGAATCTTTAGCAGTTAAATGGTAACTCTCAAGCTTGTGGTGAGACTTTAGTGTCTGTTTTATAAATATTTTCCAGAAACTATTAAATGTAAAGATAATGGTTACTATTAGAAAGTCAACATTTGCCAACAGATTTCAGAGTTATTTACTATTGGATGTGGAGAGGGGAACTGTGGTCTGATACCATTTTGTGTGATTAACTCTTAGCAGATCCTGATTTTGTAATGCTACCTCTGTAATTAGTATACTACAAATGACAGAACCATTATTTTTTATGACAGTTGCATTATGGAACAGTTATGTAAAGATACTGAATTACATATTTCAGCAGAGATGTACATTTTTCATGTAAGATAGTCAAGACAACTTGACACAAACATTAGCAAAAATCTTATGAGCTCAAGTTCTAGGACACACGTTTATATGGGAGATTTCAGAACACTTGGTTCATTTAGGTGACAAATAGTTTTGGTAAGAAATGGGCAATTTTTGAAATAAAGAATGTGTTCTCCTTACTTCCAACATAAAGACAATATGTCAGGCTTTTTGGAATGTATTACTCAGCAGCAATGTCTTCTATGTCAGTTCTACAATTTTGCTGCTTAGGCCAAAACTTTCTTATATAATTAGAGATTTTTTCCCCCTATTTTCAGATTTATGTGGGAGTACTGTGTTTCACGGCTTTATGTCTTGTAATTATACATAAAAGACCACATTTCTTGCTTGAATAAATTTATTGTTTCTTCCAAAAATTTGGTAATGAATCCTTGCTCTTGTTATTTATAAAATCAGAAGTAGCTTAAAATAGCTGAGCAAAGAGCAATAGTAATTTATTTTCATTTCATTAAAATAGGGTTAGATGTAATACTCTGAAATATAATAATGTTATTGTGATGGACTATTCACACCACGAACTGTGTAAAAGACTTTTTAAACTAATTGAGCTGAAATTAAAATTTGATGAGGTTTGGGTTGGTTTGTTTTTTAAGCGGATGTTTGCATTTTACAATAATCAATCAGGATCACGTAGTTTGCAAGAATAGGAAGGTCACAGTTGATAGAAGTAATTGCAGAAGATGATTTTGTAGAACGATCTATAATCGGTTTCAAGTATTGCGTTTTATAAGCTGTCTGACTCCAGAATCGTACAGTAGGATCAATACAGTGTAAAGAGGAGTACAATGTACAGCAATGTACAACATCAAGGTCTAATCTTGCAAGAAGCTCTGGGCTCTCTTGTGGGGGCTCTGAGTGGGTTTGGGAAAATGCCTCTTTAGAGCTCCTGGCAGGATCGAGGCCAACAAAGCAATTTGGTGGGGTGGTGTGAGGACATTGGGGAAGGTGGGAGTGAGTGTATGAGGGAAAGGCTGACATGACCATGAGGATAATGGGTAAAAATAAATATTTCAGTGATTGGATAAGAGTTTATTATACCGGGGTGATAACTGTAATGTTAATATTATCTGTTTCAGTGTTTGCAAATGGGCCCAGACTAGGGTGTGAGAGACTGACAATATCCCCAACAAACCTTATGGAGTTAAGTTAAATGTGATTCAGTGAACTTGAACATCTTTGGAGTTGGTTGTATTAAAAAGGCAAGTGTTTAGGTAATGTTGTGAGACTGTGGAAATTCTTTAGCAGGAGACAAGATTAATGCAGTAATTCCTAGAGCAGGTCTTCTAGAAAAACATCCACTCTCGATTTAAAAATTGTCAGAGACGGAGATCCATCATGACCCTTGGTAAATTGTTCAAATGGTTAATTACTCTCGCTGTTTAAAATGTATGCTTTATATCCAGTCTGAATTTTTCTAGCTTCAACTTCCACCCTTTGGATCATGTTATATCTTTCTCTGCTAGACTGAAGACCCCATTATTAAATATTTGTTCCCCATGTAGATACTTACAGACTGTAATCAACTCACCCCTTTACCTACTCTTTGTTAAGCTAAATGGACTGAGCTCTTTGAGTCTATTACTATAAGGCATATTTTCTAATCCTTTAATCATTTGTGTGGCTCTTCTCTGAATCTCCATTTGTCAACATCCTTCTTGAATTGTGGGCACCAGAACTGGACACAGGATTCCAGCAGTGGTCGCATCAGTGCCAAATCCAGAGATAAAATTATCTCTCTACCCTAGGTGCTTGAACTAGCGGTGCTGCCGCAGCCCCTGGCTTGAAGTGGTTTCCCTCATATTCAGCGTTTACAGTTTGGTTCAATGGCTCTCAACACCCCCACTATACAAATTTGTTCCATCACCCCTGCTCTTTACTCTAAGATTCCCCTGTTTATGCATCCCAGGATGGCATTAGCTCTTTTGGCCAAAGCGTCCCACTGGGAGCTCATGTTCAGCTAATTATCTGCCACAACCCCCAAGCCTTTTTGGAAACACTGCTTCCCAATATAAGGTCCCCTTTCCTATATGCCTGGCCTCCATTCTTTGTTCCCAGATGTTTACATTTACATTTAGACATACTAAAATACACTTTGTTGACTTGTACTCACTTCACCAAGCAATCTAGGTCACTTTGAATCAGTGGCAATACTACACATAAATAAGTGTGTGTATATATATGTGAGGTATATTATATAATTAATTCCCGCATTAAGCTTATTTTCCTTTTCTCATAGTACATTTTGACATTGACTTAACATTTAGTTGCAATGCTAACTAAAGTGCTTATTTTTTCCTGAAATGATGAGCATGAGTCTAGCATGTTAGTCTTGACCTTGCAAACACTTGTACATGTGTTTAGCTTTATGCGTGTGAGGTGTCAGAGGGCAGGTTTACACTAGGAGCATTACATTGGGGCAGCTGCACCGCTATAGCACGTCTGGTGAAGTCGCTGTACACTAATGGGAGAGCAATCTCCCGTCGGCATAATTACTCCGAAGCTATGTCTGCGGGAAAACGTCTCCTGCCGACATAGCGCTGGTGTGGACAGCGCTTAGGTCACTGTAACTTTTGTCATTCGGGGGGGGTCTTTTTTCACACCTCTGAGTGACGTATGTTAGATTGACTTAAGCAGTAGTATAGATCTGCCCAGAATGACTTCAATGAGACTGTTTATGGGAATAAAGTGCATAAGTGTTTGCAGATCAGGGACTAAAACAGCAATAGGATCTGATTAAGCCTGTAAAGGGTCATGACCGAGCTCAGATCCACCTCATGGCGTTCATGTCATGACTTTATAGCCAATATATACACAGGGGCTGGATATACTATTAAACTTCCAAGCTGATGTGTCTTTAGTTAAGGTTGTCAGCCCTTCCATTATAGAGCTTCATTTTTCAGGTACTTACAAATCAACTATACAAAATTGACTCTGGACTGAAACATTCAATGCAAGGTCTCAGGGGCTAAAACACTAAACCAGAACATGTAAACTGAAATTGGACTAAATCAGTACGCCATTTACAAAGTCATGAGTATGGAAAAAGTTGAGCTGGCAGCTCGTGGGCTGCTTTGCCCTCTGACAAAATAAACGTGGTTTTGATTCCCCAAGTCATACTGAAAGGATTCGGCTTTTTGGGGGGAGAGGCAGTGGAGGGAATAACTGGACCTTATTGTCCCCTCTCATGCTGAAAACCCAAGGGAAGGTCTAATGGGGGAAGAAGCCTCAACAACATTTACCAACTGTTCCATCAGTGGCAGGGCTTCTCTCCCCTATCTCCCTCCTCTTCCTCCCCTGCCCAAACCAAACTGAGCTGCAGTGCTTGTTTTGTCTGCTTGAACGGGAATATACAGGAGTATAAACAAAGTGCCTCCTCTGCAAAGTAAAACACTTCTATCCTTAATGTTAATTGGTAGAAGTAGTGTGTGTGACAGTGGTGAGGGGAAGGTAGGGACAGACCTGCTTGTCGTCTTTTGACCTATCACCTTGTACTTATGATTTTTTGTATAGCACACACAGCACTAGGTGAGTAAAGGAGGAAATAAATCCTCCAATCTCCAGTTCTGTATTGGACTTCAGAGAACCCCCCAAAAGAAAAGTGGTGTTAATGAGCTTCCTTTCTACCATCCTTTGTCTTGTCTATATAGATTGCAAGCTCTATAGAGTTTTCAAAGTGCATGTACAGCACCTAGCACCTTGGTTGGGGCTCAATGAGCTATCATAATAGAACTTATAATAATATAAATAAAAAATGGAGACACACTTTTGTAAACCACCAGGTCTTTGAATGAGTCTGGAGCATATACATAGTCAATGCAAATCTGCCTTAGAGTGTTTTCCTGTAGGGGGTGTCAGCGAGACTTCTCTCACCTGATGGCCCTTCATATCATATTGCATGTATGGGAGGCAAGCAGAGCTAAAGAACACACTTCAAAGAGGTTCCGACAAATAGTCCATCTAAGGAATGCTCTGAAATCCCATCTTTTCTGTAAAAAAAATAAAATAAAATAAAATAAAATAAATAAATAATTGCCATTAAAACCTTTGCAACCAGCCAAAAGACAAAAGGGGTTATACAAATTCTTTGCATCCAAAAAAGGTACAAGGGCTAAAACACTCCACAAATACATGAATGGTGAGGCCACTTTCTCTGCAGCCCCTTTTAAAACATCTATGTTGGGGGGTTAATATGGTCCTCCCAAAGCTAATGAAACCTCCTTATGAGGCACCTCAATCTCATGACTAAGTTTTTAACATGGCCATTCGTTTTGTTGGCAGCAGTGTCTTCGACTTGCAGAGGGGACTTAAACACCCTATGCTAAATTTTTCATGGATGCGGAGTGTCAAGGGGGGGCAGAGGAGGGGAGAATCTCCTAAATCCCTCTGAAAGGTTGCTAGAGTTTCAACTTAATCACTCCATACCTGCTTCCATCTGGCAAGTGCCTTCTCTATAATTTACTGTGAAAAGGTTTCTAAGTTACCATTTCAAATTCACTAAAGCCTTTACATTAAGTGTGTTCATCTACCTTATTGTTACTTATGATCGGAGGTGCTGGAACAAATTTTATAGTGAGGGTGCTGAGAGCCATTGAGCCAAACTGTAAACCCTGAATATGATGGAAACCACTTCACTGCAGCAGCGCCTCCAGCACCTATGCTTATGGTCCTGGAACAATAAGTCAAGCATCCAGGAGAAGGCCATCTAAACTTTCAATAGAGGGTCAGAAATTGCGGAGGAGGGGAGAGTGGGACACACAGCCACCACTCACTCCCTACCACCAGTACTTCCAAAAGGGAGGGACCTTCCTTTCCCTTGTTTTCCCCTGCCTTATGGGGGGGGGGGTTCCTTTGAGATAGTAGGATTTGGCCCCCATGTAACAGTCAATTACATTTGATTTGACTGAGGGATAAAAGGAAATGACAAAATTCTCAAAAGACCCAAAGTTTTTAAAAGGGAATCAGTATGGTCAAAATGTAGGGTGCTGGGTCCAGGGGGGAATACTCTGTTAAATTGGCAGATGAGTCTGAGAATTTGATCTACTGTAGTGTATTTCTCTTTTGCTGGTGAACACTTTTCACGGGTCACTAACAGGAGGAACATCAGCATGAGCAGTTCCCTTTGTAAATTAACATAATTAAATGCACATTATGCTTTCTTCATGCAGAGTTTCTTTTTTTAACCCTATCAGATAACAAATGATCCGTTCTTTTAGTTTTCCCAATTGTCTGTATTTGAGGGAGCTTCTCTTTCTCTTTCTCATTGCATACACTGATGTCAACTGTTTGCAGGGCTGGCTCCAGCTTTTTTGCCGCCCCAAGCGGGCGAAGCAGGGGAGGGGGGGGGGAAAGATAAAGCCGCGATCGGCAACACTTCGGCGGCAGCTCTACCGCGCTGCTTCGTTCTTCGGCGGCAATTCGGTGGCGGGTCCTTCGCTCCGAGAGGGACTGAGGGACTTGCTGCCGAAGACCCGGACGGGCCGCCCCTTTCCATTGGCCACCCCAAGTGCCTGCTTTCTTCGCTGGGGCCTGGAGCCGGCCCTGATTGTATGCATCAGGAAAGACTATATCCCCTAGGGGATTTATTCCCTTTGGCAGAAGAACTGGTTAGGCTCAGCAGTACTTATGCAGAGAGCACTTAAGGGAGACTTGCTGTCCTGAACTTCAGTTTGTTTGTGTGTCTAATGAAGGTATGAAGGGGAACAGACACATTAATTTGCCCACAGTGTGGGGTGGACTGGAGGTGCTCTAGGTTCTAACCTAGAAGTGCTCTAGGTTCTAACAAGCAGCGTATTAAAAATCACAAAATTATTGGAGGGGGATCTCCTGGGAGTGGTTGTTTCGGGACCTGAAATTCATGCTACCCCTGAAATATAGCTTTTCTAGCACGGAATGTATTTGAACAAAAATATCCAGAGATCTTATGGTAAATATTAAAGAATAAATGAATAAACGCTTTGGAAGGCGTAAAAGCTCCCAAGCTTCGTGACATAAGTCAACCTCTAACTATTGGTGGCTATGAGGAAATTTCCCTTGGGAACATATGCTGCCTATTGCAGAATTTCTTCCTCTGAAGCAGCTGGTGCCGGCTACTGTGAGAGAAAAAAATGTTCGACTCGGACCATGTCTGATAAAGTATAGAAGTTTTGATGTTCCTAGTCAACTCCTACAGTTTGCTGCATTCTGTATAATTTTGTCTTGCATTTACAATTTACCTTGTTTTTAGAAGTTTTAATGCTTTCAGAGATGGTTACCTGTCTGAAAGGACAACTGCAGAAGTAATGTATTACCAAAGGAGAAAAAGACTTCCTGAGATTTTAGTGTTGCTCAAAGGCTGAGGGCAATATGCACCATCAATGTAATATTGTTTAACTTAAGTCCCATCTGTTTTTACCTCTGTTTGACCCTGAGCAGTACTTATTTATATGATTTTTTTTTTGGTGGTGGTGGGGGTAATCTTCTTTCTGGAGAAGACAGGTAGACAGCTCCTATTGAGGTGAACAGATCAATAGAACCAGTCAGTTCCTCTAGAGACAATAAAGGTGAAAACTGGCTCCTCTTACTCCCCACTATGGGGAGACCACAGGACAGTCAATCTGCTACTGGTGAATCCTGTCATCATGTTTTTTTGGTCTTCTTGAGAGTGCCCATGTCAATGATTACATTAGATGTCGTCTACCCGCCAATGTGTGCCGGTGTCCTCTGAAGAGAGCATTTGCTGAAATCTAGCTTGGGATCTAATCTATCTAAACACTGCACAGATGAGGATAAATTAAACTAACGTATAACAGATCAACCCAGGCCAATATACTGGGCCCTCTTCCCCCTACCATTCTGTGTTTGGGAAAATTCAGAAGTGCTAGTTGTTCAATCCAAAAAATATCCATTCTCCTTAATGACATGAATGAGGGCATGATGAGGGGTAGACTACTCTCTTCGATGCCATTGTTAAGAATGTGTATTCCTGACTGTTGGTCTGTGGAGATGTCTCTGGGTATCTTGTATCCAAACTACCATTCATACTCCTCTTTTATGTTGGCCTGCAGTGACTTTGCCCAGGACAAGTTTCTCCTTGTTGGCAATTGGCCAATGGTGCATCTTTTCTGCATGTTAAAGCATAGGCTACTGGGACAGTGTTTATGTTTTATTCAAGATGAACCTGCCTTCTGACTTCAGAATCCGGTGCATATGACAGCAACCATATGTTGTAATGTGAAAAGCTTAGCAGGGAACAGTGCAGGAGAATGAAGAAGCTTAAGGAATGGTGAGATAAGAACAACACAAATAGTTCTTCTGCTTGAAGGAATAGGAATTTGCATGGTGTTTCACTCTGGATTAAGGCCACAGCTCTTTATTGGAGGACCCACAGAACCGAAATCTCAGAAAATGCACAAGGTACAGTAAAATGGACTTGTAACAAGATGCAATTGTAACACACTGCACCTAATTTTCTGTGATAATGTTTCTAAACTGTTTTTGTTTTTACTAGTGAGATCCTGAGGGCCATTCAGACATTAAAGGATGAATACAATGAGCCAGGTAGCATCCGGGTTTTTGATATAGTGCTAAGGAGTTGGGATTGGAATTACAATAGTAAAAGAAACAACAAACTTCTCTGCAGAAATGGTTGGAGTTGTCCCAAGCCAAGGTAACATACACCGAGGAAGAGAAGGAATATATACTCTTTGTTTATGGTTCAATACACAACTACAGTGATGTCAATTGTCTACTAAATTTTTTCTCTTGCAGGTATTGCCTTTTAACTTGAAGGGGTCAATGTGCATCACACTTTGGGAAGAAAGAAGGGCTTGCACATCTAAGAACTTTGAAAATACAAATCCAAGTGTGATTTGCATGGTTGGTATCTTCTGTAGACAATGACCCAAAGCATGCCACAAAAGGCTTCATGGAAGAATAAGGTAACAAACTAGTGAAGAGTCCCATAGAGTTAATAATATCATACATTAAACACTTTTCCAATTGAGGAAAAATACAATACCTGTGTTCAGAATTGTATGACAATAGTAAATGATGCCTTTTTCTCTAAACAGATCAGAAGATGATAACCTCATGGAACTGGTGTAGAACAACTTCAGACACACATGAAACCACTAAGTAATGATGGACTTGTATTTCAAATACTGGCAACACAAATTTGGACTCCGGAATGTATTGATTATCTGGATAGTTCTCCCGGTAATGACTAGAGAGGAAAACAGGAGATTGTCAAGGTCTGATAGGTGTTAGCAGACCAGGTGCTCTTGACTTTCAGAGGGAGATAGATGATGGGTTGGTATTCTTTATAAGTCAGAAGCTGCTAAGTTCCCAAGTTGTGGAGACTCAGTTAAAGGGAATGGACTCAGGAGGTTGACTTGCACATAGCTGCTATTTAGTGTTACAATGAGCCAATGAATGTGCCGTAGATTTAATAGAGTTCAGCCATTAAAATGAGTAGGCAGCATGTTGCATTCCGTTAGAAGCCTGATTCTTGTATTCTTTCTTGGGCACAGCTTCCATGAATCTCCTTGTGGTATTCACAATTGCATCTGTCCTGCAATTATAATGAAATAAAAAAACCACAGCAGGAGCACCGGGCGGGCGGAGTGTGTCGGGGCATAGGGGTGCCCATTTTTTGGAGGCCCCCCCAATGGCCCTGTGGCTAATCCGCCACTGCTGCTGTTTTGGCCATGTTTTTCTTTTGGATTCTGAGTTTGTTTGAATCCATACTTCAAAGCAAAACTTGGCTGATATGAGGATTGCAAAGACCTAGATGCCATGACAGAAGGAAATAGTTTCACAAACTCCTGCAAAGCAAAACTATTGAGCTCTTCACTTCTCCAGTCCAGAGAGCAGACACATTTCACAGTAGTACTTTGAGATAGGGAATCACAACCTCTGGTGCCAGTATGTTAAGACTTTCAAATCCTTTCTCCTTGCAAAAAGAACGTCTGTCTTTTCCTCCTCTTCCTTGTTACTAGTACTCCCTCTTCTTAAAAGGGAGCCCGTGGAGGTCAACCCAATGGGAGAGGGAGCAGCTTGAGACCTTTTAAGATGTGAAACTGCTTTAGAAGATGCATTTTCAAGGTCTTAAGTTTATTTTCTACCAGGCATGCTCTCTATGCTGAGCCTACCTCTTGTCTATTAAATGAGTGCTCTGAAATCTCGTTAAGGTCTAAGATCATTTGAGTTGTACTTGATCAACAGCTGTTTCTACTGACTTGCAAACTCCCTGCTAAACTAATCTATTTTCAAGGTCAGGTCTACAACCCTTCATCTAGCAAGCTCCCCATCCACCGTGGAAAACAACTTATTTTGTCAATTTCATTCCTCATCTGCTATAGCAACACTAAAATAGTGATTAGTTGTTACTTGTCTGTGTTCTTTGCAAGTACATTCCGCCCCTATTTACTCTTTTTATATAACCTTCCTTCCCTGTTCCCTCCATGCTTTGAGCCCAGTGCAACCAGCCCACCTTTGTTTTTCATTATATTGTACTGGGAGAAGTTCCTCCTTTCTATAATACAAATTAATGAGAGTCATCATTATTTTAAAGAAGGAAAAGGGAGGTAATAAATATAGGATAACATTGGCCACTCTACCAATGTCCTCAAGGAAAACAGACCAAGTCGAATGCAGCCAGTGGGAGATAGTTCATCCAGTTCTCAAGTCTATTGTTGCTGGCTTAGTAAGGGCTTTATTTATCCTGAGCTGGAATAGACTTATTCTGGCAGGGGTTTTTTTGGTTGTTTTTTTTTTTAAGTGATGTTGCTCACCAGTCAGTCAATTTCCTCAACTCTGCTCCAGTCTAATTGTAACTAGTGAAAGGAGTGTTACATTTTTAGGGAGTAAGCATTTTAAATAGAACTAGCCTCAGGCCCTGTTCAAAATGTAATCTAAATAATGAAAGATTGTTAGCAGAAAATATAGCACTATTAAATTATACCAAATAATGAATAACAACCCCAAGTCATTATCTTTATGAGCCTTGATAATTTCTACTGGGTCTGTGACCTGTCTTGTAATCAAGAATATGGGTAATCATCCAGGTAAGTTGTTAATTACCAATTGCTTAATGCTGCTGATTATATACATACATCAGTTGTAAAGTACATACACGGATGTTGTGTGGGTTTTTAGTGCTCCAGCACAATGTACTTAAAAATTCTTTAAAGCTGAAGTTTGTTTTCCCATCTGCAAGGAACAAAGGGTGAGATTTTCAAAAGCACCTAAATGTTTTAGGGGGAAATTGATTTTTATTGTTAAGTTGCATCGAGACTTTTCAAAACCGCTCCCAAAATGTTTATTTTTCAGGTCTGATAACTATTCTTTAGATTAAATAAAACAACAACAACAAGTAAAAAGTCTCTGTAGGAGGGAAAATGCAGCGACACTTCTTTAGTATATTTCTAGCTGCAGGCTCCACATATGCTATTCTATGTGACATTTTATTACCATAATGATGTGCAACAAAAGACTTGCAATGGGATAAACTGGTATTTGTCTTGTTCCATTGAAACTCATCATAAGTCTAATTTGAGAATTCTGAGGATCCGTTACTTTGATGTTAGTATCAGAGGTTTGACTATTTGGTCATTGATCATTTTCCAGGCGAATGTGGCAAAATGTATTTGCAGTGCTGCCCTCTGTTTTGTACCAGGTAAAATAATCTGAAACACAGTAGCCGCAGGAGAATACTGAAGCAAAGCGGTAATGTCTTCAGCGGGAACTCTCCAGGACTCCCCATGATATTGTAGCCAGCCAGTGTATCAGTCTTACCCCAGACCTCTTTGATTCCAGAAAACTTAGTGACAAAGTGATGCATGATGGGAAACAGAGCCCTCATTATAATGTCTGTCGTACTTTGTAGTCTGGTCTTAAAGGACTGTGTTTCCCATCCCGTCTAATGAAAACCAGAATCTGACAGTCTGAGTTGCAACACTCTTGCACAAACTGTAAATGCTTGACAGTAACACCATGATAAATATCAGCGTGAGTTGTTATTGTGGTAGCTGCTAACTCTGTTAGAGTTGTGAGTCTATAAGCATTTCCATTTTAACCTCATTTTCACATTCAGGAAGCATGTAGCTTGGTCATTAACATTTATTCTGGACTGACAGCAAGAAAAACAAGAACATTTGGATTTAACTCATGCACCCTTTCCTGGACTTCACCCTCTCTGTTTTTGTGGGAACTGAGAAAACTGTGATCTTAGATTCTGTTATTATAGAAACATAGATTTAATGCCAGAAGGGATCACTATCTCTGTCCAGTCTGACCTCTTGCCATAGACTTTCACCCATCATTCTTTCAGTAGAAGGAATTATTCCTGCATTCTATGCATGATTTAGTACCACTGACTCAGAGGAGAGCAAATTGCATCCCAGTGTACTCTACGTTGGAGTCACCCTGAGGGGAGGGGAGGTGGTGTCTCTGGGATCTATAGAAGATATGCCAATGAAAGCTGTCTGAAAGGGGATGCGCTAATTAGCGTGTCTCTCAGTTGCCTGGTTATGTCTCTTCCACCCACTTTTGAGGCTGTGCTGGCCCTCATTGGAGAGGTGCTTGCAGGTAATACATTTAAATTCCTTTGCTCCAAACCTTGAGGCCCTGCACCCTTACCATCAAAGGAGCTCAAGTGGGATGGGACTTCTTTTGATGATTTTCCATGCCTCTCAGATCTCTGAACAATGATACTACCTACATAAACTCCCCTTCCTCTAGCTGATAGCATAGTAACTCCTGCTGGGGAGGTGAAACCAGTTCTGGGAGCTGAACATTCTTCTCTTATCTGGTAATGAGGATCACTACAATTATGCCACTGAGCTCGATAAAACAAATTGCACGGGCGAATGTAAGTTCTGTGTGATGCTTCATATTTAATTTGCATCTCTATAATATTTTCTTAACACCTGAATTGCACAACATTACAGTGACTTATCTGAGTGTGTTCCTGAATCATGTAGGTGAGCTCTTGATGGCAAAGCCAAGACTGGTGAAACCAACGTGGTAAAAACTAAGCTATCGGTGTAAAACTCTTCTCTGTTCTTGCAGAAACTCCACCTATTGCATGAAGGTGTCAATGTCCTTGACAGTGGCTGAGAATGAATCTGGGCTTTGCTACAACAGCCAGATCCGATATTTGGAAAAATCAGAAGTCATGAAAAGAAAGATAATCTCCTGCCCCGATATTGAGGATTATAAAACATCAAATCAAGAGCCAGAAGTAGTATGGTACAAGGTAACATGGCCATCTAATTAGCATTTTGTTGAATGTAGACAATTACTTTCTTTGTTTTCAGTCTTGCATTCAATTATGAACTTTTTGTGTGTCAGGTAATGAGTGGCTGCTCTGAAGGACCAACCAAAGCCTAATAGTTCTGATGCACAGGATTTATCTATATTGGTGCAAAATTATCCAGCCTGGCCACTGACTGACAGCAGCTCCATATCTGTGAAGGGTCTTCCCTACTTTAGGAACTTAAAAAAACCTGCTCTAACAACTGGAATACCAGCTCCAGATGTTCCACAGCCTCCCTCACCCACCTACCCCCACTCCAGTTTCTACACTGGAGGACCTCTGCCATTTCTGAATATTGCAGTCAACCCAACTGGAGGCAACACATTTAGATGGCATCAGCGCCACCATGTAGTGTGTCTGTGCATGATGTGTATACATAATACATGTTGAGAAGTGCTGAGTTTTGACTTGCCAGACACACAGGTGCCCTGGTGTGTCAGAAAATAACAATTAAAAAGAAAAAGTTGTCACTCTATTTTTATTTTTACAAGAATCTTGAATATTCCAATTCACACTGACAAACCATGTACTGTAACTCGTATAAAAGCCATGAAAGCTTCACACACACACACACCCCGGTTATATGGGCAGATATGTTTAGAGCTGTTTACACGTGAAATATGCATATTGAGTAAAGTGTATGGGCATAAGTGTCTCATGTCCTAGCCATGTACCTGCTGAATACCAAAAGGCTGAAGAATGCATTATCATTGTGTAAGTTCACATTGCAGAAATTATCTGACAGACAGAATCCTCAGCAGTCATGAAGCACAGTTACTCTTAAAACACTCCAGGAAAATGAATGCAAGAAAAGTGCAAACCAAAATCAGTGAGGAATTGTACTGGCCAGAAATGGGAACAGAACTTTCATTTCTTTTCTTTTCACACATGTACATGTCTTCTGTGTCCAACACATAGATTGTATAGCACCGGCTTTCGGTCTGACAGCTGACTGAGTTGTCACAATGATTAAATTGACCAGAACTGATATTGTATTTTGAAGATAACAGTGCAGCTGCAAGACAATCAAAATGGACTTTTAGTCTGCTTTGCTAAGAAAAAGAGACATTACTGGAATAACTACTCCATCCTCCTTCTTAGTCATACTTAATGATAAGTGTCATTTAATAAGTGCGCTAACAATTGCAGATTAGATGGCAGGATCTTCACTTCTTAGACCCCACATACATCATCTGTAACAGACCTAAAAACAGTCAGAAGGGTTCAGTCACTTGGGATTTCAACGTTAATGTGGTATTATGCATGATGTATGCAGGGCAGGTTTTAACCCATTTGTGGTGAAGGTTTTTGAAAAATACTCCGAAGAGAATTGTGGTACTAGCTGTAACAGACATTCTCTTTTCTCACTCTAAAGAAAGGTTGAGGGCCAGATTCTAGAGAAAACTTGTGTCTCTGGTACATCCCTTTGATTTCAGAATATTTTTATTCCTATTTATTATTTGTACTGCAGCAGCACCTAGGAATTCTAGTCATGGACCAGGTGCCCGTTATGCTAAGCAATGTACATGCACATAACAAAAAGATAGCCCCTGCTCCAAAGAGCTAATAGAATTGAGCCCGTAATCTCTACATACTCTGCAACTCCACTGAAGTCAATATAATTATAGTGACTTGTATCACCTGAGGGCCTGAGCCGAAGTTTCTGAAAAGGGTGTGTGATTTCAGACTTAAAGATAGATTGAAAGGATCAAGCCAGCTAACATCAGTGACTGGGCTCAGTATGGATATATAGACACACACATACTATCAATCACCTTCTCACCTGCTTTAGAGCCAGGTAGGGCAAGGGCCACTGTGCTGAATACTTTGGCCATACCCATGATACATCTGGACAGTGGACATTTTCCAAAATATGAAGATGAGAGTCAAATAAAGCAAGATGGTCCCCCAGGATTCTTCCCCTTCCCCTTGCTTAAGGAGAGCTAGACACAGCTCCCACCAGAAAAACCTGTGATCACGATGAAACCTTTAAGTGACTCTTGTCCCTTGAAAGTCGCGGAATTTGGGCTTGTGGCCCCTGGTCTACTGTGAGACAGCAGATCCAATGCTACAAGCCTGCCATGAGCAGATTTCTCATTGACTTCAGTAGGAGTTCTACGTGTTGAGGGATTACAGAATTGGGTGCAGGGCCGACTCCAGGCACCAGCTTGCCAAGTAGGTGCTTGGGGCGGCCACTTTGGAGAGGGGCGGCACGTCCAGCTATTCGGTGGATGGTCCCTCACTCCCGCTCGGAGCGAAGGACCTCCCGCCGAATTGCTGCCGCAGATCGCGATCGCGGCTTTTTTTTTTTTTTGCCGCTTGGGGCGGCAAAAACCCTGGAGCCAGCCCTGATTGGGTACATTAATAGTAACAAGCTGTACAAAGCCTAATGCAGTTTGAGCATTAGGAGAATTAAGCATGGCTCTATATCTACACCCAAAAACAACAAGGAGTCCGGTGGCACCTTAAAGACTAACAGATTTATTTAGGGGAGGGATAGCTCAGTGGTTTGAGCATTGGCTTGCTAAACCCAGGGTTGTGAGTTCAATCCTTGAGGGGGCCATTTAGGGATCTGGGGATTTAGTTGGGGATTAGTCCTGCTTTGAGCAGGGGGTTAGACTAGATGACCTCCTGAGGTCCCTTCCAACCCTGATACTCTATGATACAGACTAACACAGCTACCCCTCTGATACTTTCTATACCCAAGCTCTCTAGGAAAAATACTAACAAAGCTATTATTCTTAAACGTGTACGTTTCATTTATAGCTGAAATTATACTAATGAAATGCCTGTTTTAAAGAATTATACTATTAATGTCAATGTGACTCTTTCTTTCCAAAGCACCATCAGGCCTAAATAACTGTTTTGACAACATGAATAAAGGATTTTTTTTAGATAAATGCAGGTGTCAATGATTGAATGAACAAGACTTAAGAATAGAATTACTCTCATGGGAAAAATAAACTGGAGGAGAAAAAAAGATGTATCTAGAAAGAAGAGCTCTAACCCCTCTTTCCCTCCCCACCACCTCCTTGCTCTGACTGTGTTGAAGGAATAGCTATGAAAACAATTAGAATGACAGGTGAAGGACAGGTAGTAGTTATACGAGTCTGCAAAAACAGAGTAGTTGAGGTACTGCCACTTAAAAATGTCAAGGAAGAAGAGAGAAGCACAATAATGAACAGCCTAGTTATTCAAGTGACTGTGAGCGCCAAAGACTCATGAGCAAAATGTGCAAATAAAGGGAAGAGTTAAAACTACCCCATCAAGACAAACACTAGTGAAAAACCAGAAAAAGAATGTGACCTGGTTAAATAAGAAATAATCGTACACTGGGGAACTGATTATTAAAGGGAGTTAACGTCTCTCTGACAGGGGAATCTAGTTTAATTTCCTCCAGAATATGAAGACTACTTTTTATAGGGTTTGGGGGGGGCTTTAAATACACATTTTTCTGATTCCTACTTTCTGCTCTTGTGTCAGTCGTGTACAGTGAGCCAATCCACATAAAATGAATCCAGGCAGAGTAAAAGCGAGAACTTTCCGTTCAGAGTTAGAAATGCTGGGTAGCAGATGGAAGAAGTAATGTAAATTAGCTAAAATTTGGGGGAGTTGTAAATCATTTTTAAATAGAAAATGTTTTGAAGTAAACAAGGAGATAAACCGTATTGAATAATTAATAAGTGAGTGTTACAAACCTCTCTGCTTGGTGCAATTCTGAATAGACAACCGTGATAGATACAAGCATTGTTTCAAACCTCTACCTCATTAATCACTACAGTAGTAATGATGTGACCCTCTTTATTAGAAGTACATAATATGCGAAGCAACATCCTGCCAGAGAAAAGTGATTTGTTTTGTTTGTCCTGTTCGTGCTGGTATTTTTCAAAAAGAAAAAACAAAAATCTTACCATGGAAGCTATTATGAGACATGGGGCTTTTACTGCTACGTTACAGAAGAGATGCAATGCAGTTACCTACTGAAACACACTTACTGGTGCATTCTGCGAATTTTAGTCATTTTTAATCAGAGATGGATAGACCTGGATCATGTTCTTTAGACCAGGCTGATGTTCAGTCACCCCAGGGCAGAGGTCTGTTCAAATTTGGGGCACCTTTAAATGGGGCTCAAAATCTAACATAACTCAGAAAGGTATCTATATAAAAATGGTACTTTCTTGCTCATCAGATCTGTTCTCTGCATGCAGCTAGGGAGCTGGATTTAGTTCCTTTTCCTGCATTATCAACTATTAACTAAATTCCAAGAGCAGGGTTGAATTTCACTTTAATTCACACTGGAGACCACTGAGTTGCACTAGTGTCAACCAAGAATGTAATGGGGTTGCCAAGTGTCACTAGGAGCAAAATTTGGATAGGACAATAGGACTGCACAGAATCTGTCCTGGTAAGGGTAGCATTTGATCCTCCATCTTTACTACTAATGATGCCTGAAAAGCAGAGGGTTTCAGAATCTAGTATGAGTTTGCAGGGCTGAAAGTTAGATAACCCACCTTTTTACTTGTATATTGATTACATTTTATTTGGAAATCGGGACACACAAACCATGGAACTTTCATGATTTCTCAAGGGGAAAAGAAACGCCACCAATGTCACTCTGTTCTTTGTTAACTGTATTCTATTATTACTGGCCATGTCAGAGCCAAACCATAACACACCTGGATTCAGATTTTAGCTCAGATCTGGGGCTGTGCTGTAACTGCCTTTTGCCACACCACTGACACAAAGGGCCCTAAAGCTGGCATAGATGGCCATCAAAGTGCAGGGAGTTTGTCCATTGTCATGGAGCTGGTATAATGGCTCCTACTCAATCCCATCTCCCTCCAGTTGGTGTAAGGCTCATGACCCAGGAAGGGGCCCGGACTTTACTGTCTCCAAGCAATCCCCAGTGGCATATTGGCTCCTTGGGTGCAGTAGTAGATGACACAAGTTAGAGTAGCCCTCAGGCTGCTCTAACTTACTCTGGCGGACTGGTTCAGGCCCAGAATTAGAGTAGACAAACGTGGCTTAAAGCCACATTTTCACACCTTCCTGAGTTGCTTTGTGTGCTCCCTGGCTACTGAACTGGGTGTTCAGGTTGAGTTGGCAACACTTGAATCGATTACTACCCGGATCGGCGGGTAGTAATCAATCTATCAGGGATTGATTTATCGTGTCTCATCTAGATGCGATAAATCAATCCCCAAACGCACTTCCCGTCGACTCTGGAACTCCACCAGAGCGAGAGGCGGTAGCGGAGTTGACGGGGGAGCCGCAGCCATTGATCCCGCGCCATGAGGACCGAGGTAAATCGATCTAAGATACTTCGACTTCAGCTACGCTATTCACATAGCTGAAGTTGCGTATCTTAGATTGATCCCCGCCCCGCCAGTGTAGACCAGCCCTGAGAGATGAACAAACATATCACCCTGATGCACCTCTTTAGAGCGGCACTTATCAGACTATATCCACACATTAGCACTGATTATTCCAAGGTGTATTAAATGATCAACACCATTAAGTATTATCAAATGTAGCTGGCTAGAATAATACAATACTTCAGCCTGGAAGTGGATCAAGCACCAGATATTGCGATGCCTAGAATTCGCTGAATCACATACACTGATGTAAAGACTAAAGAACCACTACAAACCTTCCTACCAGGACAACAAATTAAAAATATTGACATGTGGCCCAGTCCGGCCAAGTGACAGCTGGTGAGGGGTGAAGTCCATGGGACCTGTGGATCATCCACACCTCAAAGGAGGTTAGGTGAGAACTGCACCATCAAATTTCAGGCCATTGATTTTTATTAAAAAATAATGTAGTGCGTCAAGCACAGCATATTTAAACACTGTTTTAGTCCTCATTTGTATCCTTCCAAATGTTTACAAAAATGACAGGTCTGACACATTACAATGCAAACAAAGCATTTGAAGCAACCTCTCTAGGTTCTTATCAGGCCCTCTTCACTGTCCTATCTGAACACCTACTAATCATTAATGGATTTTATCCTCCCAACCCTCCTGTGAGGTAGGAGGTACTATCCCCATTTATCGCTGTGGTACTGAGGCAGGGGGTAGATTAAGTGACTTGCCCGGAGTCTCTCAGGAAACCTGGGGCTCAGACAGGGATTGAACCTAGGTCTCATGAGTCCTACTCTCACGTCCACTAGACCATCCTTCTACCTAATCAGGAGCTGCCAGGTGTTTTCGTGCCACTGTAAATGCACCAGCCACCTGGATTTTTTTTCTTCAAATTTTCTTCTTGGGTTTTTAGTACATCTACACTGAGCCCTTGTGTGTTAAGATTCAGCCTGGAGCCAAATTTCATGGGATATATACATGAACAAGGATGTATAGTTAGGAAAATACTGATGTGTCTTTAACTAAAACAATGGTTTATGATGAAAAAAAAAGTGGACATTTTGTTTTCTATTTGGCCCTAGGTAGATGATGTCTAAAACACTGCACGTGTAGTTCAGTGAGTGTTAATTAGTGTAGCTTGTTAGATACATGTCTGTTAAATTTTAAACAAAAATGACTTCAGATAAACCCCAGTTTTTCAAGTTGTGAATATTCAAATCTCCATGCTGCCTGGAATTCGTATCTGATCCCGTATCCAATATCCATACTGAAACCTAAATTGATTTTTTTTTAAGAAACCTCAGTTTTGCAAAGGTATTTCCATTGAGATTTGTGTGAGGTAAGTGTTTACTTGTCCAGTCAGACTGGTGCTTTACCATATCAGCTGGTTAATTTAGGCAACTGATTTTTCTGTGCAGGAATGTAAGCCAAAAATGTGGAGAAGCGTCGTAATTCAGAAAGGAAATACTCTTTTAATACAAGAAGTCCAGGAAGAAGATGGAGGAAATTATACTTGTGAACTAAAGTTTGAAGGCAAACTAATAAGAAGAACAACTCAGTTAAAGGTTACAGGTAAGAAACTTCTTGCATAACACGAGTTCTCAAATGAAGGGAAGATTCTTCTTCATACAGCACACAGTCAACCTGTGGAACTCCTTGCCTGAAGAGGTTGTGAAAGCTAGGACTATAACAAGGTTTAAAAGAGAACTAGATAAATTCATGGAGGTTAAGTCCATTAATGGCTATTAGCCAGGATGGGTAAGAAATGGTGTCCCTAGCCTCTGTTTGTCAGAGGGAGGAGATGGATGGTAGGAGAGAGATCACTTGATCGTTACCTGTTAGGTTCACTCCCTCTGGGGCACCTGGCATTGGCCACGGTCGGCAGACAGGATACTGGGCTGGATGGACCTTTGATCTGACCCAGTATGGCCATTCTTATGTTCTTATGGCTTCACACAGCAACTGAAGTACAGGTAGAACCCAAGTAACCCCAAATGGGAAATTCAGATCAGGCCCCAGATGAAACATCCATAGGTTGTGTAACGATAAAAAGGCACAAAAGGGCCAAAACTAAAACCTAGATCCAGGCACCCCAAAACTTCGGAGGAGTTCAGGCCCAGATCTGGACTGCGTGGCTTGGGCCCTTCTCTAGTGGTGAATAGGAGGAACGTTGGCTGCAATTGCAAATAAAAGAATTAGAAGTTATTAAGATGTTGCCCCAGAGAAAGAGAGAGAGTTAAAAGGGTCAGCATGAGTACCTGCTTTTATGGTTCCAAGTACACAATTGTTCCATGCTTTTTATCTTCTGATCCGTTTCTGGTAATCAGATTCTCTGTTGTAGGTCTGGTCTTCAGTGAGGACTTCAGGACACCTATTCCAAGAATAAAATTAAAAAGCAATATTATAATAGAAAGCTTTCACTATGTAGTTTCCATGTATTGTGCCGTGCATCTGTGTTCACAGGAGAGATCGTAAGGACAGGAATGAAAGAGTAGGACAGCATTATATACCCATTCATTCCTGAATCCTTTGCATTTCCCTTTTTAGATAATGTACCTGTCATTATTATTTTGCCATCAGCAAGCATCTGAAATCATTGTTTTCTTCCAGTTCTTCACACAATAACTTTTGAGCAAATGTTTAGAACTATCTAGAGCCAGAGTCAGTCTTGGTATAAATAATGGCAAAATCAGTAGAATTGCACCTGCTTACACAAGGCTCCGTTTAGTCCATATGCTATTTCTAACACGCTTTCAAAATAACATTGTTCAAATTATGACTTTAAGAAGATACTATGATTTATTCATATTAATTTCCCATTAGTTATCATTGCCCCTTATTTGAAATTAATCTTTTTCCCTGGATGTCAAAATCATATACTATATGATTATTTGTAGTCTGCTTTTGCCCATGGACAAATCTCTGTACCATCATCAGTTTGACCAACCTGAACCAAAAGCTATCAAATGTAAACACATGACCTTTCTTGGAAGCAGTTGCTATACCAGGTAGCATGCTGGTCTTCAGTCAGAATACTAACTAAATGTTTCTAATAAAGGTAAATGCATCTATATGAATTCCACATGGTAGATGTTCTTTACCTTACAGAATTGTCAGCTCTCTCCATCCCCTCTAGCATCTGCAAGACCTTGTTAGCTGTTCATTATCTACCCGTTATACAGTATGTGCAGTACTTTAGGTTTTAATTTATTTTCCCTGCACCTATTGTAATATTTGCTCTCATTATTTGTTTGGATAAAAGGATTTATGGCCTGAAGTATTAAGAATTGTAAAAAGCAACAGAGGGTCCTGTGGCACCTTTGAGACTAACAGAAGTATTGGGAGCATAAGCTTTCGTCTCAAAGGTGCCACAGGACCCTCTGTTGCTTTCTACAGATTCAGACTAACACGGCTCTGATACTTAAGAATTGTAAGAAAGGGACATGATACCATTCCTGTTTGCAGAAGGCTTGAGAAGCAAGGGATAGTTATCCTTGCAATTTGATGTGCAATTTGTATATTCTCCTCAATTTACAACAAGCAATCCATTATTCCTTAATAATCAGCACTGTGAACATAGCAGCAAAGCAGAAGTGATCTCAATTTACATGAATTTATAAATATATTTGGGCTTTACCTATAACTTCAAACCCTAATTTTAAGTGGGGTCGAGACCCAGATCTGAATGGGTTTTGGCCTGGGTCCATCTCTATAGAATATTATATTTGAAATGCACTGCCAAATTTGTATGAATGGCAACCTGTCTAGATGAATAATAGCAATGACTTCAACTGAGTACATGCAAAATCAGTGATGCCGGATATGTAATGGTTTCATGCTGCAGAAAAACTCATTTTTTCTGTTTTCCGTTCATGATTTGATATGCAAATAGCTTTGAGGTATCGAGATACGCACTGATTTTATGTATCCGTTCATAGGAAAAATCTTTCAACAATATGACAGTGGTTTATTTGTCTGTGCCCATGACTGCTCTGCAAAGTGCTGATTCTACAGGCAGAGCAAACCAAAGCTTGAGAGTAGGTGCATGGTAGGCAATAATTGGAAGATGCTGAAGTGTGGCTATAAGTGTTGTCCCAGGAGATTGAAGAAAAATATGCGTATTAGTATAGTGACCGGCAAACATGCTTCTTCCTCTGTGACTAATTTGGGCATTGGTTAATTTGTCTTGCGCCTCCCATGAAATATATTTTGGAGTGAATACAAAGATAAAATAGAAACCTGACTAATGATTAAGTGATGTGGCCACTAAAATTGATAACGGAGTTCAGATTTCCCTACTGTTTTTCACTGACCATAAAGGACAAGAGTCCATTTTGCAGGTAATTCTGTGAAGGCCATGCAGTAAATCTAAAACTTTCTTCAGCAAAACTAGGTACAATTCATCTAGAAAGGACAGTGCATTTGCTGCCTGCTGGACTGACGTTGCATTAGTGGAACAGGACAGTCTGTCACGGATCTGGGCAATCTTATCTGCCAAGTTAATGGAAACCTCTTCACAGCAGCAAATAGTCAACTCTCCCTTGAAAGGCCATTTGGCTCAGTCAGGCTGACGATTGGGCAGGTTTTCTGATCCTGATTTCATAGATTTTGTAGTGAAGGACAAGAATAACCTCCAGTTATCCTTGGTATACAAATGTAAGAAATTTGCCTCAGTCAGACCAAGAACATGTCTTTTGCCACCAGTTCTCTAGCCTGCTTTCCTACCACTTCACCTGTTCTGAAGGCCATCTGTAATCAATCAACTTGTAAGAGACAGGCATTTAGGAAACAGGTTGCTGCTGGCTGTAGTAGTCCACCCACTGGTTGATGCAGTGGGCAGCATTATCTCACTTCCTGGAAGTGAATTCTGGAATCCAGTTGAGTTTCCATCAAAATAGATTTACTATGCTATGAGGGGCGAGGGCAGAACTTGAGCTCAGACTGACAGACCTGCTGCTGCATGTAAATTACAGTTAGTAAATACGGCTGAAGGCTAACTAGAAAAGCAATAGCTGGTAGAAGCAAAGCCATCATAGAATTTTCACTGTTGGTGTGTACTGCAGATGTGGAGAAAGAAATCTTACCTACTGCTTTCAAATGCTTTTTCCTCTACAGGGTATTTCTAATGCTGATGCTTCTCCACATGCCTAAACTGGCATTTTGAAATCACAAGCACACGGGCTTTTTTGACAATACAGATTCCGAACTGTAAGACTCTGGTGGCCTTATCTGGAGGACATGGTGATCTGGAATTCTTTATTAGAGTAAAGGGTTAGCCTGACATTAAAATAGGCAACACCTGGGATCCCTTATGCACCTAGGAGCTCTGTAGTGCTGGGCAGAGAGAAGAGATTTAACTTAGCTTGTTATCCTTTACATCTGCTCCTCTGCAATTTAAAGTGTTGTCTACTTTAGTGAATGTTGTAGTTACTTTAATGTATATCTTCCCTGTTTATAGCCACGGACATTTCTATGACAGGCAGGCAGTATGCAGAGCACAGACCGACCTTGGTGGTGAATTAGTGGTGGATGTGGCAACCCCAGAAGGCCGTCTGCCCTGGAGGCCATATTTGATGCAGTGATGCCCACCTTACTCTGGTTATTCAGAGTCAGTAGTGAGAATGAGAACAAAAAACAGGTAGCCCTTACTCTGTATAGGTTAAGAGCTATGTGCCTAAAAATTTAGAGGCATCCAGAAATTCAGAGAGGTTTGCTTTATGAAAATTTATTCAAACCTCTTTATTCCAAAAATTGCTCTTGTAATCTTCTGAGAACAGATATTGCTGAGATTTCTGATCTTCCCTTGTCTTGCTCTACTCGGGAATAGCAAAAGAATATTGCACTATTTCATTCCCAGGTTGCTACACTTAACAAGCACATGGCTACAGTCTGTGTTAGCTGAGATGTCCAAATAATCTTCAGGAACAGCTCCCAGTAGAGGGTATTTTGAGAATACATCCTGGAAATGATCAAGGCATAGATAACGGTGACAAGTGAAAGATAAACAGCTGCAGCTTACTAGCCAGAAGAAAACAGACAGAGGCATTTTGTGTCTCAGCTAACATCTGTGATGCTAACATCAGCAATGGAACCAAAAAGATCATCTGACTGTGGTCCGTGGAGACCCAATGGTAGAGATACCTGTAGTTGTGGATGAGGAATCTTGTTGGGTTTTATCTTATCTGAACTGGATCATCCATGTTGAATAAAAATATCAGGTTTTTTTCTTGGAGGCTGGTTGGCATCTTAGATTACAAGTTCTCGGGTTCTCTTGTCTTTACATGTGTTTATATTAGATCTGGGCACAACATGTGCTTTCCTTAGAGCTGAATGGGAAACTGTTTCCCTGTCCCTCTAAAATTTTCAGGATTTCAACAATGTTTCCATTCTGCATCGGGATGAAACAGAAACCTTTTTCTGAACTTTTTTGCAAAAAAGCGGAGAGAGATGCTGGCAGAGCAGAGACCTGGGTCTCTCACATTCCAGTGATGAGGTACTCACCTGGGCTTTTGGCTGTTTTGAGGTGGGCCTCTGTGATGACTGGGGTTTGTGTGTTGAGATTGCTGTTCTGGAGTGCATTAGAGTGTAACTGCCCCTCCCTCTCCCTCTCCCTCTCTCTCTGTCTCTCTCTCTGGTTTTGACCAGAAATTCTATCCTGGACCTGAGAAACCTTCCCAAGGAAAGTTTAGTTGAAACCAACCCTTTCTTGTGATAAGTTTCAACTTTGTCGAATCACCATTTTCCAACCAAAAATTCCCGACCAGTTCTGCTTTGCATAGCACCGAGCACAATGGTCCTTGGTATAGAAACATAATACATTTGGCTCTTGGAGCTACTGTAATAAAAATAAGAAATAACAATAGCGGTCATATGCAGATGTATTGTGAGCATCCAAAGTGGCAGAAACTGAGATCAGAGTAACTAAAAGCAGAGGAGGTACCAGGAAGGAAAGATCCTATATCATAGAAAAGTTAGACAAAATTAAAAGAGCCAGTAGCAATATTTTAATTTTATATGTGCACTAAGAAAGGATAATCAGGGTATAGAAGCTCCTGCAGCAACAATATTTAAGATGTGATTGCATGAAGAACCACTGAGTAAGGGGGAAAAGTGAAAGAACCCCCACTTACACCCACACATCCTGTCCCCCACTGCACTCTCTCAGCTCAGGGGAGCACAGGGAACTGTTCCTTCTTACTCCTGACCCTACCTACTCTTCTGGGCCCAGACTCAAGGTCTGGGTAGTGATCTATGAGTAGAAGGGGTGTTTTTACTCTCTGGTTACTTTCTTATGGATAGCTCTAGTCATAAACCAGTCATGCAAGATCACCTATTACAAGATATTGGTAAGAAAAAAGCTCTGGAACAATGATGGACAGAAGCTTAAAGCCATCACTGCAATGTCTGGCTGCAGTTGAGAAAGCAAATGGAATCTTAGCTGTATTAATAGAAAAATAGAGCACAAATCAAAATAGGTCATAATGGCATTACAGAAAGGGCTTGTGAGACCATACCTGGAGCACTGCACACAATTTATGGATGTCATCTTATGGGAAGGGTATTGACAAATTGGCAAAGTTCTAGGAGAGGGCAATTAGGATGATAAAACATGTCCGAGGTTTTTAGCTCTTTGCAGGACTATTGGGGGTTGGGGGGGGAGAACTCCTACAACCTAGAATGCATTCCAAAAATATTTTTGACACTATGTACTTAGAAGGACTTAATATTGAGTTATGTTCCCTTGTTGTAAACACATAACTCCAATTAGCAGTACATAAATCTCTGCATTTCCGTGTGCATTGGTTTTAATAATAGTAATTTGTCAGCAAACCTCAGCTATTTCCATCATTAGTTCTCCTTAGTTTCATTATATTCTTCAGATGGAGCTGGACCAAATATTGCTAGCCTTATTCATGGAAGAAGTTCCACTGAATTCAATTTGGCCCAAGGTCTCTCTAGCATCATCTCTTACCATTTATAATGTGCTCACATAAAGTACCCTGAGAATATATGCGTGGATGAAGAGGGGAATTAGTAAATGTCTTATATATACACATTTCTGATCTCTGAAGTTTCTAAAACCTAAAGATGTTCCAAAAGCCCCCAAAGTTTAATTGGAGTATAAAATTAGAATTTGCCCATATAGTGTCAAATAAATGCACTAGAATTAATTGATAGATACCCAGTAATGTCAAAATTACATCTGGAATACAGATGGATCTATTAACATTCAAATACATTATTCAAGTAATAAAAGCACTTTAACATAAACTATATTTGAAATAAAATTCAGCCAACCTGAACTTCTCTCTTTTTTTCCTGGATCCACTTCAGTCTCTGATTTTATAGCAATATTTTGATGGCTTTAGGGTGAGCGATGTGCAATTTAAAAATATACCTGTTACACTTACCTGTAGCTTCTCCACTTTTTCCATGTGTGCCTGCCAGCCTGCTGTGTTGGAAAGCTATTCATGAGGTTATATGTTTGGAATAAGGTTGAAAAAACAGGAGGTATATATTTTTGGTACTGTTAAAATAGGCACAGCCCTTGGTAAGTAATATATCATGCACCTCTTTGTAAGTAATATATCATGTAGATGATATTGTAACATAGCAAAGGACATAGCATCTCTCGCAGTACCATTATCATGAGGAAAAGAATATCCACTTTTCCTGAAGGTCAGCAAGCACTTTTGTGTTTGGTGGTACCTGAATCTTCACTGAGATACCTCCCTCTGCAAGAGGCTCTTTCATGAACTACTATGTTAAGGGAGAGATTTTGAGTTGTATAATGTACTCCCTGTACCAATACATGATTTATGAACTTGAATTGATGAATTATTTCCCCATTTGACAGCAGAAAGCAACCATTTAACTGCCGTTCTAAGCTGCCAGTGATAAATTATAATGACATAAGAAATTACTGGGCAGGAAAAGACCACTTTGCCCAACAAACTTTTCCTCTGAGTTTATTTTAACCCCAGCTCTGGCTCTGTCTCTATCAGACTCTTTTTATCCCCCATTAAAATGCTCAGTTGTTTCCAAAAGCCATTTCTACAACAATATTTGCTTTGCCCATCTTACATGACAAATTATTCCACATGATAACATGAATGAAATGATTCTGCCTGAATTCACTGTTCACTCATGGGTTTTTTTGCTTAAATTCTTTTAACTCTCATTACATTTCTTAGTTTTTAAATGACACCTGCTGTTGTGTCAGAGGGTCACAGGATTTGACAAAGCAAATGCAGTTTACTGGGTATGATGCAGAAAAAAATGTGGGTAACGTTCCTTCTGTTTAGCAATAATTGTTGTGTTGTACTGGTCTGGTCCCAAACCACCTCCGCAATTCTACTATATACCAGAGAACAGCCCTGTATCTTCTCCTCTTCTCTTGTCTCCCATTAGCCTGTTCTGATGCTGAGGACTCTGTGACATGCAGGCCCATTTGTAATTCCTTATTGTGTCTAAGCAGCTCTTGTCAGCAGGGCTATCCCTAGCTATTCCGGGTCCTTACGCAGCCCCCCCACTCCCGACAGGGGGGCAAGCCTCCATGGGGTAGGCGGTGGGGCTGGCTTGGAGGGCACGGGGGAACCACCCCCGAGCACTCACTCGCGGCACAGTTGGGGCCGGGTCGCTGCACTTACCGCTGCCGGTGAGTGCAGGCACGGCCCGTCAGCGGAGTGGGGGCGGGGCTAGGGGTGGAGCAGGGCGGGGGATTTGGGGAAGGGGTGGAGTGGGAGCGGGGTTGCACTGTTGTCATAATCTGTATCGACAAAGTAGCAGGTAAGATATCACTGGAAATCTAATAACTCACTGATCATTAATATTCTTCTGTGAGGTATGTACAGTGTTTTCTTGGGTATTCTTGATTATTCCTGTGTGAGGTATGTACTGGGTATATTAAAAGTTATAGATATGTGCTGGAATTATGACTAAAATGTATTTAAAGCAGGCATGTCATGGGGCCTTGGTAAACAGGTCTGCACTAGTCAAAGGAAAGTGTATTTGTTTGTCTGATCAGCCTGGTCATCGAGCAGAGACAATTAAGGCCCATTTACATATTAGGTAAACAAAGTTATCAAGCTAATAAGCGGGGGAGGAGACAGATTGGCATCTACATCCCAGCAGGGAAGAGAAACTTTATCTGCGCTATGAAGACAGGGGATCTGAACTTTGAGAGATAAGCAATTTAATCAACTGATTTATAATACAGTTATATTGTATACAACATGTAACAAGTGAGATGTTTTAAGTAAGCCTGTGACACACTTTGATGAAGATCATCGTGAAATGTATGTATTAACACTATATAAGGAATTATGGATATTCATTGATATTATGCTTCATAGTCTTTGACCAAACAAAGGGAGAAACAGGTTTTACCCAGACAGGGGGAAAGGCAGCTCTGTACCTATCACTAATGAAATTATACAAGGTTATGCCCAAAAACAGCAGAAGCCCAATTTACATTCAAATCAACAGGGAGATAGGAAGACCACAGGGAGGGAAGTATCAGAGGGGTAGCCGTGTTAGTCTGGATCTGTAAAAAGCAAAAGAGAGTCCTGTGGCACCTTAAAGACTAACAGATGTATTGGAGCATAAGCTTTCGAAGTGGGCATTCACCCACGAAAGCTTATGCTCCAATACACCTGTTAGTCTTTAAGGTGCCACAGGACTCTTTGTTGCTTTTTACAGGGAAGGAAGAACAGCATGAGGTCATCCTGCCTCTTGAAACAAGGTCATTGAACTTTGAGAGAGAGAAGCGGAGACAAAGGACCATTTTGGCATCCATCACTTAGTGGGTCACAAAAGGCCAGAGCTCTCGCAAGCTTAGAAAGATGGGTCCTTTAAACAAGGAGGGATTGAAGTCTCTGGGAACTGAATATAGGTGAGAAACCTGCCTAGGCAAAGATCTTTCACCTAGGAGGACAAAGGAAGTCAGCACCTTGTGCTTCTGTGGAAGGTCCTGACTAAGGGAAAGTCAGCCAGGGCTGGGAAGAAAAATGACTGGTGAGAGAAACCATCTTGAACAAAACCATCTTGAACAAAGCTAGATTAAGTTTTAGACTTTTTAGATGTGTGTTTTCACTTTATTTGCTTGCAGCCATTTCTACTTTTCTTTCTTTTACTTGGCATCACTTAACCTATGTCCTGTTGTTAATACACGTGTTTTATTTTACTATAAACAAACTCAGTGTCTGCAGGGAAAGGTGTATTTACTCCAGTTAAGTTAATAAGCGGTAATGTGCTTTTTGTCTCTTTAAAGGTGCAAACCAAGCTTATAATGGCTCTGGGCAGTCCAGAAAAGGGCTGGACACTTCAGAGCAGATGGTTTTGGGGAAAATTCAGGACTGCGAGTGTGTTGGGACCATCAAGCTAATAGTAACAGACGCTGGTGTGCTATAGGCAGGTGGCTGGAATCAGAGCTGCTAATCCAGGAATACGGCACAGACACTCAGGGGTGACCTGCATGCTTGTCTGCTGGCTGCTGGTGTCCAGGTTGTGAGCCATAACAGCAGGGCATTTCAGGCACCCAGGGCTACAGGGCCGGTGGTGAGACAGCTCCTCACTAGCCTGGATTGCACCCCACAATGTGACAGACTTGCCCTCTAGTGATGCACAATTTTTGTCTCCTCCGTGCTTCTACTCTGTATGGAAATGAAGAGATCTGATAAAACCATGTCTGTTTGGAAAGCACCATCACCGGTCTGGCATATTTCTTCCATCAGGCTTTGCTGAAGAGGTTGGTTGGTTTGTTCATTTGTTTTTTTGGGGTTTTTTTTAATCTGCATAAACCAGAGAGGTTACCAGTCACTTTGGCGGAACACAGAAACGCCACATCCAAAGTTCCCCATGAAGCAGATCGAGTTTTAAGCATTACATCATCCAGACAATCTGTCATTGGCAGAATAGGACATAATTACTTAGCAACCTTGATGTCTACCTTTTTCATTTGGAAGCACCTACCATATTGTGGGCGCTACCAGAAATATAATATTGAGAACTGCTAGTTTACGAAATGATCCCTTTCATAGCCTGTCTCACACTCTCTTCCTTCTCTTTCTCAAACTAAGCATATAAAAGGATCCCAAATCCCATAAAACCCACTTGAAAGCTACCATGGAGAAGAGAATTTACATATAACATAATCATTAGAGCTGGCTGAAAATTTTTTGAAGAAAATTTTCAATTTAAAAATACATTTTTGTCCAAATTAAACATTTTATGGGAACATGTTAATTTCTATGACATTTTTTATGGGGAAAAAATAAAAATTAATTGTTTTGACTTTCTCATTTCATGTTGATAATGTCAAATCATTTCATTTCAACTATCGTTTTGATTAATATCATTTTGACTTCAATATATTAAATACTAATTTTAGTATGTGTAGATGTTAAATATAGAATCCATAAAAGTGTAGGACTAGAAGGGACCTCAATAGGTCATTTAGTCCAGTCTCCTACTCTCATGGCAGCACTAAGTAATAACTAAACCATTCCTGACAGGAGTTTGTTTAACCTGTTCTTAAAAACCTCCAGTGAGGGAGATACCACAACCTTCCTAGGCAATTTGTTCCAGTGCTTAACTACCCTGACAGGAAGTTTTTCCCAAATGTCTAACCTAACCCTTCCTTGCTGCAATATTAGCCCATTGCTTCTTGTCCTATCCTCTGAGGTTAAGAACAACAATTTTTCACCCTCAAGCTTGTAACTATTTTTTATGTACTTGAAAACTTTTATCATGTTCCCCCCACCTGTCTTCTCTTCTCCAGACTAAACAAAACCACTTTTTTCTATCTTTCCTCATAGGTCATGTTTTCTAGACCTTTAATTATTTTTGTTGCTCTCCTCTGGACTTTCTCCAATTTGTCCACATCTTTCCTGAAATGTGGTGCCCAGAACTGGACACAATCGTCCAGCTGAGGCCTTATCACGGTGGAGTAGAACGGAAGAATTAGTTCTCGTGTCTTGTTTACAACACTCCAGCTGATACATCTCAGAATGATGTTAGCTTTTTTTGCAACAGTGGGGTTACACTGTTGACTCATATTTAACTTGTAATCTGCTATAACCCCCAGACCCCTTTCTGTAGTACTCCTTTCTAGACCGTCATTTCCCATTTTGTGTGCGTGCAACTCATTGTACTTTTTGCATTTGTCCTTATTGAATTTCACCCTATTTACTTCATACTATTTCTCCAGTTTGTCCAGATCATTTTAAATGTTAATCCTAGCCTTCAAAGCATTTTCAAAGTCTCCCAGCTTGGTATCATTTGCAAACTTTATAAATGTACTCTCTATCACTGATGAAAATATTGAACAGAACCAGACCCAGGACAGATCCCTGCAGGACCCCACTTGATATGCCCTTCCAGCTTGATTGTGAACCACTGATAACTACTCTGGGAACGGTTTTCCAACCAACTATGCATCCACCTTATAGTAACTCCATCTAGGTTCTATTTCCCTAGTTTGTTTATGAGAAGGTCATGCGAGACTGTATCAAAAGCCTTACAAAAGTCAAGATATATCACATCTACTGCTTCCCCCCATCCACAAGGCTTGTTACCCTGTCAATGAAAGCTGTTAGGTTGGTTTGACATGATTTGTTCTTGACAAATCCATGTTGGCTGTTACTTACCACCTTATTATCTTCTAGGTATTTGCAAGTTGATTGCTCCACTATCTTTCCGGGTACTGAGGTTAAGCTGACTGGTCTATAATTCCCTGGGTTGTTCTTATTCCACTATATTTGCCTTCTTCCAATCCTCTGGAATCTCTCCCATCTTCCATGAGTTTTCAGAGATAATTGATAATGGCTCAGATATCTCCTCAGTCAGCTCCTTGTGTATTTTAGGATGCATTTCATCCAGCCCTGGTCACTTGAAGACATCTAACTTGTCTAAGTAATTTTTATCTTGTTCTTTCCGTTTTTTAGCATCAGATCCTACCTCATTTTCACTGACATTCACTATGTTAGACATCCAGTCGCTACTAACCTTTTTGGTGAAAACTAAAACAAAAAAGTCATTTAGCACTTCTACCATTTCTACAATTCTGTTATTGTCTTCCCTCTGCCCCCACTGAGTAATGGGCTGACCCTGTTCTTGGTTTTCCCCTTGCTTCTAATATATATTATTTTAAATTTCTATTATGTTTCAACATTATTAAAATATTTCAATTGTTTTAATAGAAAACATTCAGAATTTTTGTTTCACAGAAAACGTTGACATTTCAGCTTTTTGTGCTGATTCAGAACAAAAGCCTATTTTGAGATGTCAGATTTTCCCACGGGAATAAAAATTCCAGTTTTCGACCAGCTCTAATAATTTCACCTAATTCCTGTGAGCTGGTAGGTGCCCTGCATTGTTTTCCTTCTGTGATCTTTGCCAGTGAGAACTGTTGGGAGTCGTTAACCTCTGCACGTTAATTTAATCTTTTTTTCAAGCATGAAAAAAGGCTGTTTGTTGTCATGGTTAAGGCAGAAAATATTTCAAAAAAACCTTAAAGCTACTAGTAAATTTTCCTGATAAGACAGATCGCAAAGCATTTTAAGGTAAGAACTCTGTGAAGGGGTGAGACGGGCTTGCATTGTCCTTCCCGATTTTGAGTGTTACATATTTGCACTGTAAGTGCTGAAGGGAATGGGAAGAATTCTCTGCATGTGGAGTTTATTCCTCATCCTTGGAAACAGCTGCTAGCCCATCCCTTCCAGGGATAACTTTTTATTTCTGTGTCTCCTTTTAAAGAATACTTTTCTCCTTTAGGAATGTATCTGAATATATCCAATCATATGTGGTATCAAAAATGCCCCCAGGCAAGGATACCCCAGAACATCCTCTTCCCTTCCCTTTGAACAGCTTTCACCCTTCTCCCCTGCCTTGGAAAATTTTCAATTCATACTCCGCATTTGACACTCACTCTTAACGTGTGGAATGGAATGCATGTCCTCGATCTCATCCCATGTGAGTGCTTCATCTGTTTTACTTTCTTGGCAAGGAATGTACTATTTACAACCAGAGGCTTAAGTTCCGCCCTCACTAACTTCACTGGGAGCTGCAGTGAGAACAGGTTGGCACTTTCCACTTTTATAGCCCAATTTTGTACCTAACCAGGTATTTTTCTCCCCAGGCCCTAACTCCCTCTTTCATTGATAATATGGACTGCAAAGCTATCGTCCAAAATCTTTTTTGACCAAGTATATAATGGTCACGTGCACCCTATTTGCCTTGGCTACCCTGAGGCCAAATTCTGTGTCCTTACTCAGGCAAAACTGCCAAGGATTTCAATCAGATTTCCCATGATTTCAATGGCAGTTTTGCTTCTGCAAAGATCCAGGAGTTGATCGCTAATGTGTTCATATCACTACTATCTTCAAAAATTCAGACGTAGCTATTAAGCAAACCCTAGTGCTTATAAATCCAAGTTGACTAGCTCCAATCAGAGTAAACATTTCAAGATCTTTATTAAATCTCACTAGGCAGATTGAACTGATATTAAGCTACTAAAAGTTCTACAATTATTTACATTGCCTCTTCTTGAATGCATGGTCCATCTCTCTCTCTCTCTCTTTCTCTTTCCCTCTCTCTGTGGCATGGTTCAGTTCACCACACGATAGTGTAATATTACTGCAGTGTTTCAAGCCACTATTGCAGAATAACATGCTGGGTTTTCTTTGTGATAATGGCTGTTTACCAATTTCCAGGCCTAGAAAACTGATCTGTTAGAACCTATGACTGTTGCGGGCGGGGGGAAGAAAGAGAGAGGAGCAATGAGACTTTCTAGTGACCCCAATCGTAACAAATGTCTCAAATGTAAACTTTTTTTTAAATCAAAAGGGAATTAAAGCTATAATGGGATCAGATGAATGAGCAAAATCTTGTAACAACTCCATACTTCCAGGAAGAATCCTACAAGCTACACTTGGGAGCAGAGAAATTCTTTCTTCTTGTTCCTTTTTAGCATGAATAACTGAAATATGTAACGTATTTTTGTATATGGAGTCACTCTACCTTGCTACTACAGTTGTATACTTCCATGGCAAGACCGTATCACTTCTCTGAGTCTGTAATCTCCCTAAGTGGTCATGGAAACAGCTGATCGGTAAATATGAGGGGCAGAGAAGAACCTACCCAAATTGGGTTTTTGCTGAGAGTCTCAAACATAAAAGGGCCTTTACTGAGTGCAGATATTGTTCTATGCATTTCCTCTGCTACATTTTCATGTAAATGATGCATTACATTTTACAGCAGTTTGATTTTCTAAAGGAAATCTTCCTCTTTATGACAATAAACAGAGCCAGAAGTAGGTCGAGTGCTGACACATACGGCACTAAAGGACCATGGAATGAATTCCACAGCTGTGTTCTCAAGCCGTAATAGAAATGATAGCCTATTTAGAGCAACATATAGGAAGTGCCAAAAATTAGAGCTTTCCTGGGACACATTTAAGTTGATTGAATTAATACTTGTTGAGGTTTTCTTTGTAAATTATTTTTTTAATATTCATTTTCCATTTCTTACAACAACTGTTTCTGAATTTTAGCCAGAAGCCCTAGCCATGAACGTCAACTTCCCTAACCAAGTGTCAAAAGGGGACAGCTGGACTCTTCACAACCAGCCGATAAATCTCACCTTAATTATTCTAGGCATCATGCCTCAACTAAGTCTAATATAAACCCAGCATGGGGAAGGCAATTCCATAATCCTGCTCTCTTTCCCAGAGACCCAGGGCTGCTTCGAGGGGTGCTCCTGATTTTAAAAGCTCCCCGCATCTATTCTGGGCACAGAGACGGTACCGTGTTTAGAGCTGGGTGTGAAACCAGGACATTTTTCCTGTCCCGTGGATATTTTCAAGAGTTCCAAACTTTTTACCATCCCGAATCAGAATGAAAAGTCGAAGTCTTGAAAGGTTTCATGATCTGAAAAACTGCGGGGAAAAAAGGTTTGGTTCTCATCAGTTGAAATGTTTTTTGTTTCCGTTTCTACCTTTTTTCTTTAACCTTTTTTCACTTCTATCTTAAATTTCAAAACAAAACGTTGAAAATGTTGAAAAGAAATATTTTTATTATTTCAAAACTTTGTTCACGTTCACCATTTTGTGAAAAGTTTGTTTCAATGAATCAATATTTTTGATGAAAAATTTTAATTGAAAAAAATTCCAGACCATGTTTACCCATGTCACTGTTTGTGGCCAATCACCGCTAATTAAAGTCACAATCATGCACTGAAAACCATGTGGGAGGACCGTTACTGAAATCAGTATGTCTCCATGTACTTTTCAGTGTAGGATCAGCGCTTGACAAGTGTCAATTTTGAATATCATATATCAAATACAGCCCAGATTCAACAGTTCACAATCAACCCACAGAGCGGGGGGAGGGGGGGAATCACCATTTTTTTACAGTTACTGACTCATTTTGACTTGTATGTAAATTGGTAGAAAATTCCTATTCAGCTACATTGGGGAACCGTGTTTCTATCTCTGGTTAAAATACAGGAGTCGTGAAGGCATTGTGATGTACCAGTTACCGCAAACAAATACAGCTGTGCAGATCAATGTGCAGTAGATTTATTTAAATAGGTGTGAAGTTCTGAGACAATTGCACAGGTATAATTATCTCGGTACAAACTCAAGTTCTATTTCAGCAGTGCCAATACTGATTTTATAGCTTTTGTGTCTATCGCACTTCATCAAGCACTCCCCAAAACTGCAGTTCTTGCTACGTCTCCGATACGATATGTGCTCCAGAAAAATCTATTTGGATTTGGCCCAATTTCGAGGAAGGAGCAACTTACAATACCCTCTTTCAGAAGTCTCAGTTTTTACATTGTGCAAGAAACAAACCTAAACCTGCTGTGTAGGAGTGTGACAGCTGCGAAAAGCTGATAGGAAAGTACAAACCAGGTGACAATTTACCTGAAGCTACTGACACTGCCAGTCACATTATCTGTCTTTAATATCTCCTTTTTAAATGAATCCCAGCCAGGTCCTCAGCTGGTGTAAGTAAGCATAGCTCTATTGACTTCAATAAAGCTGCACTGATATGTACCAGCTGAGGATCTGGCCCTGTATCAAGCCCATCAAAGGTTACTCTGTGACTCGTGTAGCTGCTAAAGTGACACCACTACAGATTAATCCATAAGGAAAAGAACTCTTTAATTTTCCGTCTCCAAAAGTGATACAAATTGATGGCTGTACCATTGACCAAGGAGAGCTGTTCATCTACTCAAGTGAAAAATTAGCTTGGAAGACAAACTCGTGCCATATTTCCTATAAAAGTACAGGAAAGATGCAAGCTTCCCAGGCTCTGAGAAATGTAGCAATATGCTGCAGTCTATGAATTATATATTGTGTCAGCACTCCTGGCGCTTTACTTTACAGCAAACTGCCTTCCTATCTTACGAACATGCAAAGTAGTTAGAATGGCAAATAACTTCACTTTTTATTGACCTGCAATGGCCCTTAGTTCTCTAGCATCTTCTCAAGCATCAACGAGGGTGGTGGTGTTTTTTTCCATCCAGTCTTAAATCAGACGATTGTAGTTCGTAGCATTGATTATTTGCTGTTGTCGGCATCAAAAAATTAGACAGCCAGGGCTTCCACACTTGTTTTCAGCTCCTCATTTATCCAGTGATCGGTCATTGTTGCACAGCGACTGTACCTCGTTGAATCACTTACGGTCTGGTGCAAATGTCACCCATGAGCTCCTCCTTTTATTGAGAAATGCCTTTTATTCTGGAACCTGCTCAGCTGCAACTACATTCTCTGAGTATACTGTGCTTTCAGTAATGCAGGTGAGTTAGTAAATGACTGGTGGTTTAAAGGCTTTGTTGCCCACGAAGGTGAGATAAAGGATGACCATTGAAATAAACCAGGGCACTGTCAATGCTTATACTGAAGGCTGCCTTAATTTAAAAAAAGATAGGATGCTCATCATTATTAAAATATATATATTTTAAACTATTTAGATATCACTATTAAACAGTTGCTGTGTTTGACCCCAGAAGTGGGTGCATTTGCAGTCCTTCAGGATGAATATCACTGTGTGAATATATATATATATACATACATACTCATCCTGAAGGACTGCAAAGGACTTTGCAAATCATGAACTAGATAGGTAGGATATACCAGTGACCTATGGATCACTTCCCCGTCACTGAAATGCACCCACTTCTGGGGTCAAACACAGCAACTGTTTAAGTATTAGTCTTCATTTCTTTTCCTATCCGATCCTAGCCATTTATAATGGCAGGGAAGATTTGAATAGCTGGACTGTAATTACTTTGTTAGAATTTGTCTAAGGTACCAGGATGATGGTTTCATACCATGGTGCTGAAAACTCCTAAGCCTGGTCTACATTAGCACTGCACTGCTGCTGGACAAAGGGTATGAATTATTGTAGTGTCGAGGGAAAAGCGCCCCCTATTGAACTGTCAGCGCCATTGCAGCACATAGGTGATCCTCAGAAGTTTCCTATCCCGTACCTTCTTGGCCTGACCCTGCTTAGCTTAAATGAGATCCGACAAGCTCACAGCATGTGATGGTATTGCTGCAGGCAGTAATGTTATTGTTATGATGTTTACCACATTACCAAAGCTAATAACTTACAGAGGTTTGCTCTGTCTCTTGCAATTTTAAAGCTGAAAGGACATACGTAAGACATGTTTTGTGTTTTATCGTCTTGAGTATTGTCTTTCCCCATTAATACCATGTAATACCACTATGAATACTATGTATTCTTAATTTAGTTTTACAACAAATTGAACTAGTCATTATCTTTTACAATATTGATCAACTGCTTATAAAATAACACTGGTTAACTAAATTTGATTTTAAGTACATACAACTTCTATAGAATTAAAAAATGGGTAGCTACTTGGCTTCAAGAACTGACTTGTTTATTGCATGTGCTGGCTGGTTTTTGCAATGCAAGGCTGTTCTAGTAAGTAAAGTCAGGTTGCAAATAATGGGAAGAGGACAGTAAGCAGTTTAACTCTTCATCTTTTGCTTTGATTTTTTTTAAAACCTTTAATTATATTGCTCTGAAAGATGCTTGAGCTGACAGTCCTGAAGGCCACAGTGCTCTGTCTTAGACTGTGCAGGGAGGAGGTGAACCAAAGTAGAGGATTTAAACATATTAGATGGTGAAATTAATAGATGACATGTCTCAATCCCCAAGACTGCTTTGCAAGATAACCTGGGGGAGAGAACTTCCTCCCTCACTACCTTGCCAGGAAGTCCAAGCTCTGACCTTGAAGAGCAGTTTAGCCTCCATGAACTCTGATTCTCTGCTCTGACTGCCAATATCTGTGCCGATTGTAATAGTGGATTTTGTGGTGTGACCACACATCCACCATGAACTGGACCAGGATTATCAGTTAATTTCATACAGGGGAGATGGTCAAGTGCCTTTGATTGCTTCTGTCTTAGGCTATGTGCAAACACTGGGCCGCTTTAGAAGTGAAAGATTGCATAGCTCATTAGCAATCCTGTTGTGGCTTGCGGAGTTATCTGGCCCTGATATGAGTTTAACTTGGAAAAGAGCAGCTTCCAATGCCAGCGGAAGACTGAGTGCAGAGGAACTCTACTTTACCATGTCCAATCTATGCCCCACCTCATTTGTGGTGTGCCCCAACATGTCCCCCTCTCCTCTAGAAAGGAGAGGCAGTGAACAGCAGGAGGTTGTGTTACCTCCACCAATGTTCCTCTGCGCTTATGTGGCCTTAGCAGAGTAGGGTACGTGGCCCATTGTTTTAAAGGGAATGCTCAAGCTTATACGATAATGTTCTCTTGTCTATACATGGGTTTGTGTGTTTGCATGAAAATCTGTGTCCGAATATTTCAAAACTTCTGAACTGATTTAGACAAGTGAGGCAGTCATTTGAATCACGTACTTCTGCAGGTGGGTAGGGGACCAATTTT
Organism: Chrysemys picta bellii; assembly: GCF_011386835.1. Taxonomy (NCBI): domain Eukaryota; kingdom Metazoa; phylum Chordata; order Testudines; family Emydidae; genus Chrysemys; species Chrysemys picta. Next base: position 92,763,003 of record NC_088799.1, read on the forward strand.
GGATCCCAGATTTGGTTATCAATGAAAAAAGCATGAATGATATTTAATAATAGGTTTGCCGTGTAGTGTGAATTGTGGTAGAGGAGGAGGGGAATAGAGAAATGTAGTAGGAAAGACTGGAAAAGAGAGGAGAGGACACTGGTGACTGGCTGATTTTACTGATGAAAGTATCCGCACGAATCTGATGAAACAACCACACCAGCTGTCAGTGAGGAAATGGATCTTTGTGAGTTTTCCTAAGAATTCTTCAATTTCATCAAGGGGTACAAAATTGCAATTTTTTTCATCCCACTTTTTTTTTCCTAGCAAAATTCTGCCCAGGGGAAATCACAATTTCCCTTTTGTGGTCTCCAGAAGGAGGGAAGCAGCTGTATGTCTACCTAGAAAACCTTGTCAATCAATTGACAGAGAAGGTGCAAGAAAAGCTCTGGACAATGCTGCAGTCAGAAGAAGAATACTGTGATGGCAGCCAGAGAGTGAGAAGTAAAAAACGGGGGATAAAAGTCAGTGCTGAAAGGTCAAGAGTTTGTATTGTGGTTCCTGAGACCTGCAGCAGTGATACAGTCTACTAGACCCTGTCTTTGACCGCTTTCATCTTGCCTATGCAAAGAAAGGTTTCATAGTTTGCCCCATGTACTGAACTTACTACACTTTGATAACTTGGCCTCAAACAATCCCAAGGGGATTTCTTCTCAAACATTAGAGGAGTTCCATGCGAGAGGATTCAGGTTGCTACAGATTATGCGAACATGGCTGAAGCATTATAGTAAAGCACAGAAGTGTTTCAGAATCTTTCCCTCAAGAATGGTTATCAATGCATTAGTTACATAAAAGCAGACAGGGGAAAGCTGGGCCCATCTAAACTGTGTAGGGAGGGAAATACCATTTTTGTTTTCAAATTATGCTCTCCACGCTAGGAGCTCAATAATTCATAGCTAAGATGTTTAAATTATTTATTGCATAAGCAAATATTGATGTTTGTTTCAGCTTAAATGAATCCTATGACTTCGGAGAGAGATTAATATGATTCATCAAACTCTGAGGACTGGGAGAGGGAATCGCATGTATTAGTTTAATGTACATGATGTCTGCTGGAAAGAATGAAAAGATTGTTCCTCTTCATTAAGTCCTAGGAGGAGCGTAGCTACAGCTTTCAGCATCTTAGGAATTTCTGGCGAGCTGCCACAGATTTTGTCCCCCATCAGCCCAGCACAGTCTTTTTAATATTTAAAATTGTACCTGTTTTTTCAGCCCTTGAAAGGGCTTTCATTGCTCTGCCAGTGTTCTAGCTGTTACAGCTGCTGCTGTCACATTTAATAAGGACTTTGCAGACTGTAAATATTCCTCTTCTGCACCAGCTTTTCTTTGGCATAGGAAAAGGTCTTTGTTCATTAAGATGAGGTGTTCTTTGCTAGCTCTGCTGACATTCAGGTATCAACTCAAGGTGACAAAGATCCATAATTCACCCACTGTTTACATCTGATGTCACTGAAAGGTGAACCTTTGCAAGCTCAGAACCCTACCTGATGCCCTAATGAGGTCATTGACAAAGGCTAGTAGCGTGTCATGCCACATGATAAATACAGACAAGGGGAAAATCCTAAAGTATCCAATTGTTCTTGGACTATAATGGCTGCTGTTTTAGGTGTTACAAATTAGAATTTTGCCTAGGTGAGTGGCTAAATTATAGCTTCTGTTATTGTACCATGAATCATGACTGTATGGTTGCATATTTCTCATCTCAAGGATTCATCTATGCAATAAATCAATAACTTACCCTTCATCACTTGTGAACTCTACAGGAAACAGAAGTATGAACTGGACAAAAGCTCAAGACACCATAAAATAGCGGGGTCGGGGAGGGAATCAAACTTGATGCCTTCCTGCCTGTCACAACATTTGTTTGTTCTAATGCTTTTCTCCCCAGCCAACTGTTCTGTATGTGTCAATCAAACTGAATATACTTGGTGATGTTTACTTTCCAACAGTCAGGATTTAACAAAAACATTAAGCTTTCAGCAGACAACACAGCATCACAATGGCTATATGTATGATGTGTGTTTACCATACAATATGTCTGCCAGAATGGTGCATGCTACATAGTATATTCTTGTGCCAAACCCAGAAAACTCTGTGATCCTCTGGGAGGAGTTTGCACATTCAGACACCAAACTGCCCCTGCCAAATTTGCATGTGAACCAGCTGTGCCCAGGTAATCCCATATTTGCACACAAACAGGATTTTCTGTGTAGCAAATGGGTTAATTGTGCATGTGAAAATTGATACTTGTATTCAATTATCCAATGAAAAGCAAATATCGAATCTGTAGCTTGAACAGGCATATATACAATTTTTCAAAGGGAACTTTAAAAAAACTGCTTTGGAAAATTTCACCCTGTATATTATGAAGAAACATCCCATGCTGTTTTCATTTAGATGCAACTGCTTATTACAGTGGTGGGCAACCTGCAGCCCACAGACCAAACGTGGCCCCTTCATGGTAATCCGCTGCCGGGCTGCAAGACAGTTTGTTTACATTGACGGTGTGCAGGCACGGCCACTCGCAGCTCCCAGTGGCCGCAGTTCACCATTCCCAGCCAATGGGAGCTGCAGGAAGCGGTGTGGGCTGCAGGGACGTGCTGTCCGCCGCTTCCCGCAGCTCCCATTGGCTGGGAACGGCGAACCGCGGCCACTGGGAGCTGCGGGCAGCCGCGCCTGTGGATGGTCAGTGTAAACAAACTGTCTCACGGCCTGGCAGTGGACTACCCTGACAGGCCGCAGGTTGCCCACCACTGGCTTATTACATATGAAGTGCCCACAGTGTGCTCAGAACCATAAATTACATAGAGAAAGATGTGCTCCGTGCCCCAAGGAGCTTACAGTCTGACAGGCAGATAATGGCTGATATAGAGCAGATGAATCAGTTGCTCCTATTTATCCTTTCTGGTGAGAGCAAAATGGTGTCACACATTTAATGGAAATTCAAGGCAACAACCATAAAACTCTTCAAAGGACGTCCCTTCCAGAGGAAATTCTCGACTGGGCCTCAGAAGCCCTGGGTTCTATTTCTGGCTGGGCCACAGGCCTGCTGGATGAACTTGGGCAAGTCATAGCACCCTTTCGTGCCTCAGTTTCCCAATCTGTAAAAAGGGGATAATGATATTGACTTTCTTCATAAAGCGCTTTGAGATCTACTGCTGAAAAGCAGAATAGAAGAGCTAAGTATCTATTTATGTGTTACAAAGCTCGGAAGTAACCTGTGGAACTCAGACCAAGAGTTTAGAAGGATTGTACACAAGGGCACCCATGGTTATGTTAGGTAGGATTTAAAAAATAGGGATCTAAATCCTTATGCTTTAAAGTGTCAACCAGCCATTAACAACTTGAGAAGACACTTCCCATTTGGGAAGGTTTCTCCATAATTGTCCAATATGGAGTTTCTTGCACCTTATTCTGAAGTATCTAGTACTTGGCCCTTGCCAGAGAGAGGATGCTTGAGTAGCTAGATTACTGCTGTGATGCAGCATGGCAATTCCTATGTTAATTACTTTTTTAAATGAGATTCTCCTGTATTTGGCCAAAAGTTGGATCTATCACTAAGGGTTTCTGCAAGCCCCTTTAGCACATCAGTACCTGAACCCCTCTAGCAGGCAGCAGTAGCCTTAACCTTGTACTATCCACAAAACCACACACAGCCCTGCTTCTACCATTCCTTGGAACCACAAACCCATTTACCGGAGAGGAAGGAAGAATAATGTCTTGCTTCCCCTAGGACTCCACACAAGCTAAGATCTGTCCTGGAAGCAGGACAAGGCAGCACACTTTGGAGAAGATAGGGCTCCACCCTATTGAGAAAACATTCTAAACGCTTACTTTTGTTCTCAGTGTTAAACCCAGAGCCGGCTCCAGGCACCAGCGAAGGAAGCAGGTGCCTGGGGCGGCCAATAGAAAGGGGCGGGACTCCGTCCGGTATTTGGGCGGCACCTCCGGGTCTGCGGCGGCAATTCGGCGGCGGGTCCTTCAGTCTCTCTCTTCCTCTTCAGCGGCAGCTCAATCGCGGTTTTCCTTTTCTTTTCTTTTTTTTTTCTTCGCCGCTTGGGATGGCAAAAAAACTGGAGCCGGCTCTGGTTAAACCATGCATTTTTTAAAAAACTGTCTTTCCTGACCCATCCTTCCCCTTTCCTGATGTCCTCTTCCTTTGACTGTGACTCACACTGATGTTTTCAGTGTGATATAGGTGTGAACCCTTCCTGTTATGATTTTATGTTAAGCATCCAGCTGTGGAAAGAGATGAGCTGTGAGGTGGAAAGGTCTTGCTAAAACATGTCATTTCTGAAAATCAATAATAAAAACTAAGCAACGACAAACAAAATAAATAAATAAAGGCTTTACTGGGCAGCACACATTTTTTCACCTAAATATTATAGGCTATTCCTGTGTTTGAATTCCCTAAACTATAGAGGGAAAAAAATGTACTAGTGCTCATTTTGGTAAAATTACTGCATTTCCAGAATATTATCATTCTCACTTTTGGACACCTTGTGGAGTCCGATCAGTACTTACGTAGTCTTATTCTTGGCATTGTGCACTCATCTTGCTCTGGTTCTGTTTGAGTTGATAGCAATTTATATTTCTTTACTTTCAGCCCGAAAGCATGCTTGGCTAAGAACTTGCTGGCTAGATTTGTATTGAAGGGAAAGAAAATGAAATAAAAATACAGTGCCCAGGTTTCAAACCAGAGCACCTAAGTGATAGCAACTAATGCTGCATTTGAATGCTAATACTAAATACTAGACAGGGTCCTAAACCCAGAATCAGAGGTTAGAAATCTCTGAATTATGGGCAAATACAGATCCAGATCTCAGGCAGGTGACAGGTGCATGTACCAGAACCCAAGCAAAGTTAATTTTGGGTGGAAAGTGTGGATGCTTATTTGCCCTTTGTGACTCTGCTCTATTTTTACCACATGCTATAGACTGTTAGTGGCAATCCAAGTGACCACACAATGGCTGGGCAGCCTGTTATAACTTTTGAAGTTTGAAAATTAGTTACATCAGACCAGGGCCTCGGCTCGTGTAATTCAGCAGAGAACAGCTGAAGTCAATAGAACTATAATTTACACCAGCTGAGGGATTTGGCCTTTTATTGTTAACTCTTAGCTGCTTGCTGTAAAAGAAGGTTAAATGAGTTGCTCCTGTTTATTTAGATTTGGCATGCAGCTTACTGTATATCTCAGGGTTGTTTCCATTGCACAGGGCAATACACGACAATGCCAATACAATACAATGAATTCCTTTTCTTGTATCTTCTAGTGACCTAGCCTACTAAGTATTCTTTAAAGTCAAATGGTACTTATCAGAAGCCCTATAATAGCAGAGCGGTTTTGAGATGTAACGTTCCATTTCTCTTTGTTGATGAAACGCGGAAAGGGAATCAATTGAATCACTCGAAAACATTTGGCTACAATTTCTCATGCAAAGCTCATTTGTCAACAGATCAGATGCATTGCTGCAGTGATATGGGACCCTGATGTTTTGAGGTGTGTGCTGTATATCACTCCAGCTAGAATGTGAACATAATGCAAAGCAGTGGAGGTGCATTAGCTCTGCTAGGATTGTCTCTGAGAGAGTTTGTTATTGGGGTAGTCTTTAAGGTTAAATTATAGGCATTAGTTTGTATTCACAGGCATGAGGTAAAGTAGTTGCTGTTTTGTATTACAGAAGAGCCCAGAGCCCAAACTGAGATCAGATGGGCCTGATTCTAATCCCATTTACAGCAGTGAAAACTAAGAGCTATTCCGTTGAAGTAAATAGAATTGCACTGGTGTAAAACCCATGTGTGATCAGAATCAGGCCCCCAAATATTTCAGTATATTTTACATCTAAAATTGCTCTTCTTTTTGAGTATCTGACCTTCAAACGCAGCTGAACAGATTTTCTTCCAACAATAACACGGGGCTGTGATCAAGCCTGAGAAATTTCATCCCCAAAGGGAAAGTTTTATAAGCCACTGACTTGGAATGAAAGTGCCATCTTGTCTATACAATGGTAACTACAATAGCAACAGCTAATGTGTAAGTACCAAGAATAAATAAAAATGACAAAGCCTGATGGGGACAGTACAGAAGATAGAAAAGTAACCGAGTGAGTAAACATCAAAATGATTATCCTGATTTGCAAGAAATCCAACAGAGAATACAGATATTTACAGACTTATTGAGTTGATGGTGATTCTGCTCTTGTCATAATTGATGCCAGTAGCAAAAATCTGGGCTACAAAAACAAGCATGCAAAACAGGCTCCTTTCCTTCTTGGTGGTCTCCCCTCCAAATGGTGACTTAGCCAAGCCCTGTTGAGCTTTCATAAGCATTAAGATCAAAACTAATTAAACTAGTTCAACCAGGGTGCTGCAAGCATCCAGGGAGGGAGGAGATAACTCAGTGGTTTGAGCATTGGCCTGCTAAACCCAGGATTGTGAGTTCAATCCTTGAGGGGGCCATTTAGGGAACTGGGGTAAAAATCTGTCTGGGGATTGATCCTGCTTTGAGCAGGGGGTTGGACTAGATGACCTCCTGAGGTCCCTTCCAACCCTGATATTCTGTGATTCTATGCTACTTCCATTACTGCTCTCAGTGGTTCCACTACTACATTAATTGCATGGTGCACTTATCTATATCAGCATTATAACTGAACAGTTTTAAATCAAGGGAGCCTAATTCTTCTTGCCCTTATGCTGTTGTAAATCCGAATGAATTCCACTGAAGTCAAAGGAGTTACTCTTGTGTAAAGCTGGGAATCAGGCCCATTGCTCACACATTGTGCAGGTGAGCAACTGCCCAGATACAGAAATTGAAAACTTTGTTTGCAAAACGAAACGAAAAAAGAGTGGGGTTCATGAGAATACAGTTCGGCCTCAGTGAGAAGTGGTCACATTTTAACTGCTGGGTAAAGTTTGCTTTGTGTGTGAGAGAGAGAGAGAGAGAGAGAGAGAGAGAGCCCTCTCCAGGCCTTTCCCACGGTAAAGACAAATCTGTGCACTCACAGCTATGAAAATGATCTTGCAATCAAATAATCACAAATGTCTTAGCCATCACTTCATTTCACACCGCATTTTTTTTTTCAAGCATGCCATAGCTAAAGTCCCTGATCCAGGACTAAGTTCAAACAAATTAGGAAGTTAAAATTGAAGCTGTTTTTGAGTTACCCAAGCATTAAAAAGCCTCTAAAAAATTTAACAGCTGCAAAATTTTTGTTTAAGTTAAGCACAGTTTGTTGAAAAGGAAGGGTTTTGTGATTTGCTGTTGATTTACTTTTTTAACTCAGCAACAAAACCCTTTATATTCTTTTGGTCCCCAGTGTAGAGAAGGAAGAAACCTATGCTCTCTTCTTGTGCAAAAAAAAAATGGAGAACCTTATAATGGGAGGAGAGAATGTGTGCATGAGGTCTAGGAATCTGTGTGTGTCCGTTGTGGGGAATGTGTCATTGAAATGATTCTGCCTGTTTGAGTTCATTCATGGCCACTATTTCTATGTTGCGTTCTATATCCAACTACATCCCGCAAAATTACCTGACTGCAAAAAATATTTACTCAGCTAGTTGAATGTTGCATTTCAGATCCTCAGTCCTACTTCTGTATTCACTGGACATCCATGGGGCCACTCATAGATCTGAATGGACTTCCATGAGTTCTCACTTAGGCTTCATGCGACAAAGGACTACTCATCACCTCAGTCCAGCAGTCCATTCCTATTCAGCAAAGCATATAAGCACGCGCTTAATTCCCTCTGCAGACCAGGGGATTTAAGCAAGTGCTTAAACTTAAGTACATGTTAAATGTTTTGCAGGGAAGGAAGGGAGCCAACCGTGTGCCAAAATGACTTGCTAATTTGGCCTCTGTGTGAGTAAGGGTTTGCAGTATACTTCTTTTTTTCCTACCCATCTTTACATACAGCACAGTTCTGTGCGTGTTTGCAGCCGTACCTCACAAGTGCAACAGAGGGTAGCATAGTACCTCTTCCTGCTGTGCTAGTTAGGGAGAGCAGCTATGCTGTTGGCTGCATCCTTTATAATGACCTTTTTGTTGTTATCATGACTAACTCTCTTTAATCCCAACACTTTAAGGCATGTATGAAATGCAACTGACAATGAATCAATATTTTACAAATAAGGAAACTACTTCCTATGCAGTTAATGATGGAAGTCAACACATGGCACTTGTAGCAAACAATGGTCACCTCCAACTGACATTAACTTTAAATAGTAAAAGCGCATATGGCAGAAAAACATAGTGTTCCATTAAGGAGGTGGAAAATAAGACCTTTATTGGCTACATTCAGCAAATAAAAATGTAGTTCCAAAAAGTGTAATTGCTTGGAATACACACATTTGTCCCATTAAAATATACAAACGTATTAATTAAGAGCCCATCTCTCCTGTAAGGAAAGGAACAGATTCACAATGAAACAGTGCCTGTTGTACACGACCATCTCCTCTAGGACAGTCTACAGACAAAAAGTGATTTGTTCTGATCCTTGTAATGGGTGGCATAATTAATAACAATGACATCCACTTCTACAACAAGCTTATCTCAGTGCTATTTCACTGACATGGGAGAAAAGTTGAAGCAAGTCAACACAGACATTGCAATAAAAGCAGATAATACTTATCACCTTTTAACTGGGCATATCTAATTTAGAGACCTGATAAATAAATCTCTGAAGTTCTAGAATGTGTTGCTTAATAACCTGGGCGGACTCTGGAATCAGATGTCTAACACAATTGAATTCTACAAGGTCAAGCAGGGCGGAAGGAAATAAATTAAAACTCAACATTGAATATGGGATTTGAAGGCCACGGAATATATTTCAGCAGCGGGTTGCTGCTTCCGTTCCAAATATTTTATGCTCTAAGATAATATCGACAGTCTTTGGAAAAGCTTCCAGAGTTGTAGTGGGCGGTGATCTTTCTCTCGAATAGCAGGTAGAAGAGATGAAATTGCTAGCAGGTTGCATACTAGTAAATTAGAAGCAGCATCACTCTCTAAATGTAGTATGTGGTGGCCAATTCCTCAGCTGCTGTAAATTGATATAGTTCCAATGACTTCAGTGGGGCTATGACAACTTATACCAGTTAAGGAAATGGCCCTTTGAGTTAATTGTGCTTCTGATCCAGCTCTTTTTCTTCACATTGGTTTGGCTTAGAGCTGCCATCTTTAGTGCATGGGATAAACATTTCCATCGTGACTTTGTGATTTTTACTTTGGGCTGTTACAATCTAACATGATAAATGACTTGGCACAATGTCATCGAGTTGCATCAACATGTCATTCCATTGCAATGTGATGTTGAGACCAGATGTCTCCAGAATTGATTTGGGGACTCAGGCTCCTTAAGGCACAAAGGTTTGCCTCCTTAAAAATGGAGCAATCCCCCAAATAACAAACAGCCACCCTCCCCTTTTATTTTTATTTTTTTGACAGGTCTTCCTCTCCTTCCCTTTTAACATCTTTTTTGCTAAAATCAAAACTTTGTCTGTAGCTGTATTGGGTCTAGGAATGAGATCAAGTTGATAAAGCAATATATTTTGGATCAAGGAATAATTCTAACACAAATTGATCAGCCCAGAATTCTGTTTTAGAATTCAAAGACATTATTTGCCTATACGTTGTTTCATTAAAATTATTTTTATTACACTAATAGATACCACATAGTAGAGAAAACAACACTTACCAGAAATGTGAAATGGGAAGTTCTGTACTGGTTGCAATCATACTTTTTTAAAAATAAAACAAGTATTTTGAAGCATCCCAGGAAAAGGGAGATAGAACTTGAGGTAATGCAGATGGTCCTTGAGTCCTGAAGTTCGGATCCAGATCTGGAATTTCCTCAGGTTCAGAGATTTTCTGATCCAGAAACCTTCTTCAAGGTATTTATCTGTCTTCAGGTTTTGTACTGGCGCCCATCACTTTAGTATTTGAGTTCCTGTCGCATCAAATTGATTGGCAATTGGCAGTCCCTGGTGGACTTCACAAAGGCTCTGCCTCTGCTCCCTTTCTGGGGTATAAAAACTCTGCAAGGGGATAGGGTTATGTTCTGCTTGATTGGCTGATTTTAAATCCCTCCCCATCTACCTAAATCTTCTACCTAAATACCCCTCCCGGAAGTTGAAGGAAGGAAGTTCATTTTCAAAATAGGCTTCTTTTGTCATGTATTGGAATTATCCTGACTGCGGCTTTCAACAGGGTTTAGTTCCTAGTCTGGATATTTTTGACCTGTTCTAGGGGGCAGATGTTATAGGTAGGAGGCAGAGAGAGTGAGAAAAACCAACAAAGTAATGGAGACAAGTCCTGCGGCTGGATTTAAATAGTGCATGGCTTACCTTTTGTTAGACTGTAGGGGCTCAGTTGTGGCTTTGGGGCATAGGTGCCGACTTCTAATGACGCCGGTGGGTGCTCGACCCCAGCCCCGCCGGTCTCCACCCCTGCCCCGCCCTCCCCCTGCCCCTATTCGACCCCCTTCCCCAAATCCCCGCCCTAGCCCCGCCTCCTCCCCTGAGCGCGACACGTTCCCGCTCCTCCCCTCTCCCTCCTGGAGCTTGCTACAGTTGTTTGGCGGCAGCAAGCGCCGGGAGGGAGGGAGGAGTGCGACGCGGTGCGCTCAAGGGAAGAGGTGAAGGAGGAGGTGAGGTGAGGTGGGCGGGGTGGGGAGTTTGGCTGCCGGTGGGTGAAGAGCACCCACTAATTTTTCCCTGTGGGTGCTGCAGCCCTAGAGCACTCACTGAGTCGGCTCCTATGCTTTGGGGTGAGCAAGGGGCTGTGCATTGTTGTGCTGCCCCAGGAGCGACCAGAATACAGATTATGACTCTGACAGTTACAATCTACGTTCCAGGTTCTCCTTCCTCTTAGGGGGACATATCCTGCACCAGATCTATATCTAGTGTAATGTACTTCTCCTAGTACTTTGTTGTAGCTGTGCTAACCCGCGTGTGTTATGGGGCAGGAGCGAAGGCCACTTCCCATCTTGTCCCACCAACTCCCATCCGCTTGTGCAAGGGAGCACACAGTCAATACAAGGGAATAAAGGCTGCAACTGTTATACTAACCACCATGCAAAATAACTTCTGAGAGGCCAGGGCAAAAGACACAGAAGAAATATGTGTCATATGGAACAACCATAGCAGAACTCATTTTGTGGAACACACTGATAATCATGGTTTCTAGTTGTAAGAACCGCACTTGAAGGTTACGTTTTGTTCTGTTAAAATGCAACTTCTCTAGACTGTTGCATGTTATTTCCATGCTGTTTATAGTTTGCATAGCACAGCCAATTATTTAGTTAAAAAGGAAAGGAAGCTTTTAATTACATTGCTTTTGAAAACTATAGGCTTAAATGAAAGGGACGTATTGGGTTAAAATGCAAAAAAGGTTAATGAAACTTTTCTAGCAGTTATGCAAAACCCAAAGCACCAGTGGGTACTTCTATTAATACAAATAGAAACACAACCGTATTATATACATGTGTACACACTTTATTCATTTCATTATTCTGAAAACTTCTGACTTGCCATTTTACTTTCATTCACGATAGTTTTTGTATAGAATTTGTCTTTAAAAAAAAATTTCTTCCCTTAAGTATATTGCACCCAAGTTTCCCCACACTTACACAAGTTTTAACACTACATTAATTCCATTAGCTTCAGTGGGATTCCTCCTGACTTATAGCAGTGTGTAAATGATAGAAGAATCAGACTAGTTTCGTTTGTGCCCATAAAGAAACATGGCAAACACAATGGCTATCCCTGCCTACGTTCAGCAGTCAGGAAAAAAATGTCTGTCCCTTTAATTGGGGTGAATTTATTTTAAGTGGTATCCATGTTGGTTCTGTTCTTGGAACACAAGCTGCTTTTACTGAATGTGCATTTTCTCTGCTAGCTGGTACATAAGAATGTCATTTGCTGACTTCCTTTAGTGACAGACACATAATCATCTCTTCAAAACAATTATACAAGATTCTGGTTGATTTTTCAGCGAATGATTAACACACATACTTCTTGACTTTGTTTTTTCAGACAGGAAACAGAGCAATTGACTGCTATAGCATTTGTACTTTTTTTTTTGCAGATATTCATTATAAACAGTAAAAAAAAGTTATAGTAAGTTAATCTAGTCTGTGCCTTACTACAATGCAGGAAATGTATGTAGAGTTAATGCAAAAGTGTCTAGTTAAACAGCGGCAGACAAAACTTGCAATTCCATCCACAAACTTTATATTTTAGTGAGTTGCAGAATTCTGGAAAATTTTACTTTTGAAATATCAAATATAAACTTGCCATTGGAGGAACTCATGTTCATTTCTATAGCATCCATGATCCTATCAACCTTGCTAGATGCTTTTTCCCTGCAGCCTGTCTCTGCAAGTAAAATCCACTCTGGTAGTGTGCTACTCTTTGTCTCCCTCTAGTGGCTGATCCACATAAGAGGCTAGAAATATACTACAGCTGCCAACAAATGGAAGCACTCCTTTAGCTCGTAGTTTTAATGCAGAAGCGGCTTCAAGCCCCACTGATAGTCCAGGCCGGGGTTGAACTACAAATCTGGCAGCTTTCATGCTGAAAACATTAGCTCTGGTAATAGAGGCTCATGCTTTTAGCGCTGAAGAGCCAAGGTTCAAGCCCTGCTGACAATCTAGTTATTCTATTCCTGGCTCTGCCTTGAGCAACTTACTTACCTTCTGAGCACCGTTGTTTCCCCTCTTGTAAAGAGAGGATAATAACTTACCTAGTTAACAAGGAGTCTGTTTACTGACTGATTAATGCCTGTAAAGTATTTCGAGATGGAAGGATAGATGTGTAACAGCATAGCCATTATTATTTATCAGGATTTAAATTTAAATGCTGCTCACATTTGACTGTTGTTTTAATTGAAAACTGTAATGTGTTTGCATGAGCCATTGCCTGACAGTGCAGGGTATTTTCACCTGAGAATTTAGAGGTAATTGTAAAAGTGGTAAATAACTCTCATGTAAGGTAAAGTGCCTAGGAGAGAGTTTTTGAGGTGGATTAGATGTATGCTGGGTCTAAGGGTTCAGGTTAAACTTGGGCTGCAGCCACACACAGTGACTCTGCAATCTTGCCAGGTGTCACCATGAGATTTATAAAAATTTCAAACCTGAAACACAAAACAGGCCACGTCTAGTCCCTCCCGGAATCAAGGCCACTGGATTAGATTCAGACAAGAGGGGGTGAAACTAAACCCCCTGAAGTTTGAAGAGGATCAGATTAGATCAGTGGTCCCCAAACTTTTCATGCTCCTCCCTCCCCTCCTGTCCACACCCTGCCCCCCCGGGAGCTGGGGCCAGAAGCGCGGCCACAGCTCCAGTGGGAAGGCGTGGACGGGGTATGAAAGTCAAGGCTGGGGCCGTAGCTGGGGCAGGTCTGGGGCCAGGAGTGGGGCTGAGAATGGAAGCGGAGCTGCAGCTGGGAGCGGAGCTGGGTGGTGTTCCCTCCCTGGCGGGCTGGTCCCCGCTGCACTCCCCCTGAACATTCCTCTGTGCCTCCCTAAGGGGGCACGCCCCACAGTTTGGAATTGCTGGATTAGATGTTCCAGTTCTGACCTCTTTCCAACAGTTTAGAAGCACCGTGTTTATGTATATACACAGTTCAGCCTGCTAAGCTTGGCATATATCTGCTTTATATACAATAAGAAGCTGCCTACAATGTTAAGAGCTTGAAGTTTTTTCATCCTGCTGTCTTTAATATTAGCACTTTTATTAGCCAGCAGAATTGTAGAAGAACTTTATGCTGGTATTTCAGTAGTATCTCTTTCCCTATCAGAAAGGTCTGGATGACAACTAGAAGATTAAAACTGTCAGGGAAGTTAGCCCTGACAACAGCAAAAACCTGCCAGAAAGTGCTGCTGGAACTGAAGCCCTGTGTAGACACTGTCTGGCATCATTTTAACAACAGACTAGATGTGTCATTAAAAAAAAAGTATCCGTCCCAGAGGCATATGTTTGGAGAGACTAATGGAGCTGAAGTGACAAAAGGGATTTGTCCACTCGGACATGCTAACAGGCCTTGAGATAAGAAGTAAGTCTCGCATAAGCAGTTCTTCAGTTAAAATATTAATTTACTCTTTGGAAATACTAAAAAAATAGGGGGGATTTCCATGGCTCAGACTTCTCGTTTTTAGAAGCTTTAGTGCTTACCTTCCCTGGTCAGAGCTTAGAAATCCATTTGGCATGCCCGTGTTTGTGTCCTGTAATGTATAATAATTTCCCGAGTAAGAAGTATGTTAAATACAGCAGGGTTGGAAATGGCTTTCTGCTTTCATTATGTCATTGCTCCCTTTGAGGCTGTTGGGATTCCACGTTGTTTGCAATGACCTACGTATGCCCCGATTCAGCAAAAAGCGCTTCAGCGTAGGCTTGGATTTCAGTGGGACTTAAGCAAGTGCTTTTTTTAATTCATTCCTGGATCGCGGCCATGCCTCTTCCCGTATTTTATGCTGGTAAATGTACAATGAGGTTTCACCCACTATTGTGGGTGTTCGGCACCTTGCAGGATCAGACGTTGGGCTTGATTCATTCCTGTGCTTGAGCTCCATCAGGGCATCACATCCTGCTTCCTGACTCGCAGGGCCGGCACTGGCCTGGACGAGGATTACAACTGCATCCAGGAAGCTCTAACTTAGTTGTGCCACCGATACAGGGAACTTTATGGACCCTCCAACAGTGCAGGATAGGTGTCGTGTAGCTCTGCCATATCCCCTCCCACCCCGATACGCCCCTGCTGACCCCGACATGCTGCCTGCACTGAAGGGAGCAGTTAGCAGGCACAGAGCCTAGAGCCAGGGAATTCGCACCAGCAGGAACTTCCCTCCCTCCCCTCCCCCCCCCCCCCCCCACACACACCAAAATGTGAACTGTCTCTGCACTTCCTCTCTAACAGTGCTTACTAGAGCCGGCATATGTCAGGAGTGCTGTGGCGATGGATTGGTTAGTGTTTGTAAAATATTTAGCAGATGTAATAAATGCGGAAGTCCCAAGTTTTACAGGAATGTTATCTTTTTCTGAAAGGTCACGTGTTTCTCTAAGGCTCTGTGTCAGATTGCATCTGTTAGAATGCCTGCTGTACATGTCTTTGCACATGATTGTTTGTGTTAAATGACGTTCTTCTGTCTGACAAACTACAGAGGGTCTCTCTCTTGCCTTTTAGCATTATCTGGTCCTGCAGCCAGCTTTCAGCTCACAGCAGTGTTCATTTCCAAAGCAGTTTACATCAGTTTTTGTAATTAATTTGTAAAGCACAATATAAGATAATTTATTAACTTCCAAATATATTGCCTGCGAAGCCTCCATCCACTAAGGCTGTAATTCTACCAAAGAGCACTCACGTTTGTCTGGCAAGATCTATTCATGATGAACCCAAGCTGCTCA
The DNA here is from genome assembly GCF_011386835.1 of Chrysemys picta bellii. Classification (NCBI taxonomy): domain Eukaryota; kingdom Metazoa; phylum Chordata; order Testudines; family Emydidae; genus Chrysemys; species Chrysemys picta. The sequence continues at coordinate 92,778,437 of NC_088799.1, forward strand.
TGGCTTGTGTGTCCATTATACCATAGATATTTAGAGATTCTTTTCCCCTCTTATAATTTGTTCACTCATTTGCTAGGGATAGCAAAGTAAATACGTGATGCTAATATAGGACCTGCCACTCGTAATTATTGAAATACTGGAGTTATTTCCTATGTAGAGTCCATAACGCTTACTTCATTTACTACGCTGATATTTGAATGTACATGGCCATTCATAAGTATACATTAAAGGAACCCAGGGATCTATGTGTTTCTCCCTTTGAAAAGTCTTCCTCGGTGGATACTTTTTGTTAATTTCAAGGAGAAGCACACTTGATATGACAGAAGCAAAAAGGATTCCAGGACTATGGTTACTAAGGAGACCTCTTTACTTGACCAAAAAATGCTCTGATTTTAACAATTTGTCCTACATTTGGGTTATTGCCTTTTCAGCACTGGAGACAGACTGTGCCGGAATCGTATTCATGTCTGTTTACTTGAGACTGAAAATAAAATAGTTTTTAAAATTAGTTTATGTATTCAGAAAACATCATTTCTAAGGGTAGGTCTACACTTACCCGGTAGTTCGGCGGCGAGCAATCGAACTTCTGGGTTCGACTTATCGCGTCTTGTCTGGACGCGATAAGTCGAACCCGGAAGTGCTCGCCGTCCACTGCAGTACTCCAGCTAGACGAGAGGAGTACCGCGGAGTCAACGGGGGAGCCTGCCTGCCTCGTGTGGACCGAGGTAAGTTCGAACTAAGGTACTTTGAACTGCAGCTACGTTATTCACGTAGCTGAAGTTGTGTACCTTAGTTCGAATTAGGGGGTTAGTGTAGACCTGGCCTAAGAAAAAACATGGCTTTTTTTTTTTTTTCAATCAACCAGGCTACCAGGGGCCAGCTGTGGAGGACTCCAAGATTTGGCCAGCACTTCTGATTTCACTATTATGACTATCTGGTGTTGACCTTGATTGCGTCAAATGAAAGTGAACCATTGCCAAAGTTCCAAGGATATAGATCTTTTCCCCCTAAGGTTACACTTGAATTCTTTCCATTTACAGGAACTTTGACAAATTTCACTCAAAATTATCTGGGAAGTGAAGAGTTTCTCCTTAGCTCTGGCGCTGTTAAGAGGCTACTGCTTATGGGAAATCAAGGCACCCAGTGAAGTACATACTTTTTGCTGCCCATTGGTGAAAGTGCTATTGTATTTGGTGACATGCTCCCAACTAACATCTCCTGTTTCCTTTCTGTTATTTTGCTATTCTCTGCCTTAACTCCCCAACCCGCTAGAAATCTGAAATTTGCCTCTGGCCCTGTAGATTTTATATTAACATATTTTTCAATCTTTAGCGAATAAAATCCTTTTTTTCCGCTGCTCTTTCTCCAGCGTGCTGAAAAACGGCATCAGTCCGGCCCTGCTGGCTCTGAGCCCACTAGTCAGCATTTCTCTGATTATTGCAAGATTTCATGGTATAACTTAGGACTGACATGGAGTCTCTGACTAACAGACCATCCATAATGTATGACAAGTTGTGAGTGTCTGCAGTGCTGTACACTGCATTATATGGTGTCCTGCTCTTTGGTTTGCATGAACAGATGTAATACCATTCTCTCTGCTAACAACATGTGGTATTCTGAATGAGGGAGCACAGAAGCTAATGCTAAAAGTGCCATGGGTGGATCCACAACAGCTCTGAGGTCAGGACCCAGCTACTAAAAGTTCAAGAGCTAATGAAGGGGGTGGAGAGCTCCTGCAAACGACTGATCCTCCATGGTACCAGCCTCTCTCTCTCTCCTGAGGATGTCGTACAGGGCCAGCTATACTGTCCCCTTAAAGCTGCCATGGAGGGTTGTTGGGGAAAGAGAAGGGACAGGGAAAGGGAGTGGGACGTGGTGGAAACTAAGGGTGCTACACTATCTTGGCAGGGAGAGAAGAGTTTTGGGTGTAGTAGGCCTACCTGTACCTGCTCAATGAAAACGCAAGATAAGAAATCAGTTCTGGATCACGCCTAGCACAGTTAGATACCATGGGCCACATTTTCAATAGCAGCCTCTAAAACTGGTCTTGCACAATGTTATGCACCCACACTTGTCTTTCCACGTTTCGCACATTGTATTTATATGTACAAACAGAACAGATGCATAATTACTGTTAGTACCCAGTTGGACACACACATGAAGTTTGCATGAGTTCTGTGCATGCAAAAAATTGTTTATCAATAATTGTATGCTCAGAAATGTAGACCTGCAATATAGTTGTCCCTGCTATTTTAGGCCCTGATCCCACTTTACTCGCATGAATATTCCTTTTCTCCATCTATTGGCTTAGAGGATATGGGTCATTCAGGTAGATAGGAGCACCTTTGAAAGTTGACCCCAAGGATCCAATAGTGTAACATTAATATACTATGACCCTGCTGTCCTATACTGAAAACTTGGTTACCGAAAGGTACTTACTTTTGTTCCACTTTTACAAAGGCTTTGGATGTCACATAAGACAGGATTTACATGCATTAACTCTGTTCTAGGAGCTACAACATAACCTGCCCTTCCTCAACTTCCTCAAGATGAGTAAAATATAGTTTTTTTTTTTTTAACAGCCTCATCATCATTGTAAAAAGTGAACAATGGACAAGTAATGTTTGGCCCAAAATTTTAGTTCTCCTGTCCATCCGAACTTGTGAGTGCATATTTGGCATATTACACCTACGTCTCAAATGAATACAAAAGTAAGTGCACATTTGAAGCGCAGCCTTGTTAAAATGTGGGCTTTTCCATTTGGGATGGTACATTTCATTGACAGCTTTGTACAGCTGATCAAACTCATTAAGGGTCCAGATCTGCCACGGTTTTTATCATATTGAGCAATACCTTACTCCACAATTAGTTCCCTTGAAATTAATGGGACAGTTGAGAACAAAGGTACTACTCAAGGTGAACAACAGTGGCAGAATCAGGTTTATAGGAACATGACCCATTTCAGTCATATTTTATTAAAACCATACCTGGCTTGCTGCTACAAAGTGCCACGATCTGTTGCCTGATTGCTCCCTGTTCTGGGGGAATAACCCTGTACCCACCTTTTTACCTGATGTAGTATACATCTCCCAGTGCACTGGCTGCTGCATTGGAGGGATGAAGCCAAGGCTCCTTCTTTTGCCACCCACATGTGCAGGAGGGACGTAGTGGCCCTGCAGCGGCTGCTCTCCCGTTTGCACTACTGGCCACGGTATGGGGAGCCAGCACAGGCTTGTGGGTAATGCAGTTCCTTATGCCCCTAACTCCCCTGTGCAGTAGTGCAGGGCATGCTACGGTGTCTCTCAAAATGATATTAATTACCAGGCCTTTCAATGGGTCTTAAATAAAAATGAGAAGGAAGAGTTATCAGGGGCTAAAAAGCTGGATAATTTAACATACATCTCGATTACCAGAGCAAAGCCTGACTTTTTTTTTCTCTCTCTTTGCTTTGTCGCTTTCAATGACTATTTTAAAATTTGAAACAACCCCTTAATTAGGAAGAACACCGAGGATTTTTTGTTTTGTTTTTTTGCATACCGTCTCTCTCTCTCTCCCTCCCTCCCCCATCCCCAAGTCTTACCCACTATTTTGCTGTCTTTAGTATCTCCTCATTGCATCTTGTTATCATCATGTCTTGATTTGCTTTGTGTCTTGTTGCACAAAAAGGGCACTAATCTTTGGTAATTAGTTCCTTATTAGAGTCAATTGAGATTTGTAGCATGAGAAGTGAGCTTGTATTTCTGATTTTTAAAAAGTGGCTGCCGAGGAATTCTTAGCATTGTGTACTGTCAGTATAAAAGATATTTTAGTATTTTACGCATTTTTTCCATGTATTTAATGCCAGTTTCTCTTTCTCCTTGTCAAGATTTCTCTCTTGTTCCATTGTTGTGCTACTAGTTTGAATGGAGCCTGGGCTTCTAGAATATTTCTTCCATGTGATTCTATTACTTTGTTGATAGAGAGTTTATTTTGCTCAGCAAATTACCTTCTCTAGGCAGGGGTGAAAGTAACTTAAATGACTCACCGGTATGCAGGGCGTCCGGGGTTCTGGGCAAGGGGCGGGGGCAGGGCCTCGGGCGGAAGGGGCAGGCCCTCAGGCAAAAATCCCCCATCCAGCCCTTCAGCGCTGCCCAGCCTGCAGGGCTGTGGCCGCTGGTGCAGTAGGCAGCAGTGGCCGGGAGCCCTGGGCCTTTAAATCACCGCTGGAGCCCCAGGACTCCCGGCCACCGCCGCTGCCACTATGGCAGCAGCCAGAGTCCTGGGGCAGCTGCCCCTTCCCCCCCCCCCCCCCATTAGTGGCCCAGCCGGTACAGTTGGCACTTTCTTACCGGTACACCGTACCAGCCTACTTTCACCTCTGTCTCTAGGTGACAGCTAATATTTGTAGTGTCTTTCAAATATGTCTTTATTTTGTAGTAGTATTTGGCTGCTTTATATATCAGACTGGATTTTATACAGTCCTTGTAAAGTAATAAGAACAGAGTTGGTTTCTGAGGGGACTGGTAATGAGATATGGAGAGTGAAATCCTGACCCTATTGAAATCAATGAGAGTATTGCCATTGACTTCAAATTAGCCTTTAATTTGATTTCACCCACAGTCTTTAAGCTCTAGGTCCTTCGTTCTATTCCATGTCCCAGTTATGATGTCTTTAGCATGTGGTGCTGTTTGGCATCTGGTGATATGAGCTGGAGGCTTAGACCATTTTCTAGGGGATATGTGATTTTAAAAAAGAAATTCAAGCTGGAACAAACTGAACTCTACGAGGCAGTGTAGCCTAGTACATTTAGCAGTGGGCTGCAACTCAGGAGGCCTGGATTCTAGTCCCAGCTATGCCACTGGCCTGTTGGGTGACCTTGTGCATGTCACTTTATCTCCCTGTGCCTCAGTGTCCCCATCTGTAAAATAGGGATAATGATACTGCCTTTTTATGTAAGAGCTAGATATTATTTATTTATGTATGTATGTATTAGAAAGCTCAGCAGAGAGGCTAGTTTCAAAGGAAAACGAAGCCCCTCTTATCCCAAAGGTGGCCCCTCTACACCTGGGTTTTGACATATTGGCAAGATGGTCCGGGGAAAGCTGTCCTATCATTGCCTCCATATGCTTACTCTGTAGACCAATCAGACTTCAGTTTAAGGGGCTCTAAATATGGCTACAGGAGCGGGGTGGTTCCGTAGCTATGATGTAATTTGTCCTCTGTCTATGTGTGTGTGTGTGTGCGCGCGCGCACACACACAATAAACCATTTTATTAAATTCACTTTTCATTGTAAAGGTAAATATGTCTAGGTCTCTAAATGGGCTCTGGCTGGGCTTAGTAAATCAAAAACAATGGGGATGAAGTGTTGGCCCTGGTGAAGTCAATGGGAGTTTTGCTTCAATGAGACCAGGATTTTCACCCCCAGGTGGAGAAACAAAGGAAACACACAACCCCAATGTAATACTGTAGTTAACAGGGATATGATGATGATGTTGTGTATCTGGGGAGGTTGTCATCATTTTTATGTGCCCTAACCATCAGGCTAGAGAGTCATTCTCATTCGCTCTGGTCCAGCGACCAGATTCAGATTCAGGTATCCTATATAAAGTGGAACAGCTTCAACAGGAGAGATTAAGGGTATCCCACGCTATACTACCCTGAAGCCTGGTGGTTGGGGCGCTCACCAGGGTGGGCACACCTGGCTTCAAGTCCTTGCTCCAGAGCAGGGATTCAAATCTACCTCTCCCATATTCCCGGTGAGTGCACTGGTCTAAATGTTATAAAAGGGGACCCCATCACCGCCTCTGGTTTTATGAATCTAGACCTTGATTTTTGTTGGTTTTTTAAAAAGTTTAAAATTTCCCAAAACTAAACAGATTTTTCCAACTCTTTTGATTCACCATAAAATTCTGAAAAATTTCAGTTTGTTTGACCTGAACTGATTTTTTTTTTATTTTTCAGAACTCCGTGAACTGAAAAATCAGTTATTTGCTCAGTTCTAATGATGAGATATTTACATTATAAAAAGGCTTCCAATACAGTGCATATCTGTCAAAATCAATATGATACTTCTATCTTTAATTTTCTGATAAACAAAGTTTTCTCTTTTTCACACCAATGAAAGGATTTTAGAATCAGGGACAGATGGGCTGGGTGGACCTGGGGTCTTATCCAGTATGAAAAGTCCTGTGTCCCTAGAAAAATCTGTCTATCAATCTAGTGCCTGGGCAGTGCAGTGGGATGGGCATGCACTTGGACCCTGTCTTCAAGCATAGCTCCATTGCCTCCAGTATGTTTTCACACCAGCATGGGGGTTTGCCTTATTGCATCTCACTGAAGGATTGAGGCATATGTTCTTCTATGGCATCCAGCACCGTAGTACTTAGTGCCAATAGTAATAGCTGACATCTGAATCACAGAGCTGGCTAGAGAAGCAGAGTTTGGCAGATGGTTTTGTTCAGTCTCAACAGACCATTGCCTATCATACTGATCAATGCGTTTCATTGTTCCTCTGTCTGTCTGTATCCAACTATTTTCTCTTGTCTTATACTTAGATTGTCAGCTCTTTAGGGCAGGGAACATCTTTTTCTTCTGTGTTTTTTATAGCGCCTAGCACAATGGAGTCCTGGTTCATGAGTAGGGTTCCTAGGCCCCAGGGAAATACAAATAATAATCAATAACGGCATGTTGATCATATAAAAAATGTTTGACTGGTTCACCCACATTGAAACTCTAATTTATGTGAGTGGTGCCATTAATTTCAAGAGGAGTACTCAGAGTTGCAAGATCATGCCCTATAAAATACTTTTTCAGTTATGTAGATTACAGCGTTGTGGAAGGAATCAGGCGATGCTTGAAATCTTAATGGTCTAGACACATGCTTTAAAAAAGGACAGGTTTATTTTCCAAAGGACAAAACGAGCAAAAAGGAACAAAATGACAACTTCAAACATAACCAGGAGTTCATTATACCTTAAGGGGCTGAATGTTCACCTGTACTGCATGGTGTCAGCAGGTACAAAGGAGTGGGAATAAGAAGACATAGGGGATGGATGTGCCAGGTGGAGCCATCAATTATTCAGGAATCTGTGCTAGTGAATTGGACTGCAGGTTTATGGTCTGATCTAAATTACTATAATATTTTGCTTATTGTGTATATTGATTGTGCAACTGGAAAAACTGAGCAATTGATTTTTTCATTAAAGACTGATTTTTAAACATTTTGGATAATTTAGTGCTTGTTTTTCATGCCAGATACATTAAGGATGGAGTTTAGAGACAGCCTTAAAAGACAGCTATAGTTTTGAATTGTTGATTTGTTATTGTCTTATAATATGTGTAACACCTACCTCTGACCTGAATTTATTCTCTCTCTCTCTCTCATGTTTGTATAATAACCCTGGACAAAAAGTTACAATTGTACCCAGTATTAAATTTCCTTTAAGCATCCCTTTAAAATGATTGAGTTGTCTTCAGAAAAGTTACAATTTTTGGCTCCATTCCCAATCATCTTATACATCTTAAATGTAGGCGAGCCAACATATTTCTCTAGTTTTCCATTTTGCATTATTCCAGCTTTCAAATAAGGGTAGAGATGTCCTGTGAATGAACCTCTTGACCTTTTGCTTGGCTGTAAACTCTTTGAAAAAAATATCTCTGCAGGTGTGGAGGATGTTTTATAGTGTTACAAATCAGCCCAGTTCCTGGATGGATTTATTATCTTGGAGGTGACTGATTGTTATTCTCTAGCTGGTAACATTTTTATTGAGCTGCATGGAGAAGGTGATCCCATATGGTGTAAGGGGAAAGAATAGGTCCCCCAAGAGGCCCTTTCTCCTAGTTCCATGTGTGAATATTTCCCTTTTATCAATGACAACATGCCTCAGTCACCATTTTCTAAACTCTGTGCAGGCTCTCAGGCCCTTTTGCCAACCATTGAATTTGCTCCGTAAAAAACAGTGGTAGTAAAAGACCATATTGACTTCAGGGACGGTATGTATTTAAGCCGGTATTCAGTCTTTGATTGTGGTCTTGCCTACTGCTTGAGAGACACAACCCATAATGCATCTAACAAAGGACCAAAGCCCACCGAAGTAAATAGAAAGTCCCCCATTAGTTTCAATGAGCTTTGGAGCAGGCCCCAGCTGTGCAGTAACAATCTTACCATATGTGCAGCGAGAGGGGCAAAGTAGAGTGGACTTACAATGCATATACATGTTGGAGGGAGTAAGGAGGCTGATCTAAAGCCCAGTGAAGTCTATGGAAGTCGTTCCATTGAATGCCATGTACTGTGGATCAGGCCCTGAGAGACCAGAGGCTAGAAGACAGGACTAAGAGTGGAGAACCTCTAATATGTCCTATGGAACTAATAAGTCCCAAGCAGGCTGCCACAGAGGAGGGTCTCTGCTGTGTCCCAAGTAGGCTGCCAGAAAGGGGAAACTTCCTGCTTCACTAGGGGTCTCCCCCATGCCTAGAGCTCCCAGCACTTGTAGCACTGTAGACGTGAAGTAAATACCACCATAGAATTTCAACCGTTCCTGGTAGCATGGGGCATGTGACTGGGGCCTCCCTGTAACTGCAAGTTGGACATCATCTTCCAAACCAGCCTTGATCCCAGGAGTTTTATTCCTTGCCAAATTCTATAACTTGATTTAAAATTTCAACAGAAAGGGCATATATCCATTCTCTGCGAAATTCAATTCCTCTGATCATCCTAGTGGCCCTTCTCTGTACCCGTTCCAGTTTGAGTTCATCTTTTTTAAACATCGGAGACCAGAACTGCACACAGTACTCCAAATGAGGTCTCACCAGTGCCCTGTACAACGGAAGCAGCACCTCCTTATCCCTACTAGATATACCTCGCCTAATGCATCCCAAGACCGCATTGGCTTTTTTCACCGCCACGTCACATCATACTTTAAGTATATATTGAAGTACAAGGAAAGGGATGATTAGAACATAGGAATCAAGCTATAAGTAATGAATATCTGTTGAGCTTGTTCCCTTCAGTACAAATTGTATATTTTAAATTCTCATTTCTCCCCCACTCCCATTTATCATGTGAGAACCATCAGATGCATGAAATACACGCACCAGAATATGTATCATTCAAATATCAGCGTAGTAAATTAAGTAAGTGTTATGGACTCTACATAGGAAATAACTCCAGTATTTCAATAATTACGAGTGGTAAATGTTGTACAAAAACTCTCACTAAAGTTATGCACATATCTATAGGCTCTGATCATGCATCATTTGCTCTAGCTTTATTCATGTGGATACAATTATGTTCTCAAATGCTACACTGTCCATAATATATAGGCTTATGTCCCTGTCCGTCTGTGTATCTGTTTGAACTGTGGTCTGATCATTGAGCTTGAAATCACAGTTTGTAAGATTTACAATTTTTTGCTGGCAATATAATTTCACAACAACTGGGCTTAAAAAACCTAAGAAATGAAATGCTTATGAATAGACTAACCTTTGGGCATTTTGTTTTATTGCCATAGTTCAAACTCAAAGGAAAAATAATGCCTTGTTATAGCTCAAGGATATGTACTGATGCCTGAAACAGTTCTGGTATTTGAATTACCAAAGAATCACAGTATAATATATCAAAATATTGTTCACATTTAAGACCCATTGTGTAGCATAATACAGATTTAAATAGCATATAAGGTACTTTGACAATGAAATATTTTAAGACACATAAATTGTGTGTTTGTGAGTTATGAACCTTACCCTCAGTAGTCAGAATAAAGCATTTATTCCCATTAGGGAAAGAGAATTCATAAATCTGGAATGGCAAGATACAATACTCTCAAATTCATGTATACTGACACATATTCCTTTCTTCTACTGCATTTTTCTGTTATAGTTCAGCATTTAAAAATATAGTGCCGGATACTGAACTGGAGTAAATCAGCATTGCTTAGGGTGACCAGACAGCAAGTGTGAAAAATCAGGATGGGGATGTGGGGTAATAGGCACCTATATAAGACAAAGCCCCAAATATCAGAACTGTCCCTATAAAATCGGGACATCTGGTCACTCTAGCATAGCTTCATGGATGTCTATGGAGCAATGCTGATTTACTCCAGCTGAGGATCTGGCCCGTAGACACACATGTGCTCTAGAGCTGATTTTTGTAACAATCAGACTGATTTGTGGCATTTACCAACAAAAACCCTGATTCCAACAGTTATTGAGAAGTGTCTAAACAAAATAACTGTATGAAACTTTTAAAATCAACAATTATCCCGTCCAAAGTTGAAATTTAACATTCCAATTTAATGTACTTTATTGGGGTATCATACCTACTGGATGACCAGAACACGCAAAATATGAAATAGGAATTACATGTATGGCTCAATTGCATGTCCACCAGATCTCCAGGTCTCATTTGGCTATCATTTTGATAGAGGGGGAGGATTCATGGGGACTCGTTATCAAGGGGGAACATGAATGGCAGCGTAGTTCATCCCAGAGATATATACTCTGTGAGATCTGAATAAAAAAATAAATTAATCACGATTAATCACAGTTTTAATTGCACTGTTAAACAATAGAATACCAGTTGAAATGTATTAAATATTTTGGATGTTTTTCTACATTTTCATATATATTGTATTCTGTGTTGTAATTGAAATCAAAGTGTATATTATTTTTTATTACAAATATTTGCACTGTAAAAATGATAAACAAAAGAAATAGTATTTTTCAATTCACCTCACACAAGGTGTCTTCGTCATGAACGTGCTACTTACAAATGTAGTTTTTTTGTTACATAACTTCAATCAAAAACAAAACAATTAAAAACTTCAGAACCTACAAGTCCACTCAGTCCTACTTCTTGTTCAGCCAATCACTAAGACAAACAAGTTTGTTTACATTTACAGGACATAATGCTGCCGCCTTCTTATTTACAATGTCACCAGAAAGTGAGAACTGCCATTTGCATGGCACTTTTGTAGCTGGCATTGCAAGGTATTTACGTGCCAGATATGCTAAACATTCGTATGCCCCTTCATGCTTCGGCCACCATTCCAGAGGACATGCTTCCATGCTGACGATGCTCGTTAAAAAAATGTGTTAATTCAATTTGTGACTGAGTTCCTTGCGGGAGAATTGTGTGTCCCCTGCTTTATTTTACCCACATTCTGCCATATATTTCATATTATAGTAGTCTCGGATGATGACCCAGCACATGTTGTTTTAAGAACACTTTCACTGCGGATTTCACAAAACACAAAGAAGGTACCAATGTGAGATTTCTAAAGATAGCTACAGCACTCGACCCAAAGTTTAAGAATCTGAAGTGCTGTCCAAAATCTGAGAGGGACGAGGTTTGGAGCATGCGTTCAGAAGTCTTAAAAGAGCAACATTCCGATGTGGAAACTACAGAACCTGAACTACCAAAAAAGAAAATCAACCTTCTCAGATAATGAAAATGAACATGCGCCAGTCCGCACTGCTTTGGATTGTTATCGAGCAGCATCTATCATCAGCATGGACGCATGTCCCCTGGAATGGTGGTTGAAGCATGAAGGGACATATGAATCTTTAGCGCATCTGGCATGTAAATATCTTGCGACGCCATCTACAACAGTGCCATGAGATCGCCTGTTCTCACTTTCAAGTGACACTGTGAACAAGAAGTGGGCAGCGTTATTTCCTGCATATGTAAACAAACTTGTTTGTCTCACCGATTGGCAGAACAAGAAGTAGGACTGAGTGGACTTGCAGGCTCTGAATTTTTTCATTGTTTTATTTTTGAATGCAGTTTTTTTGTACATAATTCTACATTTGTAAGTTCAACTTTCAAGCTAAAGAATTTGCACTACACTACTTGTATTAGGTGAATTGAAAAATACTATTTCTTTTGTTTTTTACAATGCAAATACTTGTAATCAAAAATAAATATAAAGTGAGCACTGTACACTTTGTATTCTGTGTTGTAAATGAAATCAATATATTTGAAAATATAGAAAACATCCAAAAATATTTAAATAAGTGGTATTCTTTTATTGTTTAATACTGCGATTAATCACGATTAATTTTTTTAATTGCTTGACAGCCCTAATTAAGAGTAAACCCAAGCAAAGAGTGGAATGGGGAGAGGATGATGCTGAGTTTGGATATTATCTGTGCAGTGTATTAGCAATGAGTTAAGGTTGATGACACCCATCTGCAAAGACGTTAAGGGCTCAGTGTCCATTTCTGACAATTTTGCCATACAGCTTAAATGCAAATATGAGTGCAAGGATATATGCAAAACTGAAAAAGATGGATTTGATCAGATAGTTATGGAGACAATTGTTGTGGGAGTCTGGGGGCATTTCCTTCCTTTTTGTTTAAAACAGAGGTTCCCAAAGTGGGCGATACCGCCCCCTGGGGGGCGCTGGAACGATCCAGGGGGGCAGTAGTAGCCTCGGGTGCAATTGGGGGGCGTTGAATAAAAATAAGGGGGCGGTGGAAGCATAAAGAAAGAATATAAGAAAATTTTGAAAAACCGTTCGTACATGTTTCATCTGTTGTGTAACATAGAGTTAAAGTTGTAATGATTACTTTATTTTCCAAATAAATTCACAAATTATAACCGATCAGGTGTCAAGTCCGCCAACAGCTCTTAACAAGCAAGAGTTGGCAGGCGAGCGTGTCGCGCATTGTCGGGAAGTCCAGCATGCATCGGCAGGAATATGTGCGTGTAATGACTTGTTTACAATACGATACTATAAATAGGCGACATGTATGAAATCTAATTTAGATTGTTTCTCAATTGTGTAAAAAGCAGTTAACAATAGTGCAATAAGTATTTAAAATTTTTTATTCATATTCAATACCTTCGATCTTTACGGATTACGGATCACATACAAAGCAAATTGTATTATTGTTGTTTCAATAAAAGAGCAATTTACACGTGAGTATTTTTATACATTTTCTTACATATCTACCGTACGTTTCTGTGTCTCTAGTGCTTACTAATAATAAAATCGTAGCAGGCTTGTGGCGGTACAGTACTATTTGAAGTGTACAGTCAATATATTTCTCATTTTTTATTACAATATTAATGAAAACGGGAATGAAATCGTAAAAAAACTATTAACATTTATTTATATCTATCGAATCATCTGTGTTAATTGGTAAATAAGGCGTGTGTTAATAAGGAACAATTATTTAAATAAGGGCAAACTAAATTAAAACTATTAACTGATTTTTAATTGCATATTGATTATTTTTAATTAATTATTTCTTGATAAATTTAGTTTGATATTGGACAGTTTAATATCAAATACATATATCTAATGCTGAGCAAAGAACAAAACCCAGTTTATTAGTTTCATTAGTATTTTAGTTTGGTTGTCTTTTGCCATCTTACGCAAAAACCACTGTATACCTGATGTCGTGGGCGATATTCTAATAACACATCTTTCTTTACTATATTGTAGGACGTAGGTAGAAATATAGATACATAAAAGAACACAAATTTGTCACTGCATCTTTCTGTTTGTTCGCTTAAAGAAGGTAGATTTCCAGGGGGGCGCTGAGTAATTTTTTTTCTGAAAAGGGGGGCGCTGAGTAATTTTTTTTCTGAAAAGGGGGTGGTAGGCCAAATAAGTTTGGGAACCTCTGGTTTAAAAGAATCACTAAATTAGTGCCTGTTCTTGCTTCAATAGGAAAACTCCCATCAATGTCATCTGGAGCAGGATTCAGGTTCTTATAACTTTACATTAGTCTTTTTCCCATAGGGAAAAGAGATGAGTGATAGTTATGAAGAGAAACTGTTTTGAGAAATTCTGCATTATCTATTGTGTGTATGTATTTATATAGCATTTATACATTTGCTTTGCTGTTGTGCTTTCTTTTGAAGCTTGTTGTGAAGTACCCCCAGTGTTGGGCTGATCCATATCTTGCATTACACAGCATCAGCCAAATTTAGGAAATGCCCTGAAACCAGACTAACAAGCTGTTAGAATAATTTTTTGATGGTTCCATCCACATTTTATGTGCACATTCTTTTGCCAGTGGTTGCTGCATGAATGAAATTTGCTGCACTATGTAGGACAAAATATCACTCTCTGCTAAGTGGAGTATCCTCTTTATCCGAGATTGAAGGGTAACTAGGTTGACAGACCTGCAGAATGAACAAACAGCTACTGTCCTTTATACTCCCTGAGCCTATATCCCCACTGACCCTGGAGTTAGCTCTAGATGGGGAAGCATGTGCAAGAAGTGATCATTATGGTTCACAGATCTAATGGAAGGGAAACTTGGAAACTAAAATGTTGTCAAGGGACATTTCCTGTCAAGAGAGATCTAATCTCAGTGATCCCATCTAGCAAGTTCCAGAACTTTTGTGCAGTGAAATGAAAGAATTAAGCACAATGCAAACTAAGGTTGCCGTATTGTAAAAGAAATATATACATTAGCACCAACAGTTAAAAGAACTAATGAATCCTAAACTGCAGACTATCTGGACTGCTATGACTGAGATAAGGATGTAGCCCTGAAATACTTAAATAGATTCCTTTCACTAAGACCTGGAAAATATGCCTTGGGCATAAGATGATAGATAAAAGGTTTGAAAGCCTGTAATACATATGCTAGTCAGCTTTGTCTTTTGCCATCATAATTTGATCCACGTATTGTATTTAATCTTTGTTTAGATATATCTACCCCTTCCAAGCTCCCTGATAACTTTTAAAAAGTTCAATAACTAGAAAAGATATAAGTATTTCCTATCACAGCTAATATGTTTGAAGTTGTGCACTTACAGTTTTTAAAGTTGCTTTTCCAATGAAGTATAATGAAATGGTTAAACAGGACCCTAACATCCCAGATGGTTCATCAATGACATGTCAAGAACCATGCATTTTTCTGCCCTTAAGAAATTACACTTAGATCCTTGAGGGAGTAAAAGGAATGTATATAAGGATCTATGATACACTTAAGGCGCATTATGAGCCTGACCCCCCTGCAAGGTGCTGAGCACTCCTCTCCCCATCACACTTTTAGGGCATGGCTACACGTGCAGATGTAGAGCGCTTTGAGTTAAACCAGCTTTCGCAGAGCGCAGTAGGGAAAGCGCTGCAGTCTGTCCACACTGACAGCTTCAAGTGCACTGGCATGGCCACATTTGTGGCACTTGCAGTGCGATTGGGAGCAGTGCATTATGGGCAGCTATCCCAGCATGCAAGTGACTGCAACGTGCTTTTCAAATGGGGGGTGGAGTGGGATGGAGTGTGACAGAGAGTGTGATTTGTGTATGTGGGGGGAGAGAGAGTGGGTTTTTGGGGGGCTGAGAGCATGTCAGCATGCTGTCTTGTAAGTTCAGACAGCAGCACCCCTCCCCCCTCCGCCTCTCTCTCACACACATAGCATTCCACACTAATGGTTGCTTTGTCTCGAGGCAGATAAGCAGCCGGCTGTCAGAAACGGAGCTTTCAAACGGCATATCCGCATTCCTACAGCGAGTTCAAAACAATGAGAAGAGTGGCCACTTGACTTAAGGGGATTATGGGACGTTTCTGGAGGCTGATCAGAGAGCAGTAATGCAACACCTCGTGCACACTGGTGCCACGGCGCTCCAGCGGGGGCGCAGCAAACGTTATTCCACTCGCCGAGGTGGAGTACTAGCAGTGCTGTAGCGGTGGAGTCAGAGCGCTCTACGTGCCTTGCCAATGTGGACGGGTAGTGAGCTAGCCAGGGCTCCTTTATTGTGCTGTAACTCACAAGTGTAGCCAAGTCCCTTAGGTTTTGATATCAATGGGAGTTGAACAGGCCAAACACCTTCTAGGCGTGGTCCCTAAGGGTGAAATTCACCTGAGGGAGAGGGCCAGCGCAATCCTTCCAGAAGCCATAAATTTGAGGATCGCAGTGGGATTTAGGCACCTAAATACCTTTGAGGATCTGAGACCAAGTGCTTTATGAATCCCATGTTGTCTCTCTCCACAGGATGATTTTTTCCTAAGTGCCACAAATCTTGGATATCAATAAAGGATGTGGGAATCTATCTCTTGTGCTCCACTCTGAAATTCTCTCTCTTCAGGTTTAGACCCAAATTTACAAAAGTCACCATTGATTTAGGGGTCTCAGGTTGGATACCCAACCATTGGGACACCCAAAATGAGTGACCACTTCTGAAAATTTTATCGGGAATATATAGGGTTCTATGGAATGTTACAACGTACTGACATAGAATTACAAGAAGTATTCAGTTGGTTTGAGACAGATCAGTCTAATTCACACCGCAGTGGTAAACACCACACCTGACACAATTATCTATAACAAAAGGGTGATTATAATTATATTTAGATTTTAAGCTCTTTGGGGCAGGGTCTACCTTGTTTTGTGTGTTACAGCACCTAACACAATGGTGTCATGGTCCTTAACTAGGGTGCTTAGGCACTTTTGCAATACAGATAAATTCATTATAGCAGTTTCAGTTTTCCCCACCTGTTTTCATAGGGACAATTAAAATTCTGTTTCGTTAAACTTTTGTTTCCCACAAAAAATTGTTCACTGTGGATGTTTTTCTGAAAAAATGTGAGTGTCACTTTTATTCGGATCCTTTACATTTCCATTGCAGGAACTGACTTTTTATTCTTGTGATGGTGGGGGAGACATTTAAAATACTGCCTTATTTTTGTTGTGGGAGAACAGATGGTGACCCCAGTGCAGGATTTCTTTGGCTTTGATTAAAATATGTGCAGAATACAGTTCTGAGCATATGTCTGCAACTCTGTTTGCCCCCGTTAGTGCATTTAGAACACGTTAACCTAACAGATTCAGTCATTATGTGCTTTTCTCGCTTATATAAAATATAAAAGTTGATAAAGAATGTGTTTCATTAGCATGCTCAAGATAACAAATGCATTTCAGCAGCCTTAATATCCCACTGTAATTCTCCATACTACAAGGCATTTGTGAGCTCTGAGTGAAGAGATGAGAAGTTAATATTTCTAGCTTAGTTTTATTTATATTTCCTTTATTATTTCCAACACTGAGACCATCTCAACTACTAAGTGTCTCTCAAATGTGAGGGAAATGCCATCCGTAAAAACACATGATCTAGAAGAAAAGACAATGCGGACTTGCTTAACTGTGTGTGTCATGTACATCTGATTCTTAGGTAAAGTAGTTGATGTATCAGAACTTAGTTGCTTGGGTTCTTTGGGATTAGAATTTGTGTGATCCACTACTTGTACGGTATTTTTGATATACATTGTTATGCTTTAAACATCGTGTAATTTGTTTACAGTAGGGAATTCCTGGAAGCAGTTGGACCTTAATGTAACGTTTTTATTGCAAAAAGCTGACAATAAAGGAATAATATAAAATTGCACAGTTTATTAAAGAGATTCAGCAGTGCCAGACTCCATGCTGCTCTCAAGCAAGCAAATGACATTTTGAAATATTAGATTTTAAAATGTATGAAAGACATCCCCCCACCCCCAAACTATTATATAAAATCAAGAATATCTTCTGCTTGTATTAACATCTTGATCCCAGATTCTGTGAAACTGCTTTATGAGGTTTACTGCTACAATTCTCCTGCAGACAATCTTGATTTATAGGAAAGTTCATGGAAATAGACATGATCTGTATGAAGATTCAAAATGAAAAACAAAAGGATTATGCGGTCACTCCAGCTGAATAACACATTAATCAACTTTTTGTTGTTACTGTTTAATGATAATACTTAGGTTAGTCTCTAGGGGTTAAGTCGCATACAGAGTTAAGGGTGCGATTTTTTTATTTATTTGCACTTTAATTGGAAAAAGTATAGAAGGCACTTTTGGAAATTCTTAAATTTTCTTCCCTTGCCAAGTTTTGTCCATTATGAGAGAGAGAGAGATTTGGAGGCTTCAGAATGTCAGTTGATGGAACTGGCCCATCATCTTCTGATCATATCTAGTAGCCCCTGGAAAGATGTCTTTGTAAAATGGCACAGAACATCTGCTGCAGTATGAGGGTGCTTCCATTAACATTGCTAGAGATTATGCTTCTTTATCACCTTCCGCTGCTCAGATAAGCCTAACAGGCCTTTAGTATAGGAGAATGAACAGCAAGACTAGCAGCTTCATGAGTCAGTAGGGTTGCATGGGCTGTAAGCCAACTCGGAACATGCTTCAGATTATTCCTTTCCATGGTGGAGCAATAGTTGCTGCTGTTGCAAGTGAGGTCTCCTCCTCTGAGTCTGGGGCTCAGCCACACAAGGCAGTCAGAAGAAAAAAAGAGTTCTGATCGGTTTCCTGTTGGCAAAGAACTTATAATTTGCAAGTTGTGCCCAGCCTTTGATCTAATTAAACATGCTCCTGGAGACTGTGTCGCTATTGAGGTTGCTGATGCAAAGAATTAATAATTGTGTCTGACGTCAGCTAGTCTAACTTCTTTCCCATTAGATCACAGCCCAGCTCAGGAAATCCGCTTGCCATTTGCTGGAGGGAATGAATGCGTTGCAGTGGGGGAGGAGCTAGAGGTTACTCACTGGACAATAAACCTAATGGCATGGAGTGAAAGATTAAAAGAAAAAACGTGGCCTGATCATGTTGTTTTCACCTCCCATGCTGTGTGGAGACATTCTGCTACAAAGAGAGGTGCACAAATCCCCAAAGGGAAGGGAGTTGGAGAATGTAAAATGGCACATTTATTTTCAGTGTTCTAAGTCTCATCCTGATGAGACCACAGTGGGATTCACAAGGGGAATTTAGGTACCTAACTGCAACTTTAGGTGCCTAAATCCAAAATGTAGATCCTCCGAAGCTCTGCTCGGCGGCCACCTAAGCCTAGGTGCCTACGTTTCCACTGGTGAACTCCCCATGGCACCTACACTTCTGCTTATGAGCAGGTGCACAGCTGCTCCATGCTGAACAGCTTGGTGCCTAACTCATGCCTAAGACCTGGCAGGATTCACAAGGTGAGGTCTCCCCTGTGGGGCCTGAACTAGTAGGTGTGCTCAGAGGCTACCTTACAGAACATTTCCTGGATCAGGCGCTGCACAAAGCACAGGTGGTGGTTGCCTCTCGTTTACCCCAAGGTTAGAACACTCCTTCGCGATGTGGGAGTACCAGGTTCGAATCTCTAATCTGCCTAGTGTGGTGCAGGGCCTTGACATGGAGTCTCCCATGTGCCAGGTGAATGCCCCAGCCACCGGGCAATAGAGTCATTCTCGTGATCCCTGGCTCAATGCCTATGTAAGTATTTTATACACGGTGGAACAGCTTCAGCAGAAGTGATTGAAAGGTCCTCCCCTTCCTTCCCCCTGTCCCCCCGTAGCCCAGTGCTTAGGGCACTTGCTGGGGGAGGTAGGAGACCTGGGTTCAAATCCCTGCTTCATATAAGGCAAAGTGGGTATTTGAACCTGGCATTCCAGATCCTCGCTGAATGCTGTAACCACAGGGCAATTGCATTAAGGGGGAGGGGGTGCCTCCTCCTCCTCCTCCTCCATTTTTCTTGGTAAAAATCTGATCAAGCGAAGACACCCAAATGGAGGAGAGGGCTCATGGCTGTGAATCCCAAGAGGAGAGAGATGCCTAATCCCCTTTGAGGGCCAAGGTTTAGGCCACACCCCCTTTTCTCAGCATTTCACTGGGCAGCTAACCTGGGGCTGTGAATTCCACTAGGTGGCAGAGGGCCTTCCAGTTAGGCTCTGCCATGCTCACCCTAAGTCCCCCATCCCAGAGATTGCAAAAGAAAAGTCTGCACCTCTTGTTGTTTGCTTCAGTTTATGAAATCAACCAACAGGGCCCACCCCCCTCGTCTTCCTATCATTTAAAAAGGTCACAATATCAGACTTACTTCAAAATTCCATTTAAGCAGCTGTTTATCCTAGTTCTTGGGGGGGACAGCATTTCTGGCATGTTGGGAAGCAGATCCCAAAGCCTCTCTGCTTCCCATTCCAATAGAGGCCCTAGGAGGAGTCCCCACCAGACCATATTCTGGAAATTAATTGCCAGCCACAGTTCAGAGGCAACTCTGGGAGACACACCCCTCTGGGAACTAATTTGGTGTGTCTGAACCTATTTAGCTCAATACATTGATAAGAAGGATGGGGGTGAGGGGTGAATAAGAATGAGGAAAGATAAAGACCAGAAGCAAGCCAGCCAGCAAGTACAGCTTAAGGTAAACACAGGAGGTGCTTTGCGTGGCTTGTTCTTTTTGCTGCCACAAGGGATTTTTGCCAAGTTAGTGTCAATTTATTATTGTGTTTATTATGATATTGCCTAAAAGCCCACCAAGATCGTGGCTTTATTGTGCTAGATGCTGTACAAGCATAGAATAAGGTGCACTAAAGAGTTTATAATCTAAATAGAAAAGACAGACAATGAGTGGGGGAAAGAGAGTGACTATATGGAGGGGTAGTTTGCAAAAGACTCTAGCAACAAAACCTAACTAGGAGAGGATGACACGTGTTCAAATCTGAGCCTTAGGTGAGCTATCTGCCCTGGCCCTGCTATTTATCCGTTAACAGAGTCAATGTATGGAATCCACAACCTGCCATCATCTGGGCATGCTCCAGTCTTCTCCTCCCCAGACACTGGGGGATAAAAGTGTTAGCCTCGTTCATTCATGTTGATGCTTGACAGGCACAGTTACACATTTGGAAGTTGGGGTGAGCCCCTCACGTACTTGTGGTTTGTGAACCATTTGCTTTTGTCATTTGAAATCAATGAGGTGATTGTTTTAAGTCAGGGGTTCTCAAACTGGGGGTCGGGACCCCTCAGGGGGTCGCAAGGTGATTACATAGAGGGGGTCGCGAGCTGTCAACCTCCACCCCAAACCCTGCTTTGTCTCCAGCATTTATAATGGTGTTAAATATATTAAAATGTGTTTTTAATTTATAAGGGGGGGGGTCGCACTCAGAGGCTTGCTACGTGAAAGGGGTCACCAGTAAAAAAAGTTTGAGAGCCACTGTTTTAAGTGATTCATTAAAAAACAAACTGTTTCCATCTCAAAAGAAGTCTGTGCCACTCCGGCAGAAGGGTACATGGAACTTTCCTTGCCTCTCAAAGCAAAGTCTGACACCTTTATATATGGTGGGCTGCACCCTGATTGGAATTCCCCCTTTGGGTAGCTCAGGGGGTGCTCCCAGTGCAGTCTTCCTTTCTTGGCTGTGCTGGGTGGGAAGGGAGCTTTCATTTCAACCAGGGCTCCATCGGAGTCCTATGGCACAGAATTGTATGCAGTGGATGGGTTGAGTGAGTGCATCTGAGGCCACCCTGATTGTGCTCTCTCCCCAGCCATTTTGGGGTTGCCCTGGTCTCCTGCTCTGTCCTCTGGTTTATGCTAGCAGAAGGCAGCACGAACCATTCATAAAGCTGGCCCAGTGAATGGCATATGCTCTTGTTTTATGTTTTCGTTAGACTCCTCCTCTCCTCCCCACTCTGTTCCTTTCCCTCAGTCTCTCCTTATTTGACTTTGCCCCTCTGGGCTCTGTTCCTCATGCTCCATTTTCCTTCGATATTTTTCTCTGTTCCTTCTCTCGGTTCCTTTTCTCCCAGTCTAAGGAGAGCATAAACCCGGGAGTGTTTTTATTTGAGTTAAATGTTTCACCCATCATGATTGAACAGATCTGAAATGTGGAAAGCTGAGTTTTCCCATCCAGCCATGGTCTTTAGCAGCCTGTATTCTGTAACTCATAGATGTTTAAGTCTAGAAGGGACTCTTTTATGGTCATCTAGACTGATCTCCTGCGTTACACAGGCCAGAGAACCTCACCAGTAATCTCTGATTGTGGGACAAAAGGCATCCTAATGCCAGGCGCACACAACTAGATTATGTGAGTAAACCAATGCCTGCATTTGCTAGTAGTTCAGATGAAGATGGACGATAGTATTTTCATGTGCGCTTGTAGTTTATTTGCCACCGTATACAGATTAAAATAACACTCTCTACTTAGCACTCGAGCTTAAAACGTCTCAGGAAGATAACGAGAAACTGTAAGGAGAAAAATATGTCATGAGCAGCTTCTTATGTAGCCGCTGCACAAATAAGTGAAGGCAGTTACCATACCAGCTGAAAATAGGAGTCAGTTCTTCAGTTTCACATCCTTCACTTTTCATATCTATACTGTACTGATTCCTCCTCCCTCAACTTCCCCACCATGGACTACGTTGAACTCAGGTAGATGAATTGCATTCTTAACAAGGACCCTCCACGTGGCGCACAGAATGTTTGCTCGGCACTGGACTCAATTATTTTCTTGCTGAGATGTGAACTTGTGATTGGTTTTCTCACTGTGGGTATGTCCAGACTACCCGCCGTATCGGCGGTTAGCGATCGATTTATCGGGGATCGATATATCGCGTCTCATTAAGACGTGATATATCGATCCCTGAACGCTCTCCCCATCGACTCCGGAACTCCACCGGAGCGAGCAGCGGTAGCAGAGTCGACAGGGGAGCCGCAGCTGTCAATCCCGCGCCGTGTGGCCCCCAGGTAAATCGATCTAAGATACTTCGACTTCAGCTACACTATTCACGTAGTATCTTAGATCGATCCCCCCCCCCAAGTGTAGACCAGCCCTATGTCTCTGGTGGTGCTCTCTTAAGCATTGGTGTGGATTGATGCATACACCTCTGACCCGATATAACACGAATTCGGATATAACACGATAAAGCAGTGCTCCGGGGGGGACAGGGCTGTGCACTCCGGTGGATCAAAGCAAGTTCGATATAATGCGGTTTCATCTATAACGCGGTAAGATTTTTTGGCTCCCGAGGACAGCATTATATCGAGGTAGAGGTGTATATTCTTCTGGGTTAATACTTGATAGGGTTAACAGAACAGAATCCTCAGGGAAGGGCATAGAAAACGGTGACTATGTTGAGTAAATCTGCGGCAAGTGTTTGTAACAAACCTGTTCTCCCCTGCTTTTGTTAGTCTCAGAATAACACGGTCTCCAGAAGGTCCCCGGGGGTAGTTGGAAGCGAGACTGGGCTATGTTTCAAGCAGCTGTGGGCTGATTTATGATTTTGTGTGAAACCAAGCAACACTGGAGGGGGCCGGCAAGACTTTGTTTAGCACCCAAATTTCCAAGCAAATTTGAAGGGTGTACAGATCCCATGTGGACTACAACGGAAAAACAGTTTCTGCTTCATCCACTGGATAACTTAAGTTATATAGGGAGGTAAGAACTGGGTAGCGGTAATCAGTTTGAGTTCGGTGGCTTTCATTTTTTTTCTTCTCATTCTACCCTGCCTGGGTGGTGGTGGTGGCCTGTAATGTACAGGAAGGTAGAGTAGGTGATCTAGTGGTCCCTTCTAGCCTTAAATTCTATGACTCATTCCATCCTGGCACCCTGTTCAGACCTGAACTCCCCATATTATTCTGAATACTCCGGAAACCAGCATACTTTTCAATGTGCACCATGTAAATTAGGGATTCATAATTCCTGTACAGCAAACTCTTTGTGGCAAGGGAATGATCCAGCATGCCCTTACTGTAGGTAAATCTGTCTTTTATGAAACAAGCTATATTTTTGTATCTGCAACTTATTGGCTAAAGAAGGAGACTTTCTCCATAACTGAATTTCATGCCCACTAAATGTGTGATCACCTATCTGCTCCCCACATGCTGATAAATACACATCTGCACGATCAAGCATAAAATATAGAGCCCCAGCTCTCAGATAAAAGATCCAAGACTAATTTGCATTATCACCCACACAGGCAGATTGTTATGGAAATTGGTCCATATCTCAAAGATACTGCGTTAAACAGCTAAAGGAGTTTATAAAGTGCTGTGAGTCGGATGAAATCCTCAAACCTCAATTAATCAGGTTTTATGTACCTTTCCTGCAGCGAGAGTGATGAAAACAACCCAGCACCCACTCATGAAGGAAGTCCACAGGACCTCTGCATCTACTGTCCATCTGTACCCAGATGGGGGGTTTCCTGGTCACTGAATCCATGAGAGTGCTGGTGTTTTAGCCCTTCCCCAGCCTCCTTCCACAGTCAGAACCGGGGCCGGCTCCAGGGTTTTGGCCGCCCCAAGCAGCCAAACAAAAACAACAACAAAAAGCGCCGCGATTGGGATCGCAATCACGATCAGCGATGGCAATTCGGCGGGAGTGAGGGACCGTCCGCCAAATTGCCGCCGAACAGCTGGACGTGCCGCCCCAAGCACCTGCTTGGTAAGCTGGTGCCTGGAGCCGGCCCTGGTCAGAACAAACAGAGCCAACTCCATATCAAGGGGTATCAAACCCTCCAGACTCCTTTCCCGGGGATTACAGGTGCTGCAGTATTGAGAGCTTCACCTAGACACTGCTGATGGGTGAATTTTTACTCAAAATATACAGCTGACTAAGGCTTTTTCATCAGATCAGCAGGACTGCACGTACTGCTCCATGTGATGTTCGGTCTCTAAATTTCACGGGTGTGTGTCTCATCAAGAGTGTCTCTCCACATCCAGTAGTACAGTATATCTTTGTTTTCATGGTTTTCTCACTAGCCAGTGTTGCCCTGGTTTAAGTTTGCCATTGAGAATGAAATACTAGCACCCAGGACGCAAAGCTTTGGGTCCATCTTCTTTCCCAATTGCAGGGATCTGGAACATTTGGGGTGGAAACAAACTGGTGCGAACTGAATACACCCAGATATATGAGGAGGCTTCATGAGCCAGTCCACAAAGAATCAGACCATGGCCCAACATGTGCAGGGCACAGGGGGCTAAGCAGCCACCAGCTACCTCTACCAGGAGCTGCAATGTGGGGAGGACAGCAGACTCTGCAGAGCTGCTCTTTCCCCTGACTCTACACCCGCTCCCACACAGGTGGGTGGAAAAGGCGGCCGGGAGTTGGGGAATTACACTTCGCCAGGTATAGGGCTGCTTTGCTGTTGATGCTACAGGGCGTTGCCCCTTGCTTAGGGTTTGTGGCAAAGTCACGACTGAGCCCAAAATATCCAAACCGTCAGTAATGCAGATGTTTCTTCAGAGGAAAAAAACGAGCCCAACCTTTTCAATCTTGGCTGAAAATATAAACCCCATCCTTTCTGAGTTTCAAAGATACTATATATGATGTCCTTCTGCGCCCCAAACCTCAATAGACAAAGCCCCTTTCCCTAGTGCCACCTTGTGGTAGAACAGGAAGGATTTGCTGCTAATGAAGTGATTCTTCCATATTGCCTCCTAGCCAGCCTGCATGGCCGCCAGCACACAATCGGTGGTGATACCCTAAATCACTGGGCTGTTAATCAGGGATTTAGGACATCTGGATTCAGTTCCCTGCATCTTCACAGACTTCCTGTGTGACCTTGGGCAAGTCACTTAGTTTCTCAGTGCCTCAGTTCCACATCTGTAAAATGGGGATAATAGCACTGCCCCACCTCACAGGGGTGTTGGGGAGACCAATACATTACACACTGGGAGGCACTCAGAGTCTGCACTAATGGGGGCTCATAAGCACCTTAGAGAGTTTCTACTGAAAAGATCCATAAACAACATATTTAAGCAAGTGGGTATAATGGTGACAAATATTTTCCCAAGCTAGTAAACTGATGCAAATTCCAAAGGACAATGGGGAGGGGCTTCCCCTGGGGGGATGTTAGCTTTTAGAAATAAACATTTTTTAAATGAAATAAACTGTTCCATTGATCAAATAAAGAAATGCAAGGCAGGCATTATAGCTGCTAGACTGGTGGGGTTTTAATTATTTTTTTGCCTGCGAGGAAGTTTTTCTTTTCTCATTGAAAATGTAATACAGCTTAAGGTTGGTCTTTCTTAAGTATAACCTCAAGCTAAACTCTTCTATCTATGGTGCTTTACTGAGATGGTTTATAAGTTAAAGTTAACCTTCCTATTAGCATTTTAATGGGAAAAAAATTCCACCACTTACTTAACGGGAAGTTACAATCTGTATTCAAAAGGCAAAATCATACAAGTATGACATAAAGCTAGGTCCTTACTTATCAGCATTTGCAAAGTTTATTTTTTACCCTGGCTTTTTCTCTTGAGCAACAGAAATGAAGGGGATTTTTTAAAAACAGTTCTATTGCCATATAAACTTTCCACAAATATCCCATCATGCAAGCTATTCCACGTGGAAGTGCCCTTGCGTTTGTGTGGACTCCCATTGCGGGATTAAGACTTCATTTATTTGAGCAGATAATATTAAACATGTATTTTCCACTATTTTGGGGGGTGGGGAGAGGAAGGGGATATATTCTAACTAAAGAAGCAATTGTTAATAGAGGTTTCAGAGTAGCAGCCGTGTTAGTCTGTATCCGCAAAAAGAAGAACAGGAGTACTTGTGGCACCTTAGAGACTAACAAATTTGTTAGTCTCTAAGGTGCCACAAGTACTCCTGTTCTTCTTTTTGTTAATAGAGGTTAATCTTTGTGGAAATCAAAAAGTAAGCTGGAGAGCTGTTACAGATGCAAGTATACTTGTTTATTGAATATACCAGAGTCAATAAAGATTTAAAAATAATAAATATATTTATAGCACTGCTCCAACCTCCCCAGAGCATGCAGAGCCTCAGATAGTAATTTCATTATTAAACATTAATTCACTTTATTATATGATTTTGTCTTGTTCAAAGACATCAAAATAAGCTTTGCTTTAACTGAACAATCGTATGGGTATTTTGGGGAGAAAGGCAGTGCAGCAGATGGAGATTTTTAGCTACATTAGCACACAAGGTATTAAATCTCTAGGCCAGGGATCAGCTCGTGCTCAGGGAAGTGTTTATTGGCACAGAAGTGTAACTGTGGAGGAGTGAGTGACTTGAGCATAGCGGGGTTGGTGATGGTATACAAAGCTCTTTAGTTAACAGGTTGTGCTGTAGGTTGGCAGAGACTGAACATCGCTACTGTTTGATAGCACTTTGGTGTCCCTTTCGTAGGAGAAGTGTGTCTACATGCAGAAACCAGCATTGCGGCTCGCACGGTCATCCGCGCTGGAAGAAGCAGATTAAGGCAATCCTAGGCAGACCACAATGTGGGGACCCTATAACCCAACCCCATGAACCTTCTTCCCCTGGAGAGGTACAGGGCCCTTTCTCTGCCCCCATGAGTAGCAGGAGCCTTCTTTACAGCCCTAGAGTCGCAGAGATAGAAGTGGGGGGACCCCTCATACTTCTTACTCCAGCAGCTTGGGGCTAGCTGCTTCAGAGGGTGAGCCAGGTCCACGCCGCTCTTCTCCTGCTGCACCTTGTGCCCAATCCTCTGCTGAGGTGGTATTGATGCTCACCACACAAACCAAGGGGTCTGGAATTTAACACCCCCACCCCCATTGCAAAGAATGGGGCAGTTCTTCCAGTCTGCACACACTCATGCAGCATCATGGCACTCAGGTCACATTTTAAATCTTTGGTTTGCAACTATGAAAGCTAGAAACCTAGCGACTGTGCCTTAATCTGGCCCTTCCCCCCGGCAGTCAGCAAAGGGCCAATGGACAGAACAGACCGTAGATGCTGTAGTATCTTCTAACTCCTAGAGGTGGCCATAGGCCTGAGGCATATTGACAGAGCACTTTGCGGAAATGGTACTCCTACCTGGTGTGTGGTCAACAGAGACAGATTGGCAAGGCGGTGTGAAGAAGCTTGCATGGACACTAGAAGAGCAATCTCTGTCCCATGAAAGAAGAAGGTTTCTACCTCTTTCTGTGTTGCTGTCAGTACATCACCTTTCATGAAGACTACATTCATTTGCAAAAAAGAAGCTATGCATTTCTTCATATGGGTTTATATAAATTTAATACAGAGTAATAATACCAAGATTTGGTAGGCAAATGCCACTAATAAGGCCGTCACTCACACAAAGGAATGTGTGACGATATTTGGAAGTCTTGCTGGTCATGCTGTAATGCTACACTAAATGGAATATTCTTCGTATGCATACGAATAATACCCCTAAATATAGGTAGTATTTGTGTATGGGCTTTTTCATATGCATGCTGGAAGACCCCTGAGTGAAAAGCTATATTCTCCTTGTAAATCAGTTGAACAATAATTTATTTTGCAACTCCTGTTGTATCTCTCACACTCCTCCACTGGAGCTGTGCAAAAAGGCAGTAGATTCCATCTGTTCAGTATTAGTTTCAGAATAGCAATGCAAAGCAACTATGGTGGCAAAACTGTGCCAAAACTTATGTACATTCATTGAGAGCAAGGTCTACAAAGATGCAGTAGTGCAGAATCAGCAGCATCTCCAATCAAAGGACAAATGTTGGAGCAGTAAATGAGATCTAGTGAAGTGGGGGGAGTACAATTTCTGTCGGAACTTTCTCTATTCCTGCTGTGTGTGGTTTTTTGGGGGGGGTTGTTTGTTTGTTTGTAGAAAATTGGCTTGCATTAAAATTAAATTCTTTTGTTGTGTGGGATGCCTGGCCATGAGGTTTTCCTATGTTATAAAGAAGAAAATGGTGGTAGCTGTACAGTTAGTTCAGAAGATAAACAATTTTGTTTGAGCAGACAGTTCAGATTCTCCACATCAGCTTTTTCTGTCAAACAAAGAAAATCGGCTTGGATGGGAAGAATACAGAAGGTACTTTTGTTCTTGAGAGCTGCTCCTGTCATCTCTCTCATCTGATTTCCAGAGGGTAATGTTAAAGAGTTTGCTAAATTTAACACAGAAATACCCAGTATTAAAGGCTTAAGCCCCATAAAAGTGAAGTGCTCAGAGTTAAGGCAGATTTTGGTGGTGGTGTTTACTCTGCCGCACTGTATACTAGTATTAATGTGAACAGCATTTCTAAAATATGGGCCTATTGCACAAGATTCCGAGGGTATATCTACGCCAAAAAATCGGCACCGAGTCTCAAAGCCCAGGTCAACTGACTTGGGTTTGCACTGCAAAGCTAAAAATAGCAGTGGGGGTTATCTGGCTCAGGCTCCGAGACCCTCCCCCCTCACCAGGTTCCAGAGCCCAGGCTGCAGCCCACACTCCTTAGTCTGGCAAAATCCTGGATATTATCATTATTTATCACTTAAACTGTGGTAATACCTGATTCTGGCTATAGCAACTGGCTGATGATTTATGACACCAGTCCCTGAAGTTCAACAAACACAAACTCTGACAAACCCGCAGGGGCAGTGCATTCCAGAGTAAAGTACCCTGCACTGAAAAATTACCTTGCAATCTCTCTTTATTATTTTAAAGCCTGGGACAGTTACTGTGGGGTATCCACTTGTGCATCCCCAGAATACCGGACATTTGATACTTCTGTGAACGGCATACCTCCTCCAGCATGACCCTGGAGGATGGCATTTTGAAGGATGGAGAATGCCATTTTGAAGAGGGCACCACCAAGGTCATGCTGCAAGAAGGAAGACATTTTGAAGAGCGCACCGCCCCACGCCATCTTGCATACACCACCCTGCCGGTGTGGGCAGAGTGGAACGCTCTTCAAAATTGCTTCCTACATCCACGGTACTTGACAAAATCACATCCGGTTTTGTCTCAGTACACGGACAGGGGGAAAACCATTTAAAAACAGGACTGTCTAGTTTAAAACTGGACAAAAGGCCTGCCTAGTTAACAGGAGGGCTTCTGCTCAACTCATTAGTTAATAGGACACAGAGTGGGTGTAGCACTCACTACGGTATACCAGACACAGCTAGGATAGGGCGTTCTAGGTTAAAATGATGTGCACTAGAAAGGAAATAGGAAGCCAGAGCACTGATGTAGCCTGACATTTGTGTAATGCTCAGCAAATGGGATGCCGTCTTCTTTACTAGCTAGAGTTTCTGGTTAGCAGTTCCCAGCAAGTGCATTGCAATTGTCCAACCTGGGGATGACAAAGGCATGGGAAACTATAATAAGGTGTCCATGGGAGGGGGGGAGGGGAAATATTGCACTGTTCTGGCCAGCTTAGCATGGAAAAGTCACTTGTACTCATTACTGCTGTCTGAGAATTTCAGGGCAGATGTGGCAAGAAAAACAGAACTATTGACTGAAAGGCAACAGTTCTGTAGAAAAGGACCTAAGGGTAACAGTGGACGAGAAGCTGGATATGCAACAACAGTGTGACCTTGTTGTTGCCAAGAAGGCTAACAGCATTTTGGGCTGTATAAGTAGGGACATTTCCAGCAGATCGAGGGATGTGATCATTCCCTTCTATTCGACATTGGTGAGGCCTCATCTGGAGTAGTGTGTCCAGTTTTGGACCCCCCACTACAAGAAGGATGTAGGAAAATTGGAAAGAGTCCAGCAGAGGGCAACAAAAATGATTAGGGGGCTGGAGCACATGATTTATGAGGAGAGGCTGAGGGAACTGGGACTGCAGAAGAGAAGAATGAGAGGGGATTTGATAGCTACTTTCAACTACCTGAAAGGGGGTTCCAAAGAGCATGGATCTAGACTATTCTCAGTGGTACCAGATGACAGAACAAGGAGTAATGGTCTCAAGTTGCAGTGGGGGTGGTTTAAATTGGATATTAGGAAAAACTTTTTCACTAGGAGGGTGGTGAAGCACTGGAATGCGTTACCTAGGGAGGTGGTGGAATCTCCTTCCTTAGAGGTGTTTAAGGTGAGGCTTGACAAAGCCCTGGCTGGGATGATTTAGTTGGGGATTGGTCCTGCTTTGAGCAGGGGGTTGGACTAGATGACCTCCTGAGGTCCCTTCCAACCGTGATATTCTATGATTCTATGAGGTGCATATAGCTTATTGGAAATAGCCAGAAGAAACTGGAAGAAAAGTAGATCTGGTGCTAAAACACTGACCTCTCCCTTTTCCTAGTGAAGGGGAATATGGTTTCAGCTAGTTTTGTATCCTTACAGTTCCATGTAAAAGGCGCACAGGCACGGTCATAAGGACTGCCAGTCCCTGTGTATCACAAACGTGTGTGTGCCATTTTGCTTCTGATCATGCTGTTTGATCAGTAACTGAGTCAATAAATAATGCGGGGGAGGAACGTCAAGATATTTTCAACTGACCCCATCTCATGGTTTTTTCCCCTCTAGCCCAGATTTACAGTGGAGGCAACAGGTTAATTTCCGACCTGTCCCCATGTCTCATGATGGATTGTGGTATAGTGTTATTGGAACTAGTTTCCGTGGGAAATAATGGCCCCTGGTAGCTCACAGGAATGGGCAATATACTTTTTTGTGAGATCCCACGAGGGGAATAAAACTAATGAAGAGGTAGATGGCAACGCTATTTTGTCTTAGTTGCACCATGCTAGCGTGCAGTGTGTCAGAGTCAAACCCCCTTTCTAGATGGGTTCATTATAACTGCACCATTTTGAATTGTTCAATCTCAACATTGGCATGCACATTCTCAGGCTGGGAGCAGTAACATTTTTCTTTCCTAATCTTTTGGAAAGAGGTGATTAGGTTGTATAAATTCCAGGCATGCAAGGGTAGGGGAGAAGGAAGGTTATGGATGCCATTGTAGGCCCCGGTTCAGCAAAGCAGTCAATTACATGCTTAACTCTGAGCACCTAAATAAACCCGTCCCAGTGGGTGCTGTGCTTTGAATAGGAATGAGATTATTGCCATGACTAAAGCTAAGAATGTGCTTAAATTTTTGCTGAATAGGGCACTTTCAGAGATGGGCCTTTAGTTTTGGAAGCTGCATGACATACTTGTCCGCCATAGTAAGAGTCTTGACCTTCAGTGTGTGGCGACGTTTCACAGAGATGGCGTTCAGTTTCACAGACGTGGCAGGCTTCCTTTGTTCACGCTGGCCAGCAAGTTATTTTTGTTGTTCGTTTCCATGCCCTGGGTAATATGAAACAGTAGGTCTAGCTCTGATTTCATTTGTGCTGATATAAATTTGGAGTTAACCCTCTTTCCATTAGTGGGGTTATACTGGTTTAACACTGGTTCAGATGTGACCACAATTATAAAAATGCCCAAGCCATCATTTCTAAAACAAAAACAAACCAACAGTGTCTCCCTCAGTTTGTATACAGACCTCAAAATGCTGCTGCACCTGTCTTGTACATGTTACTTTATACCTCAGCTTTATCACCTGGCATCTGTGGAGTAGACACGCACCCATTTACACTAAATGTCTCTCTAAAACAGATTATGTATGGGATAAACGCACAGGGAACACTGAACCATTCCCTCGACGCATATTTTTCCATCTGCTGTTGTGATGCAGGCAGTACTTCACAGACACTAAGCTGTAAGTGTAGGAAATATCCAGATTAAAATATAGTTTTTTCTTTGTCCTCAGATATGTATTGTGCCTCTCTCTCACTCGCTCCCCCCTTTTCCCCGCCCTTTGAATGGATATTCTATGCAGGATCAAACTCTGGGAGAGTACACCTTTTCTCACACAAGTAGTCCCTCTGGCTTTCCGTAGGAGAATGTGTATGAGTAAAGACTGCTCATAAAGCTAGCAGAACTGGGCCCATAATTCAGTGTTTCACAAATTGTGGAGTATTCCTCTTTGGGGAGGGTGTGAAGAACTAGCCTTTGTTTTCCTGAGGTGGGGCTCAGCTCTCGGGGGGGGGAAGGGGGGAACGGCCATAATTAGTGTTCCAACATGTAAAAATATAGTTGGTTCCACTAGTTTGTTCTATTTTAACTACCTTAATGAAAAGATGTGGAGAAAAAATATACCTTGTAAGGAAAAAGCTGAGGGAAGGCCGTAAGACAGCCAACATTCCTAACAGAGATGGATTGTGAATGAAACGACTGACTTGCCCAGATATGAAATACTAGCAAAAATGAAATGCCCACAGGGAATAAGGTAATTGAGCTGCCAGGCTGTTACACAAAAAAGTTCAGACTGGATGTCAGCTACCAATTTACATCTCTCCCCTCCCCCCCAAAAAATGACTGCCTGAAGTTGCATCAAATATTGCCACATCAGCATTCAGAATGACTCCTTATGTTTTTACGCTCTTTCTCCCACTCTGTTATTTATAGAGTATAATGGCAAAGCCGGGGGAAGAGAGCATAAAAACATGAGAGGAGATACAAAGAAGGCAACACAATGAAGAAGAAAGCAGTCACACCATTGCTTTTGCTTGTACAGAATTTTCTAACTAGCCAGCCAGCAGACTGATCTCCTTCAAATTTTTCAGAGGAAAAGAAATCTATTCACTATGAATACATTTACTGCATTAGAGGGGCAGATGTACAATCTGGGAAGTCTTTCGGATTAATGACTTGTGTGGGGTTGTAACTGAG
Source organism: Chrysemys picta bellii (assembly GCF_011386835.1). Taxonomy (NCBI): domain Eukaryota; kingdom Metazoa; phylum Chordata; order Testudines; family Emydidae; genus Chrysemys; species Chrysemys picta. The sequence goes on from NC_088799.1 coordinate 92,811,507, forward strand.
AAAACTCCATGCTATCTGTGTTAAGCTGCGTCCTCCCTTGCGTGACCATGCCTCCACAGGCAGGACATTGGAAAGGATGTGCTCTGGTCATGCACTCTGGATGGCAAGTAGCACACTCAGGGATGAAGAAAGTTCTTGTCAAAGCCACAACCCATGTCTCAATTTCCATTAAGCAGGACTCCCTTCAGACTGGAGATATTTTACATGTTGTCCTGGGTCAGTTTTGTGTCTAGGTAATGTTGCCTAATATTATTCCCAGCCATAAGTGGATTCATTGGAACTAGCCTCTCTTTCAGTCCCTGGATTTCAAGGAATAGTTTCCGATTCATGATCCTGTACTGGAATTGTCCATGGAAAGGGAATGGAAGGAAGAGGGGAAATGACAATGATTTCCTTCTCTTAGATGAATGGAAAGATGGTCTTTTACATATACATAATTTATCTGATTTTGCATCCCAAACATTCCACTATTCTGGAATCTAAGGTCAATTTATGCCAGTTCTACACCTAAAACTTAGGTCAACCTAAGTACGTCACTCAGGGCTGTGAAAAATTTAACATCCTATGTGATGTAGTTAGGTCAACCTAATCCCCACTATAGACATAAGTCCGTTGATAGAAAAATTCTTCCGCCAACCTAGCTATTGACTCTCGAGGAGGTGGATTTACTACATCGATGGAAAAGCCTCTTCTGTTGCTGTAGTAAGTGTCTGTCTTTTGTAGAGCTACAGCCGCATAGCTGCAGCGCTGAATATGTGCCACTGTAGCATTTGTAATATAGATATACCCTTAGAAATGTTTTATTTGTTTTTCTGTGATTTAGAAGAGGTGAGGGTTTGAGGAATGAAACCTTGGCAAACCCTTCCCTGGTAGGAACTTTTAAAATGCTCCGATACCATGGAATTGAGCACATATGAAAACTTAGATCAAATTCAACATACATTTAGAAACTCTGGTCCGGGCCATAATTACTAACAGCAGCCATTATCCAAGCCGAGACAATCAAATTCCATGCTTTCATGCAGGTGAAAATCATGAAGGAAGACTTCTTCAGGTACAGCCTTTGTACTCTTCCAGGTAAATCATAGCCGGTTTATCTTCCATTGCAGTGTTAGGATTGGCCAGTGTTGGAGAGTAGATAGACCAATGGTCTGATTTGCTATGCATTAGTAAGGAACACTAATACTTGGCCTTCTGCCCTACTCATGACTTTCATCAGATTCTACTGAATGAGATTCTTTAATCTAAAAACTGTAGAATAATCCTTGTTCCTTCCTTTCAAGTTCAAGTAAACATAAGTGCCATTGCCAAGTAATTTATCACGGTGCTGTTGGCATTGTACTGTTGGGGTCTGGATCTTGGGGAGAACTGTGATTGTTTGAGATGTAGTTCAAATATTATTAAAGTAAACCTCAAACTGCCAGCAAGATATGGAGGGATGGTAATTTGCGATAGGCAAATGGTTTTGTAAGATCTCTGTAGAAAATATGAAAATGTTCTAGGTTAGACATCAATATAAATAAATAAAAGCAGCATTTAATATAACTAGCAGAAATATGAATAACTGAACATGTACTATATTATGAATTTATATAATGCAACTTTATAGCGTTAGGACTTCTACTGAGGAATAATTAATAAAAACAATCTGTGTAATATGTTTTATACAGTATTCTTAAGGCATCCGATCCTCTTTCCATAGAAGTTGGTGAAAGTTCTCCCATCGACTTCCATGAAAGTAAGATCAGGCAAAAAACAGACAATTAAATAGATTTGAATAATAATTCCCTGTTTCCAAAATGTTCATCTGTAGCGTCACAGTGTTCCTTTTAATTTGTGTAGTCTTCCTCTTGCAGTTAAATGCACTATGTTCTAAACCAGGAGGCAACATGGTAAAGATGCATTGACTACCTGGTCAATATACTATTTTCAGTCAAATACTGAATCATAGAAAAAGAAAAAAGTGTCATGTACATATATAAATCCTTCCGCACAAGAAGGATCTTGTCACGTCTTGAAATATTTTAAGTTTTGTCCTTAAAATAAAACTGCTCATTGATAGGGCTGGAAAATTTAAAAAAAAAATCAAAAATAAAATAAGGTTGACTTCTAATTTTTTTATTTTTATAAATGACTCTACTAAATTGTCACATACAGACTAATATTTTTCCTTCAGGAAAATTAATGTAAATTTGCTTTTTCTAATAAAATATATATAAACCATCAGACAAATTGAAAATGAACGGAAGGTTAATCCTAGTGGGAAAATAATTCAATTATGAATCAACTATACCACAGACCTTGAAAATCTTGACTAGTAGCTTCCATTGAAAAATAGAGATGTTTGATATAGTGACAGATGATATACTGTACTATATTTTCTCCTTCTATTGCTATTTAAATTGTATATTTAGTGAATTAGTTTTGATTGATGATAGCGATTTAAGGACTTGCTAGTTCTTCCAGGGAAAGGATGGCATATTTTAACTATATTAATGGGTTGAGACTTAAGTATAGCACCATATATTTTTGTAATCCTTCAATAGTGAAGCTCCAATTTATACAAATGGATTCACTATGTCTTTAGTCCAAGCAACTCTGACAAAAAGATGTCATTTGAAGTAATGTTGCTCATCATTCATAGATGCAAAAGCTTAAGGCTACAGTGCTTTGATATGAAATTGCTTTGGTGCTTTCAACTCCTGGAAAAAATCAGTATCTCTTGCTAATGATAATTTAACTGTTTTGTGCTGCTTGAGCCAACACTGTTCTTAATAATAAAAGCCAAACATGCCAATTTACCAACAGTTATGCTAATTTTAGAATAAATAGTAGGAAAGAGGAAATAGTTTCATTGGCAATTGAGTTCCCTCAGTACTAGCTGTGAAACATTTAAAGAGCAGTGTTTTAGTATCTCCAGTAGAAAGTGCTTATGGCAGTTTACAATATGGTGTATTAGTTCCCTTTATGGCACTTTGGTAATGATGTACGTCATTGTAAAGAATAGAATACTGTAAAGTGCTGAGAAAAGAGCTTTGATTTCCACTTTGTCATAGTCCCTCTTAACTAATAATAGAGCCCAATACTGCAGTTGCATAAAAATACTCCTATTGACTTCAGTGTGAGTAATGTATGCATGAGGACTGCAAGATTGGACAGAGAACACTAATCAAAAGCAAGGTGTTATGAGTAGCTATTAAATATGATTTTAGAATCCTACCTGACGCTCTGTATCATCAATATACTGAGCCTCAGTATCTCGATCATTGTATATCACTACTGCACCATTATTTTATATCACAACCATGACTCAGCACTTCTGCCATGCTATTGTGCTTTGATTATTAAAATAGCCCCTTTCTTTCTCTCTAACCCACTGCTACTGCACAAAAACAATGATATGATATATGGTTCATACATAAGCCATCAATCCTTATTTAATGCTTACTTCAGAGGTGTACTGAATCCGACACATAAGGATTTTCTTTTAACTAGTAGTTAAATCCAGGAAGAGGAGGTAGGCATATTTTCCCACCTGTAATTCTGTACTTACAAAGATTATCTCCTGATTACTGTGCTAAAGTGCTTTCAGTGTGTAATTATTAATCTAAATACTGGGAAACTATATATCCTAACCTTTGCAGTTTCAATTGTGCCTTTTGAGTCTAGAAAGGGGTGCTTAGAATTAAACTACATGCCTGTCTTGATGAACAAAACATAATCTTTTCTCCTGTCATTAATAAAACATGACTGCAAAAGATCATGTATCATTAAGGCACAAGCAAGGTTTGATATATATTTAGATGCAGATTAGAGAGAAGCATGCACCACGCATGATGCATCTTAAAGAAAACAAAGCTCATGACCAGCTTTATTAAATAGACATTTGGGTGGTTTGTTGGACACTGGAATGTACCTAGGAACTGGATACTGTTAAATAAGTATCACAAGTCATGTGCCCATACGTAAGATTTTAGCACACAGAAAGCAATGCTTAAGTTCTTCAATATCTCTGCAATCCTATCCCAGAGGGCTAACATAACTAGAGCTGGTCAAAACTTGGGATTTCCATTTCACAGGAAATTTCATAATTTGCTTTCATTCCCGACTGAACTGCAATCAAATATTTTTGAAATTTCTCGGGAAATGGAGATATGGGGAAAAATCCATTTTCAAATTGAAATTTTTGTTTCAAAAATTATTTTGTTTTTATTTTTACATTGTTTCATGACATGGAGTATAGTGCAGATTATGACTTCATATCATGTCAGAATATGTAATTACATCATATTATGGTATAATAGTCAATATATTCTATTTTGTTTTACATTTTAAAACAACCATTAAGGGCAGCTGCTATTTAGTATAAATTGACATATCTTATCTTATTTTCTGTGTCTCCTGTTTGTGTTGTAATGAAACCGTTGGATATTTTGACACTATCTTATCTTCTGGTTGAAAGTATCCAACGGTTTCATTACAACAATCAAATATTAGTTTGTAAAAATTTCAGTTTTGCCAAAACAGCATTTTCTGATGAAAAACAGTTTTGATTAAAATTCTGCAACCAGCCTGGTAAAAACAAACAAAACAGAGCCCCAGCTGGTCCAGTGACTGGAGCATAGGGCTGAAAGTCAAGAAAGTGGACTCTGTGCCCAGAATCTGTGTCACAAAAATAGCCCATCAGCTATGGCAAGGAAATTTCATGGCAAGGAGATGTGGTGGTGGCCAAACTATGGCTTGGTCTACACTACCCCCCTAATTCGAACTAAGGTACGCAACTTCAGCTACGTGAATAACGTAGCTGAAGTTCGAAGTACCTTAGTTCGAATTAGTTCGAACTTACCTTGGTCCACACTCGGCAGGCAGGCTCCCCCGTCGACTCCGCGGTACTCCTCTCGCCGAGCTGGAGTACCGCAGTCGACGGCGAGCACTTCCGGGTTCGACTTATCGCGTCCAGACTAGACGCGATAAGTCGAACCCAGAAGTTCGATTTCCAGCTGTCGAACTAGCGGGTAAGTGTAGCCAAGGCCTATGTGTGAGAGGCAGTGAAGAAGAAGGAAAAGGTAAAGTGAAGTCAGAAAGGGAAGATGATGGAGAGTTATGAAGCATAAAAAGCTGGTAAAGAAAAAGTGAAAAGAGAAGTTGTGAAAGCCAAGGCTCAGGCACTTAAAGCCTTATGCAGGATTACTTAAGAAGGAAGGGGGAAAGGGAATATATAGATTAGCCAGGATCAGGCAAAGAAGCCCTGAAACTTTGGAAGCTGTTTAGTGCATCGAAGACCAACACAGAAGGGTACTGGTGGAAGGTGGCAGAGGTTTTTTTTGGAGAGACTGCTCATTGAAGAGTATCCAAGGAAATCATTGAGGGAAGTATGCAAAAGCAACAACTTCACAAGGCCGGTCACGGGGGTGGAGACTCAGAAAGCACTAAAGATGGTGAAATGAGAGAAGGCATGAGGCCACAAGGGAGTGGTGATGATGACAAACTTATTTCACTTAATCCTCTGAACTGTAAAAAAATGGCTAATGAGTGGAGGAAGAGCACACTAGTCTCTATCTTCAAGCATAAAGGGGATATGCAAGACTGTAATAATTACTGGCCCATCAAGTTAATGAGTCACACGAAGAAATGGTTGGAAATCATTATTAAGAAAAGACTTTGAATAACTGGAGCTCAAAGTAAGCGACAACCAATTCAGATTTATGCCAGGAAAGCCAAAATTTCATGCAGTGTTTGCAGTCTGAACATTCCAGGAGAACTACAGGGAGAGAGACAAGGAATTGCATTTAGTATTTGTGGGTATTAGTATTAGTATAAAGAAGGCTCATGACAGAATTCCTAGAGAATTGATATGATGATGCTTGGTTGTGCAATCTCTGAGACATATTTAGATTATCATTGGCATGTACGTGGGTAGCAGTGAACCGTTCATCAAGTTCTGCATCAAGAATCAGTCCTAAGCCCTTTCTATTTGTGATTATGATGGACATCTTGATGCAGAGGATTAGGGAGAGGGTCCATAAACTCATTGACTTTAAGGTCAAAAGGGACCATCATGATCATCTAGTCTGATCTCCTGCACATTTCAGGCCACAGAACCTCACCCACCCACTCGTGTAATAGATCCCTAAACTCTGGCTGAGTTACTGAAGTCCTCAAATCATGGTTTAGACTTCAAGTTACAGAGAATTCACCATTTACACTAGTTAAAACCTGCAAGTGACTCATGACCCATGACCCATGCTGCAGAGGAAGGCAAAGAAAAAATGCTGCAAATCTGACCTGGGGGAAAATTCCTTCCTGATCCCAAATATGGAGCATGATTTTGCCAATCACTTTGTTGTTTTACAAAGATAAATATGAACTGGAAAGTGATTTAGAAGAATGGAGGACTGCATTAGAAGAAAATAGTTGTGAATCAGGCAACAAAGGACTGAATACATGTGATGTTGAGAGGAACAAGGAGAAACCAGTAAAACTAAATGGAATATAATCTGCAACAATTCAAATATTTAGCTCAACCCTGAGCCGATGATAGGGAGGTGGGTGTTAGGACTTGCATGCAGAGTGCTTGGTGCAAACAGGAGTTGACAGGAATTCTGTGAGATCAGAATTAGCCAAGTAAACTAAAGAGCAAAGTGTATAAGACCATGGTTAGGTCAGCCATGACGTAAGGGTCAGAATGCTGGCCAGTGAGGAAGATAGAAGAACAACTAGTGCACATTGCTGAAATGAGACTGCTCAGGTGGGTGCTGGGTAAGATGAAAGCCGATAGGCTACACAATTAAATGGTACGCGCCATGATGCAGGGAGTATCAGCTGAGATGGTTGGATCATATAAGTAAGATTACAAGATATGGGATATGTTGGTCAGAGAGTACAAGATCTAGCAGTTATGGGACAAAAACCATGAGAAAGAGACCCAGAGAAAAGGTGGTTTGAGACACTGAAGGATGACCTGAAGAAGGTCAGCGTCAGCTTGGAAGACGCACTCATCAGGAATTCCTGTAGGCAAAGAACGAGAGCTGCCAATCCTGCCAAACAGGACAAGGCGAAGGCAAAGAAGCAGCAGCTGCTATGCTATAGTGCCATGGAGCAAGGCTGGGTTTTGTCCTGTCATCTGAGAGAGAGAGAGAGAGATCCCTCGGAAAGAGGAGAGAGAAAAACACCTCACATTGCACTGATAGTGAAAGGGTCAGAGGTGAGAGGTCGTCATTTAGGATCCCTGAGAATTAAAGCTGAAAGAGGAGTGTGGGTGGGAGTGCTATTTTACGTTACCTGTAGTTAGGGGATCCTTAGAAGAGTGAATCTGGGTGAATGGATGCTAAGGAATCTGGCTAACCTTCTCACACAACTATTGTTAAGAAGCCTATTGGGTTATCTATCTGACATATAGCTATGGCTTAATGCAATTTTTTTTTACTGTACTAACATTTAAAAAATGCTGACCAACACATTCCTCCTTTAAACTTCATATCCCTTTTTATTTCTCTTTTCCACTTGACTCAGCTTGAGAATGCGGCCTAGCATTTATACAAGGGGAGTTGGGAAGGGTTGGCCTGGTGAGGAAAATTCCATGATTAGGGTGAAGGAATGGCTGGGTTACCCATCTGTCTAGAGAACTTCTAACTTTATAACAGTCAGCGAACAGTCCCCTTACCACACTTCACAAAGGCACTCAGATGAGGGTCTTTGAGCAGAAGAGATTGATGCAGTGTGGAGGATATTGCCTGCATCCAGAAAATGTTCTAACTCTAAGCCGGTCTGCTCATGCAGAAACTGATATAGCTATGTAGTGGTGGTGCTAATGTGTTCGGTCTGGCTTTGTAATACACCTATCCCAGCAGGTTCTAGACTCCGTATACAACAGTAAGAGGAAGGTGTCCTTGTCTGACAGAACAGTGCTCCCTACAGCTCCTTCATTTTATGCCACTTCAGTAAGGAAGACCTGTTGTGTATTTCGAGGGGAGACATTGCAGGACCATTCTGTAGTTACTGTAGAGGGAGGAGTCTTCCACCTTGCCTCCAAGATGGCAAAACTGTTATTACCAGCATAAGGAGCTCCAATGAGACTGTATAAGGTTCCACCTAGAATGCCCTGGGCCCAACCCTCTAGCATTTTAATCTGAGCTCCATTAGTCACAACATCCTCATTGATGGCAACATGTGTGATGAGTCATGGAGCAAAAGACAGTCTGAGGTAGCCAGAGTGACTATCTATCTAGGTTTTTACAAGGTCGACCTTCACTGTGGTATCTGCATGCCTTGCAGAAGTAGTAAGCAGGTTTCTTTACATATAAGGGCTTTAATGCCAGGCTTATGCTGATTTCCTAACAGAGACTGCTTGTAGTAGGTTCCTTTTGCCTCACATTTGCATGTTATAGCCCTAGAAGAAAGGAAAGTTGATGCTGATTTAACAACACAGGTGCTGGTAGTATTTTCATTTATTATTTATTTTAATGATGAAATCCTGTAGTTGGGGAATGTTTTGAAGGGCTTTTGTGCCGGGGGGGGGGGAGGGGGAGAGGGTTGTATGCTTTTCTTTTTTGTTTACTTTGCTTGTTTTAAAAATTATCTTAATCCGTTTGGAACGGTAGGAGGAAATATGTTGAAGAATTAAATCCTTATCAACAGACATGTGAAGTGGGACTTTTGAAACCTGTGGGAGTTTAAATCTTACATTTCCAGGGATTTTGAAGGTGGGCTTCCCACAGCATCTGCTTTATATAGTATAGCTCAGGCCCAATAGATACAATCCATCATTAACCTGGCTGTCAAGTTTCTTTTTGACTCCTGTGATATACACCTGTGGTATGTGGACAGCACATTTAGTGACGGTCACATCGATTCAATAGTCTTTACTTCTAGTATTCTTTCCTTGTTCACATCTCTAACTTTTATCTTCTGTTTTATAATCCCCTTAGCTTCTTATAGCTGATTCACTGTGAAATCAATTTGTTCCTCCTTTAAAATACGCTATATAGGAATGTAGCAATTCACACACTGCTAGGCAGAGATGCCCAAGTGTACACTGAGGCAACATCTTGACCAAGAGTTCTTACAAGCGGCTCAGTGGGCAACCTTAGGTCACTTTCCCATTCTGAGGCTTGCTGAGGGTTCTTTGCATCTGTAATGCATGTTAGACGTTTTCAGTACATTGGTCTTAAAGTATTATGTATGTATTGTTGTGTAGAACCTCCTGCAGGATTTGTGCTTTGGGGTCAATTTCCCATTAATAATTTAGGATCATAATAATTTATATAGAACTTATTTTATCCTAGCTTTTTAGTTCACCTTAGTATCTCTCCCTCAGAAAGAATGTTTGCTAGATGTTTGGTTTGCTTTTCTTGTAAGATGTTATGAACACAGAATTGCCACACCAGATATGACTACTGATCCATCTAGTATCCTGACTCTGACAGTAGCCAATACCTGATTCTTCATAGAACAGCAAGAGAGAGAGGAGGGGAACCACACCACCATACTGAAAAATTATGGATTAAGGAGGCCAGAGTGGAGGTTTCTTCTCATCCCTGACCATGTTGGTTTATGCCGTGAAGGGTGAAACTTTACATCTCTCATCCTTTTAAAAATCATATTTGAGAATGATCCATAGAAATATCAAATATTTTGGGGAGATCCTACTAATCCCTTGGTCTCAAAGATACTTGGTTCCACAAGGTAATTATCTGCTCTACTTTTTAAAAAAGTATTTCCTTGTATCAGCTTCACATCTGTTGGCTTTCAGTTTCCTTGAATGCCCACTTGATCTTGTATTAATACATGGTAAATAGTGCTTACTGATTTACCTTCTCCATATAACTGGATACTTTGCATGGTTCCATCATGCCCACTCTTCTTTGTCTTCTCTCTAATCCATCCTAACCCAATATGATTGTTTCTGCTCTCTCTTATTTTGGCAATGCTATAGATGTGCAAAGAATAAGACAACTCAAGGCTTGTGCAAGGGAAAAAGAGAAGAGCCAAAATAACAGTAAAGCCATCTGAATATATTTAGCAGCTTTTCAGGGAAAATGAAAGAGAGAACCTAAATAAATATTGCATGAACTTTTATGAAAAGGTTCTCCTTGTCAAATACTCTAATACTTTTAATCATTTTAGTAAGCCATCTCAGGCAGGGTCTTAATCCAAAAAAAAGCATCAAAATTAATAGGCTGTATGGGGAAAAAAGTATCTGCGCATTAAACCCCCACAGAGAGAAATCAATTAACAAGAAATGATCATAACAGAAGTGTCTGCATTTCTCTCTTGTGAATGTTGTTCATATGTAAAACTTTCAAATGAAATTCCACATAAAAATTATTGGAGGTATACAGGCTTTGAAATTCTGGTGCTCTTGCTGAACATCAAAGAAAGCTTTGCTGTTAGGCTGTGCAACAACTAATTATATCCAAAGTACAATTTGGAGGGTATCCACTGCCTTGGAGACTAAAAGTAAAATGTATTTTTGTAATGTAGATTCTCAGTAGCTTTGCTACACCTTCCTTCCCGGAAAATCTAGGCACAAATCCCTAATTGGAAACAAAAGCTTCAGCTGCTCTAACTTAAATTTTTTTAATCAATGGGTAAAAATGGATAATTCTTTACATTTTGTCTCTAAGCATAATGTATTCATCGTGTAAGCACCAATTATCCACCTGCTCTCTTGACATCCCCTTTTGGAAAGATTATCCTTTTGGACGGCATACCAGTTTCCCCAGGGAATTGGTCTGACTTGAATCCTTTAAAGGTGGACAGGACAAAGTCTGAGGGAATAAGCTGTAAGGAATGATCCTGCATTGGCTGAAGAAGAGATAATATGATCTAATGTGTCACACCGATAGCAAATTTCTGAAGTGCTATTAATATGAAATGATCTCTAACCTGTAAGACATTAAGATTAGTATTGTACGGAGATCTGTCAGAAGTTCACCCACATTCTGTGGCGGTGTCAAAACTAGTTTCCCACTGTTCCAGAATTTTCCAGTGCTACTTCCACCAGTAGAAGCAATGGAGGGAGCGCGAGATTAGACTGGCTATCAAGAATTTAACTGCCCTGTGTTTAACCCTGCTTAGAGAAGGTCCAGATGACATGATGGTTGAGCTACCAGCAAGTGTTGGTGTTTTGTGTACAGCTGTGCGCCACCATTGCTGTCATCCATTGAGGCTTTGAAATAAGTAATAAAGGGGCATACGTGTTAATGTAAGGCAATGAAAATCATAAGGGGAGACCTAAGAAGTATTGTGCCCTTATAGAAAGTATCTCCTTCATGGATTTTGGAGAGCTTTGCAAAGTATGTGAGTATTATCCCCATTTTATGCATGAGGAAATGGAGGTACAGAAAGGTTAAGTGACTTGCCAGCGTTCACACAGTCAGGCAGTGTTAGAGCAAGGAATAGAACTCAGCCCGGCTCATTTTTGATCCCATGTACTAACTACTGCAGGTTCCATCCAAGTCCCATTGAAAGGTTTTCCATTGGCTTTGATGGATGTTGGCTCAAGCCTTAGGAATGCCTCACCGGAGGGGAAACGCATATGGTAATTACAAGCAGTATTTAGCTGCAGATGTAGTTTACTGTAGGCAGCTCCTTGGGGAATGATTATATGTTGTTAGAAGTATTTCAGTGTGGCTTATAAAAATAATTTGGGGGAAGCGCTCTGAAATCTGATATTCTCATTTCAGTATCCACTGCAAATAAATCTTAAAATATATATATTTGTATATATTGTAATGGCAATCAGGCTTGGACCCAGGACTTATAAAGCTTAAAGCACAAGCTTTTACAGTCTGAGCTAAAGGACTTAGACCTAAATTTCCAAACAAGACTAATGACATTAGGACCTCAATTTTTTTTTAACATCTCCCCCTCCCCACCCTCCAATTTCAGATCCCTTAAAGTGGCCTGATTTTCAAAAAGTTCTGAATGACTGCTCTCTGAAAATCAGACCTCTTCAAGGTAACTCTAATAGGGAACATCCAAAAACCACTAGTCATGTATGAAAATGTAGGCCTAAATCATTTGGCTGGTATGTGTAGTAGACTTCTATCCCATGTGGATCAGATCCAGAGGGAGATGCATAACACACTTGATGAGTGGGATACGTTACTTGAAAGAAAAATGTGTACCTTCAATTTGCTTTTTACTGCAAGGGGGTATTTATTATGGGCTTGCCTTTATGTACTTTCTCTCCTGTAGATGAAGCCACAGCGGCTGCATAGATTGGGATTAATACTTGTGTTGGAGGTCGCATAATATTTTCACTATTCTATGACAGTTGCAGTGACAGTTTCTCATTTTTCAAACTCATTTCATAATGTGGCTAAATACCCTGTGGAGGAGAAAACAATTAGGGCCTGCTCCCGATGGCGCTGATATCAAAGGCAAAGCTCACGTTGAAGGCAGTGCTACACGATCAAGTAGCACTGGTGAAATGTAGCCCTTTGCAGACCACCTGTGTACAAAGGAAGGATGGTTTTGAGGTTGGGGCACTGGTCTGGGGCTCAGGAGGTCTGAGTTGAATTCCTGACTCTGCCACCTTGGTCAAGTCACTTAATCTCTCCACTTCCTTTCTCCCATCCTTCATCTGTCTGTGTATTTTAAGTTCTTTGGGGCAGGGACTGTCTCTTAGTTTGTGTATGTGGAATGGGGCCCTGATTTCAGATGCACAGCTATAGCATTTATCACACAATTTTTCCCCCTGTGTACATTTGAAAATGAAGCAATAGCAGCAGATTCTCTGAGGACAGTCAGTGGACTTCCTTATCCCTGGCATAATTATGATGTTGGCTGTAGATCAGTGATTCCCAGTGACAGAGAACTGGCAAGTCACATGATGCTAATTCTCCTGGTTTCCAGCTGGGAGAAACAGAACAGATGTGATGGGGGGGAGATGAAATGAAGAGCTAGAATAACACAGGGTGATTGATGTATATTTTTAAAGGCCCAAACTCTGATTGCATTAAAGACCACTAAAATGCATTATTACTTTTACTGTTCTGTTATTGCCTAAGAGATGTAACACAATTGCAAATGAAAGAGGGTGGTCTTCAGGGGAGATGATTCTATTAACATATGGCCCGCTCTGTGAAAAGGTTTGGGAGCTCCTGCTGGTGATCCCACCTGGCCATCCATCTGCAGTGGCTGTTCCAAAGGATTTGCATGGCTGCAGGTGGCACCGTTGAAAATCATGACTGATATTTCAATTCTCTCTGCGGGCAATGCACCCCTGTGTAGAAGGCCAGCACAAGGTCTATGAACCACTTAAATCCACTTTAAATCAGGTGTAAGTGGGATTTGAGTGATGTATAGGCTTTGTGCTGATCCTCTGCACAGTGCTGAATTTCATCCTTTGGGAAGAAAAGTGGATCAGGATGATAGACTTTACAAGCACTGAGCCAGCTCAGTGCTAAAGAAGCGACGGTTTTTCTGAGAAGAAAAACCAGAGATGTGCATAATAATGTTAATCATCTCAGATTATTTAGTATTCAACTGTCTTCCACTGGCCAAAATAATTCCATCACAATATATTATACATATTTAATATAAGATTTTTAGTTTAAATGAATAATGAATTGGCTTGAGTTCTTTGAAAATAACACATTAAACCCCACTCTGTAGCTAATAAGTCTTGTCACTGGGATTCCATTTCGGTAGAGGAGTGCACCGTGCATGAGTTGTCTGATTGGTCATGGAATATTAATTGGTTGTGGACTGCAGACTTTGGTGCTCTGCCGTCAGGTTGACAAGAATGATAGCTTTCATTTGCATGCAAAAGCACCAGCTGTCCCTTCAAGATGGATGATGGGACCCCGCTTCATCCATCACTATTCTTTACTTTTTTATAAGATGAAAAGGCAAAAAAAAAAAAAAATTAAGAATCCTGAAAGATAAAATGTGCTCTGCAGATCTCCTTGAAATGAAGGGTAACTTCAAGCATCTTCTCTCCACTCAAAGTCCAAGAGAAATATTTTGAGTGCACATGAAATGGGGTGGTGTCCTTTGTGTGGAATGTATGTTTGGTGCATTTAAATAAAGTGCACTCTTGATTGAGATTTTAATTAATTGTATTGGGGGGGGGAATTAATATCCTTTTTCATACCAATTTGCCACGCCTTTTTCTCCACCGCATAGGAAATCTTACCCTTTTTTCATATAAGAAGGATGCACAATCCAAATTTTTATTTCACTACGTGAATGTGCATAACGTGATCCTATATGAGAACTTTTAAAAGTTAGCAGGAAGAAAGGTGTGTCAGCACTGTAAGAAAGAGATAATTACATAGCATTCTGTTAGCGTAATAAGAACCCTGCCATTACTGAACATACGTTCTTCCAGCACCCACCCTCCAATGCACATTATGACAGCACCTCTATTAATCCTTTGAGAGGCCCATCCCATCATTGGCATCAAACACATTAGTGTGTCACATCAGGAAATCCAGATTCCCAGCTGCTGCTGCTATTATTATTGAACATGTATAATAATTACATTATTACTTTTACTTTTCTACGGAGGAAATTGCCGTTATTGCCAAAAAGATGTAACACAATTGTAAATGAAAGGGGGTGGTGCTGTACAAATATATGGGAGATGGCAGTCTCTGCCCCAAACAGTTCACAATCTACGAGGTGTTAATCTTTCCAGATTATCTCCCCAGAGACCAACCCAACCATATTTCATTGTGTACATTCCACAAAAATCCCACCATGTATTTTTCCAGTGCACTACAAAACTTGGTTGCCTCCTAAATGGGTAATAAAAGACCTATTTGAGTCATGCAGCAGGAGCTACAACCTGGAAGATCTAACTGGCCAGGGTAGTTACTTATACACCTTTTTCTTAATTTTTTCACAACACAAATAAAGTTTAGAATCATAGAATATCAGGGTTGGAAGGGACCTCAAGAGGTCATCTAGTCCAACCCCCTGCTCAAACCAGGACCAATTCCCAACTAAATCATCCCAGCCAGGGCTTTGTCAAGCCGGGTCTTAAAAACCTCCAAGGAAGGAGACTCCACCACCTCCCTAGGTAACGCATTCCAGTGCTCCACCACCCTCCTAGTGAAATAGTGTTTCCTAATATCCAACCTGGACCTCCGCACTGCAACTTGAGACCATTGCTCCTTGTTCTGTCATCTGCCACCACTGAGAACAGCCGAGCTCCATCCTCTTTGGAACCCCCCTTCAGGTAGTTGAAAGCAGCTATCAAATCCCCCCTCATTCTTCTCTTCTGCAGACTAAACAATCCCAGTTCCCTCAGCCTCTCCTCATAAGTCATGTGCTCCAGACCCCTAATCTTCTCTAGTATCTGAAGGGAGTTGACTGTGTTGCTGTTCTTCCCTTTTATTCAGGGCACAAAACCACCCAGATAGTTGTGCAGGTGCCATGGTGACTGGAACCATGTAGGTAGGAAGATTGGGGGATCCTTGCTCCGTGGTGGTTCTCACCCAAAATGCCACGCTGTATATTTCAGAATTGTGCAGTAAATTAAACCCTCAGCTGCTGTTGCTGCTTTTCAATTTAAACCACATTTTAGAGCAGGCTTTGGAATATCCTAGTTTGAAGAAGGGGTTCTGGGTGCTGCTCTGGTCCTGCCAGCGGCAGAAGCTATCGGGACATCAGGAAAAGGCAGCTGACTGCCTGTTTGGACTCTGTACAGTAGAACCTCAGAGTTACGGACACCTCGGGAATGGAGGTTTTCTGTAACTCTGAACAAAGTGCAGTTCAGGCTCCAGCCACTGACGCTCCAGGCCAGGCTCCAGCAGCAGCAGTTTCTTCCCCTGGGTCAGACTGAGTTTGAAAGCTTGTCCCTCTCCTGGCTGGGAAACAGTGCGTGCCCCTCACGGTTGGGGAAGGGAGGGTGAAAACAGAGTGTCCTCCTCCTGTCTGGGGTGGATGGGTAAAAGCAGTGCAGACCCCAGCTCTGCTCCTGCTCTGACAGCTCTGGGAGCCTAGGGCTGGCAGCACCAGCGTCTTCGCCTCCTAGCTGTAAGTGGCAGCCCCATGCATGGCGGCGGAGGTAGTGGTTGGGACAGGCAGCCCAGATATGCCTACCTTTGAGATGCAAGACGGGCACAGTACAGTATTTGCTTTTTTTTTTTTTTGTCTCCACTGCTGCCTGGTTACTTCCAGTTTCACATGATGTTGGTTTACCAGTGAGTCCGTAATGCTGGTGTTTGTATCTTGGAGGTTCTACTGTATGTGAAGACCAGGGGCTCATTGCCAGGTTCTGCCTCTTTTCTGTGCCAGTGATGCAGTCTCTCCAACAGGCATAAGTTCCAAGCCATTGAGGGTTTTATAGGTTAATACCAATACTTACCAGTAACTGACCAAAAGCATTGGTATGCCACAAAAACACCTCCCTTGATCTGCACTTCAGCGTATGTGCGGCATCTTTCTTAAAACTGTAGTCATGCCACATCTCCTTCTTATTTACTAAGCATCTGTAAGAAGATCCATTTATTTGCCGTTGACATAGTCCTGTTAATGCTATCTACAATCCTCTTCTCAGAGGTGTAGCAAAAAAATAATTGTAATTTAGATACTGTCCAAACTCTGAAAGCAGGTTCATGTACCCGCTTTTAGATAACGTTAGCAGGAGATGATAATGTGGGTTCTGGCCCGTACAATGGTGGCTGTGTTCTTTAGCTCCATCATTTCCTACCTGAGTAAATAATACCAATGGTCTAGAACTTTGTCACAGGATGGTGATGTCTGGGTTCCAGGCAACTGCTGAGACATTTATTGAAATTAAGTGTTAGATGTTTATTTCCAAAGCTGGATACATTATCCTTTGACAATACTGTGTTACAAGGACTTTATTTCCATTACAGCAGAAGACTGATGCATGTATAATCATGTTGTCAGATTGCTATGACTGTGGCATATGGCAACAAAATGTTCCTGTTCTGAGTAACTGCATTTTGACTGACTTGTAGAAGAGACTCACTACTGCTAATCAGAGAACAATGCCTCCATCTAGACCCAGCTTCACAGAGCAATATTTTTATGAATGAGCTGTTGACTTGATTCTCTACTGCCTCTCACCTTGTATGGTAATTCACATCTGTGCCAAGAATGTAAAATACTACCGTTCTGATTTGGTAACGTAACCTATTGGTGCCTGTGTTACAAGCCTAATCTGTGGTTGGTTAGTTAGTACCCACTACGCCTCTGGCATTTAAGGCAGCGACAAAACTCCTCCATTCCTGTCTGTTTCTGGCAAGTCTTTCAATGGTTCCCGGTGGAGGGTATGTCCATTACCGCCAGAACTAGCAAGCTTTGGTTCTTTAGAACAAGCTGCAGCAGCTCATGCTTTTTAGTGCTGGTGGTCCTGGTTCAAATTCCAGATATGTCAGGCAACAAGTTAGCTGTCCTGGGACCATCGTGCACCCACTGTGCACTTGGCACTTATGCATAAGTGCCAAATTACAACACACAATACAAAGCAGTGGAGAAATCGGGTCTGAAATGGATTATTGTTTCAGTCATGAAGAAATCTGCTGGCACATGGTGGGATTTTCAATGGCGCCTACGGGAATTAGGTGCACATTTTCCAAGTGGTATAATGCTGTGCTTCACTTAGCAACAGGCGATGTCTTGTTAGCACACTGATGTATCATTTTGCAGATCGTTCCATATTCATCTACGGTATGAATGTTATAACATCACTGCCAAGACTTTAGATGCCATGAATAGATCGAAGCCATGTGTATTTGACCGAGGAGTGAACAAAAGATTGATTTGGGGTATGAGTTAGTTTCCTATCAAGGTTTTGGCATGCCATTATTTTCTCCAGAGGATGCTATTCAAACAGACCAGATCTGCTGTCAGAAGGTATTCCAGATTCTTGACTGAATGGTAATGGATGCTTTATGTTAATTAATGGTGGGAAAGTGCCAGGTCCCTTGATTTAAGGAAGTTGGCATTTAATTGTCTCCTAGAAGAAATGAAGCATTTTTCTCTTGCTTCCCCTCATTCTGCTACATATCCAGATAATTTATCCTTTCTTCATTTTCAATTACATTTACAAATACTTATCTCAGCAGAAGCCTTCATGGCAATACAACAGACTGCCAAATGTAGTTATTGGTGTTCATCACATCTATCAGTAGAAATCAGCAGCAGCAGTAAAAGGGGTGGGGGGGACAAGATCTGAACATGTCCCACCCCAGTGAGAAATTCCTTCCCTTAAATACATTTTTAGAAAGCTTTGTTCTACAAAGTATTCCATTAAGTCACTTCCAGGATGGGGGTCTTCAAGTCTTAAGCATCCGATCTCAATGGATGAGCCTCATTCTGTTTGCGCACTGTTTCTCCACTGGCATAACTTCACTGACTTTCACAGAGAGATTCCTGATTTACACAGACATAAATGAGAGCACGATTAGTCCCTACAACCTGAATTTGCTCATTTTAACCACAAAATAAAATGCAGATTGTGCCAGATAATTAATTGCTAGATAGTTGACATTTAATTGATTCTGATGCAATATGACTTTTTTTTTTTTTTGCAATGTTTTTCTTTGAAATACATCAGATTAAATTTGTCCGGATTTAGGAAAGAATGGATCTTCCTTACCAATTCAGAGAACAGTTTCATAAGGATGACTGTAACCTAAGCTCTTCCACACAGGAGAAATGCTATTTGTTCAACAAAGTTGTCTCTTATACATGTGTGCTTATGGTTCTGTATAAATAATAGCTTAGCATTAGTATTTATGGAGGAATTTCTACATAAATGAATGGACTCCACACTAATTTAATAGGGAAATTAAACACTTCCAGTAAAGTCAGTGTTTGTGGAAAGTGCCTCCCTTGCTGATCTAAAGAATGCTTTATAATGTCCTGGAAGGTTGATGCGGGGCCTACTCTGAGGTATGCGGATTCAGTCTATTTAGCCCAGAGCCATCCTCCCTAGCAAATGGTTTTGTGTACTTGCTTCTGAAAAAAAACTGTTTATTGGAGCATTTGTAAAGGTCCCCTCCAATTACTGTCTGGACTGCTGTCCGATATCGCTCCTTACTAAACCAGCTGAATATTGGTATTAATATCTATGGGGGAATTTCCCCATCAGTGAGCCCCAGTATACACTTGGAACCTATAATATGTGTCTCAACTTCACCGTTTCCCGAAAGGCCTGCTCCAATCGTTGTTCCGCATTTCTTCTCACTGTTGCACCATGTGGCTCCAGGTAATTGGCCTCTCCTGAAATTTGCCTGTCTCCTTTTCTAAAGCACAATCCCCCTCTCATGGTAGAACTGTATTTGAGAACAGGTGTGTGACAAGGAAAGTTGTTCGCTTTAGGCTGAATCATACTATTGCAGCAGTTCTGTGTTACACTGATTGACTTTGAGTCGATGTCACTTTTACATTATCTGAATAGTGTGATATTGAGAAAATAATCCCTCTCAATATGGATGAAGGAATGAGACACCAGGGATCATTGTTTTTATGACCAATTATGGTAGAAAAGAAGTAGTCTGAAGAAAAGGCTCATTACTATAAATCAAATGGAGTATTAAAAGGACCCTATTCTCTGTACCCTATGTCCAGCTGTTCACTGCATCCATTGAAATGCTAACCCAGAATTTCCAAAACCTCTTTATTTTAGTACTTCCCATCTGAGTGTCCTGCTTTACAAACAGTAATGAAATGAACCTATCTCTGTGCAGTTATTACTATTTATTTGTATTACAGGAGAGACTAGAGGCCCCAGTTGAGATCAAAGCTCCATTGCTTAGGCACAGTAAATACACATACAAAGTGGCTGCCCCAAAAAGTTTACAATCTAAATAGAAAAGACAGACCATTATTTCCTTTATACCAATGGGAGGCACAGGGAGATTCAGGGGTGAAATCCTGGATCTGTTGTAATCAACCAGAGTTTTGCCATTGACTTCAACAGGGTCAGGACTTGACCCTAAACTGTTTACTTGTGGTTTACACAGAAGTCTGTGGCACAGCTGGGAATTGAACTCAGACCTCCTGTATCCCAACCCAGTGCCTTAATCATCAGACTCTCCTTTCTCGCCAAAGAGAAATTCAGCTGGCTAAATATTATCATCCCCATTTGATGAGCACAGAGATTCTGACTTCCCAAAGCTCACTCACTAATTCATTTGCAGAGCCAGGAACAAAGCCCATATCTCCTGCCTGTTGTCCAGTGCTTTCAATGCTTGACTGTGCTCCGTCTCTGACGACAACATGTTTTGTGGCCATAAGAAAAGAATTAAGAGTTGATTGCATAAAGTGAAGGAAACAGGAAATAAAAATAACCTGGGCTCCCAAGAAAGATCTCACCGTGTAAGGTTTCTGCAAGTTATGCAAAACTTCTGCAAGTTATAGAATCATAGGAGTGGAAGGGACCTCGAGAGGTCATCTATTCCAGTCCTCTGCATTCATTGCAGGACAAAGTATTATACCTATGTTCAGCTTTGTTCAAGAGATACTCAGTCCTCTAAAGAAGAATCCTGTGTCATGTACCATTGAAATCATACTTGAGTTTATTATTATTTAAAAGTCCAGGTGTTGCTATCAAACAGGAGTGAAAATAAATATGGGAGGAAACAGCACTTCAAACAACCTCCTAGTAAGCAAACCACTAAACAGCCTTGGGGCATGTCCACCAAACTCTGAGGGAAGACAGACACATTACCAGGTGCCTCTGGGTAAAGAAATTTGCTTCCAGAGCTTAACATCAGGCACCTGTGACTTTAAGCTATGCCCGGGGTAATGTCAATGGTGAGTTGACTGTGCCATCAAGAAAGGACACTACATCTAACCCTCATCCTCATTGCTCATTATACATTGTAAAACCTATATTTGCATAAACGATTTCAGGGAAAATAATTCTGTCTTATTCTCAGGATAAAATTTCAGAATGTTAAGTAAAGGCAAATGAGCTCCTTAATTTGTGTGCTGTCTTACCAGAGATAGCATTTCCCTAAAGGAGAACCATATGGCCCTATGAATGTATGCATCTGGGAATTATACTATATTCCTTGCAATGGCTTTACCATGAATGATGTTGCCCCAGGCAACCCAGGGGCATGTGACATTCATAGGGGGTTAAGAAGATAGAGGCAGTACTACCCAAGCCCCTCCAGTGACAATTAATGAGGGTTATCTTCATGTTTTTTGACATAGGAATAGGAGTAAGTTGAATAGCAGTATGTTTAATAATAGGAAGCATGTTTGTCCTGCATATAGTTGGTTTACATAAAGTGGATTGGTGGGAGTCGTAGAAAGGATTAGGTGAAGGCACAAAATACTGTGTGGTACATTAAAGATATGTTGGTTTATTAAGTGCCCTGACTTTTTTGTTTCCCCTTTAAGAAAGGATAGAAATCAGAGCAGCTTTCCTCTATAAAGCTGTTGAGGGAATTAAAGAAATTGCTCAGAGAATGAGGTATATCTGAAATGAGGAAGTGGTGTTTATGGATTTGTGTCAGGAGCAGAGATCATAAGCTTTATATGAGAAGTCCTTGCAGCCAAGGAAATGTACTATCTTATTGGTTGAAAAAGCCTAAAAGCAATTTTCAAAGGTCAAATATATAAATGGATGCTAGTCCCTTAAAATGAGACTAGATCTTCAGTTCTCTATACACTTGTAACATGTAAGTTCCGGCATTCCTCTATATTTTATTCTGAAAATCCCTTTGGGCCACTTCAGTGCCTACAAAAAGCTATCTGACACATTTCTCGTTCATTATAATGATTATCCTCTCAGAGCAATATGGAAAAACACCACAGTTTAAATATGTAACCCACATGAACACATTAAACCAGGATTCAGAGACTCTGCAGCTTTAACTCAGCAAGAAAAAGAGAAGCTCAACTCATTTCAATGGGGGTGGGGTGTGTGGAGAGGGAAGAGAGAGAGAGAGAGGTGAGTGAACATAAACTAAAACAAAAGCCAAAACACATTGGAACGGCATGTGTGCGACTAGAACAACAAATGTACTCAAAAGCCTATGGGGCACAGGAAGTTAAAACGCCATTTGGTACCAGAGATGAAAAGCACTAATGGAAGGGAAGCCTAAAGGTAGCAATGCAAGCCAGAAAACCTACACAGAAACTAAGTGAGGATAATAGACAAAATGGGGACAACTACTGTAGTAACACTATTCTCAAAACATAGAGAATAAGCTAGAAAACCTACACAGAAACTAAGTGAGGATAATAGACAAAATGGGGACAACTACTGTAGTAACACTATTCTCAAAACATAAGGGGGCAAATTCAACCATGGTGTAAGTCCATTGATTTCAATAGCTTGAGACCAACAATGAATATGGCTCAACGGATCACATTCTGAGGTCACGTAAATTACCCCTTGGACATAAACCCGTCAAAATATGCTAATAAATGGCAATTTAGTCTGGCTTTTTTTTTTCCAGAGGGTAGAATGAAATATAGATTGAGAAATGAGCCATCGCTCTGCACCTAGGCCTCAATTCTGTGAGTGCTCAGAAACTGGCAGGATCAAACCCTTAAGGCCTGTACCAAAGTGTCATTGGAGCCAGGAGCTTTGCACTGACTTCAGTGAGCTTTGGAACAGGTCCTTATAGAGCCTGCAACCAAAACCAGCTTGTCTTTAACTCCTGTTACTTTGACACTGAATATACTTGGTGCTACAGACGTTCAGGCACAAGCCAACAGCCTGGTGTGGGAGTGAGGGGGAACCATTCCTCCTGGGTAACAATGTATTTGCTATGGTTCTCCTAGAAGGATCATAGTTTTCAGAGGCTGGTGACCTCAGCTGAACCTTCTGCAGTCGGAGTGCTGTTGTATTCTTCCTATTCCTTTAACAATTGCTTCCTTCTGCCTCTTTCCAGTGAGTCTATCTAGCACGAACAAGAACCAATAAAGAAACTAAACCAAAAGTGCAGAAAAACAATTTTATCAGCTTGTGTCTCTAGTGATGAGGTACCCTCCCAGCAAATGCTAGGGAGCACATCTAATCTTTACAGTAAGCTAAGGGACACCAGCAGAGAATTTCACAAAATAATTTTTTTATGATTGATAGCAGATTACATTTCATTTTATGTACTTCTGGGTCAGTGGTTCTTAACTGTTTCTAACTTATTATTTATTGACAATTTCAAGAAAGGAATTGAAGTATAAGAAGAGAGGAAATCCTAACAATCACTGAATGAAAAATATAGTGCCTGCAGTGGGAAAGTATTGTCTGCCACCTCTCTTGCAACACAACTACCTATCATTGTCCTCTTCTCCCGAACCTCTATTTATCCGTATCGCTAAGCGATTTGGAGGCTGCTCTGCCTGAGTGTTAGGAAACCATTTAGCTCATAGCGTGGGGTCTACCATGAGAGCTGGGTGAAACTTTTTGTGCAAAAAAAATAAAATGCAGATTCAGGTCAATTTCAGTGAATTCTTGTGGTAAAAACAAATTTGGTTTGGAAACATCTAAATATTTCGGTTCAGTGACTCTTCAAACCAATGGGGTTGGAGGGTGCTGAGCTCCATAGCGAAGGCACTCGGGATCTGGATCACAACCACTGTCTGTGGCTGTGCTTTCCACTGAAATACCCACAAAGACAGGCTGTGGTAGGAGGAGGGTTAAAAACCCTCTAGTGGGGAAAATGCCTGTTTCTAATGATCAACACCAGCATTGACTGTAGAGGGCACCTCTTACATACTTGCTCTGCCATGACATCATTTGTTTGGGAAGAATAAATCATTCAGAGGGCAGGTAAATCTGAAGTGTTAATAGTCAGGAGTGACAGGTGAAAGGGACTCTGAATGAGCAGACCAGTACATAGCAGTCCAAAGTAGAAGGAACAGAAAGAAACAGATTATGTAATGGGGGAAACATTATGTATGATGTTTATTATATAATATTAATACCTAACACTAATGTAATGCTTTTCATTGTGCATCTCAGAATGCTTTACATACAGGGAAAATAGCCGTTTACAGATGCAGAAATTGCGGCATAGAGACTGACTCTGCACCCAGATTAAGTGAGGCAGCACCAGGACTCCTGATTCCCAGTCCTTTGCCTATGATTTCTATGACTGATCTCCATTCTGTCACTTTTGATTTTCATTCTGGAATTGGGCATCGCAATATATCTTCAGAAAGGGGGGGGGGATGTAAATTCCCTTAAAAATGTAAAACTTAAGAAATATAAAAAGGAGGGGGCAGTATAGGTCTCCTAATAGACATACATTCTGCATTATTATTTATCAAAATTAAAATACAGGTACAGCTGCCATGTGTTCTATACTTGCTGACTTCCCTATATACCCTATCGTTCCATAAAGAAAAGCCACCTAATTTGTAATAGCAAATGTCTCTTACACACACACACACACACACACACACACACACACACACACACACACACACACACAAATCAGTGTTACATTGACAAAATGATACTTAGATCCAGATACAAAGCCCATTAAAATCACTGGGAGTCTTTCCATTGACTTCAATGAACTTTGAATCAGGACCTAAGGGCTCCAGTCCTGCAAAACCATAGCCATGACAGCATAACCCCCTAGGGTAGACTCAGCCTACACCAATGGAAGGGGGTTTTCTGTCTGTGTAGGAACACCACCTCCACAAACGACAGTAGCTATCTTGGCAGAAGCATTCTTTTTCATTGACATAACTGTGTCTACACACTGGGAGCTAGATTGGCAGAGTCCCATCAGTCAGGTGTGTGGATTCTTTTCATACTGCTGACCAAGGTACAGTGCTTAATTTGTGCCAGGGCTGAGCCCTGGCGCCTTTAGGCTTAGCAGTTCATAGCCCTGCCACCTATGGGCTTGCTGCATCTGTTATGAATCTAAAAACATTTCTTGAGTCTCGGCACCCAATTGCTTGAGCTCTGGCACCTCTTTCATTACAAATTAAGCACTGCCAAGGTAGTTCCGTCAACCTAAACTTTTAAGAATAGGCCAGGCCTTAAACGTGCTCACTTCTACACCTGTGAGCAATCCAGTTTGTTACACACTGGGAGTGGTCTCACTAAAAAGTTAGGCATGTATATTAGACTTTACAAGATCAGGACCTAAAACTCTTAAAGGAAATTCATTCTGTTCAGTTTATTATTATCCAACAAAAGGAAGATGACGACACCCCCAGACAGGAGTCAATTTATTGTATCATATTTTAAAACGTAACTGCTTCCACTGAATCAATTGGCCGCTAAGCCTGCTAGGGAATTGATACTGTATCGACAGCATAACAGCCAAGCAGCAACGTTGTGTAATAAATGTTTACACGTCATCAAGTCTGCAAATACTCAGTCACTTCTGTGTGACAGAATCTTCCTCTGATTGTAATTTGTCTCAATTTTTCCATTACTTGTTCTCATTTTCTAGCTTTGCTCACCGACAAACCTCCAAAACCATTGTTCCCCGTGGAGAACCAGCCGAGTGTCATAGATGTCCAGCTGGGTAAGTCCCCTTCTGGGAATAATAGAGCCTAAATATCAGTTCTGTTAACAGATGGGAAAAATTGAAAGGTTTATTGCCACTGTTATTACATGCAAATCAATTTGCTGCTTCTCATTTATAATGGTAGAATTTACTGCAACAGCAGTTTAAGGAAATGAGTTTGTGTAGCTTCAAGGAATGGCAATACTAATTGGTTACCCTGAGTATTAAATATGCAGGGCTGCCGCTCTTTTGGGTGATTGATAAATTAATGGATGCCTTCATTGGTGCCTGCGCTGGTCAGTCAATGTTCACCGTGCATAGGAGACAAATATTTTAATAAAATACAGGAGGGTGATCCTTTAAAAGATAAAGTGAAAGAATGCATTGTTTATTGACAAGGTTCTTTGATGAAAACATTTGTATTCTTTTGTCTGTCTCTTACGTTTTCTCTTGCTAGTCTGAATGTGTCTGAATCTTAATCAGCCACAGACACTTGTGGTAATAGGAAGAAACTTTATAAGAGAGTTCTGCAAAGTGACCTTTTTGAGAGTAGTTAGCTGTGGGCCACACTGTTGCTGTGGGGGATTTTGAAGTTCTGGTGGAAGTCTTGTCAGGTTGGAAACATTCCTTATGTTGAGGTCTGGAATTGCAAATACTATTAAGGATTGAAGTATGTGGGTTTAAGTTATAAAAGAAGCATTTGTTGTGACAGATTGTTAGCCTCATCATGCTTAAGTTAAGTTATTTTCCATCTCCTATTGCCTGACTCTAGGTTTACGCTGGAACAAGACCACTGAATCCTGATTTACACAATTATAAAAGGAAGTAAGATCATGGTTTGAGATTGTTAGATTGTGTTGCACAGATACCAGTGTGATAGGGCCATACATTTTTAATGTAAACCTACTGTTCTAAGTCCCAATTCAGTAAAGTTAACTTCAGGCTTGTGTTTAAGTGCATCCCTTTTCCACAAAACACTTAAGCATGTGTTTAAGTCCCATTGAATGGAACTGTGGTCCTTGAATTGGATTGTCTGTTAAGTTGTGGACAATAATGTGAATCGTTTGTGACCTGAATTCATCTTAAAAATTAGCTTTCAACAGTTTGTAAGGATTGCTAGAGAGAAGGCAACAGTGAATTCTGCCTAAAGTACCCAAGGCCAAATCCTGCCCTCAGATACAGATACTCCAATTATCTTCATTCGGATTTGTGTGCATGTGTCTGATGATAGAATTAGATCCTTAGTGATGAAAACAAACACACACACACACACAGGTTCAAAGGGCATCATCCAAAGCTCACTGTAATCACTGTCAAGACACCCACTGACATGGGTTTTGGATCATCCCAGCAAGCTGAATGCCAATTCAGTTCCATTAATTAAGCTCATAGATTTTACTTTTTGGGGGGAAAGAACCCTCAGAATTAATGAATCCTTCGAGGTTAATGAAATGTCCCCAAGTACATCAGTGAAACAAAGTAATACAAAACATGCACATCCTTGTTTCCTATACTCTTATTGGATCTTTCTTTCTAACCTCAATTCCCCCCACCTCATCTTACATATCTAGCCCCTGCAGAATATTTCTTTGACCAGTTCCCCATACGAAACTATTTTTTTCTACTAGTAAAAAGTGTTGATACAAAAAAATCTCCTACCCCTGGGAGATATGTTGCAGTAATAGGATTTCAGAATATCTCTAGAGGGAAATAAAAGTCCTTGCATTTTTTTGTCCCATAGTATAATCCATTAGTTGTCCCCTAGGATCTAGTAATTTACATGCAGCACTTTTTTGCTGACGCAGTGATACGTTTGGTTATTGTTTCTAAACTTTCATAATATGCTGAAAGATTAATGTTTACAAGGTAACCGTACCCTAAATATAGTTCTAAAGTACCGAGTGGCATTCTTCCAGCTGTACCCACCTTGATTTAAAAAGCAAGGAGCTGGGAGTAGAGAATTCTCAGTGAGAACCTCCCCCCCCCCTCTCCCTGCCACACACACACACTTGGTGTGGAAGGGTTTGTTGACCTTCAGAGCACAACACATTTTTCTCTATATCACAGAGCTTGAAAGAGGCATTGGGTGAGAGTTCTGGTGAGAGTTGTGGACAGGAGTGGGGTAGCTGCTGGTTTTAATTTGTTTATTTGCCTGTCTTAAAATGTTGCCTACAGGTACCAACAGTGTGTGTTTCTAATATATTTTTATTAGAAATCAACATAAATATTCTATTCAAAATCATCTTAATTTTACAATGTCAATAAACCCAGGAGATTAACCTGTGCATCCAATTTGTGTATGCCCTTTAAATAGTCAGGCAAATATTAAAATGCTACTACATACCAAAGAATCTACATTCACTCCATTAACGTGGCCACTTTAATAGAAAGACCAATTTAGCATTCCATTGCCAAATGAATCTTTAGTTGTCTTCTCTCTGTAGGCCCAGGAGAATAGCAGTTAATATTTCCTATATCCAACATTTAAGTTGATAGTATCCCTATAAATCTCAACATTTACATAGGATTTTTTAAGAGCAGTTAGTGGCCTGACCACAGACAATATCTTATGTGACCTAATTGCCAACTTCAGTACTCACCTCTTAGCTTTCTCTACTATAAGAAGATTCAAATGAAAATGGGTTTGCACGGTTCTTATTGACAATAGATAAAAGAGTTCCTTCAGGCTTCAAATAAGCCCAAGAGCATGTCTTGTTTCTTCTTAAGGTGTGTGATTTTTTTTTTCTTTTTCCATGCTTTGGAATTTAACAAGATCAAAACAGCCCTGTCAAGTTCAGATGGAAGCAGAAACTACAAATTGCTACCCACTTGTTTTCTTTGTTTGTCTCTGCTGGGGAGAATGAGCAAGACAGAGAGATGACAAAAGGACCAGAGAGCATCACAGAGGACTAGTGTGATAGTTCAAAACAATTTAATTATCCAAGACACTTTGCTAAACCAGACAATAATTTCAGCCCTGGACAAAACTAGAAGGGAAGTACAATAGATTGATTTAATTGCTTGCTTTGCTTGCTCATTTTCATCCAGAATTTTTGATTTTAATATTCATAAGCATTATGGATTTTGGAAGGATTTGTGAATCACAATCTCATTATAGAATATGCAGCAGACTTAACCCTTCTATACATTGACATTCTATTTTAAAGATTAGTTCTTCAAATACTGGAGTTTCCTCTAATAGTCTTAACTGTTTCCTAATGAGGATCATTCAAGGCTTTCCAATAGATTAAAGCGAAATGTTAAAGCTGGCAGAATATTTGTTCAAGATTTTTGAACAAATATATATTCATCCTTCTGTCAGATGACTAGCCCTGCAATCAATTGAATCTGGCCATATTGTCCTGTATTTCTCAGGAGAAGGTATGGCCTTGTAGCTTCTGCAGCTGATTAGGAATCAAAAAAAATTTCCCGCTCTACCAGTGATTTGATAGTGACCTTAGTCAAGTGACATAACTCCTGTCAGACATAATTTTCTGACCTAGAAAATGTGTTAATACCTCTTGGAGGATTCTGAGGATAAAGTTTGTAACGTGCTTTAAGATCCTTGCTTTCTACACTGCGCATTTACTTCTGCCGCAAAATATGGCTGCTTCTTTGTTGGACCTTATTTAGCCTAAATTGTCCACTACTTGTTGCAGAATTCCTCGTGTATTTTTTAAAAATCAAAACAGGGAGATGTGAACCCCTCAAAGCTTCAGGTTCCGATTCAATCAGTTTTAAAGATCTGAATATGACTGTTCAGACCATCGGAGTAAAAATCCACTTCTTTTGGAAGCAGGCCAGGATAGATTTGTCATTTTCTAAATGTGTGACACTGGCAACTGTAAGTGAAGCATGCTGTGCTATCAATCTCGTGACAAACTCTTGGTACAGTACTTTGCTAATTGTATTTAAAAATTATTTCCCCCTCCCCTTTCCTATGGAACAAGGTGACCAGATGTCCTGATTTTATACGGACAGTCCCGATTTTGGGGTCTTTTTCTTATATAGGCTTCTATTACCGCCCCTCACCCCCGTCCCGATTTTTCACACTTGCTGTCTGGTCACCCTGTATGGAACTTTGATTACTGGCTCAACACGCTGAGACTATGAATCTGAAGATCATCCTCACTGCATCAATTCTAGGCGGCCAGATGACTTTGAGCTAGGAGCCGGATCAGGCAAGAGAACCTTTGCACCATTCAGGCAGTACAAAGAGCCATGATCTGCCTGTGGCAAGACAGTGGAGAATTCCCCCAGAATGGGGGTGGGAGAGTCTTAACAAGCGTAAAATTAGCCTAGCGGGCTGGTGCACGCACCCTGGTGTAGGGGGCATATCAAGGGTGTGTTCAGAGAAAGGGTGAAGCACAGCTGTGCTCTAATTCTCTGCTAGACTATGGCCCCAAAGGGGCCATACTAGCTAGGTTATAATAGGGCAGCTCCTAGACTCATCTAACTACTGCTGGGGTTGATGCCTGACAATTAGAGCTGGGTGAATAATTGATTTTTCTGTTTCAGGCAGCAAACTGCAAAATCAGAAAAAAAATATTCACATCGGTAAATGCTTTGGAATTCGTAAGCAATGTCTGCTTTGGACCAGCAAACCGTGTGTCTGTGTGTGTGGCCCATGCCTTAAACCTTTAGCCCAGTAGGTGAGGTCTGTGTGTCTAACTCTTGCTTTCTAACCTTTGTCCCAGCAGTTAGGGCAGTTGCCTGGGATGTGGGAGACCCAGGTGTGAATCTCTACTCCAGAGCAGGGACTGGAACTCAGATTTTCCCCCTGCCAGGTGAGCATCTTAACCTGCAGGGTATAGGCCATTTTTGGATAGGCTGCTCTCCGTTTCTCCTGTTTAAGCTGTTAAATAAACCATTTGTCTGAAAAAAGTTCACCCAGCTCTACTTAGAATTACATATTCCTTAGACGAGCTAAAGATCTGAAAATGCCACATGCCAACAGAACTAGAGATTTTCTGTGCTGTTAATTCCTTGGCCTTTATTACAATTAATTTTAGGTAAAATCTCCTCTTTATGGATATTCAGTTAGAATTAGGTGTAATTGAAATGAATGTTTGCATGTCAGTGTGTATAGTAATTGAATCCAGCATTTAATTATCATCTGGTTTTAAAAATATATATTTGCTTTGATCTCAGAAATATGGTAGAAAGGAAGGGTGACATAAGCATTACTTTAAGAAGGGCAAATTTCTCGGTTAATTCATTTTCCAAACAAGGGAAGTGTCAAGGGATTTACCTTGCCAGGGTTCATGGTAGTTTTCTTGTTTTCAGAGGTATTGAGAAAAACATCTTCTATTTGAGCATTCTCATTTTTTACTGCCTAGCTGTTTAGAAAAAAAAAATTTCTCTGTGAGCTGTAACTGTGAAATATCCTGGGACTGATTGTTAAGCATATCAATCAAGGACACTGTAAAATAAGTGAAAGGGAATATGCAAAGATATGGTAACTGCTGAGAGATGTGGGAATCAGGTAGAGGTGGTAAAATAATAATTAAAACTCCCATTTACTTGAAGCTCTGATTGGAAGGAGCTCTATAGGATAGCAAAATTTATGGACATGCTGACATGTAAAATAAGATTAAGCTAAATTTACTGTCCAGGGTCCTGAATTTTATTTTAGACCTTTTTTCATTCTAAATTTCTGTGAACTCTTCCAAGGATGTTAATTTTATGCAAAAAGCTGCCACTGGAAGAACAGCAGCAATGGGTTGTCATTTGTCTAATGTTTATCTTATTACCAGTCAACTGACAAAGTCTTCATTCAATTCACTTTTAAGGATGGGAGTATTGAGAAGAGTCTTGATGCAATATGACGGTGTTTCCTAACCAAAAAATAATATAGAAATCCTAAACTTTAAAACAATCAATAGGAAAGCTGAGTTTTCAAGAGGAGTATGTGTGCGCACATGTGTGTGCAATATAAATGCACCAAAAAATGACATTAAAAGACTATTAAGGTTGCAAAGTCAAACACTGAAAGGTTAGGAAATGCCAGAATTAAGGTTGCCTGAACAACCTTAATTTGGCCATCCTGTGCGTATGCATTATCATACATGATTATATATAATTTTTTCCATGGGACTCTTGCCTTATTCAATGCACAGAATGGGATGCTCACTTAATGAGCAGCTACTCACTGTTTTGTTTTATCCTCATTGTTCGATATGTGGTATCCCCATAAGAAACACATAGTAGTGATGGCCTGTGAAAAGTTTGGTTTTAGTGACTTAACTAGCATCACACAGGAACTCTGTGACAGAGGCAAGGATAGACTCCAGTTCTCCGGGGCAGCATTCAACTGCCTTAAGTATAAAGTAGCTTCTTTCTCCAAGTAGTCTGGACCCAGGAGGAGGGTTAATGAAGAGCACAGGAGAGAGAAGTTCCCTGCTGTCAGTTCAGATGCCGGGACCCTGACCTGGCACAGTCTGCAGAACCCCGGAGCCACATTTGCAGGGGTAGTCCTGCTGAGCCCCAAACTGGAACATCCCCCAAACTGGGGAATTGAGCTGCTAAAATCTAAGACGTTCCCACAGAGCATGTGTGAACTGTGATTTTTTTCAAGTGCTTATAACGTGATCAAATCTGGGCAGTTTTTCACAGCAATGGCAAAAGCGTATTCCTGATCTCACCCTGCCAAATTTCAAATCCTTGCTCCAAAGCATGGGGGCACGAGAGCTTTTCAAGGCAACAGTCATCAGACTTTAACATGGGTAAAACAATGTATTTTCCCCTAGACTCGTCCTCTGAGATGGCTGAACTGTTTTGAGAAAATTTCAGCCTGAAGCTGAAGATTTCAGCCCAAACACTTCATTTGGCAAAGTTATAAGCAATTGAAAACAGTGTTTTATTATGGGAATTGTTGGATAATTCCAGCCCCGCCTACTATATATAATATAAAAAGCATTCTGTATCTTACTATTGGAAAATATGCTACCTATAATGTTAGTTTTGTAGTTGAACCAATAACATTTTATAGGTAGCAGAATCTTTCCTGCCAGTCTACCCTGTAGATATCCATCCTCCTTTAGTAATACTCAATAATACTTCATGGTGGGCACTGTAATTTACTCCACAGCCATAGTCTTCATCATTAAACTGAGTGCATTATATATTCCACAAACCGGGCTAAAAACGATTCTTCAATGTCTTAAATTCTTTTTTCCTTATGCAAAGTCTGAGCAAATGCCTAGGTACATAGTGAGGACAGAATCTTGCACCAAACCATATCCCAGATACAGAACAACTATGGAGCCTACATCCCATTGCTATGTCTAGCACCTTGAAAGTTTACTGTCTACCATGATTCTCCATCTCCTATCCAACCATTTAGGACAGTGGATCCATGAAGCTGCAGTACCACTAGCTCTCCATACTTCTAGGGAAGAAAGCTATTAAGGAGCAGTTCTCCATAGGGAGTGGTGTGTACAGAGTCCCTGTGAATGGGCTCTCTGTAACATGCATCTGCTCTGCAGCAGAAATGCAGAAGTTCCACTGCTTTCCAGGCCATGCATGCCTCCACAAGGGGAGGTAGGATTTGCATCTATTACAATAGCTTTTGTACTAATCTGTATGGAATATTAGAGACACATTGTCTGACATTTAACTTTAGAAAAAGTTCCCTAAATACTCCGTGTATTACAGCTAATGCTTTAATGCTAATTTGGTTCATTGTTAATAGCTTTTCCCAGGGATAAAGCCAAAATGCTACATTTAGAATTAGATGCCAGATTCTGCCATTAGGGTGGTTTAATCCACAGTAACTATCAATTTCAGTATGATTAATCCAGATATGCGCAGAGGTAACAGAGAATAGCTGCTATTTATGTCAGTTTGACTGATTTGGGGACACTGGGCCAAATTCTGCTGTCTGTCCTATGTGGTTAATGCCCATAGACATCCATGAGATTTTCACTAAGATATCAGGGAGCAGAAACTGATCTACTCTATATTTACATCTTTCATTACTGCCGTGCTTCTGTTGAAGTATTTCGTATTCTTCATTGGGTTTTGCATCAGGCTTCTTAATGTACAACTCTGAGGACACAATGATTTTATACTGTTTATTTTTATGGCACAATATCCATTGATACCAGACAAATATCCTTTAAGACAAAATTTGCCATAGAGGTGTCTTAAAACTGTAGTCAGATCTCTTTTATTTTCTTTCTTATCTGCACTACCACAATGTAAAATTCTTGAAGTAAAAGCAACTGAGTTTATAATGGCTAACTTTTC
Source organism: Chrysemys picta bellii (assembly GCF_011386835.1). Classification (NCBI taxonomy): domain Eukaryota; kingdom Metazoa; phylum Chordata; order Testudines; family Emydidae; genus Chrysemys; species Chrysemys picta. The sequence goes on from NC_088799.1 coordinate 92,845,178, forward strand.
CATAGTGGCTTTCATCCATAGACGTTTACAAATGGATTGTAAACCTCATGGGACTGAACTTGCACATCTTCTGCAAAGTTCACTTTGAAGCCAATGGCAACTTTGTCCAAATGACCAGCATGTGTACCTACATATCCTCGCTCAGACAAAACGGTCATTGACTTCAATAAACACACTACTCCACCCACCATTACTTTGCAATATTTATCGCATTTGGATTGTTCCAAGTCGTATTTCCTCCAGAAAAGGGAAGTCCAGGCCACAGGACTAGAAGCATAAAGGATGGTCTAGTGGGAAGGATGCTGGAATGGGACTCCTGAAAAACATCTGTATTCCTCACTCTGCCACAGACTTTGTGTGTGCCTTTGGGCAAGCCACTTAATCTACTGGGTGCCTCAGTTCTTCATCTGCAAAATGGGGATAATACTTCCTTATTTCAAAGGAGTCTGAGGTGCTCAGACACTACAGCGATGGAGGTAGGAAATGGTAGGTAGATAGAACATTGAGGAATAAATATTGATCCAAGTTTTTCCTTATCTTTTTTAGTTTCTGATCATGAAACTAAACTTAAATGCATTTGACTGATGTGTATTTGTCATACTTATATGTGTGATACTATGCAATTGAAAGTGGGGAATATATGTATGTACTACTAGGAGGGCCCTAATATAGCTTCTGGGTTGTAATAAAAATGGGCAGTTCACACCATTTTCCATACTCGTTAAAAACACTGTCACTGGAATGCATTCGTGTTGTTCCATTTGATGTATGTTTGTCATATGACTGAGTTAGGAGAAGGTGAATGCCTCATATATTCTGTATATTACGGGACAATAACGTCTGGCTGCACTATTCTGACCTTTTCAACATTCTGCAAACTGCTGGGTATGCCATTCCACGTCTCCACTTATTTACATACTCACTAAAATATAGAGAAGGGGCAGAACGATCAGTCAATCGAAATATACAATAGCGAGATAGGTCCTACTGCTGGTTTTTCCACAGTGCATATCAAAGATTAAAATATGGATTAATCATTCTTATGAATCTTCCCTTTTATGAAGAATAGAAAATGGGAGTTCATAGTCTATTCCAAAGGCAACAACAGTGCAGAAAATGAAGAGTGATCACATAATTCCTATTTATTAAAATCAGGATATTGTAAACTCACAATCTTGGGTGCCATAGTTATATAGACACAACTTAAGACTTGTTATCAAAAGAGAAGAGTTAAAAAAAACCCCATCAAACTTTAGTTAAATTTAGTATATATTTGGTTTATTTTCACACTTAACTTTGTCCTAGATACTCTCGTATTTATTTTTGTCTTACAGGAGTGAATTGCTTGTATTACAAAACTGAAATTTCACTATTACAACCAGATTGATTTACTGTTCTATTCTTAGATGCTGCCTGCAAATGAGAGAGTCTCAAAGGGAGATTTGTCTATAAAGCACTGATACCTTTACAGTCTACTGAAAGCATATAGTACATGCCTTTTCAGCCCCCAAATATCAAGTGGAAATCAATAATACAGACAGTAGGAAGCAATGGAAACACAATGGAACACACTACACTTTCTATTGCACATTTTTAGGTTAATAGGCCAACTTCATGATAAATGCAGTAGTGGGTATGTTTTTATAAACTTAATACCATATAAAAGTTTGCCAGTTTTAGCATTTTCAAGCAGATGAATACATTTACACATGTGAGTAGTCCCATGAAATCTAAATGGAACCAGGGCCCGTGGAAGGATGTTTTGCACCCTAGGCGAAACTTCCACCTTGCGCCCCCCCCCATCCCCGAGCCCCCGCCCTGAGGCACCCCCCACCCCCGCGGCAGCTCCCCCCCTCCGCCCTGACGTGCCCCCCCCGTGGCAGCTCCCCAACCCCCACGCTGTGGCACCTCCCCCACCCCCCACCTGAGGCACCCCCCCGCCCCAGCTCACCCCTGCCCCGTCTCCTCCCCGAGCACGCCGTCGCTGCTTCACTTCTCCCTCCTCCCAGGCTTGTGGCGCCTAAGCTGATTGGCGCCGCAAGCCTGGGAGGCGGGAGAAGTGAAGCAGTTCACCCCTGCTCCGCCTCCTCCCCGAGCCCACCGTGTATAAGCATTTGTAGGATCAGGCACTTAACCCTTTAAGCAATACACTTATTGCTGAAACAGCAAACTTTGCTGATAGACTTGCACATAGCACTCACAGAATGGCATAAGTAAATAGCAATTTAAATTTAGCAGATCTAGGGTCTAAATGAATTGCATACTTTACTAATACAGACTCAATTACATGGTTTGCAAATGGTGCTGCATGCTTTATTGGTCAAGCTTCATACAATTCTCTCCTAACTCAAAGCATTTTCCATACTTCACTGACCAAGCTGAATAGTTTATGGGTTCAGAATTTACAGACTTTTTTTTTTTTTCAAAATTCAGTCATCCATGATTATGCTACATATCCTAGCTCATTTATCCAGAGCCAATTACTAGAGGTAGGAGAATAATTAACTAACCAAATCTATTCAATAAATTCCACCTCTTTTTCTATTCACAAATTGCCCTCGCATAAATGAGAGAAAACCCTGATCTATTTCAAATAATTTTCACAAATACTTAGGGGTTTGTAGCTCTTTCATGAGTAGTTTGTTGCACGTCTTCAATGTGTGGAACTGGGAATTGCTGCTGTTTTGATTCTACATGTTGGCCATGTAGAACCGTAAATTCCTTGACTGAACAAGCGTTAACTCTTTTATAATCAGGTTTCCAATTTAAATACCTGCACTGATGAATTTGAAATCCACGTTCAGTGAATAATCGGCAATATTCCCTTCAACTTCTGTTTTAGTAAACATACCTGGCAGAAAAGTGTTTTGCTAGAAAATTTGTATGCGAGGTGGGAGGGAATGCAGGAAAACGGAAAAGAACAAAACCAAACCAACAGCTGAAATGAATTTTTTTTTTAAATGCAAACAAATATTTCTGGAAAAGTTTTTGCCTCATTCAAACAGCTCTGCCACAAATCCACTTTAGAGACCAGATCGTAGAGACTATACAGCTCACATTAGGTAATCGGCTTTACCAAAGTAAATTGACTGAGAGGTTCTCTGTGGAACTGCAGTTCAGCTTTGGAAATTTTATATGGCAAAATGAATGCTACTCGGGATCAAGTTGCTATTCATATTGTAAGTACTGTATGTGATAAAGGGGCAGCATCCCATTTTAGCATTAATTCAGGTGCTGACGAATTCCAAGTTCAGATATTCTGCACAGTCTCTCCCCGTGTAACACCTATCTGAAATTATGACTATTATCACAGTGAAATTTGCAAATGAATTCATGTTTATCAACACCTTAATTTTCTACAGGCATGTCAGGGGTCATGTGTAATGGGGAACGGACACCCCCATTGCTTCCCACTGAAATAAATAGGAAATCCACAGGTAAATAACCTGTAGTGCACAAGAATAGACATTCCAAATTAAACAAGTTATATTCTAGAAGCTTTTTCAGATGAAAGATCAACAGATCATCTTTGGTAATATGCAAACCTCTTATTTCCTGAGCTAACTTTCAAATAGGCCTGCAACTCTTTTGTTCACACATCTGCATGCATACACCTTTGTTTGTGCTGAGTGCGTAACAACACACCTAACAACTCCATGTGTTTTGCAAAAAGTTCTATTAACACACACAAACAGGCATTCCTACATATAATAAGTGACCGATGGCTGTGGAAAATAGCCTCCAAAAATGTAAAAAAGTATATACAAAGAGAGGGGGTGTCCTTTTCTAACAGTAATAGTGTTGTGTATATTCTTCATTTATGTACCTCTCATTTTCTGATTTCCTGTGGTGCACATACTGCATTTACTTACCTCATTGTGTTACAGACTAAAGTCCATTTTTAGACATGCCATTTATCTAATTTCTAAAAATATATTTACTAAAAGTCCCCAAAACCTAATGACTGTGAAAATATTTGGAAGGTTTCCACCACTCTAGGTATTTTAAAACTGGATATTGTGATCCTACTTTCCCATCTCAAAGGCCCAACACATCCTAATGCTATCCGTAGAGTACTTAGATAGACTCATAGACTTTAAGGTCAGAAGGGACCATTATGATCATCTAGTCTGACCTCCCGCATGATGCAGGCCTCAAAAGCTGACCCACCCACTTTCCCTTTACTCAGCTGTTGAAGTCCCCAGATCGTGATTTAAAGACTTCAAGTTGCAGAGAATCCTCCAGCAAGCGACCCCTGCCCCATGCTGCGGAGGAAGGCGAAAAACCTCCAGGGCCTCCGCCAATCTACCCTGGAGGAAAATTCCTTCCCGACCCCAAATATGGTGATCAGTAGAACCCCGAGCATGCAGGCAAGATTCTCCAGCCAGACCCGCATTGACCATTAATACTAATTACCAGCGATGGCACGTTATTGACCTATTGACTAAAATCACGTTATCCCATCAAACCATTCCCTCCATAAACTTATCAAGCTTAATCTTAAAGCCAGAGAGGTCTTTCGCCCCCACTGTTTCCCTCGGAAGGCTGTTCCAGAACCTCACCCCTCTGACGGTTAGAAACCGTCGTCTAATTTCATGCCTAAACTTCCCGACAGCCAGTTTATATCCATTCGTTCTCGTGTCCACATTAGTACTGAGCTGAAATAATTCCTCTCCCTCCCTGGTATTTATCCCTCTGATATATTTAAAGAGAGCAATCATATCCCCCCTTAGCCTTCTGGCAATGAGCACTTTAGAAATATGATAGCTAATTCCCAGTGAAAACTGTCAAACAATTTATTACACGCTACCTGGTTTATTAAGTTTGACCTCAATAGAATTATAGAAAGCTCAAAAGATTGGTCATGGGCAACTTAGCTTTTTACTCCTAAATTTCAAGAGTGGGCCAGTTTGGTAGCAAGTAGTCACTACAGCCCATGACTTATGGTGGCCTTTGTGAGATTATGTGGTGAACTCAAAAATATTCCTAGCGGATAGATGTCCACTGTTGGTGTTAGATGACAATCTCATCAGAGAGACCAAGGATTTAAATAGACATGGGGACTGAAATAATTTTTAGACGTGGTCTCTCCGGGTTATGGTTGAAGCAAAGGAACCAGGTGCTGCTTATGCTACCCATGTTGTATCTGTTTGGTAGGTAACCCGGGGACTTCAGTCTCTGGGATTGGCACTTTGACATCTTTCATGATTGCTATATTCACTAAACAGAAAAGGAAAAATATGCTGGTTCATGTTCCAATACCCACTGATGTTTGCAGCATATGCTGGATATGGGCCTTCTGGAATTCTGGCAGAATTTATTTTTTAAAAAGGCAACCCAAGGAATCTGACTTTTTAGCAGACAATAATAGATGATTATGAGATTAAATAGGGGGCAACTGAACAGCTGGCATGTGTATAAACTTTTATTTCCTCACTACGCCTTTGATTGAAATCACCAGTTTTCAAAGCCGATGCTGACTCTATTGAACCTAATTTAGATCCTGTATCAAATCAGATGAAACACAAGTATAACTGGGAAGGAAACTGATGTTCTGTAACTCGAGCACTCAGCAGAATGCCACATCTGTGGTGGGAGAAATATGATGAGTTCCCACAACCACCTGCTTTTAATGAACATCTAATCTGCTAACAGTGGGTTATGTCTAAGAATAGCCTGAATTGCTGGCCAGCTTTCTACGTGTATGTAGCATCTTGTTTAACCAAAGGTTCTGTTGGCTAGCTTTGTGGACCCAGTTTCCATCTAGAGATGGGAGTTAAAAGTTCTACATTCTACCCCAGCTATCTACCAACCTGAGTCTCTCATGAAGAAATTTGGTTTCCCATTTGCATACATGGAAAAAGCAATCAAAATGTAATAAAAATAATTTTCTAAACAAATATAGTAGTAGGAGATTTTGGTGTGAAAATAATAAAAAAGAGAGAAAGAGAAACTTGAGTGTTGATTAGTATTAAAATACCAAACTTGCCAGGTTGCTCATGGTTATGAAATACCTCACCTTGCCAGTAGGTGGACCATGCCATATTATAATGTAACACATTACAACTGACAGCACTGTATCTAAGAACATTTATTGGTGTTATTGTGATGCTTTGCGGCAGTATTTAGTGGGATCACACAATTCAAGAATGAAATGGCCTCCAGTTTAAAAAGAGATCAGGATGAATGGTCCAAAAACCTTTCAATGGGATGCACAATAGCCCTGTGTTTTGAGGAACCCACCACTTAGAGTAAATGTGCTCCAAGTATTGCTGAATAAAACAAGCATGAATGAACAACACCGTTTTGAGCAAACCTTGCCTCATGTCATTGATGGGCTAAATTCTGCTTTCATTTCCTTGCACAGGGCTCCCCTTGACTTTGATGGGAGCTGTATACACATGACCAAGTTGGAATTTGCTTCACCGAGTGTTGCACTTTAGGAAATTTCAAGTTTCTAAATAAAATCTACATCAAGTGCCAAATTGTGCCTTCACTTAAACCCTTGCAGTACTAATGAAGGAGTAGCTAAAATCATATAATATAATCTCAAATAATATCCAAGCTGAAAGAAGTCTTGCTATAAGAATAATAACGGAGATTAATCTAAACTTTTTATCTGCACCACCCCTCCTTACTGTTGATCTTCAGATGAACCAGAATCCAGATAGGAGCCATTGTTTTGGTTAACGCTTGTTTTGGGGTTGCATGTAGAGGCCAGGATGCTAGAGGCTATAAATTAAAAACACATAGAGACACTGCCTGCTCCAAAGAGCTTACAGTCTAAAAGAAAAATCTTAACAAGTGGCTAATGCAAACCAGCAGGCAGGGTTGAGAAGTGGAGGAGATATGCAGATATGTGCAATTCTTAGCCTGTTAGGAGCAGTAACTGCAACTTGCCATTTACCTAGCTGTGGTCAGATGGCAGCCTAAACCTAGGGCCAGGTCTAGGCAAAAAGAGGTTTGTCGGTATAGCTATACCAGCAAACACTCCTAACATAGAAACAGCTCACGCTGACCAAAAAAAAAAAAAAAAGTGTTATAGTCACTATTGCTTAGAATGCTTTGGTGAGCAAAATAAGTTATACTGGCAAAAGCACTTTTATGTTGATATAATTGTGCCTACACCAGTGGTGGGCAACCTGCAGCCTGTCAGGGTAATCTGCTGGTGGGCCGTGAGACCGTGTTTACATTGACCGTCCACAGGCATGGCCACCCGCAGCTCCCAGTGGCCGCGGTTCACCGTTCCCAGCCAATGGGACTGTGGGAAGCAGCAGCCAGCACATCCCTGCGGCCTGTGCCGCTTCCTGCAGTTCCATTGGCCGGGAACAGCAAACTGCGGCCATTGGGAGCTGCGGGCAGCCATGCCTGCGGACAGTCGATGTAAACACTGTCTCGTGGCCCGCCAGCGGATTACCCAGATGGGCCACACGCGGCCTGTGGCCCGCAGGTTGCCCACTTCTGGCCTACACTAAGGCTTTTGCCAGTATAAAACTATTGCAAAAAAAATCACACCCCCAACTGACGTTGCTATAACACCAAAAGTGTCTAGTGTACATCTAGCCTAAAGTTTGGTTTCGATTTTACTAAGCCAACCTTCATTGCCCATTAACAGAGATGGGGGGCAAAACCAGAATCTTTCATGCTCCATCCTCACGGGATGAGATTAGGCAGGTATACAGAGCCCAATCCAAACTGCCCAGGGTTTGATTTTTGTTGCACAAAAATCTTCCCAATGAGGTGTTGGGGAAACACAATCTTTAACCAGTGTCTGGTTAGTTATATTATTCAGTAATATTTGTGTCACTGTAGCACGTAGGAGTCCCAGTCATGCACCAGGACCCCATGGTGCTAGGCATTGTACAAACACAGAACCAAAAGACCCCAAAAGTTTACAATCTAGTATAAGACAAGTGACAAGAGAAGGATATAGACAGATGGGGGAGTCTGGGGAAACAATGGGTATGTCTACACTGCGGTCAGTAGGTTTGATTTCAGCTCAAGTTGACATCTCTGAGCTAGCTTGAGCACCAGAGTAGCAAACCCATGGCAGCGTATGCTTCAGTGAAGCTGTATAAACATGCCCAGAACCTGAAACCTATGCGCCAAGGTGTCACTGTTTCAGGACCTGATTAAAGCTAACTCAGGTATGTCAACTCACGTTGCAATCACACCTGGTGATTACAGCCTAGACATACTCAATGAGACAATATAGTCAGCATGCTGAGCAGTGTTTGTGACCTATGTACCCACCAATTTTTCACTTTCACTTTTAATTCCCAGAGAAGAAGGTTTAGTGCTCACTCTACAGATCTTTGTGTTTTCTATTTAGCTGTCACAAGGCAAGCACACGTTCAGCCACGGAAGTAACAACTGAGTCTTAAGCTATTACTCAGTGACCAACAGAGCAGATGTTTACAGATTGAGTTTATAATACACAGTGACCAGGGAGGGCAGCAGATAGGAACAGCAAATAATTAAAATTAATAAATAATACCGAAGCATTGGAAGACTATTGGAGTGTTCTATTTTTATTTTTGAGGCATCTGGGCTCACTGGCTTTTTCTGAATACGTCTTTCACAAAGTCACATATTGAATACCTGGATAGCAAGTAGCAACACAGAAGGGATTTGGCAGGCATCATCTTGATTTCTCTGTGCACTGAGCAGAGATTTTTCATTTCATCCATCATTCACAACTTGCAGCACTTCCAAAAGTCACTTAAACGTATCCTGCACAGGAAACTATAGGATGGAATGAGGCCAAGAAGTCTTTTTGCACGGTGTGCACCCTGTTATCACACTAATTCTGAACTGAGTGATACAAGCCGGCTTGTAGTTGCCTTTGTTAGTAGCGTGGTTGCATACCACACAATACTGTGCTGCATTTACACTGACTTACGATATACAGCATCACCAACCCTGGGAATCCACAAATAATGAATCAGGTGTCAAAAAACATGAGATTTTTGTTTAAAAAATACATTTCGAGATCTTATTTGCCTTTTGATTTTTGAGCTTGTAGATCTCAACTTTTAAACTTTTCTCCATAATCATGAGGACTAGAAACTTCCTTTTAAAAGGGTGGGGGGGAGGGAGAGAAAGAGTTGAGATTCTCAAAAGTCTTCAGAAAATGGGATTTTAATAAAATCACCAAATACCTGAAACTAGTAATAAAATCGAGAGACGTTGGGAATGCTGGGAATACATGCAGATTTCTTCCATCTTCTGAGATAAGTGTTTTCCCTACAGATACTAACTGAATTACTTTCTATAGACTGCTCAATTGTTCTTGCTGCTGTTTTGGATTTAAAACACCTTATTATTTTAGTCAATGGCTTTTTTTCTTGGCTTAAATCCATTTATGATCTTTGCTTTTACATTTATCACAAGCTCCACTAACTGAGCTTACTTTAGTCTCCCTTCAGAAATGTGGTCACACTTTATATTAATAGCTGTTTAAATAGCTAATCAGTTATAGATCGTTACCTATTACTATAGCCTTCTAACTATGGCACCTTCTTCTGATGTGCTTATATCTATGACATATACTACGCTTGTCTGTAACACCATTGAAATAGCCATCAATCATTTATTAACCCGATATAAACTGTGCATAAAAATCTAATAGAGTGCAGCCAGAAACGTATTTACCTCATACACCAGGAGTTCTCAAACTGGGGGTCGGGACCTCTCAGGGGGTCATGAGGTTATTACATGGGGGGGGGTCACGAGCTGTCAGCCTCCACCCCAAACCCTGCTTTGCCTCCAGCATTTATAATGGTGTTAAATATATATTAAAAGTGGTTTTAATTTATAAGGTGGGGGGGGGGTCGCACTCAGAGGCTTGCTATGTGAAAGGGGTCATCCATACAAAAGTTTGAGAACCACTGTCATACACAGACAACTGAAGACATTAGGAGTCTTTCCTTTGACATAGATGGCTTTTGGATCATGCCCTTAAATATTCCTTTTTTCCTAAAGAATGTTTAGAACATCACTAGGCATGTACCAGTGGCTGGTAGCTTTTGCATCCAGTAACCTGGCTTTTCAAAGGCTGAATTAGGATGATTTAGTGACTTCGCATTTGTTTTCCAATAATGAACTTGGTCCATTTACAGGAACTGTAAATTATAGCTTCTGTTATTGTAGAGTTTGGCTCACTTTGGTTTTGAATTGGTACAAAAGACTTCTGTAGAGTCTGGTACTTCCGGTTTTAAATGGTGCAATTCCAGAATTCCTTTGGAGACAAAGCAGCAAAATCCTGCTTTGCCTGAAAGAGTTATGCCTGCATGAGAAAAGAGCTGGTGCTATGCATGGCTTGGTTCATCGATTTATATTTTCATAGTTGTTGCTTAAGTCTGATGAATGTTATTGAAGTTGTGAAGCTTTTAATTGAGGATCTATTAGTTCTGAAGGAACCAAATGACTGGAAGTGATCATCCCATTTACCTTTTCATCACCCTCCAACAGTTCAATACTACTGTGAATACTTAAGGCCTGATTTTTCACAGATGTGGAACACCTGAAGCTTCTTGAGTGATCTGTCTGATGTTAAGAAATACAGTAAGGTTCAATCCTGCTCTTTTTGACTTCAGTGAGAGCAAGTTGGGACATTTGTTGCTCACAAATCATATATCAATTTGATGGCATCATCATTTACATTTCCAAATGCATGCGCAGGGACTTTTAATTATTGTCTTCTCACCTGGCTTCAATACAATTTTATATATGTGTGAAATTAGCCCTGACCAGAGACTAATCTCCAGCTAAATTTGATTTTTTTTAAATGAAACCATTTTGTATGAGATCAGCACAATTATAGCATCTGAAATGCTCACATTCTAATGTTAAAATAGCCAAACTGATTTCATTCTTTCTTTCCCAAGGAGTGTGAGCTCTGCTCAGAGAAACTTATTACTGAAGCAAAATTTGGCCAACCAATAGTAAATTCTGGACTATATGAGCCTTGAGTCTCTGTTCTGGCTTACCTCTGGCAATATGACCTTTGCACCCTCTGGATTCTGAACTCCTAAACTGGAGCAGTCCCCAGGGCTGCTTTAACTCACCCTCTGCGACAACGTCCCTCTATGCTGCATCAGCCCACACTCGCCAGAGGGAAGTAGACTCTGGACCTGCCTTGTTCTTTCCCTAGCATATGCCTAAAATGGGAGTTATGTAGGGTTCTTCCACTGGCTCCACGATGCTGGGAAACACCTCCCTCCTCCCATATGATTATAAAAATAGGTTAGAATTGTAAAATAGTCATGACCTTATCACAATTATGCCCCAGAGCCTGAAGTTGGCTAAACCCAAGCTCTGTGGATCTTAAAATTTTCAGTGGCTAAGTTCGGTAAATCATCTAGAATTTCAAGAACCTAGGAGGGTCCCCAGCCCTGCCTCTCCACCACACAGAGTGATGAGTAAGGCCAAGGCTGAGCACTTTTGAAAATCCAGATGTTCATTTGTTAACATTTGTACTTGCGAAGAATTAGATACGTCTCCAAATGACCATATGTGTACTCAAGTACCTGATTTCTGTACTCTGTCAATGGGAATAGCATGCAAAAATTAGGCTTGCAAATGTACTCACATTTTTACACACACACACACTTGAAAAATAGGTCCTACATTTTAAGGACAACTTAAATTCTTCAGGAGCTGGCTACGTGCACATCCCACAAGACGCAAAATAATCCTACTTCTCCTAAGAAAGTGGAGATTGTGCATGGTTGTGCAGTTAATATAGGGACATTTTCCCACCTTCCTCATTTGGTGAGGCCTTAGGAAAAATGATCTTGAACTTCCCAACAGCTTTGGGTTCAATTCTAGGAATGGATGATGGTTCAGAAAGGATGGAAGGGCCAGTTTTAACTAAATCAGTTGACTCATCACTAATGGAAATCATAAGGCTCAGACAACAAAAGCAAAGTCGTGAGCAAAACACATCGATTAACGACAAAAATGCATATGACACTTGGAGGGGAAAGAACATGTAGGGCGCCCAGAGTGTTCCTAACCCATCAGGTTGCCATAGCAATAACAGCAATAGCTGCTGATTTTAAGAAATCAGAATAAGAACAATGAAAGTGAGCAGACAAAGGTGAGACTGCTATGAAATGCTATCTTGAGCAAACCAGGCATTAGCCAACTGGGCACTTTACCATGTGGGAAGGGATTGTGTCTTTACTGAATGGTTTATGAACTGTTCAGCTCACATGGACCCTTGTGGTGTTATCTCATAATATTCAATGAGGGGAACCCCTGTGTTCTCTCTGTTAAAGAATGTCTTTGCTTAAAGATGCATTCATTCAAATGCTGCCCATTTACTGAGGGTCAGCTTCTAATTTCAAATGCTCTATTCCAAACCTGCATGATGAATCCAGACTCTGAAGAAGTTCAAGTTTGAACGTTGTAGCTAGTCTGTATCTCTAAGGGACTGAACCGAAACTTCAGCTCCAGTCAGACTGGATTTTGCAGAAAAATGTATTTATTTATTCATCCGTAGTGCCGATGCCAGTCAAAACTGGAAGGAACAGATACAATCAATGCACATGTACCCAAGTCAATTATCTCAGGATGTTGATTTGAATGTGCTGTTTGCAGTCCCTGTGCCTCAAGAGATTAAAATTGAACTTAAGACTCATTTACCAAAGAAGAAAGTGAACAATGATTTAACAAGTCTATACCCATAATTCAGCATTCAGACTCTGGACAACTGTAGCATTTTGTCCCTGTCTCAGCCGTGAATGTGTCTCTAAATTTGTAAGTTTTAAGTGGGAAAAGTGAAGCAGCTTGCTTCTGATTAAAGAGAAAGCTGGTTGTCTTTGATAACATAGATAAATGCTTGGATACTTACTTTTTAATTGCTTTATTGCCAGAAGTTTTCAATGAAGCCATAAAAGAGAAAAAAAAATGATCAGCCTAATTGCTTCAAGATGGATATGTAATGCATAAATCTCTTGTTTAATGGATCTAGTAATAGACCACCTGTTTCAGTTGCCTTTTCCCATTCAGAATATGAATGAATAGTTCTCTCAGATGTGCACAAAGAGAAATCACAATCTCACACTTGGAAATTCTATGACTTTTTATATTTGATCCAGGGACGTTCATCCTTATTATGTAGATTAGCTAATCTCATTACAGTTGATTTTTGGGGTGCGGAGGAAGCAATCTCTCCAGACCATAGTACTTACTCTATTTCCATTGTCAAACTTTATTTTGGATGGCGGTCAAATGTTAATACACTAGATCATGGATTGGAAACCTTTGGCATGCGGCCCACCAGGATAAGCACCCTGGCGAGCCCGGCCGGTTTGTTTACCTGCCGCGTCCACAGGTTCGGCCGATTGCAGCTCCCGCTGGCCACAGTTCGCCGCTCCAGGCCAATGCGGGTGGCTGGAAGCAGCGGCCAGCACATCCCTCAGCCCACTGCTTCCCACCGCCCCCATTGGCCTGGATCACTTCTCAGAATGTACGACCATCACAGCACAGGCTCATACCAATAGTCGATGGAGGTTCTCTGCTTCTCTCAGCAAGGTGGCCTTACAAGCCCCATTCCAGGCTGGCTAAACAAGTCAGGAAGGCAGGCAACTAATAGCAAAAGGGGAGGGTGAAAAGGGGGAGCAAACAAGCATTCATTTAGTACAAAATTGAGATGTCGAGAATGAAATTAATCAAACCACTAAGGGAGGTGAAGAGAAGAAAATCTTTAATTGTCCATATACCAATGCTAGTAAATAAGAGGAGTTGGAATTGCTCATTTATTAACATAAATTCAAGCTAGGTGGTACAACTGAAGCCTGGTGGGAAGAGTCGCATGATTGGATTGTTAAAATCAATGGTTCTAACCTATTTAGGAAGAATTGAGTGGGCAAAGGGGAGGGGGAGTGGCACTCCATCTCAGAAATGGCACTGCCTGTTTCTGAGTCATTGGCAACTCGGGAACAAATGATGATGAATGCTTATGGATCAATGTTCTAACAGAGAAAACACAATATCTGTACTAGTTAGTGACAGCCACAGACCACCAAATCACACTAGGGACTAGGATGCCTGGCTCTTGAAGTACCTATCTATAATATGTAGGGGGTGGGGGAAAGCTGCGTCATCATGGGAGACTTCATTCTGAGTGACGTATGCTACAAGTCTCATGCTTCCTGTTCTAAAACATCCACAGAATTTCTAAAAATTATAGATGATAATTTTCTAACTTAAAGTATTGTATCCAACACAGGGGAATTCTATATTAGAACTCCTATTGACAGATAAAGAGGAATTAATCACAGAACTAAACATTAGTGGTTGCTTAGGTGCAAGGGGTCATGCCTTGGTTACATTTGTAATGTGCAAACAGAATAAAGTCCAAACCAGTAGTCTATACCCTTGGTGCTTTAAAAGGGCCCATTTCTCAAAGCTCAAAACAATTATGAGCCAAATCATTTGGAAGAAATTATTTCAACAGAAAAATGTGAATGATAATGGCTAATTGTTTTGGAACATTTTACTAGATTCCCAGAAAGTCACAATCAAGAAAGAAGGCTACACTTTTAATAAATCTGGCTTAGAGGGGAAGTGAAAGCAGCTATAAAAAAATTAAAAACAGTATATAACAAGACTAAGCTTGATACATTTATGGAGGGGATGATATAATGGGATAGCCTAATTTTGGCAATTAATTCGTCTTTTGACTACTAGCGGTAAATATGCCCAATGGCTTGTGATGGAATGTTAGATGGTGTGGGATCTGAGTTACTACAGAGAATTCTTTCCTGGGTGTCTGGCTGGTGGGTCTTGCCCACATGCTCAGGGTTTAGCTGATCGCCATATTTGGGGTTGGGAAGGAATTCTCCTCCAGGGCAGATTGGCAGAAGCCCTGGGGTTTTTTTGCCTTCCTCTGCAGCGTGGGGCACGGGTCACTTGCTGGAAGATTCTCTGCACCTTGAAGTCTTTAAACCTTGAGGACTTCAATGTCTCAGACACAGGTTTGATACAGGAGTGGGTGGGTGAGATTCTGTGGCCTGCATTGTGCAGGAGGTCAGACTAGATGATCATAATGGTCCCTTCTCACCTTAATGTCTATGATTCTATGATTCTAAATGACTAAAAGGGAAATTTGATAGGAATTAATATAAATTAGAAATTGGGAATTGCAGGAAATTGATAAGAGAGACAAAAGAAGTCAAGGAGAAATCTATGGTCAACAGAATTAATAAGAATGAGTTATTAAAGGATATTAGGAACAAAAGGAATCCTGTATATTGGTCCATTATTAGATAGACCTGGGAGAACTGTCAATCATAATGCAGAAAAAGCAGAAGTGTTCAATACATATTTCTGTTCTGTGTCTGAGCAAAACACAGAAGATGTATGTATATCATATGATGATGAAATACTTTCCATTCCAACAGTAACTCAGGAGGGTGTTTGACAGCAGCTACTAAGCCTAGACATTTTTAAATCAATAGGTCCAGATCACTGGCATCCAAGAGTGTTAAGGAACTCTCTGGACTATTAATGTTGTTTTTTCAATAAGTCTTGGAACACTAGGGAAATAGCAAAGGGCTGGACAAAAGCTAATGTTGTGCCAATATTTTAAAAGGGTCTATGGAAAGAGGTGGGTAATTAAAGGCCTTTCTACCTGACATCAATCCCGGGCAAAATAATAGAAAGGCTGATATGGGACTTGACTTAACTAACGAATTAAATAATGGTAATATAATTAACACCAATCAACATAGGTTTATGGGAAATTGATCTTCTCAAACTAAATTGATATAATTTTTGATGAACTTACACTTTTGGTTGATAAAGGTAATGGTGTTGATGTAATATACTTAGGCTTCGCTAAGGCATTTGATTTGGTACCGCATGACATTTTGATTAAAAATCTAGAATGATACAAAAATCTACATGGCACATATTAAATGGATTAAAAACTGGCTAAAATGCAACTTTAAACAGGGAATGATCACAGAGTGTGTTTCTATTGGGGTCCCCTTACGCTATCTAGTATGTTTATCAATGACCTGGAAGAAAACATAAATGCGTTCTCACTAGACATTGAACTGCTTCTGGTACAACTTTTGTGTGCGGACCAGACCTGAAATAATACAATTAAATAAAGTTAAAAAGAAGACACTACTTACAAAACAATACAAACCACATAACAGATGAATAACAAATATTTATCCCTTGTTCTTGGTTTTGCTTCATAATGCATGTTGTGTATGTGTCCTCATTCCTATGCATTCTCATGCATATCTGAAAGCTGAGAGATAATATATTGCTTTAATAACTTCCTCTGAATTTGTGTTTGCACACAACAAATACCAGATGGAGTATTTCATAAGTATCAGATTATGCTGAATCGAAACCTATAAAGGGTCAAACCCTAGCCATATATGCCTAAATGCCTGTGCAGAAGAATAAGAAGGTGTGGATAATGTTATATTAACTATTAGTTAGACCTGATTTTTGAGTACTATGGACGGTTTTTGGTGATTTTAATATAGGAAAGAAAATATTATCTTGACAAGTGTGCAGCTTCAAGCAGGCAGGGTAATCTAAGGAATTAGACCGGGGTCGGCAACGTTTGGCACGCGGCTTGCCAGGGTAAGCAACCTAGCGGGCCGGGCCAGTTTATTTACCTGATGACACAGCAGGTTCGGCTGATCGTGGCCCCCACTGGGCCAATTGGGGCAGCGGGAAGCCGCGGCCATCACATCCCTCGCCCGCGCCGCTTCCCGCTGCCCCCATTGGCCCGGGACAGCGAACCACGGCCGGTGGGGGCCGCGATCAGCCGAATCTGCCACGTCAGCAGGTAAATAAACTGGCCCGGCCCGCCAGGGTGCTTACCCTGGCGAGCCATATGTCAAACGTTGCCGACCCCTGAATTAGAGTTTGCTTAGTTCTCTATTACTGAGGAAACAGCTGAAAAAGAAAAATTACTTGGAGGAACTGGGGAGACTGAGGCCGAGCCTGCCTTTTGCAGCCATCTTGAGGTATGCCAAGAGCATGAAAAACTTAACCCTGCTCTGGATC
Source organism: Chrysemys picta bellii (assembly GCF_011386835.1). Classification (NCBI taxonomy): domain Eukaryota; kingdom Metazoa; phylum Chordata; order Testudines; family Emydidae; genus Chrysemys; species Chrysemys picta. Next base: position 92,862,224 of record NC_088799.1, read on the forward strand.
ACATGAAAAAGAAATGCCAGGTCTAGCTGTACCAGCCATTGAGTATTTAGATGATCAGTAGAATTCATATCAACTGTATTTTCCTCATTACTGCTGGAATAGTACTAGTTAAATGAGCACTATAAATAAGAACACTAATACTCTTCTGTAGACCAAGAACAAGATGAACCAACAACATTTGATATCCATTCAAACCTGGGCCATAAATCCCATGACTTCTTATACACTCCCCCTGCCCACTAAGGAAGATACGGCAATGTGGAATTTAAACCTTTTAAATCATTATAAATGATCAAACATTTAACAATGTTAAAATGGATTTCACTTAAACATAACATCTAACTCCTGGCATCAAAGCAATTGCCAGTCTAATAGTACTTTTATGAATCAAGCGGATCTCAAATTTCTCATCTTCCTTCGTGTCTCTGTCATATTTATCCGTGTGTCTGCCCATAACCAAGAAGAAGCAGCAGATGTTGGTCTACATGCAATATGATCAGCCCAAGCATTCAAAAATCATGAGTGAGGTCCTCAAAAGTCCTGAGATGGCTTAAAAATCATGACTTTTTTTAAAAAATCAGTATGCTTTTTCTGGGTTTTGAATCTTGGGGTACACTTGGGTCACATTGGCCGCCTGGCCATGAGGGACTAGAATTTTTATTTTTTAAAAAGGAAGCTGAGAGTCAGACCTAATCACCTTACCCCAGGAGTTGGGGCTTTCTGAAAAACATCAAGTATCATGAAACTTACGATAAAATCACTAAAGTTGGCAACACTACACAATTATCCTTTTTAAAGGTTCCTAAAAGGGTTCTAAACAGCGTCACCAGACCTCTCTGACGGTGTAATTTAACTTTACTGAGACAGATTGCCTATAGAAAACAGCAAAAGTGGGAGAGATACTGTAGTAGAGGTATTAGAGAAGGTGGGAGATAAGTAGAGGTCCTGAAAGCAGCAGGAAATGGAATGGAAGGAGAGAAGACATGTAGAAGAAGCAATGAGAAGAGCAGACAGGAGGCCAGGAAGAAATAGCTGGTAAAAAAAAAAAAAAAAAAAGCTACAGAAAGAGAATCAGTGGTCTATTGATGCTGTGAGAACTGAAATGTGACCCAGAAAGCAAGCAGAAGGTGTGAATGAGGGTCTGGAAGGGTATAAAGGGCCTCATGAAAAGAGAGAGAGATGTAGAGAAATGTCTGCTTGTCAAGAGCTAACCCCAGGAGATCTGTCCTACAAAGGAAATATATAAACAGGATTTTTCATTGCTCCTGCTTACTCAGAAAAAATGTTTTATTAAAGTCTGAATAATTTCCCTCAATTACTTTTCTAACACTAGGATTTGTGAGGCTTTAGCACTTGCTAAACCTGCCAAAAGTACTTTAAAACTCAGAGCAGAGCCTTTTAAGAACTCTATTATTTATTTACCTGCAAGTTTCTGCAACTGTTTGAATTATCAAATAAAGGACATATCAGATATTAAACTGATAAGAACAGAGAATTTTTCACTTGACCAGAGCTCAAAGAGCCACTGGGTCTATGTAAAGGGAAGCTCATGTCTCTATGTACATATATGCATGCATGCCTAAAGCTGTGCCATAAGTAGGCAATAAGACTTTGGTATGGCTTGATTTTATAACTGTATTTATAACGAGTTACAGATGATCTCTCCCGTTCTGTGCTTTGAAATATACAGTATTATAGTTGATTATTGCCTGTGAAGTTGAGCATATGGTTCCAAAAGGGTTCTAAATGATTTTATGTTTTCTGTTTTGTTATCCATCTGATACTTAGAACCATGCAGCATAAGGCACTAAATTCTCTTCCCTGTCCCTTGTGCACAATATTAAAACAATTCAAAGCAGTGCATATTTCAGCTGTCTTTTAGAGATGAATTATCACTGATGCGGCCTCAAACAGAAGCTTTGAGGAAGCTTTGAAACAGATTTCTGCATAAATATGTTATTTTGCTTCCAAGAAAGGATTTAAAAAGTATAGTCAAGCTTATGTGAGTTTCAAATGTAAATCATACTCCATTTGTTCAATTGTGAGCTGCATCTTTAATTATGGTATCAAGAGTAAATCTGAAGGGGAGGAGGGCGGTGCTATGAAGTTGAGGGACCCAGGACAGATTTATTAAACTCTCCTAGTGTTTTGGGGTCTGACCGTAATGCGTACAACAATGGAAATAAATGTTTTTGTGCCAAATCTGTGCCTCTTCATATATTAAGTATTCTCAAACTAGGAGGAGGTTAATCTCTCTGCATTGGCTTGATCATCCTACCTGTTGTGGTTTTTGTGTGAGTTAGACAGTTCAGTGTTAGTCAATGGGGAATGACAGTATTATATAACATTATATTTCCAAGGTCTTGGACCCCAACCATGTACAAAAATGAAACATGATAGGCAAACCTCTTCTTTCATTAAGTATTCTCCAACTATGATGAGGACAACTTGTTTTTTGTCTGCATACCCATTGTGATTTTAGTGTAGCGAAAAAAGTCACACAAAAGGTATTGGGGTCAGTTAGACCCCAAATTAATTATGTAGCTATTCCAGCATCAGATTCTTTGTTTTTATTTTAAGGAAGCAGTTATGATATGATTATACGAATCTTCTTTCAGCATTGTTTTTATCAGCATTGTTTCAGTAGTTTTTGTTTTTCAAAAAAAAAAAAAAAAAAACCTCACCAAAAGGGTCTTGGGGGTCTGTGAGAAACCAGATAACATTGGTCTCATGTATCATCACAATTGACCAGCAAATTGAGTTTCTTGAAGATAACACTGTCAAGCTGATTTTCTGGGAAGCCTACTCTTACTAAGAAGAGTTTCCGGGGAAGCCTCAATCATCAGATACATTTTATGGCAAGCCCACACTTGACAGATGCTGTGGCTGGGGCAAAGACTCATTGTTGCATTGCAGGTGTCCGTTGCACGTCTGGATGCATGGATTGTTTGGATTGTTGAATTGCATCCAGCATAATACATTTCTGAGTAAGAGATGGATGTTTCTCATGGACCTGGGTACAGAAATGGGGAAATCACTGGTACAGGGAAGGAACATTGCAGACTTGCTTCAGGCTTCTAGGGAAGCAGCATCTAGTGTGCTGTGTACTGATCCAGATCCTAGGAAAGGGAGAAGGTGTTACATCTATTCCAGAGAACAAGACAGAAAAACACATCAAAAATGTGCAAAGTGTAAAATCTTGGTGTGTTCAGATCATACATCCCCTATTTGCTCCGTTTGTTCAAAGTAGTGGGCCATTTACTGCCACTTGGCTGTGTTTGCACCTTTTATGTTGTGGCTGTTGCTGTTGCTACCTATTTTCATTGTCTAAACATGGGGTCAGTTAGGCCCTGACACAGGAAGAGTGTGTAGCTTTTTATAAAATGTGTTTGATCATGGGGTTGGTTAGACCCCAACTCAAGTACTGTGTGGTGTGCTTCTGAACGTAGGAAAGTTTTGACTTGTTTGTAGTTTTATAGTTCACTGGTTACAATAAAGTCTGTTTTAAATGCATCTCTTGTGTGTGTCATTCCCCCCCCCCCCCGCCCCCGCTGGTTCCACTGATGTCAAGGGCAAAAGTACCATTGACATCAATAGGACCAAGAATTCACTATAGATCTCTGTCCAGAACAATGTGTCCAAATGGTCTCTTGAGTAACCAAAAGCCTGGGTGAATGCAGCCTTTGTTCTATGTTGGGCCAGGATATTTCAACTTCAGGAGATCTCTCTCTCTCTCTCTCTCTGCCTCCCCCCCCCCCCCCCCGCCCCTCACACACACACAGAGAACTTGCTGCTCAGGGTGAAGAGTGTCCATACAGTGGAGTTTCCAAACCTCTTTAATTTTTTTTTAAGGACAGACAGAATATAGATAAGAAAAATAAGTGGGTAAATCACAAAAATTACACCTTTCTACCTTTATCCTCTGACTTCATAGGCAAAGCCATTGCAAATCCCCTTTTGTCTTTTGGACTGTATTGTGTTTCCTGTGTCTCTCGTGCATTGTAATCTGTTTTTCTATATCATTTACTAAAAATTCTGTCTTCAAACAGCTCCATAAATTTCCTTAAACATCTCCTGACTCAATAAAAAAGGGGATGACATTGAGCACGAAGGCTGTATTCCACTGTTTATCTCACAAGAATGTTCAGATCAACTATTAAATAAATCTCACTGTCCCATCAGGTCATTTTGATATCTCTGATTATTTATAGTCCTATCCATATAATCCTTGTTCTTTTCTCAGAAGTAATCAGAAAGCTCCCACAATTTCCTTTCCCCAGCTTTACAGGATCCTTAGAAGTGAAAAGAGTCTCTGCATTCAACTAAACTTCGGTGCAAATAAGAGGTAGAAATCAAATGATAGAAGAGCCTTTAGCAGTTCTCTGACATGATGCCTAGAACATTGTTTATTTCTGATCAGTGAAATGGAGAACACTGAACACTCTTTTTTTCCCTAAGTTACAGAGTAGGTAATAGGCCAAACATGGCCAGTGTGCGAAGCTCACTTACCCATGTGACTTCCTGTGAATGCTGTGTATGTTCAGTAACGGATGTTTTACACATCTCTCACACCTTGCTGTGTTTGCCCTATGCTGAAGGTAATGAGGTGGCAGACTGCCCCAGGGACAGTTTGGAGAGCAATTGTGACTCAGGAAGGCATAGTTTCACCTGGAGCTTCCCAATGTACAGGGTAAGAACATAGACTGTTGTGTCTCCTCCCCCATGGTGTGGAGCAAGAGCGGGGACAGCTATGGGCCTGCTTTCTGCCCATCTCCTGTTGGGGTTATTTCAGGTGAAGAATGCACAGAAGGATCAGTGCTGGGGCTGGCTCTTTGGCAGGAGGAATGTTCCTCCTCTCCCCATTCCCACGCAAAGACCAGTCGCCATCTTACCCATAGCGTGTCCAATGAGTGGAGCAGAAATTCCTGAACATTGCAGCCTGTTTTCTGACGTAGGTGGATATTGTGTGGATTTTAGTACAGATACACTAGAAATGCACTTTCAAAGTAACCATGATTCTCTGATTTATTTGCCAAAATAAATGGCTAAACAACAAAGTAAAAGAAGCAGTGAGAGGCAAAAAGGCATCCTTTAAAAAGTGGACATTAAATCCTAGTGAGGAAAATAGAAAGCAGCATAAACACTGGCAAATGAAGTGTAAAAATACAATTAGGAAGGCCAAAAAAGAATTTGAGGAACAGTTATCCAAAGACTCAAAAAGTAATAGCAAAAAATGTTTAAGTACATCAGAGGCAGGAAGCCTGCTAAACAACCAGTGGGGCCACTGGATGATTGACGTGCTAAAGGAGCACTCAAGGACGATAAGGCCATTGTGAATGAATTCTTTGCATCAGTCTTGACGGCTGAGTATGTGAGGGAGATTCCCAAACCTGAGCCATTCTTTTTAGGTGACAGATCTGAGGAACTGTCCCAGATTGAGATATCATTAGAGGAGGTTTTGGAACAAATTGATAAATTAAACAGCAATAAGTCACCAGACCCAGATAGTATTCACCCAAGAATTCTGAAGGAAATCAGATGTGAAATTGCAGAACTACTAACTGTAGTCTGTAACCTATCATTTAAATCAGTTTCTGTACCAGATGACTGGAGGATAGCTAATGTGACGCCAATTTTTAAAAAGGGCTCCAGAGGTGATCCTGGCAATTACAGGCCTGTAAGCCTGACTTCAGTACCGGGCAAACTGGTTGACAATATTGTTCTTTATTATAGTTTCAGACATATAGCATAACATATAATTTGTTGAGGAAGAGGCAACATGGTTTTAGTAAAGGGAAATCATGCCTCACCAACCTACTAGAATTCTTTGAGGGGGTCAACAAGCATGTGGACCAAGGGGATCCAGTGAATATAGTGTACTTAGATTTTCAGAAAGCCTTTGACAAGGTCCCTCACCAAAGACTTTTCCGCAAAGTAAGCTGCCACAGGATAAGAAGGAAGGTGCTCTCATGGATTGGTAACTGGTTAAAAGATAGGAAACAAAGGGTAGGTATAAATGTCAGTTTTCAGACTCAGATACCAATGACAATTCTTTCAATGGCAATGTTGTTGACTTTTTCACTGCTCATCAATGGGGAAGGAAGGAAAGGCATGATCATATTACAAAGATCTCCACAATCTACTCTGAATGACCTCACTTTGAGTAATCCTTCTACAGCGTGTGGCAGGGCTGAAGGAAGCATGGTTGGCTTTATTCTCCTGAAGGGAGGCTTTGCTTTCAGACATTAAGAAACACTGTCATATACGACTGGGCTGTTAGTCCTTTAATAATGACCAGGTTATCAGCTTTTTTAAATGTAGGTTTAATTAAGCAACAGCAACAAAAAAACACTTCATTTACTACTGTAACTCAACATTACATAAGTTAATACTGTATTAGCACAAGCAAAATACAATATTTTGCTGCAAATAATGGATGGGAAATGAATATACACTCTTGTCCTGCTGGAATAATGAATACTTATGACAGATTTTCCCCTCCATGCCTAAAAAAATATTATGGACTCCCATGTGAAAAGACTTGTATTGTTAGGTTTTAAATTTAAAGTCTTACAAACACTTTTAAAAAATCAAATCTCATCACATCTGTTCATTATGGTTTGGGAGAGTGTTAGGCAGCTTTTCTACAGGTGTTTGCAGATTATGCTTTTGTTTCGATTGTCCCAGTCTAGTTTTTGTCTGAAAATCTTCCAATTTAGTGTCTTTGCATACATTGTGTGGCTGTCACTTTTCTGATTGGCTAAGATGCCATGTCACTTAACCCTGTTACACTACATAAAGGGAGAAGATAAAATCTCTGAGTATAATCCTAGCCACTAACTCTTTTCCCAGCTGTTTACAAACAAAACAATATTGTTTTTTCATGAATATTGTGCTCTGACAGATCACAGAAGAGAGAGGCCCAGTGCCCTCACAATATGGGATAAATTGCATTTATAAGTTACTTAGCTGATAATGGGGAGAAGAGGGCTGCTTATGTCAGGGTGTGTGTGTGTGGGGGGGGTATTTTATTATGTAAAACAGAGATTTATTTGGCTAATTCTTGACCCTTTTTGGTTATTCAATGGAAACATACTCTGGATAATTGCCTTTTTTTATAGGAGAGCTGTCTGCTTTGCCATATAACAGGCCAGATTCTGGCACCTTGCCCTTAGCACTAGATTTATAAAGGTATTTAGGTACCTAACGATGGAGGTAGGTGGCTAGTTTACAGAAATGCCTAAGTGAGTTAGGCACCTAACTACTCCCATTGATTTTCAATGGAAATTAGGCACTGCTGATTTTGTGAATCCTACCAGCTGCATACTTGCGCACCTAAATGTACATTTAGCCCTTAATCAAAGCAGTCTTATTGAAATCAGTAATACCGTTCACAAAGTAAGGAGTGATTCCAGATGAGTCAGGATGTGCTTCTATAAATGAAAAGCTCTTTCTTTTTCTTTCTTCCAAAGGAGTGTGGAAACTTTGAATAAAAAACCCCCAAACCCTCATTTAATTTTTTTCCATTTATTTCATAGTGACTGTTAATTACATACAAGTTCTTGCTTTTTTCTGTGGCATCTATTTTCTAGTGTTTTGCATGAAAGTGGTAGATAATATGGTATGTGTGTCTCCTTGGAGACTTGGCACTTCAGAAAGCAGAACTGTAAAGGGATTTGGTGGTAATCCATATTGTTTTGAATAGTTTATGACACTGGTAAAAATAGTTGTTACGCTTTCATAGAAAATTGCTGTGTACTTTATACAAGTCTTGAATTTCTAATAACCAGTACCAGCCATTTGCAGGATTAGAACAGATGTCTTGGGGAAGGAAACAGATCATTCAGTATCTCTGATGATTTTCTTCTGCATAAAATACATTTAAGATCATAGTGTAGCATCAAGGCTATTGGCGTAAATGAGGTGAGGCTGCATGAAATGAAATTAGAGCAGGGAATTGCTGTCCGACAGAATATTTTGAAGTTTATTGGGGGAGGAGAAAATTGTCCCAATTTGGGATGAAAAAACAAAAACCTCAAACATTTTTTGTGGGAAAGATCTTCCAAAAAGTTCCATTTTGGGGAGAATCAAAATGGAGTTTTTTGGCTGGCTGCTGGCCTCCAAGGGCCTTGCCAATTTCATTTTTCCCCTTCAAGTGGAAAGTGAAATTGACAGTGAAATCTTCCAGAAGGTAGATAGAGGCTGAGCAGTGAGCACTCTGGTTCTCTGCCTCCCACCCAGCCAGAGAGGTGGGGAGGTGGAGAGCTGGGGCACTCAACCTTCCTGCTTCACCCCAACCTCGGTGTGGCAGGAAGAAAGTGAAATTGACCAGAACTGTCCAGCCAGGCAGCCCGGGTGCTGTCATTATGATTTTCCTGACAGGAAATTAAACATTTTTGGCAAAACTGAAGTTTCCCCATTTTGATTTTTTGGCAAAAAGGGCGTTTTCTGTCAGAAAAAATCATGCCAACAGAAATTTTCTGACCAGCTCTAGATGAAACCCTGAAGTCAATGGTAAAACTCCTAACAATCATTCAATGTAGTCAGAGCCCTCACACAGAAGTGCCTGTGTCCTCTAAAGGCTGCACCACACCCAAGAATACTTAGGGCTTGTCTACACTTCAAATGGTACAATGACACGGCTGCGCCACTGCAGCTGTGCCGCTGTAGCACTTCAGGGTAGATGCTACCTCTGCTGCCAGGAGGAATTCCCCCATCAATAGGTAATCCACCTCCCAAAAAGGTGGTAGCTAGGTCAACAGAAGAATTCTTCCATCGTCCTATATCAGGGGGTAGCCGTGTTAGTCTGTATCTACAAAAACAACAAGGAGTCTGGTGGCACCTTAAAGACTAACAGATTTATTTGGGCATAAGCTTTCGTGGGTAAAAACCTCACTTCTTCAGATGCATAGAGGGAGTGCATCTGAAGAAGTGAGGTTTTTACCCACAAAAGCTTATGCCCAAATAAATCTGTTAGTCTTTAAGGTGCCACCAGACTCCTTGTTGTTTCCATCATCCTAGAGCTTTCTACACAGGAACTTAGGTTGGCTTAACTATGCCTCTCAGGGGTGTGGATTTTGCACACCCCTGATCAATGTAGTTAAATCAGTCTAATTTTCTAGTGTAGACAAGGCCTTACTCTTTCAGTTCCCCCAGCCTCTCTCTAACTCTGCCCACCTACAGCCCAGCTAGTGAGGCTGTAGAAATGACAAATCAGATTAGGTTCTTATTTTCTCTATCTCAACTTTCACTCAAGGATTCAAACCCAACCTTTGACAGATGATGCCCCACAGAAAGATCAAGACATTCTCTGACTTAAAATTTACATTGTTTCCTTGGAATTATCCAGTGAGGAGGTGTGTTGTTGTTTTTTTAACTCCTTTTCTGCTGTCTTATGGGGACAACAGTAATTCCAGTGGAGACTTCCATGTGCATTTGGAGTTGGATGTTATGACCGAGAGCACCCATTCTTCACTTCTGCAGCTCTTCCAACCAGGAAGAATGCTGACATACAGTGGGTCCTGATTCAGAGTCTCTTGAAGTGAATGAGAGGCTTTCCAATGACTTCTGAGATGAGTGCTCCATGTCCATAGACACATAAATAGTTCGGTAATAGAGAAACAGCCCGTTGATTGTGCCCAAGAATATGCAGCAGAGGTTCTGGGGTTTGTAGGATCAATAAAGCTTGTTGTTATGCACTGCAAATGTTTTCCTTTGTGTAGCTCTTCATATGGTGGGCATTGGATTAGACCAGCATGCTTTTGAAGGTCACACCCCTCCTTACCCCTATATACACACACACACATCCCTCCTGAGCTGGGGTCAAGAGAGGGGCTGCGGCCAGGGACTGGGGGCAGGGCGGGAGCACAGCCACAGTCAGGCTGCAGTGGGGGCTGGCAGCCGAGCTGGTGGCCAGGTGTGGCTCCACTCTCGGCCTTGCCCTCAGCCTTGGCCCCAGGCTGGAAATGGAGCCACAGCCAGTGGCCGAAGTTGGGGACAGGGACAGGCGTGCGTGGGGCCGGGAGCCAGGGATGCAGCTGGAGTCTGGACTAGAGCAGAGATGGGGGCAGAGAGGGGCTGGGTGGCGCTCCCTCCCCGCCACCATAGGGGCTGGCCTGGGCCCTGCCATCCCCCCCTCCCCGACAGTCCTCCACGCCCACCAGTCCAACCAACTACATCAACCTGTCAACTACCAAAGGCATCAGTGTTCTGAGGAGTCATTGTGACCCATAATAATAATTGTTGGATATAATGAGAAACACAAGGCAAGCTACAGATCTGTCACTTTGATCTCATTTTGCCAGTGTGTGAAACACTTGCAACCTGACACATCATTGTATCTTTCAGTTTACTTTTTAATTTCAATATATGGAATAATCAATCACATTATAAGTTTAGAAAATCACAAATTTTGTCTGATCACATACCAGACGATACTTTTAGTGTTTGGGAACTGAATTCAGGTTCCACAGGGCAAGGCTAAGTTCTGCTCCAGGTTGCATTGGTGTGCTGGGGGAAAGTTGGCACAAGGAGCCTCTTCTTTCACATCCACTCTTGGAGGGCCACATACCCTTCCGACACCTTTGTGAGGAGGGTGTACCTATCACACAGTAGGGCTTTCCACTCCCAAGAGGCGTGATCTGGCAACCTGAGAGCTTGAAAAGGCCCATACGTGCTGCAATACATACTCAAGCTTTTTTGTTGTTTTTAAAGGAACTCCATTATCCACTACAGAGAACACAACCTCCCTCCACCCTTCTCCGGCCTTCTGAGCCTTCATGCTCATGTGATGGCTCAGGGCTCCCCTACACGGCCAGCAGCACTCCTGCTTCTCCAACCCCTGCCCTATGTGGGGCCACAATAAAGACAAAGTTTTCCCCTGAATTTTCAAAATATTACTATAGTAAACGTGCGACTCCTGAGTGTTTGCAGGATGGTAGCCAGAGTGTAGATAAATGGCTCATAGTCTTCTTCTAGAGTCTCTTCTAGCTTCTATGGTTTCCGTACTTTGACAAATTTAATGCAAATAGATATGAATTTTAAAATGTCTTATCCAAGTCCGCCACATAAAACCGTGTGTTGAGGATAATTAGACATATTAATATACTGCAGATAAGTAGCAGCCTATTTCTCAGCATCCCTTGTACTAAAATAGATTCTCTCCAACATTAAAGGAAAAATCTCTGAGGTATTTGTTATTTCCAAAGAATTAATGATCATTTTGTTAGCTAACAGCCCAAGGCAAAGCAGAAGGATTTTAACAGTCTACAAAGTGGTTGTTTCACATAGGAATGACTGCTTTCAAAGAATTAAAGTTATGCTAAATGCTTTAGCGATATGCCAAACAGCTAAGTGGTTTACAGCAGTAAAAGGCTGCTTGTTTTTCAAATCATTTACCCTAGCAGTTTAGATCATGCTTCTTTAGATTTAGAAATCTAATCATTGCTTGTAGTGAACTGACGATTATCCAGCCAGTTAGGCCATTGGACTCACTGTTAATGTAAAAAATAGAGGTGCTTATGGCTAACATTGAAATGTACTTAAGGATGACAGTATTAAATGACAGAGTGACCCTAGTTAAAAATGGCTCCCTGGGGGGATTTTCACAAGAGCTGGCCCAGCTCTGGTCCCGCTGGGGATTGTCTGCACTGTAATTAAAAACCTGTGGCTGGCACATGCCAGCTGAGTCAGATTTCCAGGGCTTGGGTTAAGGGGCTGTTTAACTAGGGTATAGCATTCTAGGACCTGGCAAGATAGGAGGTTCCCAGAGCTCGGGCTGCAGCCTGAGTTTCTATACCATAATTAAACAGCCGCTTAGCCTGAGCCCCATGAGACCGAGTCAGCTGGCATGGGCCAGCCACAGGTGCCTAACTGCAGTGTAGGCATACCCACTAAAGTCAATTCAGCCCCTCCTGTTATCTGCCTGTGGCACACAATAGTTTAGTCTCCTAAGGACGGTAATACTTTGGTCTAATTCTGGTGGTTGGGCTTGGTGCGGGGGTAGCTGGCTAGTGTTTAGTGGCTTATAATATACAGGAGGTCAGACTGGATGATGTGGGGGTCCGTTCTGGCCTTAAACTCTAAGATTCTATGATAACATTCAAACTCAAGTATTTGTCAATATATCTATATCCTTTGTATTTGATTTCCACATATTGTACCCTCCTATGGAATGGCAAAAGTTTGGGCCAAAGTCAGAGGTGCAGAAATATTGAAAGATGGTGACTTGTCTCAATTCATAAAACTTGAATTTGCTAATATATTCACACTAATGCAGTAAAATATCCCTCATTATGCCAACCATCTCACAAATTGAATACGACCAGCACTGCTGTTTAACTGTTGAAAATATCACTAATCCACTGTAACTCTATTTCATTGTTTGTGGGGAAAGTATATATTGTATATAACTTCGAGGAACTGCTGGGTGAAATTTTTCAGACAAAACTTTTTTCACCAAAAAAATGCTAATTTGGATCACTTAAAATAGTTTGCAAACTTGTGTCCAATTTGCCAAATTGTTTCAGTCAGAAAATAAAACAAAACATTCTGAAAAAAATCAAAATGTTTCACTTTGACATTTTTTTAAAATGCAACATTTTGATTTTTTTATTCAAAAACGTGTTGTTTTTTTAAAAATTTTGTTTTAAAAGGGTATAAAAACTTGAACCAAATGCAACATTTAATTCTGGGTCAAATAAAAAGGTTTTGTTTGCCCAAACTTTTTTGGTTTGCTGAATAATTTGAAAAATTTTGATTTGGTGTCAAACTGAAATGATTATTTATTTATTTATTTATTTATTTTCAGGTGGGCCACCAAACTAAAAAATCAATTATTTGCACAACTCTATTGTTAGGTCCGAACTCAAATTTATTTTATAGAAATGACAAGTACCTCCATAACTTTCTCTCCTGCTCTGTGTTTTTGATATCTGAAAATATGATAAAATCAGCAGATATGAAATTAATGCTATCAACATGTTTGCACTGAAAGCAATAAAACTAATCATATTTTTGTGGGTATCTAATGCAAAACACATGTTTGACACCTGGAAACCAGAACTAATTGATTACCTTAAGCTTTTTAAGGTTGCTTACTATCTTTGAGGACAACACAACAAATTTTATGCAGCATGCTTCATTGAATCAGACTATCCTAACCTTGAGAACTAGACTAGATCATTGTTCATTTGACAGAACAAGGACTGCCCAGCATCAACCGACAGGGTGATGAATATAAAAACATCCCCAACCTGAGACAAGGATCTAGCGCTACCATAAGCTAAATGTACAATCTTTCTCTAGATGTAAATGTATAACATGAAACCTTGTATGTACTTGATTAGCTATTTCATGGATGCTTCTAGTCCTTCCTGTCTGATTCTTAAATCGCGAATTTTCAATTACTGCTAAAAAGCAATGGTGATTATGAGGCGGCGGGGTAGGGGGATTGTGGGTGTGTATTATAAATGAGACTGATAGCACCATACCACCTATTATTAAGCTTGCCCAACACATTTCATTATAAGATCCTGTTTTCAGTTGCTTATAATTTTGCCAATTGTTTAGGCTAAAATTTTCTATGCTGAGCGTTTACCTCAGAATGAATTTCTTTTTGGAAAATTTCAGTCAAAACGGTTGGGGTGGGGGAAAATACATGGCTAGAATCTGATGGGTTTTTTTTCTTTGAGAAGCTTTAGCAAGTCCATGCTTTAGAGCAAAAACTTCAAATTTGGCCGGGGGGGGGGGCGGGGGAGACGTGGCACGTGGCTTGTGTGTCAGGGTATGACTTTTGCTCTGAGCTGCTGCAAGAGCTGGGAGGCGGGGGGGGAGTAGACTGGAACAAGGAGCCTGGTAGCAGGACGGGGAGGACATGTGGCATGGACTGAAGGCTGGCTGGGGAGGAGGAAAGCAGGGACTGGGGGTTTGGGGTGGAAGGAAAAGACTGGGACTGGGAATCAGTTGGACAGGAGAAGGAGATGGGCTGGGGAGGGGAGATGATATGAGGAGAGTACTGTGACAGGTCCTAGGTGTCTCAAATTGGACACCCAAAATTAGTGGATACCTTTCACCTTAATCTCTCTGTGCCTCAGTTCTCAGTCTGTAAAATGGGGACAATAACACCTTCTCTTCTCCCATTTTTGTTTGTGAAGCACTTGGATACTCTAGTGATGAGCACCATAGAAAAGACCATGAGGAAATGAATAATCCTGTCTTCAGAACAGGATGTGACTAGTGTGCACTAAATAAGATCCAGGGCCCCACATTGAACAACCAGGATAAACCAAAATATTTAATAGCTGCTCAATAAGTGAACACCCTCTCTCATATGCACTGAATGAGGCAGGGGTCCTGTGGGGAAAAAATAGTACAGGATCATGTAATTAAAGATTATATCATAACGCACAGGCAACCTTAAACCTGGCATTTCCTAATATTTGAGTGTTTAACTTGGCAGCCTTGATAATGTTCTTTTAACTGTGTATGCTTGTGTGTATGTAATATATAAAAAATGAGAGAAACTGTGTATGTATGTGTTTAATATATACAAATACATCATAATTTCCAGTGTTTACTCAAAAAAAAAAAAAAAAAAAGAGAGTGGCTTGACCACTGTTGGAGCACGATACTAGATCATAGAATATCAGGGTTGGAAGGGACCTCAGGAGGTCATTAGTCTAACCCCCTGCTCAAAGCAGGACCAATCCCCAACTAAATCATCCCAGCCAGGGCTTTGTCAAGCCTGACCTTAAAAACTTGAGACCATTACTCCTTGTTCTGTCATTTGGTACCACTGAGAACAGTCTAGATCCATCCTCCTTGGAACCCCCTTTCCAGGTAGTTGAAAGCAGCTATCAAATCCCCCCTCATTCTTCTCTTTTGCAGACTAAACAATCCCAGTTCCCTCAGCCTCTCCTCATAAATCATGTGCTCCAGCCCCCTAATCATTTTTGTTGCCCTCCTCTGGACTCTTTCCAATTTTTCCATATCCTTCTTGTAGTGTGGGGCCCAAAACTGCACACACTACTCCAGATGAGGCCTCACCAATGCCGAATAGAAGGGAATGATCACGTCTCTTGATCTGCTGGCAATGCCCCTACTTATACAGCCCAAAATGCCGTTAGCCTTCTTGGCAACAACAAGGGCACACTGTTGACTCATATCCAGCTTCTCGTACACTGTAATGATAAACTCCACATCCCTGTGTAAACGTACTGCCAATATCCTGTCACTCGCCATACAGAAATGTGTAACAATATTGTACCTCTCTCACTTTGCCCACCTCACTCAGCACTGCACCACCGCTGTACTTTGAGCCCCCCTGGAAGCAGCAAATTATTCTAAGGACTGAGACAGGTCAACCTCAAAAATGTGCTTAATCGTACTCCAGTGGGAACATCAGGACACCGTGGAATGTACTTGCACTCTTGGTCTCACAGGGCGATTTCTTTTAAATCAAGTATCAGAGCACCTTTTGGCGCTCAGTGAACAGGTTCTAGTCTGGAATCCCGGTGTGTCATTTATGTAATAATTATGTTCATTGTCTGTAGCACAAGCAATCTGACCCCAGTCCAGGTTTCTCCTGGGAGGTCTGATCCTCTCAAATAATTACCAGTTGTGAAGCATGCTTTCCACGTTGCCCTCCGTTGCCAGTTTGTATTTGCCTGATCCTATTAACACATGTGGGATCTGGCTATTGTGAAGTGTACTCTACTCAAGGCTGCCACTAGCCATGTAAAAGAAAATTATCTTGCTCTGGGAGTGGGTTCTACTTAGTTAAGGGAAAGTCATCTTAAAAAGAGCTTTAATGAGAGGAAATAGGCCAAAGGCCAAAAACTGTAGAAAAGCTGGATTGAGGACAGGCAGCCTCATATTTATTTGAATAAATTTCACGGCTACACGGCGGAGTTAATCCTGAGCTGGATTATCCCTCTTTTCAAAAACACTCTTTTTATGGTTGCAGCTTACAGTTTAGAGTGTGTGCTGAATCTGGTTCCCCTCCACCTTACTTCTCATAGTGGTCAGGACCCAATTAGTTTAAAAAAGCTTCCTGAAGCAGGTAGACTGACCTCCCGGCAGCACAGAAATCCACGATCTTCCACTCTACAAACAGCTCCCAGGGTGCTATTACACCTCACGATGACATTTGTTACATGGTTATACCTCCTCCCCTATTTTAAATACTACCCATCTTTACTTTCATCAAGCGGATGAACAATTAAAGGTCAGCGCTTCGGATTTAAAACCTTTCCGAGTTTTCCCCATTCCAATGTTGCTGGCATCCTCGTCAACATATTATTGATCTTAGCTGTTTCTTGAAGGCAAAAAGCCACTGTAATTTAAACGCCTACGACCTCATTTAAAATGTGTGAAATTTTAAATGACATTGACCTTTCTTGCATTTTCCCTTTAAGTATCAGTTGTGTCCCCTGCGAGCTCTTTGTTTCTCTCCCTTTCATTGTTTTCAAAGCAGGCTGTAATAAAGCTTTAGTTGTGTGCTCCCAAAATGGGTGGCTTTCATTTGGTTGGTGCTGCTTTGTCTTACCTGTATTCAGCTTTATATAGTACAATGCAGGGATTAAAATGCAGTATGGAAAAATTCAGCAAAAGAACACATACAGGACCTGATCCGACTCCATGGAAGTCAACAAGTTGACTTCATTGGGAGTTGGATTGGGTCTGTACTACTCTGGTAGAGGTTAAGGTTGCAAAAGGAGTTTCAGACAGGCCACCCGCAAAAAAATACCTATTGCCAGGGCCGGCTCCAGGCACCAGCTTACCAAGCAAGTGCTTGGGGCGGCCACTCCGGAGAGGGGCGGCACGTCCAGCTGTTTGGCGGCAATTCGGCGGAGGGTCCCTCACTCCTGCTCGGAGCGAAGGACCTCCCGCTGAATTGCCACCGCAGATCGCGATCGCGGCTTTTTTTTTGTTTGTTTTTGTTTGGCTGCTTGGGGCGGCCAAAACCCTGGAGCCGGCCCTGCCTGTTGCACATTGGGGGTGGGATTTTTCAAAGCACAGGATCCGTTGACTTTCAATGCAAATCAATGGGACTTGTGCTGCTAAGTCACTTACGGGCTTTTGAAAATCCCACTGTACAATTTTTGCATTGGACACAATAGAGTCTTCCTTACCAACTGCATCGTATTGTTTTCTGCCATCCTGAAATGACTTCAGTGACGGGTCTTTCCTGTGTAAGGAGACTGTCCCCATTACCAATTCATGTCTTTATTTTATCATCGTCCATCACATAGGTCTATTTATCTCAGCTACTTATAGTATTTGAGCATACTCACAAGCTTTAACATGTGAGGACATGATTTTAAAAAAGGGGTTTAAGAATTATTCTTTCATCTTATTTAGCCACTGAGCGAGACAGCCCAAGCCTCATTTTGCTAGAGCTAACCGAACTCATATTCGTTAAACCAAGAGGAGATATTTTGGCTTTTCCACTCATATCTTTTTTTATAGGTTGAGGATGACACCATTAATTGTTGAATACATTTGCGGATGGCTCTAATACAACTGAAATTTATATTGTAGTATTATATCTGGAATCTGTGCCCCAAAGCACTAATGTTAAGACTATAGTTAAGATGACTTGATAGCAAACATTCTTTTGGGGCCTCTCTCAAAACCCATCAAAGTCAAGGGGAATCTTTCCATTAACTTCTGTGGGTTGTGGATCAATAAGGGTATGGTGAATTAATACGGGTAACTACACTGGATTAATTCAGGCCTCAATCCTGCAAAGATTTATGCACATGCTTACTTTACACGCTGTGAGTAGCCCAAGTAACTTAACTTTGTGTACTGAGAGTAGTGCTATTGAAGTACATACCGTGACATACATGGAACTGTTCTGCAGTAAGTGACAAATATTGATTATTGGGATGTTTACTTTAATAGGGAGCTGTAAAGAAAAACAAGCGAGAAAGAGATAGTATGGCTCACGGTAGACCACCACTCAGCAAACACTTGAGGGCTGTTAAGGGACAATGCCCAAACGGTTAGCTTTGACGATTTTTACCCCCCCCTCCCCCACCAATTTGCAAAACTAATTTTGTCCAGAAGAGCCAAAGCCCAGGAATGCAGAAAAAAACAAAAGAACTCTGTCATGTTAACTCTGTCAGTCAGGGTCATTTCTCTCAAGAGCAAGGGGGAGTTGATTGTGGAAACCAGACTCCGACACAGCAGCCCACTGTGGGTGTCGGAAGAAGTTAGCCTGGCCAAGTTGCCATCGGGGATGGTAAGCCTTTAGATAAGCTAGACGTGTGTAGTCTTTGTTCTTTTAACATCCTTTTTGCCCTAAATGCTTTGTTTCTAATGCAAAATAAACTATATGTAGCTTTAAGAAAGTTGTTAGTCACTCTATGCCACTGGTTATAGACTTACAAAGGGGAGGACCACAGGTGGCCTGACTAAATTGGACCTGCTGGGGCAGCATGATGGATATACAGGGCACTGTAGTCCAGGGCCCTGTCGAAGAGTGGGAACATTGCAGAATTCCACCCCAGGAGCGGGAAAGGCGCAAGGCCTGACACTTGAGGGCATTTTCTCAGTGAGCCTGGAAAGGGGACAGAGGTGCAGCTAGCCCTGTAACTGTGTCACACATTCAAGTCTTTGCCAGATTGGCGCCTTTACAAAATCTTTGCTAAATTTAATCTGTACTGCGTAAAACTAAAGAAGTTTAATTCTGGCTAAAGG
The DNA here is from genome assembly GCF_011386835.1 of Chrysemys picta bellii. Classification (NCBI taxonomy): domain Eukaryota; kingdom Metazoa; phylum Chordata; order Testudines; family Emydidae; genus Chrysemys; species Chrysemys picta. The sequence goes on from NC_088799.1 coordinate 92,880,929, forward strand.
ATGATTTCAGTTCAGATTTAAGTGTTACGAAAGATTTGGAGCAATCCTCTGTATGTGAACGGTAAAGTACCGTCACCTTTTCATAGGCAGATTGCAGCAGGACCTGACAAATATTTGAATGATATTTGTGCATGAGTATGAAGATTTGTGTACTAGTGACATCTGCTATTGCTCAATCAGCTTCCCATGAAGAGTAAATAATCACAGAAAGTCGATTTAGGAAGTCAGTGCTTTCATTAAATCTGCTAAGCGTCAAGTTTTGTTACAGTACTTTCACTCGCTGCTTGTAAGTTTTGTCCTGTCTCGTAGGATAGAATTAATCCTTCTGTAGGATTATACATTTACTTTAGTTCACCTGGGGCCATTGACTCAATAAGCACTTTAATTTCACTCATAGGAACTCATAAAGAGGAGTTTGATTAAGATCCTGAAGAATCCCAAGGGGCGGGTTTACCAGCAGCCTCATCTACATCTCTATCTACAATATAAAGCTCTTCTCTAGCAGCACTGATGCCCCTTCCTCAAGTAATGTTCTCTTCAGCACTACTGTAGAGAGAACCTTTTTTATTGAAAAATATGTTTAATATTAAAGTATTACTCTTTCTGTTTTGTTGTACCACAGTGAGGGTCTGGCCTCTAGGTACTACTGTCATACAAATAATACATAATAATAATAATAATTTCATTATTTGCAATTAATTGCACCAGGAGTCTCCAATCTAGATTGGGACCCTGGGTGCTGTACATACACATAATAAGAGAGAGCCCCTGGCCTGAAGAATTTACCATCTTAATAGGCCAAAAAAAAGGAAGTGGTATTATCCCTATTTTACAAATCAGGTACAGAGCATTTAAGTACATTTTCTAGGATCATAAGTCAGAGGCAGGAATCGAACCCAGGTCTTCTGAGTCCCAGTTCAGCGCCTGAACTTCAACATCACCTTCTTCTGGATCTTGGCTCTAAAATGTTGCCTCTACTTTTAGAGGAGGAATTTGTGCTTAACAAGGTTATGTCAGACACCTGATAGCCAGCTTTGCCAGAGTGCTAGTTATGCTGAATGCAAATATATGAATTCTTCTGGATTACAAATGTAACCAACGAATAGATAAGTCTGGCATCCCATAATAGTCTCTTTTTTTGCTGAATAGCAGAAATGTTGGAGTGAGTCACTCCTGCTAAGCATACGCCGCAGTGGACTTCTCAAATTCGGAGAGCAAAGCCTTTAAATCTATTTATAACATTGGCTTTAAAACCCTTACTTGTGATTGATTTAACCCATCATGTGACCATCTGGTTAATCATGCATTTCTTCGCTGCTAGGGACCTTTTTTCAAGCAGGTCACCCCATCAGAGTGATAAAATTAAATATGATTCAACACATCAGACACGGGTGAATACTCTAAAGTAGCTGAAACATCACAGATAGGGATTTTTTTAGCCCCTTTTACAGCACTGACTCTTTTGTCCGTCTCCCTGGGGCCTGATCCGACACTTGCTGAAGTCAATGGAAAGCCCTAAGCCCTTGCTTTGTGTCTTGTTCTCTTTTATGTGGCTTTTGTCCCCTTCCTCTTACTGCAGAGGTCTTTGTCTCCACCTGCTATGTACTGATATTCTGTGTGTGGCTTTACATCAAATATACTCCCCCCCCCCATCCACTATCTTAAATCTGTCCCTCTGTGGGGAAAAAAGGGAGAGCTTTGCTGACCTGGAGCTGTTGTATCTTCTGAAAATGTCCTCAGATTGACACTGCAGCTGCTCAAGATTATGTCTTTGCCCTCCCCCGCAGCAGTTCAGTGCTCACCCCCTTCCCATTGCATGGAACTCCCTTCCATCGGTTGCCCAGGTCAGATCTCCCCTCCCCTTACAGCTCAAGCCCCCGCGCACGCACATGTTGAGAGTACCTCTTTCTGTCAGCAGGTCGGGATCTACCTGTCCTGCCCCCATCCATCTGCTCGGTCTTGGATCCCCTGCTTGCTCCTCACTAGAGGTGTTCAGAGTGAAATGGAATTAATCCTGGGATCGGACTGCTGGGAGGCCTTTTCATTTGAACACCTCAGATCTGTATCCTCTCTCTTCCTGTCAGGCTAGGCCATGAGCCACTGTAACCCTTCCAGCAGGGCGCTGCTCACACCTCTTTCCATGTTCAAAATGCTTGATTGTAGGCAAAGAGGTAATGGCGGTTGTTAATAAGTGGTTTACCTCATGTCACTATGGGGCAGCCTCAAGCGTTGCGGGGGGGAAACAGTTATTCGGGTCCCTCTCTCCCTGAGCCTGGAGGAGAGGATGTTACTCTAGGTTTAAGGATGGATTAATCCATGTGGTCTTAATGAAGAGAGAAGACATGGGCAGGGAACTCATCTGTAATATCCATTTTACACATGAATAAAATGTGAGTCAGGTGACTTGCCTATAGTCACCTCATTAATCAGTAGCAGAGCCAGACACAGAACTCTGGACTCCTGGCCCCCTTGCCCAAACCATCGTCCCATCCCTTCCCCTACACCTCACCCCTGCAGCAATCCATGGAGTGGGTGCACTGGGTATATATTGTCTCATATGTGTGCTGCCTACACACTGAAAGGGCAGAGCAAGCAGAGTGTAACACTTTCGGTCCACAGAAGAGGTGTGCTGCATAAGTCAGGATGCACATGTACACAAGGGGCTTGAATGTGTTGAAAGGCTGGAATGGGGGCAAAACAGATCCAGATTTGAATTTCAGCCGCAGCAGGCGTCCATCATACGACAAATCCCAACCCTATGAAGCTTTTGGAAATCTGTCATCTTCCCGTAAATATCTGTAACCTATTGAGCTACTAAACTAATGGATTTTCGATTACCTGCTGACAGAGAGGGAAGAGAGAGACATCAAAGGAAAAATTATCTTTTTAGTTTTCCAGAGTCCTACAGCTTTAATTCTGAGAGCACCCAATCTCTTTGAATCAGCTGTACGATGCAACGCCGGAGAGGCAGGAATGTAAGAACTGCTCAGTATTAAAGGAAAACGTGCAATTCATTTGATTCCTAGAATGTACCGATCTTCAACACACCTTTCTCTCTGCAGTCCTAAGAACTCTGTTTTACAGCTGTCAGCTTTAAAGAGTGAATTTCCTCCTTCCTGAGCCTTTTCTTTCTAATGATGGCGATAGTCTGGGGAGATAAAAGGAATGCAGACTGATAGAATTACTTTAATTAGGAGGCTCTGGACAGGTTTTCCCACATCTGCTGTGAGAAGCTGGAGATGGACCGCCTGCAGGCTGACTTTCCATAGTTTCTTAACATGTATCCCAGCTCAGGCAAGTTCAACAATAGAAATATTTGACCGTGTTGGGTTTTAAAAAAAAAAACCCTTTTGCCAGTATAGATTATTACACTCCAGAAACTGGTCTAAACTGTACCAGCAAAAGTACTCTTTTGATCAGTATAAGCTGCATCGCCTCTAGGAGGGTTCGCTGGTACAGCTAAACCAGCAAACATTTTCTAATGTAGAACTGGCCTAACTTAAAAGAGCTTTTCCTTCTTTATAACAATGCAACAAGGGCTAGCCCACCAAGTGCTGCTCATAGGCACAACCCCCTGTCTGGACCCCTCCCAATGGGAGGCATGGCTGAGACTTAATTATACTATTCAGCTCAGTCTCCCCTTAAAGCAAGTGGGGACAACTCTCTTGAAGAAACAATGGGAGAAGATTGTTCATCTGATCTTCCTCTCCAACAGGAGGACCAGAGGAGAAGGCATGATGGCTTAGCTTGCTTGTCCCTGGTCCTGAGATCTTGGGTACCCACTTGTTCCTGGGACACTACAGATTATAAATCTGGTCTCACCCTGTTTTAATCTGAACCTAAACCAAAGCCATTTTCATGTTACCCAGACATTTTAGGACCCCATACTTCTCTCATTGAAGGGAATGGAAGTGTGGGTCCCTAACTGGTACAGATGAAACATACAGCCACGGAAGTTATGGAGGCTGAAAGGTATGAGAGTCACCTTTAGCTCCCTCTCTAGCATGGAGGACAGCAGAAGGCTTTCTTCCCCGGTAACCTTCACGCTTTGTTCCTGTGTGGGGTTGACCTGCAGTACACTAGCCCCACTTGCTGAAATCTGCAGATAGGACAGAACATCATGGCTGTATACCGGGGTTGAGTGAACTGATCCGCTAAGGGAAGCGGGGGTGGCCTAGCGTAGAGAGTACTTGACTGGGACTTAAGGTTTTGTTCCCAGCTCTGTGACCTTGGGCAAGTCATTCCACTGCTCTGTGCCTCAGTTTCCCTTTTGGTAAAATGGAGATAGTGATAACTGACATGCTTCATATAGTGCTGTGAGATCTATGGATGAAAGGAGCTATGTAATAACTAGGTGATATTATCCTTGTGAAAGCTTCTGTTACATCGTAGTACTGGACAGACGCATTCTGACACCCAGCAGGTTATATGATGGCTGTTTCTAGGCCAGTAATATCTTATGTGTACAGTGTTATCTTGAGGCTTTTTTTACAGCCTTCTTTGTAACCAGTGGAATATATTTTTCAAACTACCCAAAGGGAAGGGGGGGAAACTAACAGCTGCTATCCCCTTCCCAATCCTCCCTCCCCAAATAACCCTGAAAAAAACCCAGACATACAACTGAAGCCGTGTGTTGAGAATAGTTTGGTCTGTAAGGAATTCCAGCCTGCTGCAGGATCTGATATCAGTAATCGCTGTGCCATTGTATATTTGTTAGGACAAAAAAAAATTGCAAATCCTGAATAAGTTTGTAATGACATGTAGGGGTTAGGGAAGCCCTCCACTACTGATTGTGTGTGTGTGTGTGTGTGTGTGTGTATTAGTTTCCCAAAAATTCATAAGAGAAAACTAACTTAAATTCACGCCTTCACCTCTATTGAGACACTCATGTTCTGGCCTCAATTTTCTCTAATGTGTAAAATGTGACTTTTGGAGGCCCAGTTTCAGGAGTGTCCTTCCCTATTCAGAAAAGCATGTAAGCACGTGCTTTCCTGAATCAGTCCCATAATCAGGTACTTCCACCTGTGTGGGATGAGATTGCTAACTGGACTATGTGAGGTCTTGTTTGCTCAGCAGCCCGTGGTAGAGCTGTGCAGAGGACGGCCATTCTGCTTTACAGAAACTTTCAAGGTTTTGAAATTGTTGTTTTCCATTGGTGCTTAGGGGCCCAGTCATGGACAAGACCCTCTTGAGCGATGCATTGTACAAACACAGAACAAAAGGACAGTCCTGTCCCAAAGAACTTACAATCTTAGCATAAGACAAGAGACAACAGGTACAGGAGTACAAGAAAACAATGAGACAGTATTGGTATTGGGCTCAGCACATCAGCCGCCTAACCCTTGTCAAGTTGGTTGCAGCCATTATGGTAAAAGGAGAGTGTTAAGGAGGGATTTGAAAAGGGCCAGTGAGGCAGCTTTGCTAATGTTTATGGGGCGTTCCTGCCACGCATGAAGGGCAGCACGGGAGAAAGCACAAAGGTGCGTGTTACATTTTCAACAAGTGGATGATGGAGGCTGACATCCTGGGCCAATCAGAGACAGGAGTCAACCTCTTGATAGTGAATAAGAGCTGATTGGAAGGGTGGAGACAGGCCCAGAAGGGCTTTGAAATTATGTATGCATTTATGCACACGTTCTGATACGTGACCCTGGGCTTGGAGGCTTGAAAATCAGATGGAGGTGCATTATGATTAAATAAATAGCTTTCTGTAAATAAAGAGAACCAGAGCAAAGAGCAGAATGCTGGCCTTCCTGGTGTTTTAATGCATTTCCCATTTGTTGGCAGTAAAAGAAGACTTGCTGTACTGAATTCATCTCTGTTCTCGCTAGTAATAAAAGGGCAGTAGAGTCGGATCTGAGATGCTGGATTTACAGCTAAGAACTGCTCCTATGGATCCAATATCCCTAGGGGGGGAAAGAAATCAAACATGAGAACCGTGGGGAATCTCAGAGGTGCTGAATGAATAGTCAGAGTGAAGTGAAACAATTGGAGGCAGCTGTCACTCTGAAGTAAAATGATTTTTTTTTAAATATAGAACTTAACTGAGCCTTTATATTCTGAGGGTGAAGGAGGGAAAGCAGCAGGATATCGCATGCGCTACAGTACTAAGATTTGCAGAAATCATTTCCCCAGAGGTGCAGATAGAAGGATAGAGCCTTCTGCCAGAAATCAAGGAAGAAATGAAAAATTCACATTGGATTGAAAAAATGGGTAAAGAATTGGGAGGAAAGAATATCCCTGGCTGTGGCCTTTTCAAGAAATGCATTGTTACTATCCCCCTGTCTCCGGGATCTGAGCTTTGGCAGTTTGTTGGGCTGAGAAAAATAAGCAGAGTTCTGAAGACAAATGATTGCAAAGGGCTCAATCCGAATCCTGCTCCCATCCCAGTCGGTAAGAAAGCTCTCATTGACTTGAGCGGGGCAGCATCAGGCCCCTGGTTTGCACAGGAGTCATAGCAATGCATTCAGGTTCAGAGCAGATCTGCAGTGGATCATGCTTAGTTTGCTGGAGACAATGGAGAAAACGGTGAGACTTGAAGCAAAGAATAAATAGAAGACCCATCTCCTAATGAGAAAGGCACCACAGCACAGTGCCGTGCGAGAGTTATGGATGAAATCTCCCTAAGCCCCTCAGCCTGATGGGCAGCTCCAGGAAAGGAGACACAGATAATTCTAGACTATATGGGGAGAAAGTCAATATAAATCAAAGGAGATGCAATCTGTGGTTAGAGATCTGACAGACAACCAATGGGGAAACCAGAGCACTTGCAAACAGTGATGGATGAGGGCACAGATAGCAGGAGCACCTCAAGCAATGAAGCCCTGAATATCTTAATGTTAGATTTAATTGATCATCTGTTTTCTGTCTCCTCAAAGGGAACTCAGAGTGTAAACCATTATTTCCATTGTACTGGATTGCACTCTCCTCAGTGATTTTTTTTTTTTATTATTATGCTCTGGATCACGGTGCTATGTTGTGCATGCAGGGCTTCAACTGACAGGGCTGCTGACGTACAGCAGAGATGGGGCGTTTCCCTTGCAGCAGGAGTAGACTTTGGAGAGAGTGGGAAGGGCAGGGCCGCCCCGAGGATTCAGGAGGCCTGGGGCAAAGCAATTTCAGGGGCCCCTTCCCTTAAAAAAAAGTTGCAATACTATAGAATACTATATTCTCATGGGGGCCCCTGTGGGGCCTGGGGCAAATTCCCCACTTGCGCCCCCCCCCCCCCCAGGGGCAGCCCTGGGGAAGGGTTCATACCAATAGCCCAATCAGATAGGAAAAATTAATGCTAAATGTCTCTGGATAGATAATTCAGCCCAGCTGCTATCTGGTTTTGTTATGCAGGGGTCGTATAATCTTTATTTAAGAGATCATTTTGCTATCTTGGGAGCAGGACTTTTCCCGTCCTGATGCGTTAAGGATAGAACACAAAGAACAAGGAACCCATAGAACACGTGGTGCAAGGTGCTGCACTGTGGATGCTTTCTCAGCCTCTGCATGCGGGAGTGTGGGGGTCAGGGTCCAAATCACCTACAGTGATTGGGAGGTTGAGTGACTGCAGAAATACACAGCCTCAGGTTTAATGCTGGCTGCAGAGTGGCTGTGTTTTACTGGAAGGATGTAGGGAGGAGTCTCTTTTGGTATAACTCCCTATGGACTTCTGTTGACCCAGACTTTGCCTAGGGACCACACAGGGATTTCCAGAATAATACCAGAAAATTAATCCAGCAAATTTCATACATTGCGCAACCATCTTCTCCTATTGCACTAATGTACCCTGCAAGTGAACAAAATAGGGCTCAGTTCTGCAGCTGCTCCAAAGCAGGGGTGCCTGCCAAACTGGGTCCCCTAGGATTGGTGCTGAGAAACCGGAGCCACTTGCAGGTCAAATGAGAAAACTCCACTCTTTGCTAATGAAAGGATAAACATCCAAATTCAAATCTTGCTGCAAAATGAACTCATCCTCCTCTGGTCAGTTCTGCTACCTGGTTGCTGAGCAGTGCACCAGGTAGTCTGGTTAGCATACTCATCCCATGTAGGTAGAAGGTATGGGGTAGTAGGCTGGATTCAGGAAAGCACTTAAGCATGTGAAGATTGTAAGGGAATGCTAGGTCTAGCATCCAGGCAGGTGTGTACTAAACATGGACATTTACCACAGTAGCTCCGCTGCATCCCCAGGCATACATGTGTCTATATGCATGCATAAAATGAAGACCCAACCAGGTTGCACTGCCACACACTGTCAATCTTATTTGGGGACAATTGTACACAGCTTTAATGTAGAAATAGGAAAATGGAGCGGAATACTCCCCAGAGCCTGTCACCTGAGTTTAGCCTGTTCCTCTCAGTGTTCAGTTTGCGGGAGATTTTCAAAGGCACAAATGGGACTTCCAAACGCAAGAAAAGAATTCTGTATTTCAATGATCCATTCCAATTAGCCAACAGAAGACAAATTAATCTATCTGGGCAACCAGCAATCTGGAAGCTTTATGACTCTTAAATAGACCAAACAAGTAACACTTTAGTCAGTCTGTGGAGTTGTTAAAAGAAAGACTAAGGCAATGCATATGTAGATGACATTCTCAGCTATCTATTGTATATAAATTAACTTAGCCTTTGGATTCCACCTGATGGACTAAAAAATTATATGGTTGCGGGGAAAAAACAATTTTCATTCAGTGCATGGGCACATTTGCATTCATTTTTTATAAGTATTAATGACAGTCCTGTGCCCAATTTACCACAGAATGGCAGAGGCAGTCTCCATTATGCAACAGGGATGCTCCCATACAATAAGAACAAAAAACATAGCAGCCTTAGAGCGATATGCCAATATAATTTGTACATGCAATTGACTTGCACTAACAAAATTGTGGATGCAAATAATTATGGATCCAAAATTTTGGCTGGTATGTATTATTAGTTAGTTTCCAAAGAGGTTGTAGTGTCATGGATGTAATGGTGTCTCTCTCACCGTCCCACATGAACTCTCAGAATAAGGCTTGAATGGTTCAAAAGCCTTGTGCTGTCTCCGTGCACTGGAGTAGATTTCACCCAGTGAGCGAAACTGATTTCACTGTAAGGAAAAGCAATTGAGATGATATTTCTGCTCTGTTGCATGAGGCGTTACATAGCATCTTAGTGGAACATAGATCCCTCGGTTTCAGTGGTACTTATTGTGGGAGTGCATCAGTCCTCTTATGACAAGTCCCATAATTATTAAACTCCTCTCCATGAGTGACTATTAAAGAAATTTGAAATGGCACATTACAAGGTAACATACACAGACAGGCAGTAGGAGAAAAGCAGTTTGCAAAATGCCAAAGACGACACAACCATTATTTCAGAGGGCAGAAGAGGGGGGGGGGGTGCCTTGTGGGGTGTTGACTTGTTCACTTGGGAACTAGGCCATAGAGGATTTAAGCAGTGATTTAAAAAACCCAGTACATTTAAAAGAAGCTTATTTCTATAATACTACAAAACGTTAAGCACCGATTTTCAAGCATAGATAAGAACTCAGGGCACAAAGAGAGCAGAGATAATGCACCGGGAATGGTAAATGGGCAAAAAAGACAATCTACCTAATTTATACTCTCCCTTGCTCCTTCTACCCTCAATGAAATAATGCCATCATCTGGGAGCCCATTTGAAATGAGCTTCCAAGAAATGTCTGCTTGTACCCGCAGCGCTTTCCAAATACTCCCATGCCACTAGCAAACTGGTGACCTCAGCATGAGATTTTTTTTCCTGGAGGTTTTGCCTTAGAACTGCACACAGTCAGAGCAGTACCCTGACTTCACTACCATACCTGCCACCTCACACCTCCCCAAAGCAATATTTTTAAAGAGAGCCACTGCTGGGAATGACCAAGAAAACACGGTGGGATTGACCCTTGAGTTAGGTAGTCAGGGGACCAAACCCTGGTCCCACTGAAATCCAGAGCAGTTTGAACTATGGCTGTTAATACACCTGGCAAGTTTGAACTATGGCTGGTTAATACACCTTCTAAGCACCCCTTTCTTCAGCCCAACTCCAGTTTAACCATTTAACTGCTGATTTTCCATATTGCTCTGAGCAGCAGTAGCATTAAGATATTCCAGAGACCCTTTGAAATAATACTGAAATGTCTTGTTAAACCAATTTTATCAGGCCAATTGGGGTTGTATTTTGCCTCACATACTGGACACATGAGGCAGTAGGAGCAAAAGAGTTAAATAAAACGTCATGTTAAAAACAGTTTAGGATATTATTTGGTCCACTCCAACCCTTTTTCCTGTGGAGCGGAAGGTGCTAATTTCCAGGGATCCGACAGTCTCATGGTTGGGTGTGCTTACACAGGAGAGCATGAAGGGCAAAAGGAAGAATGAGTGTGCGATCACCTGTCACTCGTGTGCTTAATGTACTAAAAAGTCCTGTGGTGCTTATTTACAATAGCAAACCCACACAGCAGTAAAAGTTAAAACTTAAGACCCTAGTTTAGCAAAGCTTTGAAGCATGTGCTGCAGCCCATCTCTATTCAGCCAAACACTTAAGCACGTGCTAAAATCCCATTCAAGTAATTGGGCCATATGCACCTGTCTAATGTTACGCACGTGCCTATGTGCTTTGTTGAATTGAGATGGAGTGTTGAATGGGGACCAAGATAGGAGACTGTCATTGGCTGCTGAAGCTTTGCAACCCCCAGAAGAAATCCCTCTATTATTTCTAATCATTCCACTGCAGCTTAGTCCTTGGGAACTCTGTATGGGATTGAGACATACATTGGATATGGAAATGGAGATACTTGATTATCTTCTACACAGAGACTGGCCTTGCTGAGTTGTCAGTTTTAAGTAGACTTGTCTCTGCTTGATTGACTCAAATGTGCTTTATTACATGATCAGCTAACCCCATGGAAGGGAGTACACAGAAACCAAAGGCCAGATTTTCAGCCGATGTAAGTGGCATCCTGCCATTGACTTCAAAGGAGAGATGTTGATTGACACCACTGGCAGATCTGTCACCAAATGCGCAGCAATATCCCTTTTGCTGAAGTTTCTCTAATTATTCTGCTTCCGCTATTTCATAATTCTGTGGCCTCTATTATACAGGCAGTCAGATTAGGTGATCCTCATGTTCTCTTTTGCCCTTAAAATGCATTATTTCAAAAGCTGCAAGCTACCTCTTTAGAATTAATGGAGATATTCCATCTCCTAGAACTGGAAGGAACCTTGAAAGGTCATTGAGTCCAGCCCCCTGTCTTCACTAGCAGGGCCAAGTACTGATTTTGCCCCAGACCCCTAAGTGGCCCCCTCAAGGATTGAACTCACAACCCTGGGTTTAGCAGGCCAATGCTCAAATCACTGAGCTATCCCTCCCCCGCTTTAGTTTCAAACCCTCAGCCTGGTTTCTAAGTACCTGTATTGGAAGCATTTCTGTGGCATGGGTGTTGTCTCCAGCTTCTCACAATAAGGAAGGCTCCTCCATTTAGAGGATGTTTTCATTAGAAGGTTCCTCATCTTGCTTTTGTAAACAAATAGCAGCTCTGGCCTACCAGCTATCATTGCCAGGGGTGTTTCCATTGTATGAAAGTTGAAGAGGGAGAATTGTTAAGCTAACTGCGAGTGAAATCAGTCAGTAGATAAATGTCTGTTTCAGTTGCACTGTTCATCTTTCTTGCTTCACAATCACTGTATATGTGGGGACCATATTAATCTTAGGTATAGGCTGCTTGATTCACAGTTCTGATAGGGTGGAACAATTCAATGCTCAGCTTCATGTCAGGGTCCTATAGTTCAGTGTCTGAACTACTTGTGTGATACCACTCTCAGATACATGGGGACGGGTACATTATATATGAGAGCGACAGATACAGTCAGATTCCTATAGTAGTATTCTTAGGGGCAATCTTCTTATACACTTAAGGTGAAAATCCCAGCAGGCAGCCAGCACAAGGTCCTATGTGCCATTTAAGACTCACAGTAGGGGTTAGAATGGGATGCAAGGGGTGCATGAAACACAGGCAATTCATCTAGGGGTAAATTTCACCCATAGAGCATAGCCTCTGTACAACTCCTGATACTGAATAATCCTCCTGAATTTCTGGCAAGACACATCACTCCAGTAATCTTGGGTTGGGAACACATACAACACAATAGTCAGGGCAACAATTTCAATTCCCAACATCTAACAGATGCAGTAGACAGTGAAATGTCTAAGGCACAATTGAGCATTTTCACAATTACCCATATTTAGAGGATTTACAGACTTAATAAAGATGTGAAATGGCTAAGCAAACTCACATTGTATTTTACAGTTCACTTCCAGTTTGGTATGATTTTTTTTTTTTTGTAAATAGAGCTAATTTAGACAAAATCAGTTAACTAGCCCTTTGAGGCAAGACATGGATTAGAATGTTGGAGCATGTTTCATGTTGCAGGGACATTTCTGTTTTTTTTCTGCAAGGTCTAGTATAAAAACAAATGAATGCTCCTTGTTTCAAATCCTGTGCCAAAATCCACCTGGATTTACAATCATGCAAACCCCATCAAAAATTTCAATAATTTTCATTGAAGAAGCCAGAGGTTACAATTTAGGGCAAAAACTGGCCCTATAAGAAAATCAAATGAGATTCTAGGTTGAAAAAAATCTTACACAGTTCCTGGGCTGCATAAAAGATATGCTACTACAGGTGCATCTCTTTTACTGTTATAGTGTTCCCCAAACTGCTGGATAGGTCTAAATCTGAATATGGGCCACTGAAGTAGATTTTCCCCATTACCTGTTTCACAGGTTAGCCTCCTCTTCCTATTTGGTGAGCTGCCCCCGATTCTGTCCCCTGATGATGTCATAACTATTACTGAATGACAGTGGAGCCAGCCTATAGAGGTATAGCAAATCTGTTGGTCTGCCAATGTTATGCAGTTGTCTAAGGTTTTTTAAGGGCTAGAAAAATACACGTACACGGGAAACCTTAGAAAACTGAACAGTGTTGGAAATCCAGTGGACTTCACTTACCTTCACAGGCAGAACCCAGTGCAAATCAGGGATCAGACCATGTTATGACATCTCCCCAGAATGCCCTGTGTGGGTGAATCAGCAGGCAGGAACCTAGTGATTTAAAGTGAGCTGTACTTCACCCTTCCTTAAACAGTATAACAGTACATTTTAAAGGTATAATTTGATTAAATGCCCCTTCATCTTCCTATAACGTTTAAAACATAACCTGGACTTTTTAGCTTACACAACAGTAGCAAAATCTTCACATATATTTGGAACAGAGTTTATCACAGTACAACTTGCATTATTAATTAGTTATAGTGTATAAACTTAATCTAAGTGACATTTCTCATGGATAACCCCTATATGGATAACCCCATGGATAACAATAGCTGGTATATTTTAACAAGAAAATTAAAGCTGAGGTTTTCAAATGTGTCTAGAGGAGTTGGGTGCTAAATTTCCATTGACTTTAAAAGGGATTTGAGTGCCTAGCTGCCCTTTGTGGTTTTGAAAAAAATCTCTTCCTACCTGAATAAACCTTTAGCTAGTCAGAAATCAGCAGATTATGAATACATTATATATACATTGTGGCAAGATGGCCAACAATAGTATGGTGGGTCCTGCACTTTTCTTGGCAGGGGGGACTAAGACACCAAGGTCCCACCGAGGTCCCCGCTTGTGGCCCAGGAAGGTGGTAGAGGAGGGAAGTGGGGGAGGGGTCTGGGTTTGCTTCACACTCTGAGCCCCAGCCCCTCTCAACCCCTACAGGTTCTTACCCTCTTCCCCCTTGGGTGGGGAACCTTTGATCCTCCAACACTGGGGGAGGGAGGTCTCACTTACATCAGTTCTTTGGACTTTCAAATCTTACAACCACTCTCCAAGCTCCATTCCTCTCTCCATCCTCCTCCAGTGACTGGCTGAAGCAGGGGGTTTTATTAGGTTCCTGACAGGGCTTAATTGACTACAGGTGCTCCAATTAACCTGTAGCAATCCTCCCTAGTTTACAGGGAAACACGCCTTAATTAGCCTAGGGTTTATAGATTTCCCCTCTACCACTGCTCCCTGCAGTACAACATATATTACTCCTGGGGGAATTCTGCGCGACTACACAGGTGTAGAATTTATGTCCCCTACAGATTTCTTTGCTTTCCTGCAGAAAAATGACTTTCTGACGGGGAAGCAAAGGGAAGCCAGAAGAGCGGTCATGAGACCCTCCCCAACCGTATGTTTCAGGTGCCCAGGGCAGCCGGCAGAGAGGTAAATCACTGTGGGGCAAGGGGAGAGACGGGCGCAGGACTGAGGAAGACCCAGCTGGTGGTTCCTACCCTGCACCAGGCTCAGCTGTTAGTCGCAGCTAGGCTAGGGAGGGCGGGACTTCCTCTTCCCCTGCACAGCACTGGGGCCATGTCAGAGCCATCCCCAGCTTTCACCCCTGGCTATAGGAAGCTCTGAAAACTCTTGCCCCCGCACGCCCCATGCTTCTTGCACCCATCGCTCCTCAGCTGCAGGGGGAGGGAATCACTGTACAGGGAGCTGATCCCCTATTCACCCAACCCCTGTTCATCCAGATCCTCTCATACCCAGACCCCCCACTGAGACACACACACAGAACCCCCCCGCCTGACGAGTCCCACTCCCCCTGCACTGGACCACCCCGACGAGCCATCTGGTACCTGAATCCCCACTCTACCATGCCCCAACCAGCTGCACTGGGATCCCCACCCCACTGAGCCCTACTCCCCCAGCATCTGGACCCCCCAGCTCAGCCTCCCACACCAAGATCCCCCTGCCAAATTCTATCCCACCCCAAACCCAGACCCCCCCACACTGAGCCCCAATTACCTTCACCTGGACCCCCCTGCAGAGTCCCATTACCATTGCACCCAGAACCCTCCAACAAGCCCCTGTGCATCCAGATCCCCCCTGCACCCGGATCTCCCACTGAGCTGCCCACACCCAGATTGCCCCACACAGAACCCTCTCAACTCGCACCTGGATCCCCCACACTAAGCCCTTCCACTCTTGGGTCCTGTCTTGCTGAGCCTGTCTGCCCACACCTGGTGCACCTGGAACGGAGGGACAGGGCCCTGGGGTGTTTCTGGTGCAGACCCGGTCCTTGCGCTATGTCAGGGTTGGGTGCCGCCTCATCGCTGAGTCCGTGTCCCGGGGAGGAACTGCACAGTGATCTCCCACCTCTGTGCAGCCAGTGGTCTGTGCTCCCCAAGGTTATGCTGGAGCCTCCACATTTATTTCACAAATAAAATTTGCAGATGCAGAATGTCCTCAGGAGTTGTGTGTGTGTGTGTGTGTGTGCAATATATATATAGTGTTTGTATGTATGTTCAGTTTTAATAATCTATTTTTTGAGTGATGGACGCAGAGCTAGATCTGAGCATATACAAATCATGAAGTTGCAAACTTTGTGGAGGGTACTGGGTGGAAAGAAAGAAGAGAGAGATTGAAAGCTTTGGTGTATGGAAATGGCATGGATTTACCTGTATCCCTACCTTTTCAGGCCCTAGTGCTGCACCATTAAGGTCATTGGGGGCTTTGCCACTGACTTCAGTGAATGTCCAAGCCCTTCCTGAGTTAGCACATTATAGCCCTGCTTATCCCTGTGATCACGTATTCCACCCATAAATACTCCACTTTAGAATCTTTTAGGCACAAAGATTCATGTGTTTAATCATTTCTAAAGCTAAAAAACAGAAAACTCAAATGTACAAACATGCATTGGAGCCTAATGTCTAGAAATCAATGACCTTTGACCTTGAAAATGACATTCTTTTTACCTCTGGCTTTATAACAATGGGCCAAATTCTGCTTGACTTACTGATTTCCATGGGATTACTCATGTCAGTGAGGTGAGCAGAGTTTGATGCAATACATTTGGCTGCAGTGCAGGAAACTCAGGTTCTGAGACAACAAAAACATTTTTCTCCCCAACATGATATTTTAAAACTATACATCCCAGCTTTTCTAGCATTTCGCACAGTGAGATGTGCAATATCGGAAGGTAGGTGATGATAATACCTAGCTCTTATACAGTGATTTTCATCCAGAGATCTCAGTTTTTACAAAGCAGGCGAATGCCATTATCCCCATTTTACAGATGGGGAAACTGAGGCACATAACTGAAGTGACCAATGGCAGAACCCAGGTTTGCTGAGTCCCGGTTCAGTGCTCTGTCCACTGTCCCACAAGATAGACTGATAATCTTTCTGTGCGTCAGTTACATTAGTCATAAAATAGGAATAATAATAGCCTACCTCACAGGAGTGTCATTAGGATAAATTATCTGTAAAGTAAGTTGAGCTCTCCAGATATATTGCATTTTATAGTGCCTTTTATTAGCGATCTTTATTATTATTATATTGATTTTTTTTTTCAAACATGGCCATTCTAAAAGATTGCACTAATTTTCCCATATATTTATGGATTTTATTGGTGATCCCTTAACAATAGTTTATAGCAATCCTAATGTGGGTTCCCCCCATTGAACCATGCTCTAACTGCATTTGTGAAACTGCAGTATCTGTGCAAAGCGCAGTTTAATGTTACTAACTTTTTAGCAGGGTTACAGTTTCATTCTCTGGGACTAATGACTGCGGCATTAAATATTTGGGAATTTGGGAATATCCACTACAACTTCATTAAGATTGATACCTCCCATGTAAGGCTTTGGGTAACTAGAAACTCTCTCTCCTTTCACTGTGTTTAATATTTCCGTAATAAAGAATTAAAGTAAATGGTGCCGTTTTCTGTCGATGCAGCAGTAGTCTGGTCTGCCTGAGTGCAAGGTTGATCAGCCAACTTTTAGGTTCAGGTCAGAAGTGGCCTTAGTTTTCTTCTCCCAGAGTATGAAGGAAGCTGCTAGTGGCATGTTCTGATGATGGACTCTTTTCAGCTCTCTCTCAGACAGATGGTGTGCAGAGAACTTGCACTCGATGTCTGCCATATCTAGCACAAAATGGCCAAATAGCATTTGAAGCACAGATGTGCAGAAGAAATAGAGAACTGAACTATGTTTTGCTAATGTTCATTGACATTTTTGGTTACCATAGTCTTTCTGAGATTAAAAACTCCAATAACGCCCCCTGAGGTACTCACCAAGTTTTCTACAAATCTCTCGTTTAATCCCTGATTCATAGTCTCACCCTCTTTTCCAAATACATTTAACTGTAGCTAATTTGGAGGCCTCAGACTTCTGGCCTTCCAACTGATAAGAATCAGAGACCCAGCAAACCCCCTACCCAATGCCCAAATAACAGATCACAAATTACCTCTACTAGCTCCACGACATAACACTGTAGTAACATGCAGCAGGTATTTGCTGGTTTGACACACTGTAGATGCCATAAACCCTGGAGCAGGGGGTACCAGCCTGGTTACCTTTTGGCTGTGCCAAACCTGAGCGGTGCTGCAACCCCCCAGGCTTCAGGTCGCAATACCACTCACTCCGATTTGGAAAGGGTGGGTGTAGTGACTTATGGGTGAGGCTGCTGGCGGAGGGGGGAAGAGTGCCGGAGAATGAAGAGGAAGGTCAGGCACGGGTGGGGAGCAAATCTATGGGCCCCTCACTTTCGTGCTGCACAGCCCTGGTAGATGCTTAAAAACTATAACAAATATATTACTGAATTTATTATAAAACTTACCAAATAAACAGCAAGGCACACACTGAGCACCATGGGAGGGAAGTCCAATGCCTCGCTGTGGTTCTAGCTAGGTGCGTAACAAGTCTACTTGCAAAGGTCTGATCGAAGGATCGGGTCCCAAAATCTTCTGTCAAAATGTGGAGACAATGTGGGTTTGGAAGGAAGGAAACTTTCTCAAGAGGTTGAGACTTCAGGGGACAGAGACAACTTGAGTAATTAGACAAAAGTTTTGAAATTGTCCTCTGATTTTTGTCCTCTCAGTCGTTGGCTGCTCCCCTCAGAACATCTAGTGAAATGTGGAGCGCCTATAAATAATTATTCAGTTGAGTCAGGAATGTAAGTGCTCAGCAGCTCTGAAAACAAGGCGCTTGTGTCTGAGGTTGGGCAGCTAAAACTTGAGGAAACTTAAATCAGTGGGCAGTTTTTGAAAATGTCGGCCTTAAGACATCAGCTCTGCAATCTGAGCATGGATACAGCTTTGAATTCGATTTACATCCAATAAGCCATTGACTTCAATGGAGCTGAGATAATTTACACCACCCTAAATCCACCCATCATTTCATTGGCGTTGCTTCGGGTGTTCTAACTTCTTTTAGAATTTGGGGATGAGACGCGTTGCCGAGTGAATAGTTCTTCAGAAAAATGAATACAGTAGCTGTTTAAGAAACGCGCTGAGTTCTCTAAGAAGCAGGTTGAATTCCCATGAGAAACAGTTGTTTGCTGAGTGTAATTTGTGCGTTCAGGCTCATTGAAGAGAACCATCCTTGGCAGAGGAATTTAGTGCAAATTGTTCATTGAATTAACTTTGAAAATCAGATCAACAGTTTATTAAAAAAAAAAATCATGAACTTCAACAGGATAAATAGGAAAATGGTTTGTTACCCACAAAGCCAACTTGGAAATGTGCAATGCCAGGCCAAATTCATCCTTGGGGTCCAATTCAACCCCCTGCTTTTTTATTATTTGAATGTTATATGTATTGTACCATGACAAGTGTTGTTTGAAATTGACTCTGCCCTTCAATCTTCCAAAGTGAGACGGTTTTCTCTGTAGCTTATCATAGCTTAGTTGTAATTCATTACAATTTGCACTGGGCATAGCACAACAAAGCTTTTTCTAAAGTGTAAAGATTTTTTTAATTCACCCTCATCAGTCTATTTGGCTTACCTCATTAGGTTTGTTTGTGTTAGCATTTAGGTCTAAATCCACCCATCTGATCAATGGGAGTACATCTCAGATAAGCAGAAATGAAAGGTTATTTCAGCTGCTATGCAGAAACATTTTATGGATGCTTCTCTGTTCCAAACAGGGAGCTTTTCCTCATGGAAAATGACTCCAATAGCATTCCACAGAAATTACTGTAAAAACAATAGAATTTTAGACAGAATTAGACTTTTGTTGTTGTTGGCTTTGTTTTTAAGTAATTGCCCTGTGGAATTCTATACAAGGGTAAAGATTCTTTATTAAACTCTACAGAGGTTCAAAAATATAAACAAAACATTATTAAATTTTATAGGATTGGAACATTCAGTTAGGTTGTCATCTGATTCCTGTTTATGCTTCAGCAGAGGAAATATATAACGTTTGGTCCTTGTGTGGTATCATGAACACACTTCTAAAGAATGAGATTGCAGGGAAATTTTTCTACTAGCGAAATGGGGTCACTCTTGCTGAATGGTTAACATTTACAAATACATAACATTTACAAATACGTACAACATCTATAATGCACAGTGCTAATTCTTTTGGAATGAAGCAATTCATTTATTATCCTTCCAGAGAGGCAATACATGCTGTATCCTAGAAAAATTATATCACCTCCTCCTCCTCATCTCACGTTGGCTATTTCCATTATATAGGGGAGGTGGGGGGATGAGGAAGAGTAAGAAGGAATACTAGACTCCCTGTCTTGCTGCAGCTGCTCCCAATGTAAAATGAAAATGAGCTTGTCCAATCGTTACATCTGCTCCTCTTTGACAGTGAAAGTATAGGCTTCCAGAGGCCCATTGCCATCACGCCCAGAGTGGAGTTGGTGCGGGGAGGACCTGCCTTTGTAATAGAGAAATGCAGTTGACTGTGAAATAAAAATCTCAAAACTTCACCATACAAGGCTTCCAACAAATATAACATTGAGGAAAACGTTGCTTGGAATTAGGGCTGGTTAAAAAATTTCCCTCTAAACTGTTTTTTTTTTTTTATGGAAAATGGGGTTTTTTTTTTGACTAACTGAAAAATTTCACAAAGGCTGGCCACTTCCCAGGGAAAATTTCAACTTTGTCCAAAAACACCCAAAACTCAAAAATTTTCATTTGGAAGTTCTGCCATGCTGACTCATGGAAGTGCCATTTGGGTGCCTTATGCCCCCAATCTCCATTATGGACCAGGCTTCCTCGCCAGACTACATGTCCCATTTATACCTTGGCTACATAACTACCACAGTGCACCACACCAGAAGGGTAGACCAAGTTATATCATGGGTAAGGATTC
This sequence comes from Chrysemys picta bellii, assembly GCF_011386835.1. Classification (NCBI taxonomy): domain Eukaryota; kingdom Metazoa; phylum Chordata; order Testudines; family Emydidae; genus Chrysemys; species Chrysemys picta. Next base: position 92,901,052 of record NC_088799.1, read on the forward strand.
GATTTAGTCACAGAAGTGACTGATTCCATGACTTTACTGGACCTCTGTGATTTCAGGGTCAGCTGTCAGCGGCGGGGGCGGAGCCAGGACTCTGCATCCCTGCCCTGCGGCCAGAGCTGGAGCCGTGCCCCTTCCCACCCACACCCTGACTGCGGCCGGGACTGGAACTGAGGTTGTGCACCTGTGGTTTCAGCCGGAGCCGGAGCTGAAGCTGGGGCCCAGTCGTTCCCCATGGGGCTCCAGCTGCCATTCCTTCCCCCCACTCCCATCCACTTTCCCCCCCAATAATAAAATCCTAAGAACTGACAACACTGGATAACCTGCATCAGTCTGTCCAGTTTGTTGTTCTCCTTGTCTCCCAGCACAGATAATCATTCCCTCTCTCTTTAAATTCATGTTTGAGAATAGGATAGAGATAAAATCTATAACGTACAGCTGGAACAAGACATTTTGAACCAATTTTGAACTCTAGGGGGAAAAACCTACTATATTGAAGTCAATAGCTAAGCTCCTATTGACTTCAGTAGAGCCAGTATTTTACCCTAGATACAGAGGTAGCTGTTACTTGCACACTGAAAGTATTTGAACACCACAGATCTAGAAAACTCTTCCACAGTGAGCTCTGTATAAAGAAGCTCAGGAGGAAAAATGTTGATTTCTGTTGCAAATGCACAATCTCCTAACGTTAGTATTTAGTCTTTAATGAACTGTCTCTGTGCTGCTAGTTCCAGAATGTCAAGCAGCAACTTCCAGGAAATTTTAAATTTATAAACATTTGCTCATATGAAAACTGTAGTTTTTTCATTCCAAGGAAGTTACAGTGTCATTACCTCAGGCTAAACCAAATCTTGCATTAAAATAATGTAATACAAACATGATATTTTGTGGCAGTTCAGACTGTTCACCAACTGAACTGGGAGGCAAAATACTATAATTGCACACATGGTTATTTAGAAAGGTCTTGGCATAAAAATAATGATGTTAAATGGGTAACTAGTAAACAGTGAGTTGTATTTATAGATGGAATCATGCAACAGTGAATAACAGATAAAGTTAGAATTAGTGGGACCTGCTTTGATTTGTCTTACCTTCAATCATAAGAGATACCATGGCTGTGTCTGTAACTACCAGGGCTCAGTACTATACACTGAGAAAAGGCATTTTTTACTCCTTTAATCTGCATTCAGATGAAAAGATACTTGCCTTATTATTTTTAATTCCTTCACAAATTTGGAATGATATTGCTTTCATGACCTTGGTATAATTAACAGTAGCCATTTCTTGTTAATGAGCTATTACCTGCAAATCCATATAATTCTTCTGACAGGCTGACAGCATGACTAATTAACAAGGTTTGACCAATAGCTCAAATCCACCGGAAAGGATTTTCTCCTCTGACACTAAAACAGTTCTCTGAGGCTCTGTATATAAATATATCACAAATTGTGAATGGTTTCTGTAAGAAGAGTATCACAAAATCACCATGAATAGAAGTTCATCTGTAACATTAACCTAGTATGGGGGATATTTTACACCACATTCACACTGGGATTTAAACTGTGCTCGCAACAATGACGTGTATCCTAGGAAGTGGAAGTGCATTATCAGACAAGTTTTGAGAACAGTGTCTTTAAAAGACTGCAGATGTCGAGGGCTGGGCGTTTCATAAACAAGGGCCTTATGGAAAGAATCCTGTAGAGAAAGGGTTGGGGCAGATGGTTCCTGCCACAGAGAGTTTACAAGCTAAGTATAAGACAAAGAATTTGCACCCTTGCTGAAAAAGAGGCATTCCCTTTCTCTGTTACTGAAGCCCATTGTTGATGTGATGTCTGTATTATATTACTGACAGCATGCACCTAAAAGTATCATGGATACCTACAAGTCTGAATATTACTGGAACCTATTTAGTTTCTAGAGAGAAAGCCATACTGTTTTCATTTCCTTTGGGTCTACTACCACATTCCATCCCTCGTTAAATCAATGATAGGTGTTTTAGTTACTCCATCTGTTCTCTGAAGTGACGCTGTGTCTTCACTGCAAAAGGTGGCCTGTTTTTACATCAGAGGTAGCTTTTACCTTAATGTAGCTAGTTAAGGTCCACCCTATGATCCCACCATAGCATTGATCTCTTTATAAAAACTGGGATAAAAACTATAGTGCCTTGTCTCCAGTGGGATTTTGTATGGAGGCAGCTAACTCGAGATAGCTATCTCAATATTAAAAAAACTACTCCTCTCTTGCAGTGAAGGCATAGCCAAAACCCTTGATTAAGCAAGGTATTTAAACATATGGTAGTCTCCTGGATGTCCGTGCTTAAATTTACATACATGGTTAAGTGCCTTGGTGAATTGGGGTTAAAGATTGTGGAGAAGAGAAACAATTTGAAGCTTTTCTGAAGAATTAAACCTAAAGTTAACAGGAAGTTCATATGCTGTAATAGCTCTCAAATTTTTCTGTGTTTTGACTGTACTTGGCATTCAAGTCTTCAAAAGTTCTCTCATAGGCTTTTAAAATAAATAATACTGTAACCGTATTTAAATTGGGTGCAGTCCTAGCAATCAAATGTTATGAAGGTTTCATTTAAAGAAGGCACATAAATTATAAGGACTTTAGTCATTAGGATAGACATAATAAATGGTCTCTCTTTCAGCAAAGAGACTGGGGAAGAGCACCTGGGACTGCATGGATTCTCCATAGATACCACTTTAACACAGCAGTGAGTCCTATGTTGAGAATGCACAGCTAAATACATAGCAGCTGTCAGACTGCAGATATAACAGCGGGAGTGTGTTTCTCTACTGGAACCAATCCATCTTCAGTTATTTAAGTTCTGAATATTATAAATGACATACAGGTTTGCTTGAATACAGGTGACGGCTGTTCATTGCTGATGGAGGTAAAGGCAACAAACCTGAATTTGCTAAAGATATCCAGTAGGTAAACTGTATTTTCTTATTACTGTTAGGTTACCAGAATATATTGTGAAAAAAAAATGAACTTCCCTTTACTACGAAAGGACAGCATGATTAATGTGAGATTCACCACGGACAGTCACTAGAACTCAACGTGCACTTCTTGGCTAAACATATCATTAATCTTATCACAAAATACTTCTCCATTAATATCAGCAGAGAGGAGCTCCCACAAATTCCAAGCAATAAAAATTCTGGGAGTCAGCCACATTCTGGCTCCAGCGTGGTTTTCACCTTCAGCTTCAACAGCCTACTTGGTGAATTACTGTTATTGTATTTGTAAGTAACACTCCGCAGAGAATTTACAAAGCAGCACATTTGCTAAAGCTTCTGACAAGGCTTTAGCACCCTAAATACGCGTAATCTGTTTAGGCCCTAGAGAACAGCACCTTCTAGTCTCATCTCCTCCTCTCTCTCTCTCCCTGCCCCCACCCCCTAAGTATTCTGCCTCAACAGCCACTAAAAAACAAAAAGTGCAATCCTCAGCTGAGGGGGCAGAAGGCAACGGTGATGGTTTACACATCCTCTGATCCTGGGCCAGCCAGGGGAGGGGCCAAACCAGCTTTCAGCATAAACTCAGGACTGCTTCAAATCACACTGGTAGAACAGTGCCCTAAAAACTCAGCACCTCACACTCTGGCCCCAACACCTGCTCACCCAGTGTGCTTCCTTCCACCTTAAGTGTCCCCAGTAGAGGATTGCCTATTGTTCCAGAGGCACAACGTGTGGCTCAGGATCTGGCCCACACCAATGATAACTAATTTATTTTACAAAGTTCCCAACAAGGGACACCAAACCATTCAGCAAGAGTGACCCCAGGCTACTGCAGTGTCCTCCACTTTTATTCAAGCGGAGCATAGCCCAAAATAGGCTTTAAAAACTGTACTTTCAAAAGATGAAGACTGAGCAGCTTCTAAATGACACCAAAGTCGATGTTGTGCCAAAAAGCTAAGGCTAATCCAGTCTCTCACTTCAGCCTGACAGTAGGAAGTGTGCAATGCCACCAGCTATTATCACCGTCCATTCCGTCCCCAAGCAATTTCTAGTCCAGTGGTTCCCAAACTTGTTCCACCGCTTGTGCAGGAAAGCCCCTGATGGGACGGGACGGTTTGTTTACCTGCCGCGTCCGCAGGTTCCGCCGATCGCGGCTCCCAGCAGCTGCGGTTCGCTGCTCCAGGCCAATGGGAGCTGCTGGAAGTGGCAGCCACTACATCACTTCCCACGCCACACCACTTTGGTCTGGAGCGGCGAACCCCGCGGCCACTGGGAGCCGCGATCGGCCGAACCTGCAGACGCGGCAGGTAAACAAACCGGCCCGGCCCGTCAGGGGTTTTCCCTGCACAAGAGGCGGAACAAGTTTGGGAACCACTCTTCTAGTCTATAACAGCCAAAGTATTGCAAAGCTCCATACATTCATATACAGTATGAAAATAATTACAGAAACAATGAGGAGTCCTTGCGGCACCTTAGAGACTAACGAATTTATTTGGGCGTAAGCTTTCATGGGCTAAAACTCACTTCATCAGATGCATGGAGTGGAAAATACAGGTGCAGATATAAATACACGAAAGGATGGGCGTTGCCTCACCAAGTGTGAGGTCAGTCTAACAAGACACTTCTCAATGTATGCAATCACATACATTATCTAACAATCAGTTCTTCAAGTTCAATGTATTGGCCAAAGAAAATCCTGGACAATAAAAATATTCCACTACCAGTAACTATTTAGAGCCAGATTGTCACCCAGGCTGGGAACAAAGGGTAGAAGAAGTCTCCTTACTTATTCCTTATTTGTGCATGTGCTCCATATCACTGCTAGCAACACAGGGAAAGAGCAGCCTATGATGGACCACTTGCCAAGTCTTCCCAACCTACCAATGTAATGGTCAACGCAGCTGAGCCAGCATTGCCGGAGACGCAATCTGTGGCAGGTATAGGGCTGGCACAGGTTGCTGTACACCCTCCAGAAGAGATGCGGGAGTAAGGAATCAGGTTGTGACTCTCGGAATCAATCTGGTTCTTTGTCTGCTTCTGGAGCAGTGAACTGTGTGTTGTCCCTTGCTCGAGGCTATTGGCAAATCCACAACTAAGCCCTTAGTGAACACAGGTTGCAGAGATTGCTATCATTTGAAGATCAGAGAGATGTGTTCAGTACCTACGAACTGTCCCAAACCACTTTAGCAATCTGATTTTATATTAAACCATTGTCAAGGTCCTTCGCTTAATAACATGATTAAAATATTCAGTGGGATCTTGTTAATTAGTTGACAGCATTGACTACAGTGGTTAAACTAGTACCACATTAATACAGGAAAGACTCGTAATAGACTCGCAGAACTGCCTAGCTTTGAGCAGATCTGCTGCAAACTTAAATCAGCAGTCAAGCCCTGAAAGATTTCAATGTCACTCCAGCCATGTTTGTGAAGTGATTGTGGCTTTAATTTTTGAGTCAGCTCTCTCCAGGCTGAGAGCTGTGTGCCCTATTGTTTGTTAGCGAAGCGCCACGTGTACTGGGAAGCACATCTGTGAAGAACTTGATGTGGAAGTGAAAGAAGATGAAGGCTTTAAAAAGGCGTTAATGAGTTGGAAACGGGTCAGCAATGCATTCCTGGCTCATTAAAGATATTCTCTTCATTCCAAATAATTGCCAACTCGGGCTGACATTCTCAGAACACCACATCAAACTTGGGCGAACTGGGGAACCAGAGATAAATCAAAATGCCAGTTACTCTCTCCTGCCATGGAGAGAATGGATAAATATCCATTTTTAAGTACCTACCACAATTAAAAATGTATGAATGTTTGCACCATTACAGGCCTTTTTATATCCAAACCCCTTTGTAAAGAACTTTTTTCAGAAATGTATATTTAATTTTTTTTTTTAAATTAGCACACGGGGGCTAGATACTCAGTCCTGGAGCTTTGCTGATTTACACCAGATGAGGATCCGGATCATTGCACTTCATATCTCTACTAAAAAAGCAGCCCTTATCATTCTATACCTCCCCTAGGCCAGGACTGCTGAGAGAAGAAGCAAAAAAGGGAGGATTTATCGATGAACTTGTTTTCATTCAAGCCTGAGGATCATTGTATTTGTTCTTGTTTTTAACCTAAAAGCAATTTAGGGGATTTCCTGTTTTGTATTTCAAAAAGCTTTGCTTCTCCTGATAAAAGGCAAAAATGACCTTTTCCCAAATCCTATTAGTGAGCCATAAATTAGAGGTGGGATTTTTCCCCCCAATAAATCATAAACAAGTTTACAGTGCATACTAATAGGAAAGTGCATTTCACAAAGTGTCTGACAAAGGATTTGCTCAGTAAAGTTAGATGCTGCTTGACGGAATGGGTGCTTGACGGAATCTTCCCTAACACAACTCAGCTCCCTAATAAACAAACAAAACTAAACCAAGATCTAAGCAATTTTCTGGATTTTTACCATTTCCCTTGTTTCATAAAGACCTAGATCATCTTGCATTGTCAAGGTGTGTGGTATAGCATGGGTGACATCCACTGGAAACAATTCTTCCTAGCAACTGGCCCAATGAGGCAAACTCATCTGTGGGAATTCTCTTCTCTTGGAAGTGGTTCCATCCACTTCGGCTCATAGATTCATAGAGGTTAAGGCCAGGAGTAACCAGTAAATCATCTAGTCTGACCTGCTATAAATCACAGGTCCTTAACTTTCACCCAGCTACCCCTTCACTGAGCCCAATGACTTGTGTTTGGCTAAAGCATATGTTCAAGAAAGGAACCTCGTCTTGATTTGAAAACATCAAGAGATGGAGAATTCACCACTTCCTTTAATAGTTTATTCCAATGGCTAAGCACGCTCACTGTTAAAAATGTGTCTAATTTCTAATTGGAGTTTGTCTGGCTTCAGCTTCCAGCCATTTCCTTCTCCATGAGATGAAATACCTTTAATACCTGGTATTTCCTCCCTGTGAAAGGCCTTATACCCTGTAATCAAGTCACCTCTCAATCTGCTTTTTGATCAGCTGAATGTGTTGAGCTCTTTAAGGCTCCCACTTGGAGGCATTTTCTCCAGCCCTCAAACCATTTCGGTGGCTCTTCTCTGCCCCCTCTTTAATGGTAGGGGCCAGAGTAGCAGCTGGAGACTCTTGATTCATTGCCTTCGGGGCCGCCCAGAGGAGGGGGGCAAGTGGGGCAATTTGCCCCAGGCCCCCACGAGAGTTTTCGGGGGCCCTGGAGCAGGGGTCCTTCACTTGCACCAGGGGCCCCGGAAAACTCTCGTGGGGCCTGGGCCCCCAGAGCTTCTTCCGCTCCGGGTCTTCGGCGACAATTCGGTGGTGGGGGGTCCTTCCACCCCGGGACCCACCGCCGAAATGCCGGGTCTTTGGCAGCAATTCGGCAGCGAGGACCCCCCTGCTGCCGAAGACCCCAGGCCCCCTGAATCCTCTGGGCGGCCCTGATTGCCTTTAATGTATAGAGGCAGGACCCAGGTTGGAAACTGCTGGATTTGGTTAAGTGAGTCAAACAACATTTATAATCTGCATATTTCAGACCTGATCTTGCACCATTGAATTCCCTGGGAGCGGGATGACCCCCCCAGATGTATGCCCAGAGCAAAAGCTCCATGGGAGGAGGCGAAGCCTTGTTCAGTGCTAGGCGATGCCAAGTCACTTAGTTAAATCTGCTACAGTCAGCCAGTCCACATTGGGCATTCAAAGAAACTGCACACCGAGTGCTGAAATGTAATCACTGAGTCACATCATTGAGTGCTTAATCTCTAGGAAAGTTAACTTTCTCAGCACAGGCTAGATCACGTCAGTGGGAATTGTTTTGCTTGTTTATTCCCGGGTGCTGATTGTGCCTTCTGCTCCTTTTGCAAAAGGGATTGTGAACTATCCAGTGGGAGCCACTTTGATGTCCTGTCACGTTGCTTTTCCTGCACTTTTCAAAAACGCAAAGGCACAGCTTGCTTACTGTAGCTCAACAAAGGAGTGAATCGACGTAAATCAAAGCACTTGCCAATACAACATCTGCATGTGTAGGCTCCATTATTAGACAGATCTTTTCAGGGCTTCAAAAGCTGGTGCCAACCAACAAAATCTGCACATGCCATAAACAGGGCTGTTTCCCTTACTGTACTTGGCAGGAATCTGTGAAATTAGCAGTTCAGCTCTTTGGTAGCAGCACCAGCAGGAATAAGATAAAAAGGCTATGTCAGTATTTACTGACCACACACCTGCATTCCCAGGCTGACACCCAAAGTCATTTTTTTTTACATGCCTTCTGTGACACTCAGGCTGTTGCTCAGCGTCTTAATTTCCTCAGTTTCCTCTTCCCAATGTGTGATGTTCCTTTGAAATAGCTCAAATTATTCATTAGGCAGTTCAATGTAATGACAAGGAAATAGAAAACACGGTTGTAGCTCCACAAAAAGAAGTCGAAAGTGAGAGATAGAAGTCCCTCTGGGGTTTACACTCTACAAGCTCTCTAACAGGACACTAGGTTCCTCCAGCCTGCAGATCACAAGCGTGATTCTGGAAAATTAGGGTGTTATAGGGTTCTATCCCCTACATCAGCATTATAATTTTTCTGGCAAATGGACAGACTATAGAAGAACTTCTGCCACCCATTGCCTCAAAGACTACAGTGGTAGCATCTTGCAGCCACTGATCCATCCACAGTTTCCTTTTAATCACTGTTAGTGCCCTATATTTTGCTTCAGTGATATTTTCACTTCAGTCACCTGGATTGTCACCTGCCTTTGTGGAGGCTTTGTCAATAAATCATTTATTGATTTGAGTTAAGTGGTATTTATCACCTCAATTTTTATGTTGCATCTCTGATACCTCTAAAAGGGTGTCCAACAAGCCACCGGGAGGCCAGAGCACTGGAGAAGCTCCTTGTTTCTGATCCTGGATGGGTTGTGGAAGGCGATACTCACACAAGATTTACAAAACTTCTCCCAGCCTTACCCATTTCTAGTAGCTCACAGCCCACCTGTATGTAGTAACTGGGACTGACGATCAGGAAAAATTTTTCCTGGGGCTAGTTATGAGTATTCACTATTTTGTCTCCTTTCTCCAGGTAACTTAGAATCTTGCATTTAAAATTCAGTCGCTTAGCAGGATTTAAAAAGGGATCTGATATTTATATGGATAACAAGACCATACAGTGGTGCTATAGTAAATACTAAGATTATGAATGAGAGGTTTGAAAGCAACACAAACCCTCATGCTTCAGCATGTAAGCCACAATCAATTATTGCGGGTGAGGAGGAAATGTTCCCTGGGGGCAGGTTATCCCATAATTACTTATTGCTGGATTCCTTGCACCTTCCTCTGAAGTATCAGGTTACTGGACTAGGTGACCACTGGTCTGATCCAGAATGGCAATTCCTTTGTTCCTAAATTGGCACTTTTAGCTCTTCGGTGATTATGCTGGGGGTTGAATTAGAAAAAAATCGAATGGAGAGTCAAAAACTATAAAGGTTCAGCTTCCAGGCGTATAGCTTGAGGCGGCAAGTGTTAAAGCGTTAAAGAAAGCTTGAATAAAAGATGATGTGGTGCTGTATCATGAGACTGAAACACTTGAAAATGTTTCTAAGGTTTGTATTTTGTGGGGAGGCTTTTTGGAGGCAGCGTGGCACGTTTTAGCCATAGTTCTGTACCATACAATGGGGTGCATTTTATAGAGGAGGAATCTGAGGTACCATGATGTGAAGTGACCTTCCCAAGGGCACAGAACATGTCAGAGGCACAGTTATGGTTAGAACTTTGGTTTCTTGACTCCCAGTGTGGTTGTTTTATGGAAGTTTGGCTTTGTTTATTGGGGGAAAATATCTTGGGAGGTGGCCCCTGTCTGTGTGAGGATTGCTGGGGAGCAGACGTGAGTTAAGACTGGGCATGTGTAAGGGGAAGTTGGAGAGAGGGAATGGAAAAGAGGCTCCTGGAGGTATAAAGCTGGGAGTAGAGATAGACAAGACACCTCTGTCTTTATGAGACTTGTGGATTTACTGGAGAAAGAGGTTTCTGCTCTGTTGGTCTGTCGTCACTGCAGTTAGCCCAGGCTCTTTCTCGGGTGTTGCTCCTAACCCACCTCCCATTCACACACCAAAGCCTCTCACCCAAATTTGGTGGTGATTTTCACTCAGGCTAGCTGGCATGGTTGGGTTAGACCCTGGGTTCTGCTTTCACTTGGGCTGGAACCCACCACTTTGCAGTAAGGACACAGGCTAAACCAGTCAAGTGCTGGTAGTCCTCCAGTGCCTTCCCACAGTTCTTCCTTTGTGCCCAGAAGGACGGACAAGTTCTCCCACAATTCACTGGGGGGAAAATCATGGAGCATCTCGGCTTCCTGCAGCCCAAAAACCATGTGATGTGCCCCCAGAAGTCCTAGTGACATACACAGGGGAATGTATGCCTTTGTACTGTGGCTGCTCACACCTGGGCAAGACTATAGCAGCAGGATCATATTTTCTCCATGAAACAAAACAAGGCCAGGCCCAGGTCCGATCAAGGCCAGGCCCAGGTCTGATCACTCGGGCTAACTCAGCTGCAAAGACATACCCTGTGGGGCTTACGGAAGCCGGGCTAAGGGCAAAGGTCTTATCTCTGTTATGCCTGGGGGGAGGAGTAGAATGAGGGGTTTGAGGAGGCAGGGGGAAGTGGAGGAGGGAACCCTGAAGCAGTGCGGGTTTGACTTGTGCCTACTGTCGAGCCTATACGGAGGCCTCTCATCTCATTGCTTATTCTTGCAATATCTATTTCTGTCTCTCTATATATATAATACACACACACACACACACACACACACACACACACACACACCAATCCAGATATAAAAAACCCAAATGGAAATAATAAGCTCTAAATATGATTTGGAGGTTTAGTTCTGAAATTTGTGTTCACCTGCAACTAGACAGATGTTATTTGGTTTCAAAATATTAGTGGCTAAACTAGCTATTGATCTTGCTTCATCCCCCGTCCCCCTTTGTCCCCCTGAAAAAAAGAAAAGAATATCAATTTGTTTTTATCATATTCCTAAAATCCTTTTGAGGAGTCTATTCCTGGAGTGAAACTCTGACTAAATAAAGAATTCTCCACGTACCAGGTGTTCAAAGATGAGAAAAGCAGGACCACCAAAGAACTAGTCAGTGGTTGGAGGAAAAACTGTTCGCCACCTGGGACAGATGTTGCATCCTCTCAGATTTTTATTTCTAAAGTGCCATATCAATGCCTCTGAAACTGTAGAGTAAATGTTCTAAGCGGTGCGTGGAAGTTCCAAACACACATTCCATTAAGAAATAAAGGATTTGTGAAAGCAGCTCTCTTGCAATGGAGATGTACATGCACTTGTGTGAGAGGAGTAACCCCCAAAGATTCTAAATAGGTTTTAATAGGAGTGCTAAGAAAGTCTCAAACATTCTAGTTGTGTATATCACTCCCAAGGGGAAGGTAGCATAGTTTATATGTGGTGGCCTTCTTATTGTAAAGGTCGGTCGTGTTCATTCAAATCCAAAAAGCAACACAAATAGGCGGGTGATCAAAAAAGTCAAATCTTTAAGCCACAGAAAGATTAGATTAAAAAACGAACAGAAATCTATCAGCATCATTTAATGCTTTGGAAACAACTTAATGGCTCAGAATTACATTTTTCTCCTAGTGATTGACTAGATCCATTTTCTCAAGATCTTGATCTGTACAGTTTTCTAAAGCATTTGTTTCTGTTAAATTAGCCTGCAGTAGCTGCTGAGGCTTTGATGCTGCAAGTCGGTGTATCTGATATAGTCTAATAATATTAACAATAATAGGCCAAATCCTCAGAGGTGAGGAACTCCTGCAACTCCCATTGGAATCAATGAAAGTTGCAAAGGCTTGGCCCCTCTGAAGGTTTGGCCTATTGATAATGCTTTGCACTTCGGCAGTGCCTTCCAGCTAAGGCTCAGCAGAGAAATATATGTAAGTGTCTCAGTTAATTTAGTTCCGCAACATCTCTGTGAGATAGGGTATCATTATCTCTATTGTACAATTGGGAACATTGCTGAGAGAGAAATGCCTACGCTTCAAATACTGGTGCCTACATACTAATCAAGGTGGCCTGATTTTCAGAGGCACATGTCACTCACAGCTCCAACTGAAGACATTTGGAGTTGTGGGTTCTTGTCGACTTTGCAAATCAGATCCTTATTTATGTGCCTGACTTTGGGCATCTGAGTTGGAAAAGTTTAGCCAATTGGTCTGCTTGTTAGAAATACTGAGCACCTTCCTCTCCCATGTTGAATTCCATGAGAAAGTCAGTTCGCAGTATCCATAAAGATCAAGCGCTGTGTGACTTGCCCCAGGCCACCGAGCAAATCTGTGGCAGAGCTGTAGAACCCATAACTCTTGACATTCAGTCCTGCGCTTTAGCAGCAGGATCATATTTCCTCCATGAAACAAAACAAGGCCAAGTCCTGACATCCAAATCAAATTTTACTCAGTCCAACCAATGGATGTTTCCCTGAGTAAGGACTGAGTAAAATGTGAGTAAGAACCTCAAGGTAGGGTCCATAATTACATTTTTTCTTTAGATTCATTTCTCCTAGAACATAAATTCAAAGGGGATTGTCGAGAGACATGTCTGTATACCCTTATTAATCACCTACTAATTGTTTGCTTGGCTCTATTGATCTTTAAATTACATAAAGTCACAAGCAATTTCTTAGTTCATGTCTGTGGCGTTTGTAAGCAATACCAGTATAATAGCTTTGATCTTAGACCATCTTCTTTGGAACTGACAACATTGTAAATACCTGATGATCAATCCTTGTCCAGGGGAGAAGAAATTGTCTGTTTCCTAAAGGTGAGGCAGAAGAGAGCTTTCCAATCCGGGAAAGGGGTTTGTTAGCCACCTCTGAACATGCTCCCTTTTTCCCCAGCCAGTCCCACCAAAGGTGGTCTTCCCGTTTGGGTATTCTACTGACAAAATGCCTTTGATTCTCAGCCACTGGTTCCTTTTGCCTTCATACTCCCTCTCACCTCCTACACACACACACGGCGGGGCGGGAAAGAGCTTTTTTTAGGCTGGGATTTTCAGAAGAACAGAAGAACTCCAGGGCGTTAGGTGCCCAATCTAATGGCCTAAAAGAACCTTAAGTGACTTGCCCAAGGTCACCCAGGAAATCTAAGATGGCAATAGAAACCAGATCTCCTGTCTCCTCATCTTGTTCTTTAGCCACAAGGACATTTTCCTCATCATTCAAACCCTGATGATAGGGATCTGTTCCCTCTTGGCTTTATAGGATGTCATCCTTTTAAAAATAGAACATGAGAACTTTATTAATAATTAACAACTCCCAGCTTCTCACCAGTAAAAGTAATTTTAAAGCTGTTCCCTCTTCCACAGGGAAGAATCTTCCCTTCCAGGGGCCTGATTCTGGACCCATTACTCCAGCTGAGCAGAACTTGCTCCCAAAAGCAGTGCTATTGGCTTAGACGAGAGTTAGTTAAGTGCAGGAGTTAAGTGCTACTCCTACAGGTACAGATTGAAGAATGGGGCCCATAAAAACACGTGAATTGTGTACCCAATTATTTAAAGCTTTTAGTAGAAAATGTTGATATGTATTTCAGTGAAGTAACATTAAAAAAAAAGTGTAGGTTACCATTATATAGACAGCTAAAGGGAAATTCCATTGAATTTGGCAACTCTTTTTGAGTGGTTTGTTGCAGTGGTTCTCACCTTTTTCTATACCGGGACCACCCCTGGTAGGATTGAGATGGGAAACCCCTCCTCCCCCTGCCCATTTAGCAATATAGGAAGGACAAAGTGGTCATGATACCCTGCCTAACACCCGAGCACAAATTTCAGGCTGAGAAACCCCTGTTTTGTTGCATGCTAATCATACTTACTGGGAGTGGAATCACTGGTTTTTGTTTGTTTACTCTTTTTCCAGTATTGTCAACTCTGAGAGGTTAAAAAAAAACATGGGTCAGGCCCAAAAACTCATAAGATTGTATTTAAAAAAAAAATGTTGGATGCTTTTTATTTGCTTTCTGTGTTTTGAGTCTTTACAGTACACTTGACTCAAGTTTTTTTTAAGCTTTCTTCCACAACCATGAGGTCTAGAAATTTACTTAAAAAAAAGAAGCTTAGATTATCACCTAATCACATGCCTCCAGGAGCTGGGTCTTTTGAAAAACACCAAATATTGAGATGCGCACAGTAAAAATCACAGAAGTTGCAACACTGCTTTTCCCGCTCCTGAATCTTCCTGCAGGGATTGCCTGCTTGCCAGAATATAAAATGAAGCATTTTACTCCACATTTCACCCCTGGCTCCAGATTTGTAGAAAGGATGCCTAACAAGCCAAGATAGAACAGGTGTGTCTCTACAGTGCGTGACAGACTTAGGGGGATTCTGGACTTTGTGTTGATCCCCATCTGTGTAACTTCCTCCCTTATTTCCTGGCTGGATGCTCAGATGCCTTGTTTTGTCCTAGTAGAAAAAATTCACTAAACACTGTGAACATGGAAGTGCTTCTAGGCTGCCCTGCCTGTTCTTATTGTTAATCAGAATCTAGGTATTCACTCGGGCATCCCTTGCTGAACTAAAAGTCCCACTGGCTTCACAGGAAATTTTGGGTATGCCAGGATCGGACCCTTTGTTTTTCAGTCTGGCTGCTTTATCAAGACTGTTCGCAGTTCTTCTGGCTCATCACTTTCTTGCAGCAAATATCAAAAGCCAATCTGGATTTTGACGGAGCTCATTAAGATAAGCGATAGGCAGTTGTGCTGGATAGCCTCCTGTTCCCTCGTGTCAGGGAGAAACCTCATCGACAGCCTGCACTTCGCTGCCACCGACTGATTGACTCGCTCTGCTGCCATTTGATTTAATTTACTCTTGTCGTTTGAATAGCCTCGCTGCTGCCAACTGATGTAATGTTGCCTGCCTGGCCTCATCGTACCAACTATATTTGTCTTCCTGATCTTCCCCTCCACCCATATTCCCTGCCATGTCTTCCCTGCCTTCCTACTCCTTCCTTCTCCCTCCTGCAGTCTCTTGTGATCTCAAGCTCCCTCCCAATAAACGGCTGGGAAACAGACCCAAGTTATCACCTGGCCAGATTGTTGTAACCCTTGACCTCTCTTTCCGTTGATCCACCCTCCATGGTTTGCTGCTGTAACTTGTCTGTTAAACTTAGGGCTCAGCACACTTCCTGGGTTCCTAGCCCTTAGCTTGAGCATAAACCACCTATAATCCCTGCTCCAGCAAGTGTCCCGGAGCCACATGGCACAGCTTCTAAAGTGAGCAGAGTTAGGCTGGGAGGGGTTGGGGCTAGGGGATGTGGTGGATTTAGCGCCTTTCCCAGGCAGCATCCACCGCTCGGGCCCTTAGGGACCAGTTCTGTGCTGAGCATGGGAGTTGATGTGGCTCAGCCCTCACTGGAGTCAAAGCTGCCCACCTCTGGCAGATTAATTGTGAAAGGCGAGTAATGTTGCTACCACCCTGGAGTGAGGGTCTCTCTGGGGCAGCTGCCCCTGCTGGGATAGCGTCGTATGAAAATGTTGCACCCGCTGAGATTAAACTAGTTGCAAGCTCTTCAGCATGGGATCTGGGTCTCCTGTCTGTAAAGTGCTGTGCACCTTTATGGAAGTGCATAAGTAATAATAATATGGAGTCGATCAAAGAGTAGAGCTGGCCAAAAAAAAAAACAACGTTGACGAAACTCTTTTCCACCCAAATGTTTGGTGGAAGAGAGAGAAAAAAACTTGCTATAGCATGGTGGTTATGGCAGTAGGAGGCCCAGGGTCAAGTCAAGGCCCATGTTCAAGTTCCTGCTCTGGAGTGCAAATGAGGTAGAGCAAGGCCTTGAATTTAGGTCTCTAACATCTCAGACCACTGCCCTAACCACCAGACTACATAGTATCAGAGACCCATGCTCTCTCTCATTGTTTTCCAGCCAGCTCTGCTCAAGATACAGATTTTATCACTCTAAACAACAGAAGGTATGAAACACATCAGAAAACAGAAAGGTGTAATAGACTTAAAGAAATGCCAAAAATGACCAAAACTGAAAACCATCTTTCTCTTAGCCAATCTGCTTTTAAAGAAAGCAAACATTCTCAAAAAGTATGAGGGTCGTTATTGGTCAGTGGCCTTTAGTTTAGATTAAACATTCTTATCTGGTGGACTTTTTAACTAAAAGCTCTAATAAACAGGAAGAACTAAATGTGAGGAAAATTCCCCAGACAAGAAGTGAATGGATACTAATGACAGATACCGAAAATAGTATGTCATCTGGTGACACTGTATGTGCGCATTGGTTTCTCATTACTACAAGTCAAGTCATGTAGAACTCACAGCTTGCCCTTTACCATAATTTATATCCACTAAAGCACTAAACAGATTCATGAAAAACTGCAACCAATCCATATCTATCATGTTTTATGTCTGGATGAAGAATATGGGAATTACTTTTATTAAGTTTCATGAAATATCTGCTTTTCTACTTGAAATGATAATGGTCTCTGCCAATGCTATTCAAGATGGTTTGGGGAGGGGGAACGAGATTGGTGAGGATTGTTTTATTGGTGGGGGAGAGAAACCCTTAACCTTTTCTTTTGAAGTAGAGGAAATGATTAGTGGTAATAAGCGTGCATGAGGCTCTCAGGAGTGGCCAGAGCCACTCATAATGGAAGACTATTTTCAGCTAGGCTTCTCAAACACTGCTCCACCAGCATGAATCAATCCTGATATCAACCCCCCTCGGATTAGTTCAGTTCTCTCTTGAGACAAGGCTGCTAGCTATTGTGAACTTTGCCAAATTTACAACTATCCACTGGGAACTGGACAAGGTGGTATCTTCACAATGTAAGTGTGACGGGGTTCGACTCACCACCGCTGGTGCCCCCTGCCGGTCGTGCCGGGAATTAGCTCTTGACCGCCCTGGGACCCGCGTTGCTCCCTGCTCAAGGACAGTCTTCACCCGCTTCAGGACACTGCCCTCCAGCAGTGCCCACTACTCTGGTCTCCGCGGGGGGGGGGGGGGAACAGTCCTTCTATTTGCTCCTGCCTCGGTGGCCAACCACAATCTTAGAGTCTAGCCCCTCGTCTCAGGGGCAGGTCATGGTCTGTCTTGGCCCCTCTCCTCGGTGGCCAGGGGCAATGCAAGGAGGGGCACCAGGCCCACCTGCTACTCTGGGTCCCAACCCAGGGACTCTCTAGCAGCAGCCTCCCTCTGTCCTCCTTCTCTCCCCTCTCATCTGCCTAGTTTCCCTGGGCCACTTCCCCTTTGGCCCTATGCACCTTCTCGACCCCTTCTAGCAAGGGCCGCAGCCTCCCCCAGCCTGCCCAGCACTGCTCTGTCCAAGGTGCTGCTCCTTAGATCAGGAGCCAGTCCTTCTCCCTCACTAGTCAGGGAGTGACTGCTTCTCCTCTTCCAGGCAGCCTTTATATAGGATCTAGCCTGGCCCTGATTAGCTGCCGCTTTCCCTGCTCTGCTTGGCTCTCCCCAGGCCTTGGCTGATTGGCTGCCAGTCTGCGCAGCCTCTCGGGCCTGGTTCAGCCCTTTTCCTCAGGGGGTGGGTCACCGCCCCACCACAGTAAGACCTTATCACAGCAAGTAGTTGTGCTTCTTTTCTGACATCTATTTGCCAGCAAACTTCAGGACTGCAGATGGCTGTTATACCATTCTAAATGCGTTCACTTGGCGGGAAAGGGGGGTTTAAATAGCTATACTATGAAAATAGTCACTCAATTAAAAGATAAAGGAAACTGGCAGGTTGGTATTTGATTACTGCGTTAATTTGACGCTGTTTCCTACTTTTAAAAATATGCTTCACTGTAGCTAGTGCTTAGGAAAGTTTCCAAATTGATAGTCCCAGAGACTGAAGTATGGTCTGAAGGTACAAAGGCATTGCATTTAAACATCTCAAAAATATCCCTTCATTCTCCAACGCCAAACTGGCCATTTCTAGGGCTGCCCTTCTATCGATTAGCTCCTCTATTCCTTATCTGAAATAGCCAGCAACTGTGCCAGTTTGAGTGGGAGTTTCAACTATATTATATACCTGCCCACTAGGAATTAGTGTGAGAATGCAAATTCATTGCACACAAGCTCTCAAATCGCCATAAGAGAGCTATTCCACAGAGGAGGAGGAGGAACCACCTCTGAGCATGCTCTGCTTCCTCTCCCCTTCCCTTTACCTCTTGTTCTCTGATGATCTGGGAATATATTTGAACAAGCAATTTTAAGAAAAGCTCCCCAGGCCATTAACAGTTTCCTGAGCCATCCAGTCACCCAGAATTGTTTTTTATTTGCTGGCATTGGAATAGAATGATTGAAGAGGACATTAGAAATTGGAGAGGGTCAAAGAAGAGTTACGGGAATGACTCGAGTTATGGAAAACATGACTTCCCACAAGAGACTTAAGGAGCTCAATCTATTTATTTTATCAAGGAGAAGGCTAATAGAGGATTTCATATCAGTCTATAAGTATCTTGACAGGCAGAATCTATAGGATACTAAAGGGCTTATTAGTCTAGCATAATAAGAACCAACAGCTTGAAGTTCAGTTAGAAACATTAAAACTGGGAATAAGCTACACATTTTTAACAATGAGGGTAATAAACTATTATAACAGCTTACCAAGAGATGTGATGGCTTCTCCATTGGTTGAAGTCTTGAAATCAAGACTGGATCTCTTTTAAAAGATACTCTCTAGTTCAATCACAAGGTAATGGGCTCAATGCAAGGACTAGTGGGTAAAATATTCTGGTCTGTATTTTATGCAGGAGACCAGAATATGTGGTTATAATGGTCCCTTCTGCTCTTAAAATCTATGACTCTCAACAGAATTTTGAGAGGACTGGGTTTGAGCATGGGAAAAACTCCAATTGATCATGCCGTAAATATAACAGTAAAAAAATCACTAAGGGATTTTAATGAATTTCATATAGTTAGTAAAACAAAGATACAAAAGCTGCAAAAAAAGATGCAATTTTCAACTTGAATCACATAGACTTATAGGAAGCCACTTCCCAGGGTGTAGCCACCTGCAGTTAGAGACTATACGCACGTTTCCCAGACCTCTTTTTGAAATTGGCATCTATCAAAGGCAAATGTATCTGACACTCCATCGTGCTGTCAGCACTTCTGGAAACTTCATAGCGCAGTGCCACAAAACACGTCATGAAACAGAGAAATGGAAAGTGTTCAAGGAGATTCAGGTTTCCAAATACTGCTGGCAGAATAGAAATATGAGTGGGTGGGAGGTGAGGAGTGGCCCTGTGGAGTTGGTGATGCCGATATATGTTGACATCCAGGGGAATAAAGCAAACACTCCTGAGTGGCTGTGTTGGACGAGTTAGAATCTCACCTTTGATTAGCAGGGACCTTTGCTCCAACCCCTGCTTTATGGTAAGATGATTTAATTATCCCTAAACCATTGCTGATTGATACATATCAAGTTTAGCTTTCTAGCTCTCCAAGACTGACATTTACACAAGCACCGATGGCAGCTTGTTTGATTACTTAAACATCCTACAGATGATGCCATTTTCCATAACTTCTAGTCTGAATGTTTTCTGCTCTATCTTGGCACCATTACTACTTGTTTACTGTCATTGATAAATTAGAATAATTGATCCGTGACTTCTTTATCAGCTCCGTCTCTGTAGTTATAGACAGTTAACGTATGTCCTTGGGACTTTGGAGTCATCCTTTTGGACACTGAACACGTCCAATTCTCAGAACTCTGCCCCACAGAATCTATTTTTGCCATTCTTTTACAGCCCTGTTACTTTCCTGTGAACCCATTTCTAGTTATCATCTCCCAGAATTGTTGCTTGCATGCAAAACTGTGTGCGCCTATTGTGACTCTGTGACAACCCCAGGACATATTTTGACAGTAATTTGAAACATGAAGGCTTCTCATGGCAGATGTACTGATTTAGGAATGCTGTGTTAAGCAGAGACACTACTTCCGACGAGGAAAACTAATGTTTATTTTCTCTGAGAGCCATTTGTAACGACAAGTCCTTTTGAAATTTTGAACGAGGACAAGCAATTGGCACAAAATGGCAAACTCTGCTAAAGACCATCATGCCCTAATTTGGTCCCGGTGGGTCAGGGCTGTGATTCACCGGTAGCCACTATCCTTTTAAAATTTAAAAAGCACTTGTACTTACAAACTGCTTGTTAAGTAAAGATACGGTGTTCGTGGCTTGCAAGAGTTCCAATGTAACACAGAAAGAGGCACATTTTATTTGCACGTAAAATAAAAATTCTAGGTGTTGATTGCTGCAAAAGTTCTCGAGTCGCTGTTCACTGTCAAAGAGGTCTTGAGTGCTAGGAAGATTTTCTGAGGAAGAATGAGGCCTTTGTGCTGTTCAGCAGCATGAGTGGCATTCTCAAATTAGCACCAACACACTTTGCTCCTCTTCGGGAGATGTACTTTTGTTAGGAGGAGCTCCAGTGAAAATGAAGAGCAGTAGCAGGAGTATCAGTATGCCCCTGTATTTCAGGTTTGGTAGATGAATCTGAAGAACCCGACCGACCCAGTGAGAGTAGTTTTCCATGGTTAATTTTCTCTTCTGTGTTACTAATTTTCCTTTCTCATTATGTTTGAAATTGAGAGAGCTTTGTTCAATGTTAGTAGCCTATGGCAATGAGCTGTAGAAATGAGACTATGCTGAGATACAGGGCAGGAGAAAAGAAAATGTGTGAAAAATTGAAATGACAAGGTTATGTTGGTGACTTGTAATATGGAGAAAGAAAATGTATACCCAGTGTGCTTTGCCAGTAGTAAAAGGAAAGGACTGTAGTATACAGGAAGGTCTTTAGAGACCACAGAAAAGACAGAGCTTAGCAGAGCTTGAGTCCCGATGATTTAAAACAAAAAGAAACTGAAATATTTTAATTTAAAAGGAGTGTATTTTGGAGACGGGAGGATGGTTTAATAAAAAAGCCCTGATTTCTCCTTTCCAGGTAGTCAGCTTAGAGACTTTGGAGTATATTGTCAGCTGAGATGAGACCAATTTTGGGGTGCAATTTGCATCCATATTTCTGCACCCATAAAGCAAATTGCCAGTGTAAATCTGTAGTAGTTCCACCTCTATTGCCTGCAGTCTCTTAGGGGCACAATATTCAGCTTTGCACATGCACCGGAGCTGTGTGAAAGAGAGACCAAGCTTCTGAGAACTGACCCCTTAAGTCTTGTCTGCGCACACAAGTTGTGCTGCTAACAGACATAGAAGTGCTTCTATTGGCAAAGCTTATTCTTACAGGGGAAGGAAATAAGGCGTCTTTAGGTTCCCACTAGGGATTATACAGGTGTATAATTATATTGGTAAAAAAACCACCCCTGACTGACATACTGATATAAAAACTGTGTTTAGACCAGGCCTTGGAGAGAGAACTTTCTTGCAGCTTTCCCCTCAACAAAAGCCATCAACACAGATGAGAACAGATCCTTCTAAAACTGTCAGTTTTGAGTGTCCTCCATCATTTATTCAGGTGATGCTGCATCACGGAGTTCTAAGACGCCTGAATAGGGATTGTACCTCATTACTCATCAATCTCTGGAAATATTTGAATTGTCCCTGTACCTGCCCTTCCCTCAGTAACCCAACCCATGTCCCATAGTATGAAAAAAAAGGCCAACCTCCCTCCACAATGGGGGACAAAGAGATGCAGAGGGTGGAACTTACAGCTCTTCTTGTGCTCACTTAATGAATTTTATATGGTGCTCAAGCACTACACTGCTGTGACCAGAATAAGACCACAGACAGAAAAAGTTCAGTCCCTCTGTCCAGAGACCACACATGGTCTTTTGATTACTTTTGTGTTGGAGGTTCCACTTTTCCCCTATAAAACTTGTCCTAACTCGGTAAAAATGTTGAATGAAATTCACCCCTGTGTACCATATAAGTCTAAGTTGAGCCCTGAAATGAGACTTAAGTGATGGCTTTCTGCACCAAGATGAATGTCACTCTCTTCTCTTTTCTTTTTTCAAGTTAGACTAGAAAGTATCCATACACAGGCTCTGATCACCCTGTCACTTATTTAATATTACAGAAGCAAAATGCAAAGCATCCAAGCAGGGGTGAGCACAGAATCGACTGCTTACACCCCATACCGCCCATCAGCCTGTCTGCTAATAGCAGGGTATTAGGAGGAGATGGTCCCATTACATGTGAGCATGTTATCAAAACCAGAAACCTATTTTAAAGCATAGTCCTGTTAAATAATGACATTCATTGGTGTAATGGGATACTTTTCACTGAAGACCCGGCACTGAGAGAGCAAGCACACCGATGGACTTGTGTTTGCATTCTTCCTTGACACACAGCTCTTGTTTTGCTTTGTTTTACTCCTTTGAAACAACCCCTTGCTCCTGTACCCCACTCCCTCAGCTTGTTTCAAGAGCTTTGGCCTCCGTTCCAACTACCATCCATGCTATTGAAAGGGAAATGAGTATATTTCGGTGTGTGGTGGGCATACAAATCAAGAAGGAAAGCCCTTCTCAGCTTGTGAATTGAAATTACCCAGTTGGATCATTACCTGGGAAGGTAACGCTGCATCATGGTCATGCACACACCGCCTTAGCAGGGCGTCAGCACCATCATTTGTATTCTCTCAATCAGTCCACAACAGGCTCTTTGCCCGCCTCCCTTCAGATACGTAGGGAATGTTTGTCCATGTTTGCAGTGAGGTTAAAATTTCTAGACTTCTTTCAAGTTATAAAGGGCCTGCTACTCCTCAGCTTAGTGGCAGTTGTCCCTCTAAAACATTCTGTCTGGAAGCATCACCTCTATCCCCACCCATCCTGTTACACACAACTTGCTATTCCCTCAGTAGATACAGGGCCATCTGTGCTGATGCTGTTGGGGCATAAGGAAGGGATGTCCAACCTACTCACCTTCCTGTGAGAAAGTTGATAGAAATGCCTCAAGAAAATGCAAAAACACCCTTGTGATCACCACTTCCATTTCTACATAGACATGATTTTGAAAGTGGATTTGTTTGAGGGGGGCAGCCGTGGGCCATCATAGAGCCCATGTAGCTAATTTGGGTTGAGTGTGAGAATAGCAGAAGGATTGATTTTATATCTATGGCTGACCCATCCCCACCGACAACAATGCTCAATATTCAGGACATTGAGATGCATAAAAGTACCATACCCTGGAGCTCAGTGATTATTCTGTTCTCCGGTAACAGATGCTGGGCTAGCTACACCCTAGTTAGTGTAAAGAACTGTAAGTTCCACCCTCTGCATCTGCAAGGGGTATCAATCTTTGATAGGGGCCCCATTGTGTCCTAATTAGTAGAAACTGCAGGAAAGATGCACTGAATCAGCCCACTGCCCTAACCACCCAGCCCCTAGGCAGTCTTGCCTGCATTTTGAGTGCTCCACTGTGGAAAGGATTTTTCAGGTATTTTGTAAGCTGCAGCTCCCTCCACACAGACTTACTATCACAGGGGGTTGCCTGGCAGGACTGGCCCAGGCTTAGTCTTGATTCTTGCCCATTATCTGCAAAATTCAGCATGGGGAAATTGATTAGAGTAAATCTAGGCTGGAATGTGGCAGGTGCAACATAGAAGGTAAAACATTCCCAGCCCACGGTGAAGCCTGAGAGAAAACAAACCTGACCCAAGTAAAGGACCTTCCTGTTCTTCAGGCAGCCAGCATGGATATGCCAATGTAGATTCAGGCTTTAGAAAATCCGACTATGGTGCAGAGATTCCAGGGGAGTCAAGTTTAGTCAGGATGATGCCTGTCACACTAGAGCAGCTGCAGAAACTCATGTCTTTCTCTGGTAGATGGCCTGCAGATAATCACAGCACAGGAGCACTCGGCGTGCTACTCACTAAAGGTTCTACACAGCTGGTCTGACACAGGTTCTGACACACGTTTTAGCTCAAACCTTCCCTGCCCTCCATACACAAAGCCCTTGGACTTGTGCCTGTATGTCCTGAGAACAGGAGCTTCCTGGGAGGCACGTGTCTCTCTGGGAGCCATTAATGAGCTGGGAAAAGAATTATTTTTTCTGCTGAGAAATGAAGGAAATAGACTCAAGCCAGTTGATCCCTGGCATGATACCCTAGCACAGGGGTAGGCAACCTATGGCACCCATGCCAAAGGCAGCACGCGAGCTGATTTTCAGTGGCACTCACACTGCCTGGGTCCTGGCCACCCTGTCCGGGCGGCTCTGCATTTTAATTTAATTTTAAATGAAGCTTCTTAAACATTTTTAAAACCTAATTTACTTTACATACAACAATATTTTAGTTATAAATTATAGACTTATAGAAAGAGACTTTCTAAAAACGTTAAATGTATTCCTGGCACGTGAAACCTTGAATTAGGGTGAATAAATGAAGACTCGGTACACCACTTCTGAAAGGTTTCTGACACCTGCCCTAGCAGGTGATTTGCTGTACAGTGGGAGAATTTTACCCAACCTTTTCTACATTGTCTTCTACTGGCCAGAAACCCATAAGCCATGTAGAGATGCCTCTCTGACTCCAAGTGCAGTGGTCATCATGCCCACAATTACTACCCAGTGGTGTCTGCTATGCCACACTTACGCCCCTGTGTAAAGCCATATAGTAACGAACTCTTGGAGTTATATACAGCTGTGTGTAAATGTTGACTGCTTAATGGAGCCTATTGTACAGGGTGCTGGAGAGATTTCTGAATCTGGAAACTTTACTGCAGTGTTCTCCCCAGGAATGACACACGTTGTATCAGATTTAAAATCGTTCAAAGAAATATACACAGAAGACTAGGTTTACACATGCCTCATCGTATATCAGCTGTTCCCCAGGGGGTTATTTCACATCCATAGATCTGACAGATGCACATCACCATAGGACAGTACTGCAGTCATGCCACTACAACTTTGTGTGAAGAGCCCATCACATTGTAAGATTATCACAATTACCTGGATCTTTACTGATGCCCAGATGGTGGCAGTAGCTACCCCAAGGGACAGTGGAGGAAATCGGTAACCTTTTGTGGATAATGCACTAGAAGCAGCTCAAATAACAGTCTTGACAGTGAAGTGCCCATGGTCTCCTATTAGATCTCGCAGAGAGCAACTTAATTCCTTTCTCAGCGCTATCACAGCTAGGAAAAGAGATAAGCATAAGGAAGGGCAAAGCTTTTCTCTCAGAGGAAGGATTTTGTAAGCTTCTACTCTATCTCCTACGTAAGATACTGTCTTGTATCCAAATAACACCACAGGCAAGGCACCACATGGGACTTTTCAAGGCTCCAGAATTGTAGATCAGAAAAGTCAGTTTCTCTTTGGTAGCCAGCGCTGTATGCAAAGTGCTCTTGTGGTACAGTTTTAGCTGCTGCTGGCTGCCAAGAGCATACTAGAATAAAGTATCGTCTTAAACTGATGTTGAGGTCAGTCTGTAGATCACTCAGGTCATGCTTAATGCTATTGATTACCCTGTCCATGCCCTTAAGTTCTTCCCATGACTTCCTAGCCCCCTTTATTTGAAGATAACAAACTATTGTTTTTGCACGATATAACCACATTAGGTTCAGCCAATGGTCTCAGAAGATTGCTCTGTATTAACTGATACAATCGCTTTCCCCAATGGAACAAGAGTTCATGAAGAGTTCTCCACAATGGGAAAATATTACTTCCCTTCTCGCTCTGTATTTCAGATTCAAATGAGCAGCTATCTTCTCTTGAGCTTTGAGAAGGATGTGAGCCCTCTCTCCACAAATGGTTATTTTTGACGGTCTCGTCATAGCCACGTTATCTCTGTGTATGATTCATGGGGGCCCAGACTTTTTTTCACCAGTGCAGGTGGAAGGCCTTAAACCACATGGAAGCAAGCCTCAGAGTGAAACTAGCTGTCACAGAAGTGGCTGGCCGATTGCTAGCCATTGCCTGTATGCTTATGATTTTACAAACTCTTGTTTAAAGAAGAAGAACCTGGTCTCCTGTCATTGGGGTGTGCTTTTCCACAGTACCAAAGACTCAATCTGTGAGCCCAGTTCACTATCACAATATGGCCCATTTGTGCCACTATCCTAAACCAACGAGAATGTAAACCTCAGCTGATCTGGTCACCTGGGAATTCCCCCCAACAAAGGGGTAATCGCGGGGCAGTGTGGAGCTCTCATAGGACCTTGTACCATAGTCCTTCCAGACCCCAGCCCTAGGGAGCATGGCCAAGGGAAAGGGGTATGATCCAAGTATTGCTGGATCGCATTGGGGCGATAGGCAACTGGGCATAAGTTGGAACAAGCCAGAGAGTTTTTTAACTTTGGGGCAGGGGCTGAAATTGCTCCTAGTCTGCCACAGAACCAGGATGCTACAAAAGTGGCAGAGAGTCGCTTTTGTCCACTCCCTCTGCCCTGGTACTGGATGCACAAATCCAGCTCTATGTTTTTGTTGTAATCCTCTCTCTCCTAGTTAAGGATTTCCTGATATCATTTTCAGTCCTTGCAGAGGCTTCCCTCATCTCCCTTCCCTATTTACACATCAGGGGATTCATTAACCTTGGGAGATTTCCCTGTTGTGCTATTAGAAATTGCCTTTTCTTTCCATGATCATCTGCGGGGACACATACCTGAATCTCAGGCAAAACACTGGGGACTAGGATTGGGTTTGCCTCACCAAAGCAGAATTGTCCTTGGGCAAGCAAAATAGCCACAGAGTTGGGTTTTTTTCCATTGTCATCAATCAACAGTGATGATATTAACAAGGGTGAGTGAGTGGATTTTTTGCTTGGGCAGGTAAATTTTCCTCTCAGCTTTGCAAGGCTGGCAGTGCCATCTCTTGTGATGGTGCAGACCTCAGAAGTTGTGAGTCACAAAGCCTTCATGATTTGGCACCCACCAAGCAAAATGTTGGATGACTAGAGCCCTACGTGCCTGAAATTACATGTAATGTGTGGCTAATGTGAGTTTTATCAACTGAGTGCAAGGCAAGAGACTCCGAGTAAACTGGAGTTCTCGCCACTAATAGGTTTAGGGCAATTAGACTATTGCCTTCAGTAAATCACATCTGTCAAAGAAAAACCAAGGTCATTCTCAACATGACACTTACCTGAACTGATAGATTATGGCTGAAGTGACTGAGCACAATGGGTTGTCACAATATCGCCTTAGGAAGGAATCGTTTTAACCCCTGAAAGTTTGTTTGAGTTTTTCTAATTTATTATGACTCTTTTAGTTTCATTCAGCTTTATTTCCTCCATTAAATTCTCGCATGCCTGCTTCATTTAGATCTTATCTTTTGATTAAATAAATGGACCATAAAGTATTTCCTCCGCCCCAGGTTCTGAGAATAAAAACTAAAGAACCAGAGAAAATCATTCCCTTTTACCGTATTAGCAAATGTTTTCAATGTGCTTGACCTTTTTTCAAAATGTATATCCATCTTAATACTATTTAGGTTTTATGCCATTACTTGTTTTTTTTATAGGAAGGACAAATACAAAATGTTTTCTTTCATTTTGACAGATTAGAAGAGATTAAACTTCACTGTAAATTGTTTACTGGATGACTGAAATACAATATTGATTCACTTGCTGGGCAAAACACAGGTTGTATTTATTGAACTCTGTTTTACATTTTTACTCTCCTTAACCATTATCTCTAAATTCAAATAAACAAATGGAAATTATCTGCTGGAGTGAGCTTGGTGAAAAGGTCATTCTGTAACATTTTTGTTTTTCTTCTTAAAAATAGATACTTTATATATTTAATATTCACTGAGGCTCTGATTCGGCACTACACTCAAGCATGCGAGTAAGCCCATCTCCATTCAGCAAACATAAGAATATATGAGAACGGCCATACTGGGTCAGACCAATGGTCCATCTAGCCCAGTATCCTGTCTTCCAACAGTGGCCGGTGCCAGATGCTTCAGAGGGAATGAACAGACTGGACAATTTATCGAGTGATCCTGTCATCCATTCCCAGCTTCTAGCATTCAGAGGTTTAGGGATACCTGGAGCAGGGGATTGCGGTCCCTGACCATCTTGGCTAATAGTCATTGATGAACCTATCCTCCAAGAACTTCTCCAATCCTTTCTTGAACCCAGTTATACTTTTGGCCTTCACAATACCCCCACAATACAGGTTCCATTAGTGTAACTCCATTGATGTCCATAGTGCTACAGTGGTTTACAGCTGAGGAGCAATACTCAAAGAGCAATACTCCTCATTATTAACCAGGAAAACTGGCCCTTGCCACTCAGTGCATCATTTTCATAAAACTAAATCCACAAACACAAAGAGCAGTGAGGTCCGAATCCTCAGCGAAGGGCATCTTTGGCTTTCAGCGGGAAAAGGTCTTTGGCAAAGTAGACAAAGGTAATACACTTCCGCCAGTATGACTGAAGTAGCACAGCACAAGCTGCTCTTGCTGAAGACAATACACATGCTCTCAATCAGGGTTTTTTCCTGTCTTCTTTTTTTAATAGTTTCACAATAACTAGAATTGTTGGCAGCTGGCTCTGAAGTGGCCTCAGTGAATGCTCTCTATTTCCTCTTTTACTGCTGCTTATTTGATTCTATATTGCAGCACTTCTACAGGCCATATTCTGACATTGAGAGGATATATAACTTGAGATTCCATCTATGTGGGATGGAGCATTTTGCTGAAGGTTCCCACAAAAATCTGAAAGTCCTGATTGGTGGTTAGGCTCCACCAATCCCAAGTTACCAAACCTCTCCCAGTGAGGAGCTGGGAATTTTAGCTGAATAACACTTTCCTTAACAGCTGGACATGTAACCTATACCTGGTAAATTCTCCACCATCATAAACAGGAAAAAGTCACACAGAAATTCTTCTTAAAATTAAATTTACTACATCAAAAACAGCAAGTTTCCTGCTAATGTGTCTGTAATGAACTTCAAATAGTCTGTAACTTTTTCCTGACTGGTCGGGGGTTCAGTGGAGCTACTTGGCTGATAGAACACTGAAAGATGATTTTCTGTACCTTGTTAGAGGAAGTAACAGTCACAGCCCTGCAATCCTGATCACTAGAAATCAGCATGATTGGCATTACTTCTATCCTTTTTAGGGGGAATAGGGTACAAGGTTTGCTATTAATTACATTATTATTATTATATTTATTATTTTATTTTATTTATTATTAATTAACATTTTAAGATATTTGTGAGAACATTATCTGTTTGGTTGCATTATAGATACGTTAGTGAAAAATGAGTGATCACAGTTATTAATTTTATTATTAACAATCACACATACTGTGTAGTGACGTAAATTTATGTAGTGCTTTACAAACCTAGGCCAAGACATGCATACACACAGTAGCAGCCTGTTTTCCTATCTTGTACTGAAATTTAAAACTCAGGACCTGAATTTTAAAGGGCCCTCTATTCCTGTGCAGGAAATTTTGTTTTTTTTGCCAATTGCCTTACGAGTGCTGGGCAGTGAGGGGTGGGAGGGGCTGGAGATTAAATGGGACAGTGGCTCTTAGTTCTGCTGCGGGGTTGGGTTCTGGATAGTGAAGGGGCAGACCAAGCTGGCCTCAGGCTATAGAAAGAAATGGCTCCTCGTCCTGCTGCTATTACAGCTGCTACTGCTGTGGGTCGTTCCATTTAGAGGAACTCACCCTCTGGATAAAGTCCCCAAAGACTGAAGCATTCAACGGAAGGCCAGAAGGAAGTCTCAAATGACCACAATGAACTTTTGAGCTCTAGTCTGTCTATACATTCACCAGTTGAGTGACTCTGTGCACGCACTTATGCCTGTGGAGAACCTATGGTAGCTATAAGAAGTAGGGGGAAATGTGTGTATCCAGATCTTTAATGAAACTCCATTCCTGAGGCCAGAAAGCTCTTTCAGACCTGCCTGCACACATCTGACATATGAAAGTGTAGTCTGACCAGCCCAGCGTATGTTAAACTCTAAAGAGCCCTGCCATGTTAAGCTGACATTCACACTTTCACATCCACTTGAAAAGCCGTATCTTTGTCATTCCGACATGAGAGAAGAATATCCTTGATATGGACTTTATCTTAATAGGATAGCTTTATCATTCTCTGTTTCAAAGTCAATGAGCCCCAAAAGTTGAGAGAAGTTAGTGTAAATTCTTAAGTGTGTTATATCATGTCACTGGTTTCCTTAGCAACCTTGCACATGTATTCTGCCTAGAAAAGTGAAGTTTACTAAAACAGAATAGCCACCCTATACATGTGAGTAAAATACAGGATTTGGCCCTTTGTGTGGTAGATGATATTTTTCTGAGATCCCCCCCCCCCCAAAAAAAATGCACTTGTTACTGTATCTTTAATTTCCTTTGTATGAAGCCTGATCACCCTGTTACAAAGTGATGCCAGACAGTATCTCATTCTTCCCCTGGAAGAAAAAAAACCCCATCCCTAATTTATTTGCTCAAATTAATTTGTGTTATGTTGAAATGCCAGAAATAAATTTTCATAGAGAAATATTAATCTTTCAAGTTCAGGTCCTACTGGAATGCCTCCCACACAGGTGGGCTGGCAGGGGTGTATGAAGGGCAATTTTGGCTCTATCCCGTCAATGTGCCACCCAGCAGAAATCTGGCATATACCAAGAGTCGATGGTTTTCGCCTTTGGATCAAGAGTGGGATCCAAAGAAGCAACGGTGACTCTGAGGCCTGGTCTACACTGGGGGGGAGATCGATCTAAGATACGCAACTTCAGCTACGAGAATAGCGTAGCTGAAGTTGACGTATCTTAGATCCAATTAAAATTACTTACTTTGTGTCCTCGCGGCATGGGATCGATGGCCGCGGCTCCCCCGTCGACTTTGCTTCTGCCCCTCGCCGAGTTGGAGTTCAGCAGTCGACGGGAGAGCGATCAGGGATCAATTTATCGCGTCTACCCTATACGTGATAAATCGATCCCCGATAGATCGATCGCTACCCGCCGATCTGGTGGGTAGTGTAGACGTACCCTGAGTCAAAATTCCCTCCCTGTTCTGCTCCCGGGGTAGCTCAGCTGCATGCTGCACCTTATTCAGGGGAGATTGAAAAGTGACCATCCAACCCCCAATGGCTATGAGAAATGGGCTTTCTGGCTGTGTTGATGGATCAGAGCGCAGGCCTTGAGCATGCACAATGTGAAGAGTGGAGACAATTCTCCCCATTCCCTGGTGAAAGGCAGGCTAACATGACAGCTTCAGTGTGCAAAAGGGACCTTTTACCCGCTATTTGACAGAAGTTATTTCACAAAGCATTTTGCCAGAGGATGGAGAAATTCGTGTAATTCCTTATACGTTTTGCATAAGACTGAAGTTGTTGCCCTTAACTGTAGAGGGATAAAAGGACTGGCCTGGTGTGGAGTGAAATACAGGCAGGGATGAGGAATAGAAGAAGTCTGTAACAAAAGGAAGTAAGCAGTTGGCAAATAATTGTCATGACAAATGTCTGTCTTTCCTCCAGCTGTCAGATCAGTATCAAAGACACAGTCTTCTGCATGGCGTGATTAACGAGAGAAACCCCAACTTTAGTTCAAAGGCTGATAGTGTGAAATGAGATCTGAGATCTGCAGCCCATAACAGTATGTCACTCCCCTGGCAGAAAACATATCTCTGTACCCTATTACTATAATTATCTGATCATAGGAGGCTCACATTAGGATGTAAGAGAGCAGGGCTTCTGTTTCAAAGGCATTAGTGACAGCTACTTATAGTCTGAAATACTAACTCCTCTTTTCCAATTCACAGTTGTATATAAAAGTTTCTGCTAGATTGATGGAATAAAACATGACAACTTGTCTCCTAGCCCTAGTGTAAATTTCCACTTCATTATTATTAATCGTATTTGTTAAGTGCCAACAACATGATCAGGACTGTTCAAGAGACAGACACCAGGACAATTCTGGCTTCCAAGAGCTTATGTAAGATGCAGTTTGCTAAGTGAAAGCATCACTGAGAAAGTGCTGGAAATGTGTCACTCGGTGACTCTGTTCACATATGGGTAGCCAGATGCCAAGTGCTCTGAGATCTTCCCGATGACCTGGATCTGACTTGTAATTCCCTATATTCTGCCTCATTGGGTTAAAGTAAAAAACACCCCTGTTGCTGTGTTGTCAAGAGGAAGAACAAAAAGAGGTTGCAAACAGGACTGGCCTGAAAACAAGAATTTCGATTTTGCAGAAAAATGTGAGGTTTTGGCTCACATTGGAATGGAAAGGAGACTTTTCAAATATTTGAGTGTGTGTGTTAAGTCCCTGTCCGGCCTGATTCAGAGCAGGGACTTCCACTTGGGTTCCCACTTCCCAGGAGAGCGCCCTCACCACCAGGCCATTGCCCATTCTTCCATAGGGTGCACGCTCTCTCTCCTCTCTCCAACCAGATTTCCATTCTCGACCTGAGAAACCTTCCCCAAAAAAGTTTTTTCGAAACCGCTCTGTTTCCATGAAAAAATTTGCTTTCCATTAATCAACATTTTCCAACAAAAAAAGTTGTCGAAAATTTCCCGACCAGCTCTAGCTGCATGGCCTCCCCAGATGTTCATTGAACAGTAGTTCAGTCCCAAGGCAGTTGTGGTCCCTGAAGGACCCCAGGTGCTTAGAGCTTACCGTGGGGAATTTCAAAACTGCCTTGAAATTCACTCAGCCTCTTTTGAAATTCCTAGCTTGGGGTAACAATTTTGAAAGAGACTAAAGGCCAGGTATTTAGGTATTTAGACAACTAAAGATGCAAATAGGTCAGGGGTTGGCAAACTATGGCCCACATGTCAGAGCCAGTCCATCAGGGCTTTGGATCTGGCCCATGGGATTGCCACCCCCATGGTGCTGCGGGCCCCGTGCCACTCAGGGAAGCGGCCGGCACCACGTCCCTGCAGCCCCTGGCAGTGGGGGGCAGAGGGCTTCGCATGCTGCCCTCGCCTGTGGGTACCTCCCCCAAAGCTCCCATTGGCCAGGAACGGGGAACCATGTGCAATTTCCCCACCCAGATGTGGCCCTCGGGCCAAAAAGTTTGCCCACCCCTGAAATAGGTACTTACTGTGATTCTCAAAAAAAAAACCTAAGCATCTAACACCCCTTGAAATCAGTGGGAGTTAAGCACATAGAAGCTTCTGAAAATTGCACTAGGTGCCTCAATATATTTAAAAATCTGGCCCAAAGTGACCTACGAGCCTAACTCAAATTTTCAGAGTCACTTAAGCATCTAGGACCCTGTGTCCCATTGACTTTCAATGATACTTCAGCTCTTAAGTGACTGTCACTTTTGAACTTAGGATCCTAAGTCATTTGGGTACTTTCTGGAAAATTTTACCCTAGAAAATGTTGTTCTGATGGATCCATTTCCGAGGGAATTCAGAATATCTGATCACTTTCTGAAGCACCGTTTCAACCTCATATATATTTTAGCTTGGCTTTTCTCTTCTTGCAAGGGCCACTATCAACAAGAAGAACCACATGCAGTATATCCTGTGGATCATCATTATTTCCTGTGAATTAAAAATGGATAAGGGTATTCAGCGTTCTTACCTACAAGCTGTCTAATGTTGTTCTGCTGCGTCCTAGATATGCTGTATGTGCTTTTGAGTCTCATGCATAATATCTATTATGGAAGAGCACAGATATCTAGCAGCCAAATGTGTGAGGATGGCTCAGGACATTTTAAAAAAAGAAGAGAATGGAACAAAAGAATTGGGAGCAGCTTCGGAAACTATAAAGGTCACAGCAGGACAAGCACAAGATCTTGTACGTTTTCTTCTCTGTATCCTATCTTGCGCTTTTTCTTATTGCCAAAGAATTGCTTTAGTGAAACAATCCATATGTAAGTGAATATACAAGTTCACAAGTTAACTCATGTCATGTACAGCAATTTCTTTTTCACACCTCTCAGCACAGATGCCAAAACACCATTTGTATTCAGTTCTTGAATCACGCGACAATGGTGGTGACCTTCTTGAGATTTATTTCCTTTGTAGAAGTTGGGGAATATAACAATCCAGCACCTGAAACAAAAATTATTCTTAAATGCTGTTTAAATTACTTTAACAAAGCGGGAAGCTAGTTAGATCATTTTCTTTCACTCTAAAATGGCGTTATTAGAGCAATCACTACATAGAGCAGGTCTCTTTGTTTATCAATTTTATTTAAAAATGCTTTCAGCGTGTTAGTTCCTGGCTCATCCTTTCATTATTCAAACATTAGATGACACGTGTAAGGATTTTGTCCTGGTCAGAAATCTACTAGTTGCTGAAATGAAGAATTTTGAAACATGCAGCAATGGAATTTTTCAGAGAGCAATGAGCTGACCTAAGACAGTTCCCACTGAAGTTTTACCATGGGCTTTAATGGGTGCAATTAAGCCAGTGCTGCAGTCTTTTGAAAATCCTACTAACCACCTTTCCTGTGTGTTCTTGCCAGGAAAAAATAATTTCCTTTTAATATAGATCATCTAGATACAGGGCCCGCTCCAGGCACCAGGCAACCAAGCACATGCTTGGGGCGGCACCTGGTAAGGGGCGGCCAATCTTGGAGTGGCGGGGGGCAGCGCGGCGCGGCTTTCCGCGGGGGGGCGCTCTGGCGGGGGTCGCTCGGTGGGGTTGCTCCGGCAGCGCGGTGCACGGCACTCGGCGGCGCGGGGCGCGGCACTCAGGGAGGGGTTCTGGTGGCGCGGCACTCGGCAGGGGGGTGGCACGGGGCGCGGCGCTCAGGGGGGGAGGGGCTCGGCAGGGTGGCGCTTATTTTTGCTGCTTGGGGCAGCAAAAAAGTTAGAGCCGGCCCTGTCTAGATAGGGCTTATTTTCTCAGGCCCAAATAATACAATCTGTGCTTACTTGGGTCAAACTGCTATTGGCTTCAATGGGAGCATTGCCTGAGTAAGGGAGAGCAGGAGTTAGCCCATAGCTAGGATTCCACTTTGTAAAATAATCAGTTAAGTGAAAGGGGGAAAAACCACCTATAGTAATTAGCATGAACATTGTAAATCTTGTTATACCAACAAAACATGGTTCCTTTGATCAGTTCACTCTGGGGAATGCTAATAGAAAAGAACGAGAAAGTTGTTAACATGCCTCAGCCGCTAAAGATATTTACTGCAGCTGCTTCTTCCAGTGTGGGCAGAGTCTCTTGTGAAGACACTGGGAGTCTGAGCAGATCAGCGGGCTGTGGGACTAGGTGCCATAGGCTAACGTATTGCAGGGCTGCTAAAATTCCCTCACTTTTGAGTGAGTGCAGCAAAGGTGGAACAAGAGTCATGGGTCAATTGCAGTCCCAGGATCTTTGGAGCAGTGGAGGGAGTGGGGACCCGGAAGAGAAGCAACAGGGGGAGGATCTAGACTGTACCTTCAATGGCAACAGTGGAGGGTCTAAAAAGTGGGTGGGATGGGTCTAATAAACTCCTTTATTTCCTGACCACAGCCACATAGTAGTGGTCAGTATCTGCTGACCCCAGTGACTGATGTTACAGGGGAAGCAGTGGGGAGAAAAAGGAAATATGGGAAAGGGAGGGAAAGAAAGTATTTAGTGGGCATCTTGGGGAAAACGTTGCAGCGAGAGGAAGAGGAAAAGGGGGGGGGGGAGAATGGAACTCAAAGGGTAAAAATAAGGGAGAAGGGAAACCTGAGAACGAACCATAGGGAATTCCAAAGGGAATTGCCAAGTGAATAAATGCTGGGAAGGGGGAGATTTTGTGGCGGGATGGAAATATGGTGAGAGACAACATGAGGGAGATACAGGAAGAACCGAGTCTTGGGAAAGAATCCCAGCCTGGTGAGATGGGGAGAGAGAGAAGAGAAAGTTAGAAAATACTGACGGAGAGTAAAATGGCAAAGAGCCAGCAGAAAATGATGGAAGAAAGGTAGCAGAAAATAAAGAGGCAAACAAAAGAGGAGAAGGACTGGGATGAGGATGGAAAGAAGATACAGCACAAAAAAAATAATACAGCCCGCAATGGTCAGTGCAGTAATGTTCATTTTCATTATAATTTATTCCTTTTCATGAATGAGGCTTTATTTACCTTTCATGAGTTCGATGTCATAATGGGGCCTCTGGATGCCATATTAGGGTGCACAAACTGGCACTAATGTGTGCAAAATGGGCTTCTAGTTACCTAAGTGCTGATCTGAGCATCTGAATCCAGGAGTTGAATATCCCATTATGTGCTCCTGTGTGATCGATTGTGCCCTCTATGTGCAGAGTCTCCGGCTTCCTCTGCCTATTACACTAACTATTCAGCATCTATATTCAGGGTTTATTAAATGAATCCAGTATGAGTGGGAAGTATCAATTTTTAAACCAAGCTGATGTTTATTCACCACATGGGACAAATCTCAAGAGGGGCTAAATACCTGCATCCATGTTCCATTGGAATCAAGGCTAGGTCTACACTACCCGCCTGAATCGGCGGGTAGAAATCGACCTCTCGGGGATCGATTTATCGCGTCCCGTCGGGACGTGACAATCGATCCCCGAATCGATGCTCTTACTCCACCAGCGGAGGTGGGAGTAAGCGCCATCGACAGGAAGCCGCAGAAGTCGATTTTGCCGCCGTCCTCACAGCGGGGTAAGTCGGCTGCGATACGTCGAATTCAGCTACGCTATTCACATAGCTGAATTTGCGTATCTTAAATCGACTCCCCCCTGTAGTGTAGATGTACCCCAAGGAGAGCTGCAGGCACTCAGAAGCTCTCGGGATTTGACCCATGAAATGTCTGATATGAAATATGGGAATGAGGAGGACGTTTGCTGACAGTAGCAGAAGAACAGAAGTCCTTTCTTTGCACAATATCATACTGTTTATTCAGGACTAATGAATATGCACAGCTCAGCAGAGATTGCCTACCTAAATCTTTGATTAACTGATACCTTTTAAATGCAACCTTGTAAACTTAAAGAGCAAAGAGACAACCTACTTAACAAAACATTTGGCACCGTATGTATTTTTTTTTTTTTTTTCAGAATTTCAGACTAAGAGGGTTGGTCTTAGATTGCAAGACTGACCTCTAGTGTAAAACATCTGCTATAGTTTACTGTCATAAAATCTATGGATCTTATTCAGCAGATATTCAGTATCCGCAGGTGCTGCTTGCATAGGCCACCCGAGTTCCCACAGCTCAGCACCTACAGAGCTAATTCTCCCAGCAGCCCAAAAGCTCTTATTCTTTGTTTGGGCTCTGGTGTACTTGTGTGTTCCTGGATTCTGCCTGTTACTGACGATTGCAAGAGAATGGCTAAAAACATGTCCTTGGAAGGAACTTGGAGAAAATTGACATTCTCTGCAAACTAGATATCAGCTTCTGCACAAAGATTGTTTTTCATGAATCAAGGTTTATGTTGCCCCTGGCGTTTGTGGTGTGGATAAATTGCAAGTAGAAGCTCTGTCTCCCTTATCGCCTTGTCCAGGATTTCCTTCTGAAGTAAAGGAAGTAGGTTCTTTACTTGACTGTTCTATTCAGCTCATCCCACTTTGCCAGATGACGATAAGACAGTCTGCTCTTTGGTTAATTCCAGACATTTTTAAAGTTCATTATAGCAGCCCAGAGTTCTGATCAGTGACAAACCCGTGACACAATGATTTGCCTTGCAAACCTCACAATTGGAGATTCAGATTCAGTCCTGTAGACAGTCTCTAGAAGACTGTTAGTGAGGTGGGCTAAAATATGTCTTTCATCTCTTACCTCTAGTTATCTGAGTAATGGACGTACAGTACTCAGTGGAATGTCTATGTAATGTCTGCACATGAAAGTCACAAGTGCAAACAAAAGAAAAAGTTGTATTGTGTTACATGATCTTGTAATAAAGTCATAAAGCATGCAGCTACATTCTCACAGTTTAGGGAGGAACATAAAAAAGCTAGAAGAGAGGTAATAAGAACATAAGAATGGTCATACTGGGTCAGACCAAAGGTCCATCTATCCCAGTATCCTGTCTACCAACAGTGGCCAATGCCAGGTGCCCCAGAAGGAATGAACAGAACAGGTAATGATCAAGTGATCTATCCCCTGTCTCCTATTCCCAGCTTCTGGCAAACAGAGGCTAGGGACACCATCCCTGCCCATCCTGGCTAATAGCCATTGATGGACCTGTCCTCCATGAACTCATCTAGTTCTTTTTTGAACCCTATTATAGTCTTGGCCTTCACAACATCCCCTGGCAAGGAGTTCACTGTGCATTGTGTTGTAAAAATACTTCTTTTTGTTTGTTTTAAACCTGCTGCCTATTAATTTCATGTGGTGACCCCCTAATTCTTGTGTTATGAGAAGGAGTAAATAACACTTCCTTACATGGTGTCAAGTATCAGAGGGGTAGCCGTGTTAGTCTGAATCTGTAAAAAGCAACAGAGGGTCCTGTGGCACCTTTAAGACTAACAGAAGTATTGGGAGCATAAGCTTTTGTGGGTAAGAACCTCACTTCTTCAGATGCAAGTAATGGAAATTTCCAGAGGCAGGTATAAATCAGTATGGAGATAACGAGGTTAGTTCAATCAAGGAGGGCGAGGTGCTCTGCTAGCAGTAGAGGTCTGAACAGGAGGAGAAACTGCTTCTGTAGTTGGATAGCCATTCACAGTCTTTGTTTAATCCTGATCTGATGGTGTCAAATTTGCAATGAACTGGAGCTCAGCAGTATCTCTTGAGAAACTCTCTTGAGAACTCCCTTGGTGTTCACACCTCTACTGCTAGCAGAGCACCTCGCACTCCCTGATTGAACTAACCTCGTTATCTCCATACTGATTTATACCTGCCTCTGGAAATTTCCATTACTTGCATCTGAAGAAGTGAGGTTCTTACCCACGAAAGCGTATGCTCCCAATACTTCTGTTAGTCTTAAAGGTGCCACAGGACCCTCTGTTGCTTTTAACACTTCCTTAGTTACTTTCTCCACACCAGTCAGGATTTTATAGACCTCTATCATATTCCCGCTTAGTCGTCTCTTTTCCAAGCTGAAAAGTCCCAGTCTTATTAATCTCTCCTCAGACGGCAGCCGTTCCATACCCCTAATCATTTTTGTTGCCCTTTTCTGAACCTTTTCCAAGTCCAATGTATATTTTTTATAATCAAAAATGATACATGGATAAGATAGGAGGAGAGAACTTGGATTCTCAACACAAATACACAAAAGAGAAGAGCTGGGGAATATAATGACAGATGATTAATAACTTTAAAATAAACGAAGAGAGAGCATTATTCCCAGAACTAGGTAGGCCAAGGAGCATTGGCCTGAATCTAAATGTTAAAATAGATATGAGGGGAAAATTAAGACCAGCTGGATTGTACAATAGACCCTGCCCTCACTACAAGGGCAGTTGAAAGTGTAAGTGGTCCCGCAAACTGCAAGGGTCCAACTGGGTGACTACAATGTTCCTGGCTGGCCATGCAGCCTGTGGTTCTTTAATAATCACAAGCACTGTGTTCTGTAATTGAACTGGGTGATATGATGTACATTCTTAGCTGATGCTTCTGGTGTGCCCTCTCTCCCTTCCCTTGCTGGCCGAGAGCTCGAGAGGTCACAAAATGCTGATGTCTAGCCAACATCTGAGAAGATGGATGTAGACCTCTTTGTCAGCTGTTGGCCCAACTGCATCTTTCCCAAGAAATATAGTGCCTTTCTAGCGAGTAAGACACCTGCGCTATTGTCAAATGTGAACCAGTTAAAACTTAAGCATTGATGAGGAAGGCCTGGAATGAGAGAGTGATTCTGCAGCAATGCACACATCTTCCCTTCTGCGTGTGCACAATAGCCATTACTGAGGCAAACAAGCTAAAAATACCATATAAAGGCACTAATCAGTAGTATTACGAGTGTCTGCAGATGCAAACCCAAAAAATGAACCATGCAAAAATAACTTGACACCGCTTATCACAAGGATTTCCTTGCGAAGGAGGTATCCTGTACTATATTCTGCAGGCCACCCTCTTCAGTCTTTTGTTTGGTAGCCAGTTTTGGCACCTTAACCCAGTTGAAACTGTTTTCCACCTTCTGAGAGGGCAGAATGCCACTAAAGCAGATGAGGATGATCACAGACGTGCCAGAGAACCAGTATGTGCATCAAATTGGTATACGAGTGGTCAGATTCTTGTCCAAGAATGCTGCTAGAGCAGTCATGAATCTCTGCCCAGATTAAAGAGATATACTGTCATCAGTCCAGCCAAGTACTGACCTGATTTTGGAAAGCTTTACCTCATTTCTTATGGCTTGGGTGGAGTGTTTTGTGCTTTAGTGTATAAGGGAAAGTGTTTCATGAGGAAAGGAGACCAAAGAATGCTAGTAAAGTCTGTGCGGTCTAAGCAGTTCTAGAAAGGA
Source organism: Chrysemys picta bellii (assembly GCF_011386835.1). Classification (NCBI taxonomy): domain Eukaryota; kingdom Metazoa; phylum Chordata; order Testudines; family Emydidae; genus Chrysemys; species Chrysemys picta. The sequence continues at coordinate 92,941,220 of NC_088799.1, forward strand.
AGCACCTGTAGATCTTATCAAAAATGGTTTCCCCACCAAACTGAGTTTCCTGCAAAAGAGGTGCAGGTGCAGACACCAGATTATGACCTTCCACAAATATTGTGCTGATTCAGGCCCAAGAGAGACCATTTTAACTGTCCCAGGTTATTGTTTAATTGTGTACTACGCACATATCAAAATCAGATTATGGCCAAAGGGAAAACATCCCCTGCCCAAGTATCATCATTTTTTAAAACTTATTTATTTAGAAAACAGTTCTCCAGGGACAGTACATGTGCCAGGCCTCCTCAGAAATCCTTACCGTTCTGAAAGTATATTCTACACAAACAACAAGTGTGCCATCAACCTACATTTTCAAACTTGAGTGCCGATATTCAGAGACCTAAATCCATCCATTGGCACCAAAGAAATATAGCTTGCTTTTCAGCATCCATGCCTGGCCGCTCTGGGGTCTAGTCTCTTTTCTCCACAGCCCCTCGACTCTCATCTTCCTAGTTATATTGGACTGAGGTAGGATTACTTAGCTAGCAGGGGAAGACAGAACTCTATCACTTTAAATAAATGTCATCACGAGTGACACAGACGGAGCACCTTTCATCCAAGGATCTCAAAGGACTTTATTAACAATATTAAACCTCTTGACACCGTTATGAAGATGATGTTACCTCCATTTTAGAGATGGATAAATTGAAGCACAGAAGGGTTGTGGCTTGCCTGAGCTCATCCTGCAAATTCAGGGCAAGAACCAGAAATAGAACCCAGCAGGCTACACGGATAGAACCACCCAATGGTGTAACTATTTGGGGTGGGAAATCAGAATGGGTTTGTGAGGTTTGAGGCGGGAAGTTGATGTCATCATTACCTTTTATTCCTCTGACCTGTCATTATGCAGCAGAGGTGAAGTCACAAAACAAGTAAAATCTTGCGTTTACCTAAGAAGTCTGTTCAGATCCGATGGGTCCATCAAGGATGAGGTTTAAAGGAGACATGCTTTAGTGACATATGCCGCACAGAATCTGATTAACTGATGGACGGATAAAAATGTTATGTTTGGTACCAAAGTGAAAATACTAACTGTATTACTCCATGGTCTGGAAGCAGCTGCATTAAATGCAAGAGACATCAGAAGGCTGGAAGCAGTAGGGATGAGTGTCCTTCCGAAGATGGCATGTGTAAAGTGGAATGAAAGTACAAGAATCAGGAAATCCCAGGATTTCAAACTTTTGAGCTTTTGACCAAAGGATAATGATGACAAGGAGCCTCATTAACATTAGTGGGCTTGGGATCAGGCAATTTGGAAAGAGACATTTAAGCCCTATCCACTGGAGGAAAAGATCACTGTAACAGGAGGCCTCACCCTTAAGGACCGGAGGGCTGGGGCCAGCCAATCCTGGTTACAGACTGAGCCACACCTGGAAGAGACCAGGGTGGTTGCCCTGTTAAGAGCAGCAGGAGGCTGCAGTGAAGGAGGGGATGCTCAGAGATTAGAGACTTCTAGGAATGAGCAGGCTTTAGCAGAGACTAGTGGGAGTTAGGACAAAGACTTCACCTGGGTAGGGCACGCCAAAGCAGGAAAGATACCAGGCAGGAAGAAGAGACGCCTTTGTTTTGTGTAGACATTTGGATGGACTGGAAAACTTTATTTTGAATGTTTGTTGATTTAATAATGCAGAGCCCAATGAAGGATGGGAGTGGACAAAAGTGGTTGGGGGTTTTTTTAGTTTAGTGAACAGTCCAAGAGGGGAAACTGAGGAAGGCTGCCTGTAGCATGACGGTAGGCCACAAGGGGGCACATCAGAGGCATCTGGCCTGATTACAATCACTAACAGAAGTTAGCCAGGAACGACTATATGAGTGTTCTTACCAGTGCAAATAGCAACCAGTATAAAGTGGTAGAAAATAAGCTACCTGCCAACAAAGAAATTGATATGCCAGTGTGCATCAGTTGGATCCTGTGATCTATATACAGCTTTTGTTTCTGTGCACCAGTCTCCGAGGCATTCATTTAGCCATGATATTTCAGTTTTTAAAGGACCAAACCCCTTTTGCAGAGTTATTTTAAGCATCATTTGTTTGAGGCTGGGAGGGTGTAATATTCAAGACGAGATGCAATACAGAATATGCCATTTACTTTCACAATATACCAAACCCACAGTAAGCATGTTCAAAATCACAGAGCAATATTCTATTGCAAATGCTTATTCAGTCCTTAGACAAGACTTCCCGTGAAATCACTTCCAGTAAAGGTCTGCAGGATTTGGCTAACTGTTTTTAGTTGGAATTCTCTTTTGAAAAATGAAATGCAAGGGGAAATGTTAAAATGTACTGTAGAATTCATATTCATTTATTGTGCAAATAGTCATATGAAAATTTACAGTAAGATTTAGCTCTCAAAAGTTCCAGTTGCCAGCAGTTGTGCCTTATCAGCTGGGAGTTTATAACAGCATGTCTGATTGACAGAGTAGGAGAAGAAAGCAAAAGTAGAGACTTCTGCTTGGAAGCAGAGGCTTTAATGTAACAAGGTGACCCCAGTTAAAAAAAGGAGAATTAATAATATCTCACAGTCTTTTCTACTCTTTCCTCACTGTTACTTAAAACGCTCCGTTAAACGTTGACTTCACTAGTAATCCTTCTAATCATTCCCCAAGTTGTAGCCAAAATATTTAATTTAAAAAAATGTCTATCGGATTTAAATTGAACTCACTGACAATGGAGGCAATTGTAGAATCCCACAAACTCTTTGGAACTTTGATTTTTAATTAAAGGATGCAAGAGAATTTTTAATGTAGATAAATTTTAACTCTTTTGGGTAATGCATAATGTGAATAACGACGTGCAATTCTCTGGGTGTTGGGCATGGATCTAGATGGGTCACTATATTATATGTAGCTATATATTAACTATTACTCCAGTTGTCCACGAAGCTCAGTTCAGTACGTGATCACTATGATCCTGCTCCCATGCTGGTGCAATGAGAATCACTAGAGGCACTGCCCACTGCATCCCCTGATTCAGGGATTCTGCCATCGATGATAGGACTTCTCCAGATGGGTCCAGGGTATTATGGCACACACTTTGCTTCTCGTCTATATGGGATTGGTTGTAATGCCCAGAAAGCCAATGGAACAGGCTTCAACTGCAGCCAGTTTTATCTTAGCATGGAATGGAGGAATGGTGGGAGCTTGCCCCATTACTGAGATTTACATCTGGGTATAAAGTCTTCTTTTAAAGAAGCCTTCTTCTTAATGCCTTCTTTTCTGGCCTAGGGGTATGTCTACACTGCAGTCAGGAGGTGTGATTACAGCACACATAGACATACCTGAGCTTGCTTTAATCTAACTAGCTCAACGCTAGCTTGAATAATAATAGTAGTGAAGCCACAGCAGCAAGGACAGCAGGCACTTCAGTATGCACTCCGGGTGGGCGGGGCTAGTCCGTGCCGCTGCCATGGCTTCACTGCTATTGTATCACACCTCCCAAGTCCCATCTGCAGTGTAGACAGACCCTCAGCCTGTAAGGCTGTAGTAGGCCAATAGGGCAACCTGGGAGTTATAAGACCTATACAGACCAGCGTGGCAAAGCTGTGAACTACAACCATAACTTATATAGATCTGTCAAGGTAAAGAATGCTGACCCCATATACATACATTAGGTATGTTTCACAGGCAGAAATACTATAGCGACAGCTATTTATTTAACTTTTCCTACTTTGTTAAGTGAATCACTTCAGGATATTTACTTTGCACTTATAGAAATCAGACATCTCGTCAGAATGTTTTTGTTTCCTTCATTTGATTCTGCGAGAATCTGCTGGGTTAGTGAACAAAAAACATCCTGTAAGAAACTGTCCCAGCAATACTTAACGGCCAGCACAGTGTGCCAAGGAAGGGGCAAATACTGTCATTTTTGATAGACCACATCTAGCCTTTTCCTTTTTTCACATTGCTCTAATTGTCTTTTTCCATTAAAGTCAAACATGGATTGAACCCCCGCATGCCAGGAATCACAAAAATGTGTTTAGATTGATATGCATCGTGACTGCTGAGTAAACAGCACAATCAGACCTTACACCTGGCA